>NW_024038924.1:0-1200000 GCF_016077235.1 Cyprinodon tularosa | reverse complement strand
GCAGAAAATAATGAACTTAACATGCTCCAAGGCCATTTTCATAAGTAATAACAAAAAAACAAGAAGTTTTCTTCTTTAGAAGCAAAAGGCATTCAAAATGTTATAAACCAGGTGCATTTAAATTCATCCCCCTTAATCCCTTCATGCTTTGGCATCTTAACAGCATTACTCATACGCATGTTGCGGTTTTACACCCAACTGAAGGGAAACGAGGCCTGTCAAAGTCTAAACCAGAACAAATAATAGGAATCAACATTGGATGTTTTGAAACCTATCAAATATTTGCTGATGGCACAGCAAATGTTCACTTTTCACCATAACTGTTCAAAATTTACTTTTGATAATAACATCTTTTTACCAAAACTGAGGAACACAAGATTATTAAGATATTTTTTTCATGTTTGTAAAATAGAAATCCAAATTTTGCCAGTTGCATTTAAGATACAAAAGTTAGTTGATTTAAAGAGAGAAGCATTACCTTGTAATTCAGTTTTTTGCATATTTTTTTCAGGTGATCCACGTGTTTCATCACTACTTGTACCCACTTTTCCTCCTTGGTTGGGACGCAGAGCTGTTTCCCAAGTCTGGTCACCAGACTGCAACAACAACCAAACCTTTATGGTCCTTCTGGGTTCAACCCTCTGATTTGTTAGAATAAAGAAAAAAACTCACATTGTGGCATCGATAGTGCAGCCTTTGGCCTGTTCCCGGTAGTCTACAAACAGTCTTTTATCAAGTTCTCGGTTTTTCACTGACAGGCAGCAGTCGACTGCAACCTCCGCCATAGTTACTGAAAGATAAAACAAAAACGGATAAGAACACAGTTTTATAACTCATTGGTTTTGAAAGTAAAACTTAAATACTGAGCTTACCTACCAGGACTTAATGATACGTCTAATTGGATATACTGAGCTACAGGTATATTTAATTATCCTGAGGATATAATACGTTTTGGTGAGCAGTTACACCTAAAGTTATTGTTCTGTTATTAACATTTTCCATTTCTCAGATATTAAATCAATTCATGGATAATAAATAGATCCTCTGACTCTCTTCCCTTCTCTTTATCTTGCTCTTAGTGAAATGTTTGTAGATATCTGTTCTAAAAGCTGCTGTGTTTCAAAAAATATCTACAATTTTGGACAAATAATACAATGATTTACACATATTTAGATCCAAATATCTATAATAAAACTAAATCCAAAAGAGGAAATGCAATCCAGTCATTAACTGTTTACCTATTTAGGTATCTAGGAGGGAAATAACTTCTTATTACCTGGAATAAAACTTCACTAGAAATACACTGAAATAAAAACTATTGGGGTGAGGTTTAGTAAACATACTAATTTTGTTAGACTCTAGGGCTAAATAGAGCAGAGTATCATCAGCGTAATCATAGAAATGCCTTCTATATATAAAATAAAGTTTAGTGGTCCAAGCACTAAACCCTGTGGTACTCCCTAACTAGGAATAGAAAGTGCAATAGATTTTAGTTGACTTTTAAAAAGATGTTTAACTATTTTTATATAATAATAATAATCATAAAACAGAAAAATAGACAAATTGCTATTTGAAGCAGAGCTTTTACCTTTTGAGACTTACGATTCTGTCATTTTAAATTTTGGAGTATTTTCCTTTCCTCATAGTGTAACATGCAAATGCAGCTCAGTGCAGCACAAACAAACTCAACTGAGCAGCTCAGTGAGTTTACTTTTACAATCTCCTTGTACAAATATAGAAAGTAGCCCATGTGGATGGGATACTGGGAATTTATAATCCAGTCTGTCATTAATTTGACCTGACAGGAAGCCAGTTAATGAAAAACCCACCCAAAGAAACCCCTGGGCAGTTAGAACTACTGCAAAACACTGTGCTATTTGTTTTTTTCTCTTTGAACGGCCTTTGAGATCACAAGCAGTGAATTTATGCAAGGTGTGGGTATCTGGTACTTTCCATTTCTTCACATAGTTTAGTGTGGGTGTGTTAAAGCTGTGAATCAGCCTGATAAATTCTGTGCAGCAAGACGTAGCTGAAAGGTGTCAAACAGCAAAACAAGCAGAAGGTGTTGTTTTCTATTATAACATTTAATGTTTGGTTTTTAGCTCCTTACCAGAGAATTTTAGTATCTTCAATTTTAAAAAAATATTACTAGTCTTTAATATCTGAATTTTTTAATAATCCTAATAATCACTCATAAATAATTTGTTTAGAAATATTGAATTTGAAAAATGACAGGAAGTTGAAGCTGTGAAGGCAACGGGAAGTGTCTGTGATGCTCTTTTAGTTAAGAGAATCTTTACTCTCATCAATAACCAAATGCATTTTTATGCGACACACAGTTGGTCCCAAGTTGTTTCTGTCAAAAAAGAAACTGTGAGCTTATCTGCTCTTGTCTCTTGACCTGCATGACCTGTTTAGTTTTAGCTCACGGAAAATCCAGCACCACTCCTAGAGAGATGCAAATCTCCCTCTTTCAGTCAGCTTTATTGTTCTATATATATATATATATATATATCTATATATATATATATATATATAGATATATATATATATACATAGATACACAGATGATCCAATATTTATTTCGTTTTCATGCTTTAAGCACTTTTTCATTTTCTTCTGTATAGGTTTTTATAATGGTGGGATTTATGAACAAACCGAGGTTTACGCTACATCCTCAGAGACAAAAGGTGTAATATTTCAAGCTCAGCTTTCAAAAGCTGAAATATTTAATCACATCAATGAGCTTTTTTAACATCTATCAACAGCTTTGCTGGAAAATTCCAAGTGGATTTTTTTTCAGTAAACTATCGCTTTCTTTAGCCTTTTGTTCTGCCTTCCTTTCTGCTTTTTAACTTAATTGAGGAAAGTTTGTTGACTCACCTGTCAAGCAGCAGACGATGAAAAAGATGCCAAAAAAGAGCTTTGCATCACCAAAAGGAGCCATGTCTTAACAAGCTTCTCTTGGGTCAGGTATTTGGTCACTCTGGAGGCTAATTGTGCCTGATGAGGAAACTTCTCCTAAGAACAGCTTCTGCCACAAAGGATGTCTCACTACTGAGGTTTATGTGCAAGTGCTCCTATTTAAAAGCCTAGAAAGGGCAGTTTCAGTTTCCTTTCTGGCTTCTTACAATAACTATAAACTTCGGGAATCACATCCCTCTGGAAAAACCCTGCGACTTGAGCTTCTCCTCTGACCTCTATGCAAGGGCACTTGTCCAAGACCAGCAGGCTGGGATTTATCATGTAAATGACAGAAAAAAAAAAAGATTTTTAAAACCTGTGTATCAGTGCAGTTATTGTAGAAGAATATTTGCACAGTAACTCTGCAAATAGTTGAAATAGTTGTACTTGCAGAAAAAAGAAAGCAGAGAAACTCGTGAAAAAAAAAAAAAAAAAATGGAAATAAAAAATAGCAAAGTCAAACCCAAAAGACAAAAAAGAATCTGCAACTTTTTCCCGCAATTAATCACTTTAATCAGGCAGTCCTGAATTGTACCTCTTTATGTTTCCCCTCCGATCTGTTGCATTTCAGTACTTTATTATAATTTTTTGAAGTGTCTCATATAGCTGTTCTTTGAGCTGTGTGTTTTTTAACCCATCATTACCCTTTAACTGGTTGTATACAAAAATTTGCTCTTTGTGTTCAATGAGCGTTTTATAGAAAAAAAACTTTGAATTCATTTGGGTATATAAAACCTTCCGGGATGAATTCTATGTAACTTGATCTCTAACTCTGACATTTTACACCAGCAGCAGGCAACAAAGACAGGGTTAGTTTCAATTTATTTTGTTTAGAAAACACCAGAGAAAACAGACTGATGGGCAGAAAGCAAGGTGATATCCAGAGAGCCACTAGGTGAAAACCTGGATTACAGTAAATGATCTGCTGAAGAATTATATAACTCTCAGGTGCTATAACTGGTTTTACATACAATAAGCGAAAATCAAAAAGTAATGAAAATGCAAGAAAGAAAAGAATCTTGTATGTGATGTTCATATTTTAGGTGTAAAATGAGACAAATGTAATGTATAATGCCACAAAGACTAAAAATAATTTATTGCAGATACAGATCCTATTATGGAAGCTCTATATGATGCCGTGACCGATGGAGACCTAAAGGCTTTCAGATGTCTGCAGAACATGTTTGACTGAAGCTTGCTTTTTATTATGACATATTACATTCTTTCTTTAAACTACTCGACCTGAAAAAAAGATCTCAAAGGCTGAGAACCTAGTGCAAACAGTCTGTGACGCTTTCGGACTATTTACCCTACGACTCTTTAGGAGCCTTGGTGATTTTCCTTTCATCCATGTTGAACTGATTAATGATTGCTCTGTCAGAGAAGGCTAAACCTTTACCCCCTCTGGCAACTGTGACCAAAGGAGATCAGCTGTTCTCAGCCTCTTCAAAGTCTTAGAAAATGCCACCTGCTGAGTCAGATCTTCCTCAAACCCCATTGGAAAACAAGGAAGCTCCAAGTTGCAAGTTTGGACAGGTGCAGGATGTGGGGATGCTACATAGAGGGCTTGATTGAAATTAATGAAATGGTGTTGGTAATGTGGAAGGGAAAATGGTTAAATCGAGTTTATGTCATGTTGGGTTCTAAGCGTCTAACCCACATGCAGAATCACTCTTCAGACAGGGAAAAGGTTAAATAGTTTATTCACAAAGTTTACAATAATTGTGCACATGATCTTGGCTCGTCAGACTGGTCACAGGAGGGAAGCCACTAGAGGAGGACAGATCAGTTAGAGTGGATCCAGGAAACTTGCAGTTTTAAGGTGACTTGGATTAATACCTACTCTGAAGGGGTCCAGAGGCTAGTCGGCAGGCTGAGGGCTGAGGGCAGAGGCTGAGGCTGAGGCGGAGGGCAGACAGGCAGGTTCCAGACAGTGATTGTTTTTCTCCAGTGTTAGACTGAATTCCAGATAAGTCAGGATCTGAGAGGCAGAGGAACACAGGGTCAGACTAGTACACAGAAAGTCAGAGAACTGGTCAGATTAGCTGGCTCAGGTTTTGCTGGTACCATTACTGGCAAACACTCTGGCAGGGAAGTGTCAGCCTCCTCCTCCTTAAGTATGCCTCATGATGAGCAGATGGAAAACAGGTGTGTCGAAGTCAGCTCACGCCCTCAGGAGGAAGATCTCAGGCGCCCTCTGGTGGAGAAGGTTAGACAAGCCTCCAGATCCCAACAGTTTAGGTGAACATATTGCTGTTGTTGCAGCAAATAAATGGCATTTATTTGCTGATTAACTCATTGTGACTTTTGGGCTATGAGGTCAGCTGAAGGAAATTTGAAGAGATAGAAATATACTGGGATCTGCTAAACCTGGATTAATATTACTGCGCCTGAAAAGAGGTCAGTCTGATTAATGAGCAGCAGCTATAGGAAAATATAAACTCAGTGACTGAGAGGAATGGTTATAAATAAAACGAACCATGAAAACATTTCGAAGAAAGACAAAGGGAAGTGACTAGAGGGGATGATCCACATGAAAAACAGTAAAATTAGTAAAAGCACGACTGAATACTGAGAAATTCAGAAATAAGAGAAAAAGGGTTTGCATCATGGTGTCTTCATGAAAATGGGGACGTGTTCTTGTTTACTGGCATATTGGTTTGTAGTTTGAACCAGTGAGTTTTAAGTGGAGAGCTTCAGGAAGACCGCTGAACTTTGTGGTTGGTCTGAAGGGAGAAAGCAGGCTGAAGGAGTTGGTTGACAGGGTGATTTGCTTACCTGAGGGATGAAAGGGAGGTAGCATGGGCCTCTTGGGGTTTGATTAAGCAGGCTTTGCAGACCCAGAGGTCAAGAGGTTGCCTGAAACAATAACTCCACATTAACAGGGATATAAAAAAGATAAATTTCAACTAGAACTATATTCCTGGTTTAGGTCTTTGGCTGGAATACCATCAGGGGTAATCATCCAGTGAAGAGAAATTATCCTTTACCTCCTTATATACATGCTGTTCATCTTGATAGAGAAATATTATCAGGTCTGCAGCACCACAGGCTACAGTCTTAAGATCAAGTCTATATTTATAACTACCTTTTTAGAACTCATTTTATGTTTTCTCTTCATGCTTCTTCCTGGGCGATCTCTCTTATTGGGACTCCTGGAAATCTCAGCAACATCCAGATATGCTTCTACCACATGGCCTCACACAGCTGATCGGTGCCGATGAGGCTGATCCTCTTCTTTAACTCCTACTTTGTTTTATGCAGTGGTGGACAAAGTACTCAACAGTACTACTTGAGTAAAAGTATTGATACTGATAGTTAAATTTTACTCAACTACAAGTACAATGTACTCGATTAAACATCCTATTAATTTAAAGTATGTAACTACTCACTTTTGAAAATACTTAAGCCCTACCTACTACAAATTATACACCATCGGTAAAGAACTTCAGCATAAAAATGACACAAAAATAAGGAAAGCTATTGTGATAAAAATGTTTTCTTTAAAAACAAACCAAAAATAAAACAGGAGTCTTGATTCTCCTCACATTTTCACTGTGGAATAGAGGTTGAATCTATAACCACAAAGAAAAAGCAACCCTGATTTGAGACTCATCTTAACTTGGTCACATGGCAACAACTAATGCCTTTATAAAATTTATAAAATACAAATAATATCAACACTGAGTTTCTCACATTTGTGGAATGTCATGCTAATTTCTAAAACAACAGTCTACAAATGCAATCCTAAGAGCTGCTATCTGCCATTTCAAGAAAGAAAAACAGAAACAGGGGATACAGGGCTAAGCTGAGACAGAAGGAACAAGTAAATAGCAGCTTCCTTAAAATGTAGTGGAGTAGAAAGTACAATATTTGAATATGAAATGCAGTGGAGAACTATGAAGCGGCGAACAGTTGAAAGCTATCCTCATAAAGCTCATTTGGAGCAATTTCCAATAAATTATCCAATTATTTCCCTCCTGTTTCACGGTCCACTCCACAGACTGCTGAGTAAACTTATCCCATAAAATCGTGGATTAAAGTCTTAAGTAAAATCCTCATTAACCTTTCTTTGCCCTATGTTCATGGGTCACACAAATATGACAGAAACTGCCATCTAGACTGAGTTTTGGTACCTTCTTTAAGGTGGAAGAACCAACAGGTCTGCTGTGCTGAAAACAGAAGTCCGTTCAATGTGGTTATAGGGAAACAAAGGTACATAATAACCAAACTACAGGTTTGAAAACCTGTGGACAGGGCAGGGCTCAGAGGTCTAGAATCAGGGCTGTGGTTAGAACTGTGAAGACAGGTGAGAAACACAAAGGATCTGTGGGGAAGGCAAGAACCATAAACCAAGGAACAGAAGCTGGGTCAGAACCGTGGAGGCAGATACAAGCCTAAGGATCCAATTTAGAACCAAGGGGCAAAAACATGGTCAGTGTCCAGAGGTCGGAAAGCAGAGATATCCGGCACAGGCAAGGCAGTGACGAGGAATCTGTGGAGCCGATGAGGTGATGATCAGGGAGATAAGGAAGGAACTCACACAACGGTTAAATAGGCAGGAGAGCAGGCAGTAAGCCTGAGCAGTGAAGAGAATGGGTGGAGCTGCACAGGTGGAAGAAATTAGGGAAAATGATGCCAAGAACAAAGCTGAACGTAAACAAACAGTTACTTTACCAGACTCATGACAGAAATCAAGAATCTGGTAGATCACATGTTGCTTACTCCCAAAAATCTACTGCTTTCTTATAGTTCAGTATTTCATAGTCTCATTTATTTTGTCAGACACCACGTCTGTCTGAATCATTCCAATTCCGTAACTGTAACCCTTCAAATATTACACAGAAAGATATTTAAGCAAAATCTAAATGTCTAGATTCAGGTTTTCTCATGCAGTGTGTGGTCTTGGTCATAAAGAATCAGCCTTAACAAACATGAGGCCCTTCTTGGGCTTGTTCCTCTAAAGCGTAAAGAACAATAACTATAAGTATAGATACTGCAGATGAACTAAACATGCATAATTCAGCTTCCTCATATTGCCATATTGCAGTTATTTGGCAGTATGCACATGTAATAATAGATTTGTTGCAAAACAAACAAAATAGTTTTCATCAGTGACTGGCTGCTGAACAACTGAAACAGAAGCCTGTCAGATGGAAATGTGATGACATCATTGAATTGTAGCGTAATGTATTAGCTTAGCTGAAGAAAGTGAGAGTTTCTTCTAATCAGTTGCCAATAACATTTAACAGCAGCTATCAAAAGTCTACTTCTCTCTGCTAAAAAAAATGACCAGAACCAGCAGTAATACAATGAAAACTTTGCTCCCCCTTTTACGTGACAATTATGAAAAGCAGGAAGACTGTATAAGAATAGAATTAGCAGCAAAACTGGTTGTCATATGTGTGAATAAGCATTAACAGATATTTTTCAGACTTTTCCTCTATATTTAGCATTCAGTCTCCTTCAGTGCACAACTGCCATCAGTCATAGAGAATCAGTCTAAGAGCAAACCAAGTTGTCTCAGCAGGAATTTCCAAGCATCTGACCATTTGCATAATTTAGTCTACAGGTAGGATAAGGTAGATCAAAATATTCTGATAATGCAAAGGTATCCAGGGTAAAGGAGCCAAAGTAGTATTTAAGTAGCACTACCCTAGGATGTTTATTTACTTAAGTAAAATAACAAGTAGCCTTCCTTGAAATTGCTCAGGTTTATGTGGAAAAGTATTGAATAAAAAGGCTTCTTAAGTACTGTGTTGGGACTCCAGTCTGTGTGGTCTGTGTTTTTGTGTGTTTGTCTTCCTTCCTCCACCAGGCGGCACCTGATTCTGATTCTCCTCCTCACACACCTGCAATGGGTTACCTTGTTAATGGAGTGTTCTTAAGCTGCTGACTGCCACTACCTCAACGCCAGAGTGTTTGCCAGTTTGGGGAAGTCATACTGCAAACTGTGTTTTTTCGGACCTTCTCTCCCTGGAAGGATCAACTGAGCTTCAAACTGAGCTTAGGATACAAACCGGAGGTTTGGATCCACTTTTCCCCGAGGGGAACGTTTGAGCTTCACACTGAGCAAGGGATTCATCTGCACAACAGTCCGTTCACGTACCGCAGGAAATCTGAGTTGCAGTCAGTCTTTTTCCGTTCATCTACAAGCAACCGCATTCTGAGTAATCCTGTCCGCCCTCCGTCATATGAGACAAACACCGGAACACATTCCTCACCTGCTGGCGTCTAAGAGTAAACCTAATCACTGGAAATGTGAGTCTGCTAACCTTTTCTCCTCTTCAAGTTCCAGAATCAATTCTCCCACTGAACCTGAACTAAGCAGTGTCTTCCCCTCACCTTTCAATCGAGCAGTGTTCAGAGCAACACTGGAACCTCCACAAAACTTCTCAATAAACCTGTTAAACTTTTTCCCTTGTCTCTCTGGATTGGTGCATCTGCATGTGGGTCCGAGCTCTTGGTTAAATCATGACATACTGGGTATCTAATGATTACATTTGATAAAATGTGCAAAAACTGTTAGACAGGAATCTGGTTTTATGTCCAAATTCTGGTACTTTAAGGACTTATATTACTAAAATACAAATTTGTAACATCATTGCAAATTACAATAGTCAGACAGAAGGAACATCCCATTTTCTTCCAGCATAAAGCATATGAAAGCAGTATTTACAGTAGGTAATGTAATGTTAGAACACGGTAAATAGCTTCAAGTGACATAATTTTACTGTATAAAGGAATTAAGCGATAAAGTTTTATTTTTTATTTGCCTGGTGTATTTTTGTTTAAAACAAGCTTGTTTTTTGGAAGTTACATGCAACGAGAAGAATAGCCAAGCCAGACTCTGGAACCTTCATTTCCAAACTTGACTTTTATCTAAAAAGAGGATGTTGGACTACTGAGCAACGTTTTAGTTTCTTTTCTCTACAGGTCAGCTTCTGTTTCTTGTTCAGGGTTTGCTTGACCTGAGGAGAACCACATTTGTCAGATTAATCTGCGGTGTGGTGTGATTCATTTCTCACCTTGTACAGCTTCCACAAAAATTGTTGAATGAATTTTGTCTTAAAATCCTCCTATGGCTGTAGTTAGGTTTTCCTATGTATTAGGCTTTCCTACAACACCCTTTCCTTCCACACAACTTTCATTAAATATGAGTGACTGAGGAAAAGGAGAACTAACTAAGTGCATAACGGAAATGAGCATGATTTTCAGAGGCCTGAATTCAGCTGGAGGTAAAAATACAGTTTCAACATATTTCACTTAATGTGTAATGTGTAATGATTCAATAAAAGAGAGTTTCCCTCTTCTAAAGCCAGTGAGTAAAAAAATATTGAACTTTTTCCAACTATTTCAATTCTGTTAGATCTGCCTCTATACAGTATAAGTCCTGTGAGAGTTCCAGCAGTAACTGAATAATATATGGAAAAAGACATTTATTACAGCATCCGGATGTCATTTTGAAACAGAGCAAGAGACAAAATAAAAACTGCTCCGCAGAGACTGGCAACGATAACGATTTCTGGTTAGGGCTGGTTGTACTTCATAGTCCCTTGTAATTTCCATGACTGGAAAAAATGAGAAGCGCTACAAAAGCAGAAACCTTTCCTCCAGAGAAAATGTTCAATTTATAAAACCTTACATAACCTTATAAATCTTACCAAATCTTCATTGTGATTCTTTTATGGTGGAATCAAAACAAAAACCATATATACTTGGCAAATGCATCACCACATATTACTGAAAGTCTACCGTACCCTCAGTGAGGCAGCATCTGTCATGATCTTGGCTCTGATGACTGGCTTAATGGTTTGTTCTATTCACCTGCCTAGCTCCGCCCAGTTTCTCATCCCTGTTCATCTTATTCACCTGCTCCTGCCTCTATTTAAGCCGCTTGCTCTCAGTCATCAGTGTCAGATTATTCTAGCCTTTGGTGAGAGTTCTCTAGTGTACCTGTTGTTCTGATTACCTGATCATGACCAGTTTTGCCCTCTGACCTTTGAGCCTGCCTGTTCCTGTTTGGTTTGCCTGATCTGTCTACGGACTCCTGTTGGTTTCTGCTTGTGGACTGCACCTCAATCTGTCTCCTGACTTTGACTTAGATTTCCCCTCGGCACCTCTTTGGATGTCTGATCTCTGGACTCCTGTTAACCCGACTTGGGATTCGTCTTCTGGATACTTCTGCCAGCCTTCACCTGCTTGGGCCTGCTCATCAGCCAGTTCAGCAGTCTTAAGCCTACGGCATCTAGAACAGTCTGGTTGGGGTTCACCATGTGCTGTTGTTAGCTATCCGGTTTGATTCTACTCCTTCTTCTGGGCATGGACTGAACTCTTAAACCAGGTTAGTGACTCACACATTCGTAATCATCCTCGTCAGTTTTACGTGGTCAATAACCTGAGTTTTCGCTCTACAGAGACTCCGGGATTTGAGGCCCAAACTGCTGAGTTTCAGATCCGACGTACATCAATAAACGTTTTTGTGGATCACACTGATCTGTCTGCTGCGAATTCTGGATCCTCAGTACTGAGCCTTGAGAGTATCATGCTGTGGGGCTACTTTGTTAAAAATGGAAATCGATATTGTCAAGTGAAACAAATCATGAAGTTTAGGGTGACATCAGTCAGATTTGAGCCAGAAAATTCGGGAATGTGCTAAAAAAACAAGAGATCATCTCTGTGGGGTCCAGCTTATATCATAACCTACAAAAGAAGGACTTAATGAGAGGAAAAGGATAGGCAGATTCCAGAACTAAAACCATAGAAGATGTCCTTTCACTTTGAGAGGTTTGCAGCACCTTTGCAGTTTAAAGTGGGAAAATATCCCCAAGTAGGAAATATGGCCAGTTAATAGGTTTAAATACTGATTTTAAATCAAAAGCTGCATGCACACTTATGCAACCAGAATATTGTATCCTTATATATCCTATATATATGTACAGAATGTATCATGCTGTTATTTTTTTGATAAAAAAAGGACAATTTAACCAGTGATTGAAGATCTTTAAAAGCCACTCTACATCAGACAATCATTAGTCAAGATACAACCATAGAAACTGCATCTGATGGCATCCGCACATTTATTGCTTTATTTCTGACTCTTTTTTTTTTTTACTACCTGTTCATTTAAAACTCAAAAAAGATATAAAACACTTGGACGATAACAGCTTTTTATTGTAGCTACTTGTACAGTTTTTATTTAGAATAATTTGACCTATAAAAGATGAGACAAACCGATACCGCAACAGTAACTTGTCTGCAAAGAAGTTCTGCTTCCCTAATGACATGGAGACAAGCTGGAATCTGTGCTCTGTTGATATGAAATCACTTAGCTTCCGTCCACCCATCCAAGTATTGCAGTTACTCCCTCTCTTTTTATCTGAAAGAGCAGGCCAGGTCAAAAGTTTCATTTTCTTGTAAATCTCAGCTCGGATGTTTGCCTTATTTGTTGTCTGCAATTCAGATGGGAATTTCCCAACTGATGCACTGACAGTAAAACAAGAAAAAGTTGACGGACTAGAAGTGCTGCCTGTAAGGGGAACTCTGGCAGGTAAAAGGAGAGGACAAGACTGCAAACACAGGTCCCTTTTTGTCTGCATGCTGGACTAACTGGAAAGTGCAGATCATATCTCTCTTAAAAGGACTTTGATGATTTTATGATACAGTAATTATGTCCTCGGCAACTGCTGTACAAACATGATGACTTTAATCATTTATTTAACAACTAAGGCTTGCATCAATCTGTGGTGATACCAAAAAGAGCACGTGTAAATGTGGTTTGATTTGAGTTATTATAATTTTGCAAATTTTTTAAGAAAAGTAAAGCTAGCATGCATGAATTTATAAAGAGAATATAGAGAAATTACATTATTAAAGCTGAATCCTGGAAATGATCTGGGCTGAAAAAAGAATATCAGAACTGAAAGATATTTTTTTCTGAAATGTCATGACCTCTTTATATCCTAGGTGAACCTTTTTGTAGACTTTCTGTTCCAGACATAACATTTTTCACTCATTTCTTAAGGCCATAAATGAAGCCATTATACTTACTTATTCCCCAAAACACACATAAAACAACTACATAAATAACAGGAAAAAATAACATAAATCAATTATACACCTCAATGCTTGATGTCTAAGGAAGTTTTATACTTTTATTATTATCAACCACTGACCTGAATTTGCAAGGGTTGTACTAATTCCATGCTAAGTTTTCTGGAAACTTACTGGATAAATGTAAAGAAAACACACATAAAAGTAGAAAATAATCAATTAAAATTCAGAAAAAAGCAGAGATGAAAAGTTACAATTTGAAGCTGAAATACACCAAAAGGTAGAACCCATATTATCATATTGTGACAAATTAAATCAGATGCATAAATTTAAAAAGACACATTGTAGAGAAGGAGTATGCTGGGAAGTATGAATGATTTTAAATTGGGAAAGTGGCTGCAGATTAGCAGAGATCCACCAACAAGCCTGTATAAATATGTGTTGTTTAAACATGTCTGCATCAACACAAACCCCCGTCTGTCTCCTTTCACACCACACTAAATACCAGCATTGATGCTGAGTTTTTTTCTGATAATTACCTTTTTAAATCATATAAACAGAGAAGTGGAAGTGATTCAGCCACAGGAGAAAGCAGACTGTGGTTGTTTTGCAATTCTTGTTTCAAAACCACAATTGTAGACGAAATACAGCTGACTTAATTTATTATAAAAACAAAATAGAAGCATATTGTTGGAATAATGAAACAAGCAAATCTGCAGGGTTTCTGCATTTCTACTTTGTGTTTTTCTGGTTACTTTAGTGTTAGTGTTTAGTGATATTTGCTTTAACTGTTTATTACAGTCATATAATTTTCTAGATTAATTCTTTACAATTCTTATTAACTGGGATTTCCTGCTGTTCTCCCACTGATAGTGCAGTTTAAACAGGCCCCCAAACTGAGCAATCGGGAAAGTAGTTCCTCTTCTTAGTCAGGGAGGTTTTATCTGTACAGAAATAACAGTCCTCTGCAGTTTTAGGCACATTCTGCTGACCAAATGTTCCACTTCCAACCTGTCTGTAATTTTGCAATGCGGTTTTAAATATTACTGGAAATCTCAGTTTCACTTAATAAATAGTTTTTCTTGCTTTTGGACATTTACCATGCAGAAAGTTTGGCTGAGACTGTAGACCTTAGTTAAACTGAAACTAAGTTAATTTTAGCTTTTAAAGCACAGCTGTGGAAGTTTCATTTCTAGTTGTAAAAGGTTGTAAATTTATGGATATGGGGTCAAAGTTTAAATCTGGCGTCGCTCACAGTAGCAAAGTCCTGCAATGTGGGAAACTCCACAGGACACAATAAAGAGTCCCCAGTCTTTGGCCTGAGGGTCAGTTTGTGGGTGAAAGCTCTCAAGAAGTATCTGTTCTTACGTTGTAAGAACGTACTGTTTCCAAGAATAGAGCTCATTCCAAGAAATCTTTGGAATCCTGCTAACAGTTACAAAGAACCCACAATCGACTATAAAACTCAGCAGAATATTGAGTCTGCACAAGATTCTGTTAAAAGATAAGCAATGAAGACTGTTTGATACTAATCATTAAAGAAGGAAAAGAAGGAAAATAGTGACTGTTTCTGGAAATATTGATTTCTAACTATATCGGAATTCTGGATTGTTT
This sequence comes from Cyprinodon tularosa, assembly GCF_016077235.1. Lineage (NCBI taxonomy): Eukaryota > Metazoa > Chordata > Actinopteri > Cyprinodontiformes > Cyprinodontidae > Cyprinodon > Cyprinodon tularosa. The sequence goes on along the minus strand of NW_024038924.1, from coordinate 1,185,369 downwards.
CAGAGTTACATTAAGATGTAAGCATTTCCAAAGGGTGCTTCTTAGTGGTGCAATTGTTGGCACTTTGAACCAGGAAGGTCCAAGGTTCGACTGGAGAACGTTTGCTCTGTGATGCTATGAGATTAGGGCGGCAGTTGCAGACAGTGGTTCTTAGTGCAGTTATCTAACTTTAGGGATATACGAGGATGTTTTATATATTTGAAAAAGGCTTTTGACCAAAGTATAATGTAGGACCGCTGCAGGAGTATGGAGATGCCATTGTGTTACCACAACTAAGATCTTATCACTATAACCTCAGTTATTTTGCTTGGAAGTTGGACCTCAGCAAGGGTTGCCCCATCACCAGTCCTGCTGGTGGTGTTCATGGACAAGATCTCAAGACAGCTACTGAGAGAAGAGCATAAGATTTGTTTCTTTTGGAGGGATAAAAAAAGGACAGTCCCATTCATTTATTAAATGAAGTTTTTCAAGCCTTAAAAAGCATAGGATCTACAGCAAGTATTGGATGTTGTTGATCAGAAGCTGCTTGCCAAACAAATCAGGAAAGATTCCAGGCTGGCACATCAAAGCAAGCTGTGGCACTAAGCTTTGCTGTGTCTGTCAGCATTGTGTCCAGACAGTGGAGGCACTACCAGGAGACGAGGAGGAGACCGTGGGTGGAGACCGCCAACTCACTTTGATCACCCAAAGCCCTTTGTCGTAACACTTTTTAGGTTATATTTATTTGTTTTGTTTTTTTGTTGTTTTTTTCTATCATCAAGGAGGAATTTATACTTTTCAAATCTCACTCAATGTTTTCTGGTGACAAGAAAGAGATTCCAAACATTTCCAGGAAGGTTTTGTTTGTTGATCATGCGGAAAACCCCAAGCAGTAAACACACAGGCAATCTGCCCGTGTGTTTATGTGGGATGGGAATGAGGCATGCTGTGTAACCTGATCTGAACAGATTACTGTAGATCAGGTAAGGGTGGAACAGATTTTATTAGCTCAACATTTATATATCCAAAGGTTGGTGTTAAGCTGAATCCCAGGATTTCATTCTTTCTTTTATCATGTTATAGTTAGGTTAAACTGGATTCTATATATCCACCATCCATCCATCCATCCATCCATCCATCCATCCATCATCCATCCATCCATCATTCCATCCATCCATCATCCATCCATCCATCCATCCATCATTCCATCCATCATCCATCCATCCATCCATCTATCAATCATCCATCCATCCATCCATCTATCAATCATCCATCCATCCATCCATCCATCATCCATCCATCCATCCATCCATCATCCATCCATCCATCATTCCATCCATCCATCATCCATCCATCCATCCATCCATCCATCCATCCATCCATCATCCATCCATCCATCCATCTATCAATCACCCATCCATCCATCCATCTATCAATCACCCATCCATCCATCCATCCATCCATCCATCCATCTATCAATCATCCATCCATCCATCCATCCATCAATCAATCAATCATCCATCCATCCATCCATCTATCAATCATCCATCCATCCATCCATCCATCCATCAATCAATCATCCATCCATCGATCTCTCTATCATCCATGCATCCATATTCTATCAATCACCCATCCATCCATCCATCCATCATCCATCCATCCATCCATCCATCCATCCATCTATCATCCATCCATCCGTCTATCCATCATCTATCCATCTTTTATCCATCCATCCATCTATCAATCATCCATCCATTCATCTATTAATCCATCCCTCTATCATCCATCCATCCATCCATCCATCCATCCATCTATCATCCATCCATCCATCCGTCTATCAATCATCTATCCATCTTTTATCCATCCATCCATCCATCTATCAATCATCCATCCATCTATCTATCATCCATACATCCATCTATCAATCATCCATCCATCCATCCATCTATCAATCATCCATCCATCTATCTATCATCCTTGCATCCATATTCTATCAATCATCCATCCATCCATCCATCCATCCGTCTATCAATCATCTATCCATCTTTTATCCATCCATCCATCTATCTATCATCCATACATCCATCTATCAATCATCCATCCATCGATCTCTCTATCATCCATCCATCCATCAATCAATCATCCATCCATCGATCTCTCTATCATCCATGCATCCATATTCTATCAATCACCCATCCATCCATCCATCATCCATCCATCCATCAATCAATCATCCATCCATCTATCTATCATCTATGCATCCATATTCTATCAATTACCCATCCATCCATCCATCCATCCATCAATCAATCAATACTCCATCCATCTATCACCCACCCATCCATCCATCTATCATCCATCCATCCGTCTATCCATCATCTATCCATCTTTTATCCATCCATCCATCTATCAATCATCCATCCATTCATCTATTAATCCATCCCTCTATCATCCATCCATCCATCCATCTATCATCCATCCATCCGTCTATCAATCATCTATCCATCTTTTATCCATCCATCCATCCATCTATCAATCATCCATCCATCTATCTATCATCCATACATCCATCTATCAATCATCCATCCATCCATCTATCAATCATCCATCCATCTATCTATCATCCTTGCATCCATATTCTATCAATCATCCATCCATCCATCCATCCATCCATCCATCCATCCGTCTATCAATCATCTATCCATCTTTTATCCATCCATCCATCTATCTATCATCCATACATCCATCTATCAATCATCCATCCATTGATCTCTCTATCATCCATCCATCCATCAATCAATCATCCATCCATCGATCTCTCTATCATCCATGCATCCATATTCTATCAATCACCCATCCATCCATCCATCCATCATCCATCCATCCATCCATCAATCAATCATCCATCCATCTATCTATCATCTATGCATCCATATTCTATCAATTACCCATCCATCCATCCATCCATCCATCCATCCATCAATCAATCAATCATCCATCCATCAATCACCCACCCATCCATCCATCTATCATCCATACATCCATCTATCATCCATCCATCCATCTATCAATCATCCATCTATCTATCATCCATGCATCCATATTCTATCAATCACCCACCCATCCATCCATCTACCATCCATCCATCTATCATCCATCCATCCATCTATCAATCATCCATCTATCTATCATCCATGCATCCATCTATCAATCATCCATATTCTATCAATCATCCATCCATCAATCTATCATCCATATTCTACCAATCATCCATCCATCTATCTATCATCCATACATTCATCTATCAATCATCCATCCATCTATCTATCATCCATCCATCCATCCATCCATCCATCCGTCTATCCATCATCTATCCATCTTTTATCCATCCATCCATCTATCAATCATCCATCCATTCATCTATTAATCCATCCCTCTATCATCCATCCATCCATCCATCCATCCATCTATCATCCATCCATCCGTCTATCAATCATCTATCCATCTTTTATCCATCCATCCATCCATCCATCCATCTATCAATCATCCATCCATCTATCTATCATCCATACATCCATCTATCAATCATCCATCCATCCATCTATCAATCATCCATCCATCTATCATCCTTGCATCCATATTCTATCAATCATCCATCCATCCATCCATCCATCCATCTATCATCCATCCATCCGTCTATCAATCATCTATCCATCTTTTATCCATCCATCCATCTATCAATCATCCATCCATCTATCTATCATCCATACATCCATCTATCAATCATCCATCCGTCTATCAATCATCTATCCATCTTTTATCCATCCATCCATCCATCTATCAATCATCCATCCATCTATCAATCATCCATCCATCCATCTATCAATCATCCATCCATCTATCTATCATCCTTGCATCCATATTCTATCAATCATCCATCCATCCATCCATCCATCCATCCATCCATCCATCCATCCATCCATCCATCCGTCTATCAATCATCTATCCATCTTTTATCCATCCATCCATCTATCTATCATCCATACATCCATCTATCAATCATCCATCCATCGATCTCTCTATCATCCATCCATCCATCAATCAATCATCCATCCATCGATCTCTCTATCATCCATGCATCCATATTCTATCAATCACCCATCCATCCATCCATCCATCATCCATCCATCCATCCATCAATCAATCATCCATCCATCTATCTATCATCTATGCATCCATATTCTATCAATTACCCATCCATCCATCCATCCATCCATCCATCCATCCATCCATCAATCAATCAATCATCCATCCATCAATCACCCACCCATCCATCCATCTATCATCCATCCATCCATCTATCATCCATCCATCCATCTATCAATCATCCATCTATCTATCATCCATGCATCCATATTCTATCAATCACCCACCCATCCATCCATCTACCATCCATCCATCCATCTATCATCCATCCATCCATCTATCAATCATCCATCTATCTATCATCCATGCATCCATCTATCAATCATCCATATTCTATCAATCATCCATCCATCAATCTATCATCCATATTCTACCAATCATCCATCCATCTATCTATCATCCATACATTCATCTATCAATCATCCATCCATCTATCTATCATCCATCCATCCATCCATCCATCCATCCGTCTATCCATCATCTATCCATCTTTTATCCATCCATCCATCTATCAATCATCCATCCATTCATCTATTAATCCATCCCTCTATCATCCATCCATCCATCCATCCATCCATCTATCATCCATCCATCCGTCTATCAATCATCTATCCATCTTTTATCCATCCATCCATCCATCCATCTATCAATCATCCATCCATCTATCTATCATCCATACATCCATCTATCAATCATCCATCCATCCATCTATCAATCATCCATCCATCTATCATCCTTGCATCCATATTCTATCAATCATCCATCCATCCATCCATCCATCCATCCATCTATCATCCATCCATCCGTCTATCAATCATCTATCCATCTTTTATCCATCCATCCATCTATCAATCATCCATCCATCTATCTATCATCCATACATCCATCTATCAATCATCCATCCGTCTATCAATCATCTATCCATCTTTTATCCATCCATCCATCCATCTATCAATCATCCATCCATCTATCAATCATCCATCCATCCATCTATCAATCATCCATCCATCTATCTATCATCCTTGCATCCATATTCTATCAATCATCCATCCATCCATCCATCCATCCATCTATCATCCATCCATCCGTCTATCAATCATCTATCCATCTTTTATCCATCCATCCATCTATCAATCATCCATCCATCTATCTATCATCCTTGCATACATATTCTATCAATCATCCATCCATCCATCCATCCATCCATCCATCAATCCATCCATCCATCCATCCATCCATATTCTATCAATTATCCTTTCATATTGTAACTTTTCTTATGTTTTTATTTCTCTTAGGACATAAAAATACTTTTTTTTCCCATCTTTTGTCTCTTCCAAGATTCCTCTATTTATTCAAATATCATTTTAGTGGAAAGTGACTGTTCTACCATAGTGCAACAGAAGTGAGTCCTTTGGAGAGAAATGAACTCTTCTGTGCAATATTCACATTCCATTTCCCTAGAGTGAAATTCTTCTCCAAAATGATTTTTGTCATTTTCCAAGAATCTCTGATATTCTCACCTTCGGCTCCTTGATGTCCCTCAGCATTTTCAGTTCCCTTGCTAATTGCAGATCCCTCATCATCCTCGTTTCAGATGGTGAAAGTGAAATCTGCTGCATTTTACTGCTGTGGTCGGAGAGATCAATTTCCTATTAATTCTCCTCATATATATCCAATCCAATCCAAACCACTTTATTTATATAGCACGATTTAAATAAACACAAGGTTTTCAAAGTGCTTCACAAAAAAGATAAAATAACTAAAATAAATAAAAGTAAATAAAATAAAAGCACTGCCCGCACAGGATAAAAATATGCATGTGTATACATAAAATCAACATGTGTACATAAAATCAATATGTGTACATAAAATCAACATGTGTACATAAAATCAATATGTGTGTACATAAAATCAACATGTGTACATAAAATCAATATGTGTATACATAAAATCAACACTCTACATGGTGTCAAAAGCCAAAGAAAAGCGGTGGCCCTACTTCGGGGTGGCCGGCTGCCGGCGGGGCGGTGGCTGGGGGGCTTCCTCGTGGCTGTCTCTCCTCCTGCCTTGGTGGGGTCTGATTTCCGGGGCTGGCCCCGCCTTGGTGCCTTCGCTTCTGGGGTCCCCTTGGGCGCCTGGGGCTTTGGGTCTCCCGGCGCTGGACTCAGTGCTCTGGGGGGTGTGCCTCTCCGGCTCTCCACAACCACTATTGAGCATTTTTTTCTATGGTTAAAACTTTACATGCACAAGTTCACCCTCACAAACAACTACAGGTGCTAGGCTTCAGGTACTTAGAGATTCACTTCCAAACAGAAACCCCACATTCATATCTTCAGGTAACACAGAGTACATGTCAGACTTAATAATATTACTTTAGTGATAGTTTCAAGGTGTTTGCTTTATTGTATATCTCGTACCATGTTTTTTGGTTGTGCTGTTCTTTTTTCTTTTTTTTTTTTATTTCTTTTTTTTCTTTTTCTCCATCTCATTACAGGTGTTGAAGCAGACTGAAAATGTTTTGTCATTGTCTCCTTCCTATCTCCTCTTTCTTTCATCTTTTGTCCTGTTTTTTTCTTTTTCCTTCTTCTTCTTCTGTTTTTCTGCTCTACTTACATTGCAGTGTCCATATGAACTGTAAAACTCCCTGCATAATTATAATAAAGCAATTTATATACATGAAACAAGTGGAGCGGTATGGCAATTGCGATACCGCTACACTTGTGAAAGTAAAATCTGTTGGGCTCCTTTTGGCATCAAGACAATTATTCTTATTGCCACCTTGCCAGACAGGACACTGTAAAAAAAAAAGAAAAAAAAAAAAAAAAAAAAGAATGCAGGTCCAGCAGATTCCACAACACTTTCTTTCCCACTGCCATTAGACTGCTGAATGTTTTGTAAAACGGGTTGTTGTATTCTATTTTATAGTATTTAATATATTATATGATTACAGAACAAAAAAATGCTATAACTGTAAACTTACAGTCATATGTTTATATTACTGTTTTTATATATTTCCTTTACTTTTTTTTCCCAAGGTTGCACTTTTAAAAAGGTGAAATTGTCCAGTGAGCTGTTTTCCAAACAAAATTTATTTTTGTTTTACACAAAATGACAAATCTATGTATGTCTACTTCATGTCCTTCTATATCTATATGAGCAGGAATCCAGAAAAATTTAATTAAACATTTCTTATTATGTAGCTGAAATAATAAGTGATAAGTTGATTGCATCGATGAGTCAATGCAATCAACTGGTTTTCCTTAGATAGAAAACTTTGTATCAATTTCACTGTATGATCTGGTTGAACTGTAAAGTGCCTTGAGATGACATGTGTTGTGAATTTGGCGCTATATAAATAAACTGAATTGAATTGAATTAAAAAAAAAAAAAAAAAAAAAAAAAGAAAAGCGGTGGATTTTAAGAAGAGTTTTAAAATGAGACAGAGAGGTGGTCTGTCTAATGTGCAGTGGCAATCCATTCCAAAGTTTTGGAGCTGCAACAGAAAACGCTCGATCCCCTCTGAGCTTAAGTCTTGCTTTAGGCACTGTCAGGAGCAGTTGATCAGCTGACCTGAGAGATCGGCTGGGAGTGTAGGGGTGCAGCACCTCAGAGAGGTAAATTGGGGCAAGGCCATTCAAGGCTTTAAAAGTAAATTAAAGAATTTAAAAATGAATCCTAAGATGGATGGGCAGCCAGTGGAGTGAAGCTAAAATAGGTGAAATGTGCTCGTACTTGCGTGTGCTAGTTAAAAGATGTGCAGCAGCATTTTGAACCAGTTGAAGACGAGCAATTGAGGACCCAGTAATCTCCACATAAAGTTCATTACAGTAATCCAGCCGAGTGGTCACAAAGGCACGGATTACTGTCTCAAAGTGCTGTCTCTGAAGGACTGGTTTGATCTTTGCCAGCTGCCTTAGCTGGAAAAAGCTAGATTTTACTACAGCTTTTATCTGGCTGTCAAATGTAAGGTCTGAGTCCACTTTTACCCCAAGATTTTTTGGTTTAAAATATTGCGCTAGAGAACCGAGATCAACTGTGTGTGTGTGTGTGTGTGTGTCTTTTCTTCATTAAAATTCAGAAAGTTTAAAGACATCCAAGCTTTAAGGTCATGTAAACACTTTAACAGTGTTTCAACAGAATAGTAATCAGCCTCTTTGAGGGGGACATACATCTGGCTGTCATCAGCATAACAGTGAAAGGAAATGCCATGTTTCCTGAGAATGGAGCCAAGTGGGAGTAAATAGAGAGAAAATAAAAGAGGGCCAAGCACGGAGCCCTGTGGGACCCCACATGAGAGAGGAGCAGTGGAGGACACAGAGTCATCAAGGCTGATACAGAAAGTCCGATGTGACAGGTAGGACATGAACCATTCCAATGCTGAGCCCCTGATGCCCACCCACTGCTCCAAACGAGCAATAAGGATTTCATGGTCCACTGTATCAAATGCTGCAGTCAAATCTAACAGTACAAGGAAAACACAGTGTCCAGAGTCAGTAGCTAAAAAGATGTAATTAAAAACTCTTAAAAGCGCTGATTCTGTGCTGTGCAATGTTTTAAAACCAGATTGGAAAATCTCAAAAACATTTTGTTCATTTAAAAAGTCCATGAGCTGGGAATAAACAATCTTCTCTAAGATTTTTGAGAAGAAAGGCAACTTAGAGATAGGCCTAAAATTTGACAGAACAATAGGATCCAGCCCAGGTTTTTTTAATAATGGCGGCACAACTGCATGTTAAAGATTTACAGGGACTACTCCAGAGGACAGACTGCTATTAATAACTGTGAGACATGATGGCCCGATAGTGGGAAAAACCTCCTTAAAAAATCAAGGCGGGACGGTATCATCTGGAGACCCTGAAGGCTTCAAGTGACCCACAATCTCCTGCACAAAAGGCAGGGTCACAGGCTCAAACACAAAGCAGAGCAGGGGACAAACACTGAAGGATCAAAAGCAGGAGGTGAAATAAGTGCTCTGGTAGAAGTGACTTTATCAATGAAGTAGTGAAGAAAGTTCTCACACACAGCAGGGGAGGCCTCAATTCCAGTCTGTGGTGTATTCAGAGCAGAGTAGTATAGTAATATAGATTTATAAGTTCTAATTTTGCATTTTTTTTAACTTTATAAAAGTTTTTACTCAGGCCGTCACACACCTGCAAGGCCACACTGTGTGTGGGTGAGACATATTTATTTTGTTAATATTAGGGATTGTGTGGAAAAGAAAATAGTAGACCGCATAACCCGCCAGATGCCTTCCCCTCAAGGTTGATTCAACAACCTTGTCTAATTGAGAACAGGGCAGAACATCGAGCTGTGTGGGCTGTTTGAGTTTCCTGTTTTCATCTTTGCTAAGATAAAATAATGTGCAGACTGAGTGAATTACCATCCTCTCCTTTATTTAACTGGATTGTATACAGTAGTCGAATACTATTTTCCGATGACACTGCATTGTTTTATCATTAGGATCAAATGGAGTGTAGGTACCTTCCCTTTCAATCTGTATAATTATTGAATTGACTTTTCTATGTAAAACAAGCTTGACACGTTTTTTACCTGAAACTACATCAGTAAACTAAACTGAACTCAAACTTGGCTTTTGTTCTTCTCCAATTCATAGTAAAAATTCAAGCAAGGCTGCCAATCACCATCACTTTCTCTAGCTTCATCCTCACCGGGAATGAAGCTGATGGAAGCGCAGCTATCTGATATGTTTAAGGGTTTTTTTATGCACAGAATTTGTAGTCTACAAAACAATGACACCTTAGTTGTTACTAAAATAAATGCAACACTTCAGTTCTTTTCATCATAGGCTCCTAAAGTTTTAAAGTAAAAGTTAGTTTATTCCCTGCAAAATAAGTTGCTGCATACAGCAGCATGTTAAATAGTATGAATTGCTGTTCGAATATAGGCATTAATTCATCCATCCATCCATATTCTATCAATCATCCACCCATCCATCCATCTATCATCCATCCATCCATATTCTATCAATCATCCATCCATCCATTTATCTATTAATCCATCCCTCTATCATCCATCTGTCCATCCATCCATCCATCTATCAATAATCTATCCATTCATCTATTAATCCATCCCTCTATCATCCATCCATCCATCCATCTATCATCCATCCATCCATCCATCCATCCATCTATCATCCATCCATCCATCCATCTATCATCCATCCATCTGTCCATCCATCCATCCATCTATCATCCATCCATCTATCATCATCCATCTATCATCCATCCATCTATCATCCATCCATCCATCCATCTATCATCCATCCATCTGTCCATCCATCCATCCATCCATCTATCATCCATCCATCTATCATCATCCATCTATCATCCATCCATCCATCCATCTATCATCCATCCATCCATCTATCATCCATCCATCCATCCATCTATCATCCATCCATCCATCCATCTATCATCCATCCATCCATCTATCATCCATCCATCCATCTATCATCCATCCATCCATCCATCTATCATCCATCCATCTATCATCCATCCATCCATCCATCTATCATCCATCCATCTATCATCATCCATCTATCATCCATCCATCTATCATCCATCCATCCATCCCTCTATCATCCATCCATCCATCCATCTATCATCCATCCATCTATCATCCATCCATCCATCTATCATCCATCCATCCACCCATCCATCTATCATCCATCCATCTATCATCCACCCATCCATCTATCATCCATCCATCTATCATCCATCCATCCATCTATCATCCATCCATCCATCCATCCATCCATCCATCCATCCACCCATCCATCTATCCATCTATCGTCCATCCATCCATCTATCATCCATCCATCCATCCATCTATCCATCTATCATCCATCCATCCATCCATCCATCCATCCATCCATCCACTTCCGCAAGTACTGAGGAACTGCACAAAGAGTGTATTTATGGGAGACAGAACAAAGAGAGGAGTAACGAGCAGATTGGGAGCAGGTGTGAAAAGAGCAGACAGGAAAGGAGCTAGGGAAAAAGGAGAACACAAGAGGGCAGCAGAGGGCAACAAATAGAAACCTGAGAACTGAAAAATAACCAGAAAAAATAACAAAATAAGAATTAAACCACTAAAAACTGGAAAACATGGAGCAAAGTAAAACTGAATACTCAAAAGAAAACATCACAGAACCAAGACTGTGACTATGTAGAGCAGGCATCCCTAAACTCGGTCCTCGAGGGCCGCTGTCCTGCAGGTTTTAGAGGTTTCCTTGTTCCAGCACAGCTGATTTTAATTGAAAGCTAATTAACAGGCTTCAGCTCTACTGCAATCATGATAATCAGCTGTGCTAGAGCAGGGAAACCTCTAAAACCTGCAGGACAGCGGCCCTCGAGGACCGAGTTTGGGGATGCCTGATGTAGAGTTTATATTTAGGAGAATTATCTGATATATTGCTCTTTAGCTGTTACTAGATCCTAGGGTTTTGTTGGGTTTTTTTGTTCTTTTGTTTTTACTTTGAGCATTTTGTACAGCAAAAGGATTAAGAAGACACATGTGACTGTTCAAATATGAAATATGACTGGTTTAGATGTAAGATATTTTTGTTGCACCTACAGTGGAGGGCCAGTAGTCTGCAGTGTATTACTTGATGCACCAATGTCGTTTTTATTGGACTAAATGGCTCCACAGTAGAAACTTCTATTCGTGGAAATGTTAGTTTTGTTTTATGTATTTTTCTATTTGATTCAGTAAAATCCTTTTATTCAACAAGCTGCTCCTGTCTGCTTTCTTGTGTGAATTTTCAGTTCAATCTGCATCAGAGTCGAACTGTTTGACTTTCTTTCGTTTCAGTTGCTCTTTCATACTTTCTTCACTGTTATTTCTATATTTCTATTATGAAAAGTACTACTTTAAGTAATTTTATCATTGTATCTGGGTCTGATGTTTCCTCATGTTTTATGTTGAATAGCAGTGGAAAAGTCCCCTTTTACTTTATTGCAATTTTACTTTTAATTTATTTCAACTAAAATTTTATTTCCAATTCATTTAGTTCTTAGTTTTAATGTTTTTATATATTAATTACAATATATTTAATATTATTTTTTAAACCATTACCATTTGATTTTTTATTTCAGCATTAGCATTTGAATGTTTATCATAAAGCTTGTCTGATGTTATATCAGCGGAAAATATCTAAATATATTACTGTAAATGGACACCTGAAGGAAATTCACTGCAGCTGTTCTACTACTGAAATGCAAGATTTAGAATCACAGAACACAAATTAAAGATAATATATTCAAATGTTGCTTTATTACATCAGCTTATGCATCAGAAAATGCCTTTCTATTTTTTACAAAATGATAACATCAATTCTCAGCTTAAGTTATCATAAGCTCCCCCCACACGTAGTGTCCAGTACGATAAACCAAACAGGCATCTGTTTCCATCCTTTCTTCACATATTCAACAGAGCAAAGCAGGAAGTGAAGCGATGCATTGTTTATTGATGAGATTGCCTTTTTTTGTCCAAATGTTCAATGATTTTTTGCACCCCTGGATTCCCTTCAGGAGGGACGACACACAGTTTCATGTTTCTCTGGTTGACAAACCTGCAAAAGCAGATGGATCCATAAATGAAAACTCTAACACCAGAGTCTCATTTAATAAACTGATTTATGATGAAAACTCTAACACCAGAGTCTCATTTAATAAACTGATTTATGATGAAAACTCTAACACCAGAGTCTCATTTAATAAACTGATTTATGATGAAATTGATCAAGACTTACACAGTAGCACTGATTTTGCAGCCCTCTCTTGCTCTCTGAATGGTGTAGCTCACAAGGTTTCGGCGGTGCAGACGTTTTTCACGCTCAACTCTCAGACAGCAGTCCAAGGCAATATCGACTATAGAGGACAAAAACAATATTTGGATGAAAAAGAGCCTAAAAACATGAAATCTAAAAACAATATACAATATCTGCAATATAAAAATATGGTTCAGAAATTCCATCTTTATTCTTACCTGCAGCAAACTCAAAGCCGATGAGACCTATCAGGAGCAGAGCTGCAACTTTGGAGGCCATGTCTCTGTCTTCCTGGGTATGATCTTCTCCTGGCTGGTTCAGCAAATCTCTTCCAGGGTGGAAAAAATACTGCTGTGATGGGCTGGTGCAGGTGCATTTATGCAGGTATCAACAGAAAGCGAAACTTTAAATTCGAAGTGGGAGACGGCTGGATCCATACTCACAAACCCCCAGGCACTATGTTAAAGCTTCCATACTTTGAAGCCAAAAACCCCCTAAACATTGTTTTTGTTGCATGATTCCTGGAATGCAAGCTGGACTCTACACAGAGCAATAGGTCGCAGTGCCGTTTATTAAGACATCCAAAGAAAAACGTTTAATGCAATACAACTAAGCAGAGGAAGTTGTTTGCAATGAGATGCGATTATTAGTTTTCACATTTTCAAAAAATAACTTTTTTGGTAAAGTTGAATAGAACAAATGTAATGATCTTTTTAATCAGAAGATTGTTTATTAGATAAGAGGGGGAACCAAATCAAATATTAAGAAAATGACAAACGTAGAGCTTGCAGCAGTAGCTGTTTTTTTTCCAGAAGCTGTGGATTGTTTCACGAAGGAATAATAAAGCAGTTAGTTAGGATGGATATTATAGATTTTTGACCGTTTAGACTCTTTTTTTATTTATCCAATAAATTAAAGCCAGAAATTCAGCCACATATTAACTTTTGTATAACTTTGCAAATTTATGTGATAAAAGGATGGGTCACACCTTGTTTTCTTCAGCAGACAAAATCTGTGGGAACCATTAGAGAAATCTGCACTAAATTAAAACCAAAACATGCTTTGAAATCAAAATAAAAATCTAAGCCAGTTGGTTTAGTTATTTGTAACTTTTCCATTTAAGTGCTGCAAGGATGCTGCATGCCTGCTTCTTTACAGTAGAGCCTCGCTAATACAGTTTACTTAGCCTACCTAATTGCTTATTTTGTTTAAAGTCTTTTACTTTATGGTACATTTTTATAACTTTTTATCTATTGCACCTCTTCATTTGTGTGTCCATTTGTTTATTTCTGAGATCCTTTTTAATCTCAAATTTACTTTTCAAAGCTGCTGTTCTACTCCATATTTTACATTTTTATTTGAACCATGTTGGTATTTAAAATGTTTTACAATTCAAAAAATTTTTTTCTTCTATGTCGGTGATTTTCTTTCTTTCTTTCCTTCTTTCTTTCTCTACTTTACATCAAGTACTTTTCAGAAGCAATTGAAAATAGGCTAAATTTATTGCTGTTATTTTTTTGTAATATTTTATAATGCTTTATACCTTGGTTTTTCATTTTTTTATGTATTATTTCAATATAATTACTTGTGTAGGTCCTTTCTTAATATATCACTATTTTTTCTGAAAATACATAAACATAACCATCATAAACCAACATATGGATACAGAGCATCTGCAGTTCTTAAGACCCCCGGTTGTACCAAAGGAGGTCATATCAAGACATTTTAACCAGTTCTGTTTAAAAAAAATTAAACAAACAAAATTTACAAAATGATGACATTTATTTAAACACTCAGCTTTAACTGTACAATAAAATAATCCAATTTTCTCATAGCCTCTCCCTTTAAACATACAGTACTGTGATAAACAGAACAGCGACTTACTCTCACTGTCTGTTAAGGCATTACATTTCAGGCAAGTTAGGCATCATTTTTTTTCTTTCTGTACAACATATGAGAAAACCAAATGGAAGGAAAAAGGAAACAGCTCTCTGTTGGAGCCCTGCCAGTGAAGGAAAATCTGACAGTATCAATAAATGGAAAATGAATGATGAACTGTTCTCTCTTTGCAAAGAAATGAATAAATGTGCCGACTGAGTGAAATCCATCGATCTCCGTTTATTTAACTAGGATGAATAGTTGAATACTTTTTTCCCACGACAATTTGGCGTTTGTCGACAGGATTCTCCTTGGCTGATTTTTTCTGAGGACAGCGATTGTCAGAAGTGTCAGGTACCACCTGGAGGAAGCAGTCTTCTAGCCTCAATACCCCGTTAGAAGGTTAAGGGAGTGAGGACTTCTGGCATCGAGGTCCCTGGAGGTCAGCAGGAGGATCAAAACGAACCATTTTTTTTGAGACGGTGAGATAAATCTTTTGTCGGCACAGTTTAAATTAAATTTCAAAAAATAAATTACAAAACAACAGATTGTTAACAGATTAAAAGATTATTAGAAATCAGTTACTGGAAAATTAGCTCAAACAAAGTCCTTCTCTTCTCCATAAAAATAATCAAATAAATAAATGTAATCAAGCAAAAAATAACTAAATTATAGATTAATAGGTCAATCATTTAATGCAATAAAATTAATATAATACTAAAGAATATACATAGAAAGTAAAAGATAACTTTTCTTGTGGGGACACGAAAGACAATTCGTGTTTTTTTTCTACCTGTGAACCAAAAGACACTGGCATAGAAACATGAGGCTCTCTCTAAGCGCTGAGAGGAAGGGTGTAGGTGCCGCCATAGCTAAAAAAAAATATTAAGTTATTTTAAAAAAGAAAGTAAGTAAGGCATAAAATAAGGTGAAATTAAAACTTGTAAAATGGAGGAATTAACCTAAAAAAAAAATATTTAATGGGCAAAAGTGCTTTTAAGAGAAAAGCAAAGATATGGTGATGCGAAAGTATGTGGTGAGAAAAAAGTGACTTAAAATGACTGAAGGAGGAAGTGGGGCGACTGACGAGACATTTCCTTCCTGAAAAAGGCTTCTTCTTTTATATGGTAAAGATTAACAACTTTACTTTATTTTATTATTATATTTATTATTACTATTCATTTGAAACATTGAAAACTTTTCCTTTCACTGACCATTTTTTTTTACTCCCTGCCCTTTAAACATGGACTCCCTAATCACAGCCGCTCCTTGTGGAATTCAGACCTGGAGGAAATGCCCCCCGTCCCATTAGCCCGCCGGACAAAGGCAGCCTGCTATAAGCATCAATCTCCCCCCACCCCCCAATGCACACACATCATTACAGGAACCGGATGTAAATGATGAGTTAAAATATGGGGAAAACAAGACAAAAGGATTTTCATCTGCTCTGAACCCCTGACCCTAATAACTCACCTGAGCTGCAACTTGCTCCCCAATGTGTGTGTGTGCAAGAACCATGAGGACAGAGACACTGGGGAATTTATTTTTTGTGGGTAAATAAGGAGGAGGTGCACCAAAAATAAGGCTTTCCTTCTCTCTGGTGCTAAATGAATTTTAAGTTAATGAATTATTTGTTTTTGTTTGAGAAGTGGCTAACCTGCTTGGACTGAGGTGGTGGAGCTCCAGGACTGAAACCGGCTGTTGGCAGCATACAGTAAAGGGTAAAGTGATCGACCATATATTTTATTTTATTTTATTTTCCTTCTCCATTTCTATAGACTTCTAACTATGCAAGAAAAGCTTGATAACTCTCTCTTATTAGATTCCTTTCTGCATCTTGCAATGAAGAAAATGCTTGCTGACAGACTGATTTTCTTCACATGACTTTTATTTATGGGAAAATGTGGGTGATAATGTATGGTGTGGTTGGCTTTCACTAAACGATGATTGTTTCAGAGTAATTTCCCGGATTCACTTCAGGGTGGCTGGCTGCCGGCGGAGCATGCGGACTCATCCCCGCGGCTCCCCCGGGGTGCCATTGCTGTGGCTGGGGGGCCTGCTTTGGGGCTGTCTCTCCTCCTCCCTTGGTGGGGGTCTGATTTCCGGGGCTGGCCCCTCCTTGGTGCCTTCGCTCTTGGGGTCCCTTTGGGCATCTGGGGCTTTGGGTCTCCCGGCGCTGGACCCGGTGCTCTGGGGGGGCGCCTCTTCGGCTCTCCACAACCACTATTGAGCATTTTCTCTATGGATACACTTTACATGCACAAGTGCACTCTCACAAACTACAGGTGCTTGGTTCCAGGTACTCAGATTTTCACTTCCATACAGAAAGCCCACATTCATATCTTCAGGTAACACAGAGTACATGTCAGACTAAATAACACTACTTCAGCGATAGTATCTAGGTGTTACTTTATTGTATGTCTCGTACCATGTCTTTTGGTTGTGCGCTTCTTTTGCATCTCGTTAGAGGTGATGAAGCAGACTGAAAATGTTTTGTCATTGTCTCCTTTCTATCTCCTCTTTCTTTCATCTTTTCTCTTTTTTTCTTTTCTTTTTCTTCTTCTTTTTTTCCTCTTCTGTTCTATTTACATTGCAGTGTCCATATAAACTGTAAAACTCCCTGCATAATTATAATAAAGCAATTTATATGCATGCTGCTACACTTGTGATAGTAAAATCTGTTAGGCTATTTTTGGCATCTAGACAATTATTTGTATTGCCACATTGCCAGATGGACACTGTAAAAAAAAAAAAAAAAGAGTAATTTCTGATCAGATTAGAACTAGACTTAATATCTAAACCAAAACGTATCTTTTTAAAAGAAAAAACTCGGCAGCAGCTACCTTTTCCTATGTCGGCTTCAGGACTGGAAAACAAAACGTTTCTTATCAGATCTGTGGTTGTTTAAAAACAGGACGGGTCTCGTTTAGTTAATTTCCTTCTGTCACCATGTTCCATAATGTTATGGAAGGACCTGGAGATGAAAACTTAGGCAAATCCAGAGAGAGAAAAGGGTTCAAACATGGTCTGACACAGTACTAGTAAAATGTGCACAGGTTTTAGTCAAACCAAATTCTCTATTTCCACAGCAGCCACTCGGAGAGATTAGCTTCATCTCTTCATGATTTTGTGGTATGTTGCTTTGTCCCTGTGCCATGAATGTCTGAGGTTCTGATTAAGACAGAGAAAAGGTGATGGCTGCTCTGACTTATGAAATAGCACCTTATAGAGGAAAAACAATGAATAACATAATGCAATAGGATAAAATCTAGAGTTATTTTTTCACTTTAATCTGAATTAGATTTCACTAAATGAAAGACTAAATTTGATTTCCCTTTTCTCCAACAAATATTAATACAAATGTATATCATTGAAACATATGATCAATGAAATGTGTTAAAAAATAAATGTTACCCTACAGATTACCAAATATATGGGATGTAGTTTGGAGAAATGCATACAAGCTATAGGTTTATTAACCAGAATAGCAGATTTGCAAAAATAGACAATTAATTCCTGAGGATTTGACTCAAATTGGCATATTTTCCTGAGAGAGTGAAATAATAATAATAATAATAATCATTTTTGGCACATTTAAAACAAGTATGTATAAAAGAGAATGAAACCTAAAACCTACTTAATGGATTTAAATCTAGGATGATCAAAAATAAAAACGTTCAGAATTAGGACTGGAATAGCACCTGACATAAAGTAATAAATGGTTGATAATGCTTTCTACTGGGACTGGGATATAAAAGGCGATTAGGAGTTTTCACTTGAGCACCCAAAAGACCCCCCCACAGGTAGAGGGGGTGCTTCAAAGTTTAACTTTGAGGGACGGCAGCAGAAATTGCCATAAGATGTTCTGATTCTTAGGTCAGAGGTGACGAGGTCTACAGAGAGATCTCCCTTTTATTCCAGGTTGGCTTACAGCAGAATAGTAACTGGTTCTTTTATTGACTAGAGTTAAATTACCTGCGGATAAATAGACTGAAAAGCGGCAATTTTACCGTTGGCCAAGTTACAGGAGGTTCGGTAGCAGGCTAAGGGTTCCCAGGAATTTGCCTCCAGTGAGAGAAAAGGGCCCAACACATAATTAGAAAGTTTAATCATTTATAATATGGCCATTTGTTTGTGTTTTGTTTGTCTTATCTCGTATATGTTGTCTGTGGTTGTGGATCCACTCTAACTATTGTATGGTGTCAAATTGTGAAATTAGAATCAGAATCATAATCAAGTTTATTGCCAGGTAGATTTGCACTTACAAGGAATTTGACTTGGTGTTGTTGGTGCAGACAAAAAACAAAATAAGATAGAATATATATAAATATATATATATATATATATACACAGAAGCTATATACAAACAGTAGACTGTGCGTTAATGTAACGCAGAAATCCTGAATGGGGGAGAGAAACATTGTCCAGTGTCACGGGCGGCTCTTGGCTTTGTTGATAAGGCCGGTAGCAGATGGGAAAAAACTGTTTTTGTGACGGGAGGTTCTGGTCCTGATGGACCGCAACCTCCTGTCAGAGGGTAGAGACTGAAATAATCTGTGACTGGGGTGCGAGGGATCAGCCACAATCTTCCCTGCACGCCTCAGAGTCCTGGAGGCGTGCAGCTCCTGGAGAGATGGGAGGTTGCAGCCAATCACCTTCTCTGCAGACCGGATGACACGCTGCAGTCTGCTCTTGTCCTTAGCGGTGGCACCAGCGTACCAGATGGTGATGGAGGAAGCGAGGATGGACTCAATGATGGAGGAGTAGAACTGCACCATCATTGTTCTGGGCAGGTTGAATTTCTTCAGCTGCCACAGGAAGTACATCCTCTGCTGGGCTTTCTTGGTGAGGGAGTCGATGTTCAGCTCCCACTTTAGGTCCTGGGAGATGATAGTTCCCAGGAAACGGAAAGACTCCACAGTGTCAATGGTGGAGTCACAGAGGGTGATGGGGGTAGCTGGGGCTGTGCTCTTTCTGAAGTCCACAACCAAGTCCACTGTTTTTAGAGCGTTGAGCTCCAGGATGTTCTCCCTGCACCAGGTCACCAGATGGTCAGCCTCCCACCTGTAGGCGGACTCGTCACCATCAGAGATCCGTCCGATGAGAGTGGTGTCGTCCGCGAACTTCAGGAGCTTGACAGACTGATGACTGGAGGTGCAGCTGTTGGTGTACAGGGACAAGAGCAGAGGAGAAAGAACACAGCCCTGGGGAGAACCAGTGCTGATGAGCTGTGAGTCAGAGAACTGTGTTCCCAGCTTTACGTGCTGCTACGTTTTTTGAAGATTTTGTCTACATCTCTCTCTTTTATGGGAAGAGTTTTCACTGAGTAGGAGGAGGAGGTGATCTGTTGGGTGGTGTTGTGGGGGGTGGATGCATGACTGTCCATTTGTCTGTCGAAACGACAGTAGAAGTTGTTCAGGTCGTTTGTCGGTCGTTCATGGAGTGGGGGGCTTTAGGCTTGTAGTTTGTTATCTACCTAAGCCCTTTTGAGACAGAGGCAGAGTTGTTGGCAGAAAAATGGTTTCTCAGCTTCTCAGAGTACAGTCGTTTAGCCTCTTTCACCGCCTTGCTAAACTTGTATTTTGCATCTTTGAATCTGCATTTATCTCCGCTCCTGAAGGCCTCTTCCTTGTCCAACCTTAGTCTTCTGAGTTTGCCAGTGAACCAGGGTTTGTCATTATTGTAATTCACCCTGGTTCGTGTTGGAATACAGCAGTCCTCACAGAAGCTGATGTATGATGTCACAGCCTCTGTGAACTCATCCAGACTGTTGGTAGCAGCCCTGAAGACGTCCCAGTCAGTAGAACCCAAACACGCCTGAAGATCCTCCACAGCCTCACTGGTCCAATTCTTTGATTAAGAAGACATGTGACTGTTCAAATATGACTGTCTTAGACGTGAGATATTTTTGTTGCATCTACAGTGGAGGGCCAGTAGTCTGCAGTGTATTACTTGATGCACCAATGTCGTTTTCATTGGACTAAATGGCTCCACAGTAGAAACTTCTATTGGTGGAAATGTTATTTTTGTTTTATGTATTTTTCTATTTGATTCAGTAAAATCCTTTTATTCAACAAGCTGCTCCTGTCTGCTTTCTTGTGTGAATTTTCAGTTCAATCTGCATCAGAGTCGAACTGTGTGTCTTTCTTTCGTTTCAATTGCTCTTTCATACTTTCTTCACTGTTATTTCTATAGTTGTAGACATTATGAAAAGTACTTCTTTAAGTAATTCTATGATTGTATCTGGCTCTAATGTTTCCTAATGTTTTATGTTGAATAGCAGTGGAAAAGTCCCCTTTTACCTTATTGCAATTTTACTTTTAATTTAATTTCAGCAAAAATGTTATTTTCAATTCATTTATTTCTTAGTTTTAATGTTTTTATATAATAATTACATAATGTTTAACATTATTTCTTAAACCGCTACCATTTGATTTTTGTATTTCAGCATTAGCATTTGAATGTTTATCATAAGCTTGTCTGATGTTATATCGGAAGAAAATATTTAAATATATTACTGTAAATGGACACATGAAGGAAATTCACTGCAGCTGTTCTGCTGCTGAAATGCAAGATTTAGAATCACAGAACACAAATTAAAGATAATATATTCAAATGTTGTTTTATTAGGAAAATGGCTTTTTTTTTTACAAAATGATAACATCAATTCTCAGCTTAAGTTGTCATCATAAGCTCCCCCCACATGCAGTGTCCAGTACGATAAACCAAACAGGCATCTGTCTCCATTTTTTCTTCACATATTCAACAGAGCAAAGCAGGAAGTGAAGCGATGCATTGTTTATTGATGAGATTGCCTTTTCTTGTCCAAATAGTCAATGATTTTTTGCACCCCTGGATTCCCTTCAGGAGGGACGACACACAGTTTCATGTTTCTCTGGTTGACAAACCTGCAAAGGCAGATGGATCCATAAATGAAAACTCTAACACCAGAGTCTCATTTAATAAACTGATTTGTTAACTCAAGACTTACACAGTAGCACTGATTTTGCAGCCCTCTCCTGCTCTCTGAATGGTGTAGCTCACAAGGTTTCGGCGGTGCAGACGTTTTTCACTCTCAACTCTCAGGCAGCAGTCCACAGCAATCTCGGCTGATAGAGGGCAAAAACAATATTTGGATGAAAAAGAGCCTAAGAACTCGAAATCTAAAAACAGTGTTTCTGCAATATAGAATAGAATATAGTAACAAAATATCTTTATTCTTACCTGCAGCAAACTCAAAGCAGATGAGACCTATCAGGAGCAGAGCTGCAACTTTGGAGGCCATGTCTCTGTCTTCTTGGGTCAGATCTTCTCCTGGCTGGTTCAGCAAATCTCTTCCAGGGTGGAAAAAATGCTGCTGTGATGGGCTGGTGCAGGTGCATTTATACAGGTGTCAACAGAAAGCGAAACTTTAAACAGTCCTCATTGATTGGAAGTGGAAGACGGCTGGATCCGCACTCACCAACCCCCAGGCACTATCTTAAATCTTCCACACTTCGAAGCCAAAAACTCCCTAAACATTGTTTTTGCATGCTTCCTGGAATGCAAGCTTGACTCTAGACAGAGCAACAGCTCGCGGTGCCTTTTATTAAGACATCCGCAGAAAATCGGTTAATGCAATACAACTAAGCAGAGGAAGTTCTTTGCAATGAGATGCGATTATTCAAAAAATACTTTGTTGGTGAAGTTGAATAGAATAAATGTAACCATCTTTTTTATCAGAAGATTGTTTATTAGATAAGAGGGGGAACCAAATCAAATATTAAGAAAATGACAAACGTAGAGCTTGCAGCAGTAGCTGTTTTTTTTTTCCAGAAGCTGTGGATTGTTTCATGAAGGAATAATAAAGCAGTGAGTTAGGATGGATATTATAGATTTTTGACCGTTTAGACCCTTTTTTATTTATCCAATAAATTAAAGCCAGAAATTCAGCCACATATTAACATTTGTATAACTTTGCGGTATTATGTGATAAAAGGATGGGTCACATCTTGTTTTCTTCAGCAGACAAAATCTGTTCCAGTTTGGGAACCTTTACAGAAATCTGCACTAAAGTAAAACCAAAAATGCTTTGAAATCAAAATAAAAATCTAAGTCTGTTGGTTTAGTGATATGTAACTTTTGTAAGGATGCTGCATGCCTGCTTCTTTACAGTAGAGCTTCGCTAATACAGTTTATTCTAAATGTACGTTAATGTCTTGTAGTTGGATCAGGTTTTGGTTCTGCACAGATGGATGTTTAGATATTTGGTTTTAGTACCAACTGGTGCATTTTACCTGTAGCCTTGTAAAGATTTGGTGCTGCTAGGCAGACGATACTTTCTCTGCCTTTGATCTAAAACTAATCGCAGTAACATTTGCGAACTCCACAGGAAATAAAAAACAGATCTTGATATAAAGGCTTTGCCTCCTTAAGATAATGAAATTGGGACTTAGTTCTTACATATATAATATCTTCTCCCTCACTGTTTTGTCACCTTAAATCAAACTGTTTTAATTTGACTTTATTATGTCTAGAAACACTTTTTTTTACTTAGCCTACCTAATTGCTTATTTCATTTAAAGTTTTTTACTTTATGGTTTATTTTATAATGTTTTATCTATTGCACCTGTTCATTTATGTGTCCATTTATTTCTTTTTAATGTCAAATTTACGTTTCAAAGCTGCTGTTCTACTCCGTATTTTTCATTTTAATTTGAACCAATTCATGTTGGTATTTAAAATGTTTTATAATTCAATACATTTTTTTTCTTCTATGTCAGCGATTTTCTTTCTTTCTTTCTTTCTCTCCTTTATATCAATTACTTTCCAGAAGCAATTGAAAATAGGCTAAATTTATTGCTGTTGTTTTTTTGTATTATTTTATAATGCTTTATACCTTGGTTTTTCATTTATTTCTTTATATTCCAATATAACTACTTGTATGGGTCCTTTCTTAACATATCAGTATTTTTAAGTGTCTCTGAAAATACATAAACATATGAACCATCATATAAACCAACATATGAATATAGAGCATCTGCAGTTCTTAAGACCCTTAGTTTTACCAAAGGAGGTCATATCAAGACATTTTAATCAGTTCTCTGTTAATAAAAATGAAACAAACAAAATTTACAAAATTATACAAAAATTTATTTAAACACTCAGCTTTAACTGTACAATAAATCCATCACAAATAATCACATTTTCTCATAGCTCCCCCCCTTTAAACATACAGTACTGTGATAAATAGAACAGCGACTTACTCTCACTGTCTGTTAAGGCATTACATTTCAGGCAAGTTGGGGCATCTTTTTTTTTTTTTCTTGCTGTACTACATATGAGGAAAACCAAATGGAAAGAAAAAAGAAAAAGCTCTCTGTTGGAGCCCTGCCAGTGAAGGAAAATCTGACATTAGTCCCACGCCTGTCACCTTCAGTTAACGGAAAACACGCACAGAAATGAACTTTTGGCCGGTCTGAAGTCGTTCTCAAGCAAACAGAAAGTCATTGTGAATCAGAAAGAACCATGATTTCTGGATGAGCTTGCCAAGTTTGATCTTTTCAGGCTGCATGATGCAACCACTCTGAGACATTCAGGGAGAAACACTGCTGTCTGCAGCTCGGAGTTTAGCCACCAGGTGCCCTCTCCCATGGCTTTTCCAGGTCCTGTAACAGAGCAGAGCAGGGAGTGAGGCAGGGCGGGATGAATGCATTTCAAATAAATTTAATAAGACATTTGAAACTTAAAATCAGCAAGAAAAAGGTTGTTTTACCTTTTTAATGATGGGACTTTCTGTTCTTGTCCAAACGCTTCAACAGGTTTTGCACCCATGGATGTCCTTCAGCAGGTACAACACACAGTTGCATGCCTTTTTTATGGAGAAACCTGCAAAATTGGAAGGAGAAACTGGATTAAAATTCAGCAGAACTTCAAAATATAAAACAGTTCTCAGAACGGTATGAACTGGGAAATGTTGAGGTTAAAGTGATCTTACACAGTGGCACTGATGTCGCAGCCCTGACCGGCTCTCTGAATATGATAGCCCACAATGTTTTTGGGGATTAGGCGTTTTTCACTGACGCTCAGGCAACAGTCCATGATGATCTGCGCTGCAGGAACACACAAAAAAATAATAAGGATGAGCATGCAGATTTTAAAACCACGAACAAATCGACAGAAAAAGGAGACATTTGCATGTAGATTTTTCTCTTACCTGGTGCAAGCTGGCAACAGATGAGACCTAGCAGGAGCAGGGCTGCAACTTTGGAAGCCATTTCTCTGTGTAGTTTCTTTCTCTAGATTTCTTTAGTTCTTCAAGAGAGGGAAGCTGCTACTGTGACAAGCTTGAGCTGCAGGTGCATATATACAGGTGTAACAGAAAGTGAAAGTTTGATCTCTCTTAACTAACTGGAAGTGATTTGTCTGCTGGCAACAGGTTCAAATGTGCCCAGACACGTGCCAAAAATCCCCTAAAGTAGGTCTTTACATGCTTCTCTCATTACTTCCAGCAGTCACTGTGCAAGAGCTGCTGATTTCAAGGAGAAGAGGGTGTATAATAAAAACTAAATAAACCCCAAAATAATTTTGTGTTTTTATATGACTGATGAGCATTTAATGGTTATGATCCCAAAGGAAGTCTTGCATGAAGTTTATATCTTAAGCGGAAGTCATTTTTTCATCATATTTTCAATGAATTAAACCTTTAAACTGAACATGGGGAAAATGCATAAACTTTATCATTTGATATTGAGATTCTACAGATAATTTTACTTAATTTCATTCATGCCAGTGGTATTAAGAACAGAATTATTTTTCTGAATAAATCAAACACTTTGGTCTAATTTAACTTTAATCCAATAGCTTTCCTTGCACTTTAGCATCCTATTTGCACCACCATTTGCCTCTCTTATTTTTCTTAAAAAATAAGCTAAAGAGTAAATATCCTTTCATCAGCAAAAAGACAAACAGGGCAAACAGTCATGCAAACACTATTGCAGAGCAAAGGGCAATGTAGAAAGATTAAATTACCAAAAGGTGATGTTCTGGGCTATGGAGACCCAGAGGGAAGCCATGCATGCCCAGGGGGGGCATCCAGAGTTTATGCAGAAATTCTCCAGGGACCAGGAGCTGCAAAGCAACAAAACTTACAACTCAACGATGCTGTAAATATATGAATGAATATAAAATCTAATTGTTTTAATGTCTTGTCATATTGCCCATATAGGAAATGCATGATTATAACTTAGAGGCATATCGAAATGCTTAATGGCACTTATCCAAATATTATCGGGAAGTAAAGCCTTTATCTCGTTCCAATCGTTATCTTTTGAGAATTGCAGTATCTCCATGTTTTATCGCAGAGACCTAGTGTTGACTTTGCTGTTGGGGATTTTTCTTTGTTGGGTAAACATTGGGCAACTTTCCAACTTGCTGTTGCATGTTTTTTTTTTACACAAGTGTCGGCATGCATTCAAGAAGTTTTCCATCTGGGAGCGGGGAACCAGTCAATCAAGGGGAAAGGCCCCTTTTTTTCAATGCAAGGATGATGCAACTTTTCAAATGGCAGTGAGGTGGCATGCAGAGCTTAAATGATCTCAGTCAAAGTATTGTCTCTAATTTGGCTTTCTGTTATTGTACATAAAACAGCTTCAACAGACACTTGGTAAGTATTTATGTGAAGGCTGCAAACAGCAAACAATGACGGTAAAAAAGGAGAAGGGTTTGCCTCTGGAGAGGGAGGTACAAACGATATTAATCATAGGAAACCTTAAAATACAGACAAAATAATTAGGTAATAAAAAAAAAGCTGCATTTATAACTCATAATATACTAAAGAAAGGATAAGAGGAGGAAAATGAAAATCAATTATTTAGAAAAAAAAAGTTATAATTTAGGTAACATTCATGATAAATTAAAAATAATGCAAGTGCAAATGTTTTAATGGAACATTTAAATAAGAGTGAATATGAGTAAATTTTAACTTCACATCATTGTCAAGACTCAGAACAGAAGGACAGACAGTGGGTTTAAGTTCAAGTTCAGTCCATTCCCAGACAACAAGGTAGATCCAGCTGGTGGTCTTCCAACAAGATGCAAGTCGCCCAGAGGGTCCCAGATGCTGTTGCCCTGGAGAACATGCAGGAGTCCGAAGCCAGGTCACGACAAACATACCAGAACAGGAAGGCTCAGAGGTCCAGGTGTCTGAAGACTGTTCAGGCACACCATTCAAATAGGAACAGGCAGGCACTGAGATCAGACGGGAACAGGCAGGCTCAGTGGTTGTGAGGCAAAACAGGTCAGGATCAGGTAATTAGAAACACTCAGGTACGCTAAAAAACACTCCCCACTGGCACGACAGAACAAGAATTATCTGGCCCTGATGACTGGTAGCAAGCAGTTTAAATAGAGACTGGAGCAGGTGACACAGAGGAACAGTGATGAGAAACTGGGCAGAGTTAGAAAGGTGAATTAAATGAATACTTAGGCCAGTCATCAGTGCCAAGATCATGACAGTCATTTAATATGGGAACCAATTAGTCATGAAGGTTACTGTATTTTCTCTGCTTGAACTAGTAATGAATTTGCATATATATATATTATGTAGAAAACAGCAATGAATCCTGTTGATGCATGGCTTTTTCCCTGATGTATATGTTGGAAACAAAGCTGCACATTGGAGCAGTTATTAGCCTTTTCCTGAACACAGGGCGTTTCTCTTGGTGCTCTTATTCCTCCCACTCTAAAAGGAAATGCATTCATAGATTAATGGATCCTGAAGGGATAAAAAAATGAATGGATTATTTGAAACACATGATTTCCACAAAGTATTTGTATTTGTTTCCCCTTTTGAATTGAATTTTGTGCTCTCTGTAGATTTAGTGGCTTTTCCGTCATCACATTTCTTCCCAGCGTTTCTTTATTTAGCTCAAGTTCAAGCCAGAGGTGGTCAAGCAGCCCCAGGTTCAGTATCCAACATGTGAAAACGATCCAAGATGCAGGGAAAACGTATTCAGTTAGCACTTATGATCACTTCTTTCCAGAGGTGGCTGGATTTACGCAGGTACATTTATTTGAGCAACGCAAAGAAAACAGTGTACTCTTAGAAGCAGTTTTATTTTGATTTTATTTATTATCCTTGGGGCTGTATTGCAACTCTTACTTTAGTTAATTTCTGTAAAGACTATTTTTAAGTGTATGCTGAAAGATTTTATTTAAAAAAGTAGTTTCTGCCTGAATTAGTTATTTTGTAATCGTGTTATTTCGATTTTTTTATTAATTCTATAGTTTAAAATGCTAGAACCTTCACACACATCTTTGTCCGATTACACCATTTTTAACATTAAATCAGATATTAGGAGCCAACATTTACTCACACCTCATTTTAACAGACACTTTTTTACTGTCTGTTTTTTTAATGACCACTTTTGGGTACTTGACATGATTCTAGAGTTGACTCTGGCGCAGACACAACACGAAACTGGAAGCGGTTAAGAAAGTTTATTGAAAAGTTTTGACAGAGAGATAGTTTTTGGATCGGCGAAGATTCTCAGGAAACAGCGGCTTAATCAGGAACTGCACAGAGAGAGAGATCAGTTAGATTCGGGCTAGGGAACTGAGTTAACTAGAAAAGATGCAAACTCCTTACAGGTCGATGGAGAGCGGAGCAGATGAGGGGAGGTTGGATGAGCCCACAGAGATTGAGTTTGGCTGAGTGTCGGGTTTCGACTAGAGAGCTCCAGAGGGTGGACAGACAGGTGAGCAGCGGAGGATGGATCCAGGAGGACTGAGAAGAGAACCGGCTTGGAACTGCAAGGCTTCTAGGGAACAAGGAAGACAAGGAGGTGAGCTTGAGCCAAGACACAGAGTTTAGTTTAAGAAGAGCTAGCTGGTAAGTTACCACTGCGTGGAAATTAACCGACTGGCGTCCGTCCCAGGAAATCCACTCCTCTAAATACTGCTCCCTGATTGCGTCCAATTGGAACCAGCTGGAGGCTCTTCTGGGCTGGAGACTCTGAGGAGGAAAGGTAAGAGAAACCCTAACACAGCTCAGCACACAATCCTGAGGGCCCAACAGTACCCCCCCCTCAAGGGACGCCACCTGGCGGACGAGCAGAAGAAGACGCTGAACGGCGCTCAAAGTCAGAGATGAGCGCGGGATCCAGAATGAAGGAGCGCGGAACCCAGGACCGCTGCTCCGGACCATAACCCTCCCAATCAACCAG
Organism: Cyprinodon tularosa; assembly: GCF_016077235.1. Lineage (NCBI taxonomy): Eukaryota > Metazoa > Chordata > Actinopteri > Cyprinodontiformes > Cyprinodontidae > Cyprinodon > Cyprinodon tularosa. The sequence continues at coordinate 1,156,311 of NW_024038924.1, read as the reverse complement.
ATATTGGCAACTCTGACCTCGGGGACGGACATCCACAATGCGACGCACAGTGAAGGCAGGGTGGCCGTCAACGATCCGGGCGGGTGGAGGGGGCCTGGATGGAGGGCACAGAGGGCTGGAAGACACTGGCTTGATTTGGGAGACATGAAAAACGGGATGGACCCGAAGGTGAGAAGGGAGCTTCAGGCGGACAGTGGTAGGACTGATGACGGCTTGGACCGAGAAAGGGCCCAGAAACCTGGGAGACAATTTCCGGGAGCACCCCTTAAGAGGAAAGTTCTTAGATGAAAGCCAGACCCTTTGTCCAGGAGAATAAACTGGGGCACGGACGCGTCTGCGGTCTGCAAACTTCTTGTTCTGGGCAGCCGTGCGGTTGAGGGCTGCTCTGGTCTGGTCCCAGATGCGGCGACAGGCCTCCATGTGGCCCCTTACAGAGGGGATGACAGCGTCTGGAAAAGAAGAGGGGATGAGGGATGGCTGATAGCCAAGAGAAGCTTCAAACGGAGACAACCCAGAGGCAGCGGAGATGTGACTGTTGTGGGCATATTCAACCCAAGGCAAATGTGTGCTCCAGGAGGAGGGGTTGTTGGCGCAAACGCAACGCAGTGCGTTTTCTAGTTCTTGGTTGAGCCTTTCACATTGGCCATTGGTTTGGGGATGAAACCCTGACGTGAGACGAGATTTGGCTCCCAGGATAGAGCAAAAGTCCCTCCAGACACGAGAAATAAATTGAGGACCTCGGTCTGATAGAATCTCTGAGGGGATGCCGTGAAGTTTAAATACATGAGAAAATAGGAGGCGAGCGGTTTCAGCAGCAGATGGAAGCTTGTTAAGAGGAATTAGGTGGCAGGCTTTGGAAAATCTGTCTATGACTGTCAGGATGACTGTCTTATTTTTAGAGATAGGAAGACCAGTGACAAAATCTAGTGCTATATGTGACCAGGGCCGACTAGGGACTGAGAGAGGCTGCAGGAGACCAGCTGGAGGGCGGTGAAGATTTTTTCCACGTGCACATGTGGAACAGGCTGAGACAAACTCCAACACATCCTTGTTGAGGGAAGGCCACCAGAAATAGCGGCGGAGCAAACCAATGGTACGGCTAGCCCCAGGGTGACAGGAGAACTTAGAAGAATGAGCCCATTGGATGGCCTGAGAACGGGTTCTGGCCGGAACATAGAGGCGGTTTGGAGGTCCCCCCCCAGGATCGGGCTCGGCCTTCAAGGCTGCTTCAATGGCCCTCTCCAGATTCCAGGATAGCCCCCCTACCACGCAGGATGGTGGAAGGATCGGCTCAGGGGTTTTAGAGAAATCATCTGAGGCAAACTGTCTGGACAGGGCATCAGGCTTAATATTGCGTGACCCAGGACGATAGGAGATATTTAGGTTGAATCTAGAAAAGAACAAAGTCCAGCGGGACTGCCGGGAGTTAAGCCTCTTAGCGTTCTGGAGGTAGGACAAATTCTTATGGTCAGTCCAAACGACCACTGGGAGTTCTGAGCCCTCTAGCCAGTGTCTCCACTCTTCAAGTGAGAGTTTGATGGCTAGGAGCTCTCTGTCTCCAATGTTATAATTTCTTTCAGAAGGAGAGAATCTTTTAGAAAAGAAGGCGCATGGATGGAGCTTACCATCTGCTGGGGACCGCTGGGAGAGTACAGCCCCAACACCAGTATCTGATGCATCTACCTCCATGATGAATTGAGCCGAGGGATCAGGATGAATAAGAATGGGTGCCTTAGAGAATTGGGTCTTGAGCTCAGAGAAGGCTTTCTCAGATTCAAGGGTCCAGATGAAGGGTCTCTTGGTGGAGGTTAGGGCGGAGAGGGGAGCGGCGATGACGCTGAAGTTTCGTATGAACCTCCTGTAGAAGTTGGCAAATCCAAGAAACTGCTGGAGCTGCTTTCTGGTTTCAGGGGTTGGCCAGTCCAAAACTGCCTTGATCTTGGCTGGATCCGTCTTCACCTGTCCACCCTCAAAAACAAAACCAAGAAAAGAGATTGAAGGAACATGAAATTCACACTTTTCGGCCTTAACATACAGGCGATTCTCTAGCAAACGGTGGAGAACCTGTCTGACGTGGGTCTTGTGTTTCTCCAGATCTCTGGAAAAGATCAGGATGTCGTCTATGTAGACAAAAACGAAGATGTTTAGGAAGTCCCTCAGGACATCGTTTACGAGGGCCTGAAAAACTGCTGGGGCATTAGAAAGACCAAAAGGCATGACCAGATATTCAAAATGACAGATGTGAGTCTTGAAAGCGGTTTTCCACTCGTCCCCCTCCCGAATACGGACCAGGTGGTAGGCAATTCGGAGGTCGAGTTTAGTGAAAATGGTGGCTTGGCTTACGGGTTCAAAGGCGGCGGATATGAGAGGAAGAGAGTTTTTGTTTTTGATGGTGATCTGATTTAGTTCCCGATAATCTATGCAGGGGCGGAGAGTCTTATCTTTTTTCTCGACAAAGAAGAATCCAGCCCCGACTGGAGATGAGGAGGGACGGATGATACCTGCTTCAAGAGAACTGTTAATATAGTTCTCCATGGCCTGACGTTCAGGTCTGGATAAGTTGTATAGTCGGCCTGAGGGAAGAGGGGCGCCAGGAAGAAGATTGATGGCACAATCATATGGCCGATGAGGAGGCAAGGAGAGGGCTAATTCTTTACTGAAGACGCGTTGTAGATCATGATAATCTGGTGGAACTTTAGAGAGGTCAGCTGGAGGTTGCTGGGGATTGGACACAGAACTCTGAGGAGGGAGTGCTGAGCGGAGACAGCTATTAGAGCACTCAGGACTCCAGGACTCAATGCGGGATAGAGGCCAGTTTATTTGGGGGTTATGTCTGATTAGCCAGGGGTAGCCCAAAACCACTGGGGAATTCTTAGTGGGAAAAACCAAAAATGAAATCTGCTCGTGATGGTTTCCTAGGGACACAAACTGAAGAGGGACAGTCTGATGAGTAATGGTCTTGAGAGCGCTGCCATCTAAGGCTGACACAAAAATAGGAGTTGGGAGTCTTTGAACTGGAATCTTATATTGGTGAACGAGATCTGGACTGATGAGATTCTGTTCAGAGCCGCAATCCACTAGGGAGAGCACGGGGAGGCTTTTATGGTCTAGGCAGATGGATGAGTGAAAAGTTAAGCGGAGGTTGTCTTGAATCATGGTTTTGCCCGCCAGTACCCCCAGATTTACTGACGGGCAAAGGCTTTTGGGCGAACCGGACAGGTGGAAATAAAGTGACCAGAGTGGCCACAATACAAACAACACCCTGAAGACAACCGCCGTTGGCGTTCTTCAGGTGAGAGCCGAGCTCTGCCAATCTGCATTGGTTCAGGAGAAGGTGGCCGAGGCTGAGACTGAGGGCTAGGAGTCATAGCAAAAGCTTGGTGCGGGGAAGCTATACTTCTCTGATGGTTCCTTTCTCTGAGCCTATTGTCAATTCGGATGGCTAGATTAATTTACTGGTCCAAGGTTTCTGGTTCCTCTCGGCAGGCTAATTCATCCTTAAGCTTTTCACCAAGGGAATGTTGGAACGCCCCCTTGAGGGCTGTCTCGTTCCAACCTGAGTCGGCGGCTAGAGTGCGAAACTCAATTGCCAATTCGGCAGCAGACTTGTTTCCCTGTTTCAAAGTCCATAATTTTTTGGCTGCTTCTTCCTCCCCAACATGTAGGCCCAAAATGTTTGTTTGAATAAATCCAAAAATTCTCTGAAGGAGTATTCATCAATGTTAGATTCGTCAATTATTGCTTCTGCCCACCTTAAAGCCCTGTCTCTGAGCAGGCCGATGACGTAGGAGATCTTGTTGGCGTCATCCGGAAATGACTGCGGGGACCGCCCGAACACTAGGGAGCACTGTAGCAGGAATCCTTTGCTCTTGTTCAGGTCGCCGCTGAATGGCTCCGGGGTGGGCAAAACAACGTCTCTAGGCACGGGAGACCTGGAAGAGGCTGCAGAGCCAACAGGTAAGTACGATTTCGGAGGAGAAGGAGACGGCAATTTAGAGCTTAATTCCTGTACTTGGAGTGACAGTTGGCTAAGGGTTTGCATGAGTGAGGTTTGTTGCTGAGCAATAGTAGAGATAGCCGAATCGTGCCGGCCGAGGAGAACTCCCTGTTCAGATAGAGCGGTTCGTCGTTGTGCTGCAGAGTCTTGCTGGCCAGTCGGTTCTGACATGATTCTAGAGTTGACTCTGGCGCAGACACAACACGAAACTGGAAGCGGTTAAGAAAGTTTATTGAAAAGTTTTGACAGAGAGATAGTTTTTGGATCGGCGAAGATTCTCAGGAAACAGCGGCTTAATCAGGAACTGCACAGAGAGAGAGATCAGTTAGATTCGGGCTAGGGAACTGAGTTAACTAGAAAAGATGCAAACTCCTTACAGGTCGATGGAGAGCGGAGCAGATGAGGGGAGGTTGGATGAGCCCACAGAGATTGAGTTTGGCTGAGTGTCGGGTTTCGACTAGAGAGCTCCAGAGGGTGGACAGACAGGTGAGCAGCGGAGGATGGATCCAGGAGGACTGAGAAGAGAACCGGCTTGGAACTGCAAGGCTTCTAGGGAACAAGGAAGACAAGGAGGTGAGCTTGAGCCAAGACACAGAGTTCAGTTTAAGAAGAGCTAGCTGGTAAGTTACCACTGCGTGGAAATTAACCGACTGGCGTCCGTCCCAGGAAATCCACTCCTCTAAATACTGCTCCCTGATTGCGTCCAATTGGAACCAGCTGGAGGCTCTTCTGGGCTGGAGACTCTGAGGAGGAAAGGTAAGAGAAACCCTAACACAGCTCAGCACACAATCCTGAGGGCCCAACAGTACTATGTTTACCTTTAGTTGTTGCTTTTCAGACACATTCAGAACATTGCAACCTACTGATAAAAGTTCCATTTAGTATTTGAAAACATAAAATGTAATCATCTCATGTTGCATAGCTTGGAAATTTGGTCCTGAGTGCCTCAGAAGCAACCCTAGCCTGAAAGGAAGCTTGCTTTTACCTTCTCTGTGTTGAAATAAGAGCATCAGATCCAGGTCTTAACCTGCCTTTTACTCATTATCAGCTTCAGTCAAGTTCAATCCAGGACTTATGATGAATTTGAATGGATTTACGCCAGAGTTATTATGTAAATGCACAATATGTTTATTCCTTATATTATAGCTCTAATTTCCAAGTTCTGACGTCATGAAGTTCTCTAAGCTGGGCCTTCTGAACTATTACCAAGTCAGAGATCTAATGCCAACTCAGAAGCTTCTGTCGTACAGAAGTCCAAAGACAGAGATCTGCTGAATGATTTACCCTTAATGGGGCGTATCGATGTGAAGCTGGATGTCTCCAGGCAAATCTAACAGTGTGTTGGGTCAAAGCAGTTCGGAAACCTAAACCCGTCACATGAAGTTCTTGTCTTTGGCCCGACTCCCAGCAAAACTTTTCAGAAAGCTCAAGTTGTAATTCAGCTTCACTGCAACAAACTTTGCCCATTCCAGTTCTCATCTTGACAGCTTTAAGAGGAGCTTAATATAACAATGCTCCCCACTGTTCCGTGACCTGAACAGCTTATCAAAATTATAGATAATATCAGACAAGCTTTGCCCTGTTTTTCACTTTTAAAACATAAAATGTACATCTGCTTTCCCCTAGAATCAATAGTAAATCATGCAGCTAAAGACTAAATTGTAAAGTTCATGGAAATCTGTTTAAATTTGAAGATTTGTGCAATACATTTAGATTTATTGTATCAAAAGACTTAAAGAAATCACCTGTTTGTGAGGGAATGGATCCTCATGCATATCTCTCTCAGTGGACCAGAACTGAGCTGCTAACTTTAAACATTGCTGGTTATTGTATTTTCATGTATGAGTGATTTTGCAGAGCCTGAATAAGCCTGCTGTCACTGTAAAAGTTGGCCCACATAATGAAGCAGAACCTAACAGTGCAGAAAAGCGATATTATCTGATGATAATCCTTTACATTCTTCTTGATGTGGGCCACAGTAAACTAAACTGCAATTGGTTTAATAAGTCAGTTAAACTAAGCAGACCGAACAAAAAGCACCTTTGTGTCAATACACAACTTACAAAAGTAAAAAAAAGGATGTATGAAAAAAAATTTAAGGGGATGATCCTTTCATTCATTTACCGCTCAGACAGCCACTTCCTCCTCCTCCTCTGGCACACTTTATCCACCGGTACTGCTGTTCCCACACCTAGGATGCAATTTCACGTGATTTCCAGGAAGGTTGAGACTCAATGTTAAGGTTTCCCATTAAATAAAAACAAATGTGCATGCCATGCAGACAAGGGACAGAAATTCACAGGATCTGGTCCAAAAAAAGAAGAAAAAAAGCTGAGAGAATTCACAGTTTATCCAAGCCAAGATCAGAGGAGCTTTTTTCATAGTTAGGAGCATGGGAGAGATAGCTGTTGGGAGAGCCTCCTGTCAGAGTACTATGATGTATGTACAGCTGCAGTATTGCTGGGCTGCTGTCCCTGCAGAGCTAAATGGAAAACAGTTAAGTCATTATTCTTGTATGTTTTGGTTGAGAAAAAGACTTCTCCACTTGGGGGGCCTTGATGGTTTCCTGCTTTGTCTTTCTGTTTTTATTCAGAATGCTGTTTGGGAAATGACTTCTTCAAAAAATCAGCTTATTTTCATGTTACAGTGCCTTAAAAAGTACCAAAACAATACCTTGTTAAATGATATTGTTTAATTGTGATGCAGAATGAAAATAAACAAATTTTAAGCCTTTTTATAACTAAAAATCAGAAAACTGCAGCATGCATTTTAAAAACCGTTTTTTTTTTTGGTTAGTGTGTCTTGGCTTTACACATCTACAGGTGCTGGTCATAAAATTAGAATATCATGAAAAAGTAGATTGATTTCAGTAATTCCATTTAAAAAGTGAAACTTGTATATTATATTCATACATTACATACAAACTCATATATTTCAGATGTTTATTTTGTTTAATTTTGATGATTACAAATGACAACAAATGAAAATCTCAAATTCATCATATCAGAAAATTAGAATATTACTGAAGACCAATAAAAACAAAGGATTTATAGAAATGTTGGCCAACTGAAAAGTATGAACATGAAAAGTATGAGCATGTACAGCACTCAGTATTTAGTTGGGCCTCCTTTGGCCTGTATTACTGCAGCAATGCGGCGTGGCATGGAGTCGATCAGTCTGTGGCACTGCTCAGGTGTTATGATAGCCCAGGTTGCTCTAATAGTGGCTTTTAGCTCTTCTGAATTGTTGGGTCTGGTGTATTGCATCTTCTTCTTCACAATACCCCATAGATTTTCTATGGGGTTAAGGTCAGGAGAGTTTGCTGGCCAATTAAGAACAGGGATACCATGGTCCTTCAACCAGGTACTGGTAGCTTTGGCACTGTGTGCAGGTGCCAAGTCCTGTTGGAAAATGAAATCTGCATCTCCAAAAAGTTGGTCAGCTGCAGGAAGCATGAAGTGCTCTAAAACTTCCTGGTATGTGGCTGCGTTGACCCTGGACCTCAGAAAACACAATGGACCAACACCAGCAGATGACATGGCACCCCAAACCATCACTGACTGTGGAAACTTTACACTGGACTTCAAGCAACGTGGATGAAGTGCCTCTCTTCTTTTCCTCCAGACTCTGGGACCTTGATTTCCAAAGGAAATGCAAAATTTACTTTCATCAGAGAACATGACTTTGGACCACTGACCAGCAGTCCAGTCCTGTTTCTCTTTAGCCCAGGCAAGACGCTTCTGACGCTGTCTGTGGTTCAAGAGTGGCTTGACACAAGGAATGCGACAGCAGAAACCCATGTCTTTCATACGTCTGTGTGTGGTGGTTCTTGAAGCACTCACTCCAGCTGCAGTCCACTCTTTGTGAATCTCCCCCACATTTTTGAATGGGTTTTGTTTCACAATCCTCTCCAGGGTGCGGTTATCTCTCTTGCTTGTACACTTTTTTCGACCACATCTTTTCCTTCCCTTCGCCTCTCTATTAATGTGCTTGGACACTGAGCTCTGTGAACAGCCAGCCTCTTTAGCGATGACCTTTTGTGTCTTGCCCTCCTTGTGCAAGGTGTCGATGGTCGTCTTTTGGACAACTGTCAAGTCAGCAGTCTTCCCCATGATTGTGTAGCCTATAGAACTAGACTGAAAGACCATTTAAAGGCTTTTGCAGGTGGTTTGAGTTAATTAGCTGATTAGAGTGTGGCACCAGGGGCCATCAATTTTGAACCTTTTCACAATATTCTAATTTTCTGATATGATGAATTTGAGATTTTCATTTGTTGTCATTTGTAATCATCAAAATTAAACAAAATAAACATCTGAAATATATGAGTTTGTATGTAATGTATGAATATAATATACAAGTTTCACTTTTTAAATGGAATTACTGAAATCAATCTACTTTTTCATGATATTCTAATTTTATGACCAGCAACTGTACAGACACATTTTCTTTGTTTTTTTTTTTTTTTTTGCAAATTACCACATTCTTCACAGTAGTGATACAGGAAATAGGGAGAAATAAAATACGTTGAAAAGTTCCAAGGTAAGGACTTGATGTTTGGACAGCTGCATTAAAGGTATTGTGGAGGATTTTAGCAAATTTTTTAGAAGACCCGCCCTCTCCACTTAAAAAAAAATGCACATGCACACACCAGTCCATTTCTCCTTGTGCACGCTCTGTTTAAAAGTTGCTGTTCATACAAGCTTACTGTGTCAGAACGTCCACCCGAACCCGTAAATCCCTCAATCACTATATACAGCGGGGACTATATAGTGGATTTTATAGTAAACTCAGATTAACTGACTATTCGGACAGATAATCACTGCTGTTTGCTACCCGTTGGTCACGTAACTCCTCATCCGCTGGGCGGTGCCTGCGCAATTTTTGTTATTAGTCACTGCTGTTGGGTAGCGACAACCTATGACAATAGCTGGCCGCTGTGAAAGCAAATCCCTTAATGCTTTGCAAGGAGAGCTCTCTGTGCAAAGCATTCTGGGATATATCTGCCTATTCTGAGGCCTTTCTTTTCTTCTCATACACTTCATAGACTCTTTTTCTCATACGACCCTCTGCCATTTTCAAAGAAAATTGAGCTTCAATGACTGTCTGAAACCGTAGCTTGACCGTACGTAAATATATCACCAGAGAGATTGACTGTTAGGAGGACCACTTATTTAGACGATCCACCCAGAAATAAAATATCGTCCTTTATACCTTTAAGAATCATTGCTACTCTAACATGCTACCCAATATAAAGATTCCCCTTCGTAACTTAACTTCACTTCAGTCAGACCGGATGGATACTGCCCAGAAAGACACTGATACTTGTAAGTATCACAGTGTCAGATATTTTCTTACACCTGCTTTATAGTTGTTTCCACTTTGATAAGGCCATTCTATCACATCAATATGCTTTGAGCTAATCTATTTCTGTACTGTGCAGATATTTTAAAATCTAAAGTAAACATATTCCAGGACATAAAGACTTTCTTATGCTCTTTTGTACTATATGAACTCTTTATGTTGTCTGTCGTATTTTTATCTTTAATGGTATCTTGCTTTAACTCTGCACTCAATGGTGCGTACAGGTGGGGCAGTGGTTAACGTGCACAACCAATGTACGGAGGCCTTAGTCCTCGACGGGCCGACCTGAGTTTGAATCCGACCTGTGGTCCTTTGCCGCATGTCTCTCCCCCTCTCTCATACCTGTCAGCCTACAGTTGAAAAAAACGAGCCACCAGAGCTCCAAAAACTCAAAAAAAAAATAAAATAAAAATTCAACCTGCCAAGGACAATGATGGTGCTCTTCTATCGTTGAGTCCATCCTCATCTCCTCCATGACAATCTGGTACAGCCGCCGAGGACAAAGGCAGACTGAAGCGTGTCATCCGGTCTGCAGAGAAGGTGATTGGCTGCAATCTTCCATCTCTCCAAGATCTGTACGCCTCCAGGACTCTAAGGCGTGCAGGAAAGGTTGCGGCTAATCCCTCGCACCCCACCCACAAACTATTTCAGGACCAAAACCTCACGCCACAAGAATGGTTTCTTCCCACCTGCTCCTAGCCTTATCAACAAGGCCCAAAGAAGCCCATTACACTGATACTGCGTCTCTCCCTCCCCAGTTCAGGACCTAGAAGCTACACAAATGTAACATCTCCGGACCTACTGCGTTACATTAATGCACAGTCTACTGTGTATATAGCCTATGGTTATATACTATATGCATATATAATTTTCTGCACCATCAACACCAAGTCAAATTCCTGTGCAAACCTGATTGGCAATAAACTTGATTCTGATATATTGTGTGCTATATAAGCTACTGGAACCAGAATTTCCCTGGCGTAATCCCAAGGGATAAATAAATTTGAGTCTAAGTCTAATTTCTGTGCTGCTCTGAGTGAATATTTAGGGTTTGTTGGTATCTTGGTGGCACTTAATTCTGTCCCCCAGCCTGCATCTGTATTTATATGCATCTATTTCCCCATCAATGTCAGACATCTTTCCCATCCCTTGCTAAAATTCTCATAGCATGATGCTTCTACCACCATGTTTTTTAAAAGCTTCAGTGCAGATCTCATCTAATCAAAGTAGTTTCTCCTACTGAGCAAATTTTAACAGTAAGTGCGGCCTGATATCAGATTATGCTTGGGTCCAAATAGAATTTAAGCTCTGTGCAACACTAAATTTAAAGATTGTTTGTGCTTTCTACACAAAAAAAGGATAATTTCTTTATCAGACAACAGGTCAAACATGAACCATCTAAATAGCTTTTTTTTTTTTTTTTTATCAAATTCCTTACAAGAACAAGCAAGTTCTGGTTGTTATCAGCAGTGTTTGGGAGCTGTAAGAAAGTTTTTCCAAAGTGATGAAACACAGACAGACACTTCTTTCACCCTGCAGGAATATCAGATTTTAGATTTCATAACTTCTGGTAGATCTTTTGATGAATACCTCCAACCATTCAGAGTGAAAGTTGCATATCTTGTTATGATATGCATCCTTGGAGTCGTAACACTATTTATGGCATTTCACAAGAAAAAATACACAAAGTTAAACTGATGGACAACTGAGTTAAAATCATACATTTTGTTGATGCTTTTGGAAAGATGCAATTTTTTTCCAGCAGTTCTTAGTGTGTCTGAGGTTTATCTGAATTTTCAAGGTTAATTTCACGAAAAATGAAACTTTGAAACACAAGTTAGGATTTGATTTATTCAACAGCCATAAATTAAATTTCTGCAACTGAACCAAAACATGCCATCATTATATTAGTTCCCAATAAATGAAAGTCAGAGATTCGATCCAAAAATTGCCAAAGTTTCGTTTCTTCCACGGCTTCTCAGAATGACATGGGTGTTTTAAGCTTTCATGTTCAGACTTGTTTTGGAAAGCGTTTTTGAAGAGCGGCCAGAAATACCTGATACCACTTGACTGGGGCATTATTGTTGTTCTTTTTGTTTAGATAATCACCGACCGAAGGGGAAATTTCCACCAACCACCAGCTGAATGGTTGGCGGTTACAAATAAGGCCGGACGTCCTGCAGGTTCAGCTTGATTTGGTGTCTGTGCCGGGAATACGCTGCCTAGGGGATCTACTTTTTGCACGTGCTTGGGCTGGTGATTCAATACTGATGCATTGCCTTTTTACGTTTTGGACATTAAGGCTCTTCTTAAAAATGTAACGTGACACAAGTTGTTTAAAATGTATTGCTGATTTATTTTCCAAAGGCTGTATTGAGCAACAAGAGGGGATGGAGGCCCTGAAGACATCAGCTGTCTATCTACGCTTAGGACTGTGCAAGGAAGATAATGAGTTTGTTCAAAGCCAGGATATGCAAACTGAAGCTTGAGATACAAACTCTTGTTTTAGTATAAAAGCCTCTGCTTCTGCATATCAGCTCTGCAGCAGAGAATGCATTTTTATTCCACAAAAGTCTGAAAGATATTTCATTCTAATCCGAAATATTTAATGTCAAATCAGTGACTCATGACTTCATAAACTAAACGACATGTTGGCCTTTTAGCATCAGCCATCAATATTTAAAGCTAAAAAGCCAAAACATTTCTCCATCCCTGGTCTCCAGAGTTTGTTAAATGGTCTATTTAACCATGGGGGGGTGTTGGCCTAGTGGTTAGAGCACTGCACTTGTGCTCTGAGAAGGTTGCAAGGCTCGGTTCAATCCCCACAGCCTCCACTCTGGGTTCATTGAGTGAAACCCTTAAACCCATAATGCTCCTCGGGTGCCACACAATGGCAGTCCACTGCTGCCCAAGAGGATGGGTTAAATGCAGAGAGTGAATTTCTCCAATGTATTTGTCGTCCCCTCGGACAAGATGCTTTGAGCTTAAAAATATTATAATCTATGGAGGTTTTGCATATATTAAAGGACTTTTTAAATACATTCGCTGAATTTTCTCTAAACCAACATTGTTTTCTAAAAATGTTTTACAACATTTCAAGACTTTCTCATCCTCTTTATGATTTTGGGATGCAAATTTTTACAGGTTCCAATGGACATAAAATATGAATAAGCTTTCTGAAAATGTCTATGCAATAATTATTTTTCCTTTCCTAAGCTTTGGCTAAAAATACCTTCATTTCAAACAATTATTACAACGCAGCTTTAATTTGATGATGCAAATAAAAATCTGTCGGGTGCAATTCTTTATTTATTAATTTTTTTTGACTGACTGCACTTGTTCCCCTAAAGTATTTACAACGCACAAAGATATTTGCTCCTGTTAAAAATGCAAAACAAAGCTTGCTAGGTGGGTTAGAACAAAACTAAAAGGGCTGCTAAGTAGTTTAATCCAGAACATTGAGGTGAAGTGTTATTACAACAGGAAAGTGGAATAATGAAAACATATCAAATAGAGATATATAAAAGATTAAAGGAAACCAGGCAGAACATTGTGCCCTGAGGTGCTGATGACAACTTAATGACAGAAGAGTGACAGTCGGTAACAGAATCCAGCTGTGAACATAAGAAATCTGAAGGCTTCAAAAAACAAACATTAAGAATGTTTTAATTGAGTTGTAGTGAAATAAGTGACCTGGTCTTTGTTGTGAACTGATGCTATTTAAACACTAAATGCTGGCAGCTGAGCTCAGATTTAAGAAGAAAAAAAAATGCGTGAAATAAACTTGAAGTAAGGAATGTTGCAAATGAAATTGGACAAACAGAAAAAAAAAACAAAGGCACCTGGAATACCAGCCTAAACTTTTGTTCTAAACATGTATTCAGATATTTTTATTTCGGGTCAGACTGCTGATGAACATTCCTCATTATCACCAATCTCAGGTCTGCATACACATTAAATGTACAGAGGTGGTGGAGGCGTATAAACAGCCTGGTGTTCAGCTTTACAAGAAGTGACAAAGCAGACTGTACTTCTTAAGGAAGCTTAGGTCATTCAGTATTTGCAGAAGGTGTTTAAACTCCTCCAGCACCTTTATAAAGGAAAAGCCTCTGTGACTTCAGAGTTAGGACTAGTAATGTTTGCTAAGGTAAGGAAGTTGGGATTAGAATGCCCAGAGAGTATGATTCAAATAACCCTCATATGAGCTGATTAATGAGTCTGAGCCTAAAGAGGCCATTTTCTTAAGGCAATTGAGGCAATTTTGAGGTATGGGAAAGAAAAATTAATGTAGGAGCTATTTCTCCATTTTTAGTTAAATCTTAGAATTTGGTTTATTTAGTTGGATTTGTTATTTAGAATAAGATTTGTTTAGTGATTCAGTTAATTAGTTGATTAATTTTAGCTTGGGATGTGGGTGTTTCACAGAATAAACAGGGAGGTCTTAGATAGCTCATTATGCACGTGGGTGGTCATATGTTTTTCTACCAGTTCTCAGTCATAGTTCTCAGTTCTCAGTCACAGTTCTCAGTTTTCAGCCAGTCAATCAATTCATCAGTCAGTCAACCAAAGAACAAGTGCAGGAATCTGAGTGTGCGAATAGCAGAATCCTGTGACCTGTAACCTGTTTGTCTGTACAGAGAATAAAGCAAGCAAAGAACTGGATTTTGACCCCTTTTGATCTTTTGGACTGCGTAAGCCAGAATCCACAGTGCATCAGGTGGCTATCTGAGTTGAATTCCCCTTTTTGCTTTGATCACCTTTAAGTCTTACGTTTTTTGATTTTTGAATTTTTGTTTTGTTCAAATAGTCACTACAATAAATAACCCTTAAACCTGGGCAATACCCCTTAAAGTTTTTTTTTTTTTTTTTTTTTTTTTTTTACAATATTATTATCTAATAAATTCAGAAAGCTATTGAATCACATCTTTACATTAGTTTTTTTCTGTTTTTGTTGTTGTTGTTGTTCTTTGTGAGATACGTAATTAGATTATTACATGGTTTTTAAGATGGGAATTAGGCTTAGACATCTGAAGCCAGTACTAAAACAGTTTTGGGCCAGCGCGGGTCCACCACAGTTGGCCCATGTATGGCCAACCTCTGGCAAATCTGGGCCATCATTCTTTGTGGCGTGTTGGCCGAATGTGTGGGCCAGAACTAGCCACAGCTTGGTTAACTTAAAAGGATGAAGGGATTAACAGGTAGAAAGTCTGGTCAGGTTATTTTTTTTTTACTGCTTGCAATAACAGTATCTCACACCTTGGGATTTTTTTTTTCTAAGTGCCAAGCCTTAATGCTCCACAAAGGATTAACCTTTATTGTAGGCCTCAATGAAAAGATAAGAACAAAAGATTATACTGAAGCTACTCACCTTTTCCACTGGGATGGGCCAGAAATATAAACAACAATATGGTGGAAAAAAAACTCAGTTTAACAAATGTTTTAATTTTCATTATTGAGAGATGCTAGATCATTCTTATAAACGATGCAGCTAATAAATCAAGGAAACCAGATCTGATATAACATCAAAGTATTAAATCACAGCTCTGGTTAATGTGGTTTGTGGTTCCTTCTACTCAGGAAATAAAACCCACACAGCAGCAAACCAAGATTGTATTGTAAAGGGAGAACTCACGACATCTAGTGGTTATTTATGGTAATACTACTTAAATAATAGAAATGGCCATAGGCGGATCTACTGGGGTGGCATAGGGTGGCAAATGCCACCCTAAATGACAGCCTTGCCACCCCTGCTGCCACCCGAGTTGGCGGTAGGGGTTGCGAGGCTTATAAATTATGGATAATTTGAGAATTACGACTGCTAATTTCTAATGTCGGACTGCAGTGGATGCAGCACGAGATGTCGCAAGAGCCACTGAGACTGATTAGTATTGAAAACCGAATGGGGCAAAAGCGAGGGAGCCAGGGGTCATGGAGAGAGGAGACACAGGATGAAACAGGGAAAAACTGATTAACTATCTATAGAGAAATTAAAACATAATGAAAGCACAATGTTGCTAGCATAGCTGCAATGCTGATTTTGAGATGATAAAAATCAGGTTGCAGAACGTTATTTCTCTAACTATGATGTTAGTTAAGCCTGACGTCTCAGGCTCATAAAGACATATTTGTGGTCAACTATGACAGAAAAGAGACTATCAAGTTTGGTTGTACTTAAATCAAAACGCACAAAGGCATTGGATCTAAATACATTTGTGAAGCGTTTTGCTGAGCAACATGGAAATCACCGCATTCAGCTGTTATAGTCATGTCAACTTTATGTTATGCTCTCTGGTGAGCCTTTACAGACCTGTTACATTTTGTTTTGGCACCTAAGAAAATCTGATATTTCCTTTAATAAAACCAAAAGTGTTAAAAGTAAAGTTAAAAATGTGATACTGGTGTAAATCCTGCTTAATATGAAGCAGCATTGTTTCTTTTTTGTATATATAGTATGAAACTATCCAGAAATGACCTGTATGAACCTACTCACAAAATGTTTTGTACTTTTTGAGACTGGAAGCTAAATTTATTTTTATGTTGCTTCTTTTCAGATTTGTGGAGATTTTGATGTAACATACAGTACTTGCCTTTTTGTTGATTTGTTGATACAGCAGCTCTATCCACAGCATATTTACATGCATGAAATGTCCCTTTCATATTGCCTTAACTGCTGTATGTCAAGTTACTCAGGAACAAATGGGGTAAATGTATGTTCAGAGTAAACAATACATAGATGTCCGATACCTTGTTTGTGTGCCTTGACCCATTTATCTAATGTGTAGTTCTGCTCACTTTAGTACAGCTCAGTCCATAGATCTCTGATGGGTACGTTTTTCTTTCTATAGTTTCTTCTTGTGCAAATGCTGCAAAGCTGCCTCTCTGACAGTCAATCTCACACATCTACGACGCCATACCTTTCCTATGATAATGCCCCTCTAGAAGTAGTGTTATAATTCTTCTTTCTCGTATTAAGTCATATCACATTGTACAATGTATTTCTAATATGAACTGTTTCACATTAAACACTTACTGTACATACTATTCTCACAAAACTATTAAATTCAGTGTAAACAAATGTCATATAATGCCACCCTTCAAATAATTCATGCCCCCCTCTCGCCACCCCATAAATATTTTTCTAGATCCGCCCCTGGAAATGGCTCCTGAAGCATCTGCTCATCCCAAAGTGATAAACTGAAATGCTAAACCAGAGCACCCTCTGGTGAGCAAAATGTGTCTTGTAAAATAATTCCATCTAAATCAGCTGGTTTAAGTTGCCTAAAATGTTGAAATGTTGAGGAGATCCAGCCAGCATACTGCCAGTCAACATAGTCAGCATTTTTGTTTTCTCGTTTTATTAACATTATTTTCAATAGTACTAGTTATAAGATGACATGTTCTTATATATCTTTTCTATTTTATGAGAGCTTTCAAATGTGTTTTGAATGTCTTCTATATTGTATTTATTTATTTTTTTCTTTAACGAACTTGCTGGATTTAATAAGCTTTAAAATTAAACAGGATTTTGATTTACATTTGTATTAAACCTAAGTTCAAACTTTATGGAACACATGATTGAAATATCTAAAAATAGGTCCTTTAAAGCAGTAAAATATTAACCTTTGATATACCTACGGTAGTTATTTTTAATACATTATCATCACTTAATAATGTATTTTTAAAAGATTTTTCACTTTTCGGTTTTATTTATATTTGATTTTATTTTATATTTGTCGTTTTTTGTGTCAATTTATCTATACAATCATCCTCCACACGTGAATCATTGGAGCTGGCTCTGCAGCTTCCAACCCTTTAGGGTCCCTGCTTCCTTTTCCTGAGGACGTCTGCACTGCCAGGCACCAGTGCCACCAACTGCTCCACCCGGCAGCAGGTCATAAAATAATATTACCAAAAAAAGGATTTAAAAACTGACAAAAAATTCCTTTTCTATTATAAAAATCATATTTTTACTGAAATATGGATGAAAAATATTGCTCATATTAAAATATAATAATAAATGACCAAAAATCAGCTTACTCATTTTATTCTTACTTCTAATCAGATGTGAGTAGAGCACCCAAAAAAAACAGCATTTAAGTATAGCACTACTTCATCATACTTTTACTTAAGTAAAAAGTAGCCTTTGAAGAAATTACTCAATTAAGATTTTTTTTAAGTATTTTGTAAAAACGCTACTCAAGTACTTATAATAAAATAAGTTACTTACTTAAGTAACTTATTTAGTAAATACACATAATCATAAAACTGAATACATTTTTTATAAGCTATAAAACTTACAGAATCAATATTTACTGTATGCAATAGGTTAAGTTACAATATACTGTTTACCATATGTTCACTTAGTCTTGAGTACAAGTTTAGAACAAGCTTGTTTTCATTAAGTGAAGTTACTTATATTGGATGGAGCAGCCAGAATTAGTGATACTTTAACATATTTTTATTCAAATAAAAGTAAAAAGTATGAAGCTTTAAAAATAAAAAACAAAAATAAAAGGAAATAAAGATTTCTGGATTCAAACTTAATAATACTAAAAAAGCCAGTGTTACAGTATTGAAAGTCATTGAAAACTGCAAATTAAGGTCTGAGAGTCCCCCCCCCACACACTTATTTGTCACCCATACCCCTCACCTCACCACTTTCTCACTGTCCTTGTCTATTTCTATTCCATTGACCCTTACATAATTTACCCCCACACTAGGCTTTGTTTCTAATCGGTAAATACTCTTTATGCAAAGTGGAGGAGTGTTCAACATAAGTCCTAATTAATAATACTTATAGTAAGGAAGCAGGAAGCAAAAGGAGCATGCATGCTTCCTTTCAATGTTTAGCATAGGGAGCTTGTGAGGTCCCTCACAGGTTCGAATCCCATAATCATTTGCAGAACATCACATATAAGCAAAGTCCACCTCACTGAAACTATGGAAAATATTATGAGAGAAAAAGGAACACTAAAGCTATTTGCAGTAACAATAGTTCTTCACCTGCACTGCGTGATACATGCAGATGTACACAACTTTAAATGTTTTGGTTTGTGTAAAGGACGGCTTCAGTCATTAGCTACATTTTGGGTAAGGTAAGGTAAGGCAAGTCTTACTCAGGTTAAAGGCTGTTAGAAATCAGCAGAGCAGTCCAGAGCTCCTTTCATAGCCACAATAGAAAAGGTTTATAAAAAGGTCTGGGGAGCTGTGGACAAGAACTAAGGGCTATAATTAGACCATTTTGCATGGAGCCTCCACCTCTTCTTACACAATCATACTTCCTGTACTTTGCACCTTAAAAATCCTTCTCTGCATCTAGAATTTAGCAAACTCGTCTTTTCTTAGTTTTTTCTTTATCATATTTGTATCGCTCCATGTGTTCATGTCATTTTTAAAAAGAATTATGAATATGTGTTTTTATACAACCAAAGAATTTGGTAATACAACACATTTCCTGTATTTTGCTTTATATTTCAGTGTCGAAAAATGGCCACATTCTCTTACAAATAATATTAGTTTTTTTTCCCATAATACAAGTGGATGAGTGTAAAAAAATTTTAGATTAACATAGAAAAGACCTCATTAGTGTTCAACCAGGCTCCATCAGCCCAATGTTTACAAACCATGAAAGAAACAATTATGGATTATCACATAGATAGACATAGATTTTTTTACTAAATGTTCCTTAAAGAGTGTGTTCTCCGTCAGCAGGATGCCTCCTCTCACAGAGCAAAAAGTGTGTAAGAACAGTTGAGGACATTTGCTTAATTAGTTTCAAGTGTTTACTTGACTCCAATTTGTTTCTAGGATCATTGGAAGCCGCATTTACAACTTCCTGTTCTTAAAGAATATTTTGCTTAAACCTTATTTCAACATGAAGAAACTCACACAGAGAAAAGCTGCAGTTAGAATAATATTATATTTATTTATACAGGTAACACAATCATATTCATAATAAATTTATCAAAAGAAAACCAGCTGATTGCAAGGACTCATTGATTCTCTGCAATCCCTCACATTGAGCATGCATGTAGCGACAGTGGGGAGGAAAACTCACTTTTAACTGGAAAAAACCTCCAGCAGAACCATGCTGAGTGTGAGCGGCTGTCTGCTTAGGCTGACTTGGGTTCAATGAGACAGAAGTAGACATAAATCAAATAAGTTATTTGACGTTCAGGCCCATGCAGAAGACTTTGATGCTGTGAATCAACATTTGCTAGGATGAGTAACCTAGAAAAGGATTAGAGTAGTCTTCAGTCAGGACCCGGACACTTGTGGTGAAATAAGCCATAGAGTGAGTGGGACTGAGAATGAGGGAGGAGATGGGGTGGAGGTGAGTGAAATTTCACTTCAGTGCGGGAGAGAGAAGCTAGGCTAGGAGATAAATGAAGGGGATCTTGCAAAATGATTGGCTTCAGTGAAGGTGCGGCCCTCGAGTTGATTGGCTGGAACTGAACATGGGACATCACAGGTGGCTCAGGTGATGCTGATAAGAGTCTTCCAGATTGAAGGTTCTCTTAAGTTTCATTACCAGGTAGGCAATTATTTTATAAAGTCCTTGCATTACTGGATATGAAGTATTTAGTCACCAAAAAGGGACAAAATCCCTATTATTTATTATTCCTTAACTGTGTACTGTAAATAGTCCTCATTGTGAAACCATCTTCCATCAAACATGGGATATATACCCTCAACTCCTTTAACTTACTGTTAACTGGATATATTCTGTAAAAGTTTTAAAGGTTTATGTTGACAGGTCCTTCTGACACCTTTCACAACCAGATTGTTTTAAATTTCACTTTTCATAACAATGATTTACCTTTAAATATTTAACAAAATTCCAAACATGTCTCTTTCATGTTCTTATTTTTCTTCATGTCATATTATTTTAAATATTTTCTCACCGTTTTATAAACAATTCCTTGGCTTGCATAATTTGCTGAATTTAAATTATTCAATTCAATTCAGTTTATTTATATAGCGCCAATTCCCAACACAAGTCATCTCAATGCACTTTACAATTCAACCAGATCATACAGTTAAATTGATTCAAAGTTTTCTATCTAAGGAAAACCAGTTGATTGCTTCGATTCATTGACTTGAAGGCAATCCCTCACACCAAGCATGCTTGTAGCAACAGTGGAGAGGAAAAACTCCCTTTTAACAGGAAGAACCCTCCAGCAGAACCAGGCTCACTCAACCACAGGTTGTGTGATCTGCCGAGGCCGACTGGGGTTTAAGGAGACAGAAGCAGACATACAGAAAGAAGCAGAAATACAAAAGGCAACTGCCAACCAGCTCCACAGGCGGCCCCGTCCAGGAAATACAAAGCTAGGCAGACACGCTCAGAGCCCGCTCCCATGTCAGAGGATGAAAGAGTACATCCAGCCAGTCACAGTCAGAGAAACGGGACTACACTGAAAAACAGGCTGAGCTCAAACATCTATTAACAAAGGCGTTGATGGCAGCAGCACAGCTGATATTTCTCTGCAGGATGGGATCACAGCCAAACAGGAACAGACAAGGCAAGGCTACTATGAGAAAAAGCAGAGAGAGCTTAGCATTAGAGATTGAACTAACAGATTCTTTAGAGTGAGATATTAAAATGAAGCAGAAGGGGCCCCTATGTCCTCCAGCAGTCTAAGCCTGTAGCAGCATAAATATAGAGATTGCTCAGGCTAGCTATAACTATAGCCACTCTAACTATAAGGAGAAGATCTCTGATATAAGATGGAGCTTGGCCATTTATATGTGAGAAGGAGGCTTTATATGTGAGAAGGAGGATTTTAAATTATGCTCTGGATTTAACAGGAAGCCAGTGAAGATAAGCTAAGATAGGAAAGATATAATCTCCCTTTTTATTTTTCATCAGAACTCTGGTTGCAGCATTTTAGATCAGATGAAGGCTTTTAACTACAGTTTGTGGACTTCCTGATAGTAAAGAATTACAAAAGTCCAGCCTTGAAGTAACAAATGCATGGACTAGTTTCTCAGCATCACCCCTGGACAGGATATTTCAAATTTTTGCAATATTCCACAGATGAAAAAAGGAAATTCTAGAAGCCTCTTTGACATGGGGTTTAAATGACAGGTCCTGATCAAAGATTTTTCACTTTATTATCTGAGATCAGTTTAATTTCATCCAAATGAAGCGACTGACTAATCAGCTTCTTTTTCAGAGAATCTGGTTTGAAGAAAAATAAATCTGTTTTGTCTGCATTCAGAAGCATAATGTGTAAAATCTTCCAGGTTCTTATGTCTTATGTTAAGACAAGCCTGCAGTCTATAATAGGTTAGTTTCCTCTGGATTTATAGACAGATACAGCTGATATAGTGGAAGTGAATCCCATGCTGCCTATATATATATATATATATATATATAGTTAGAAAACAACAATAATGATTTTTTTAATGTAAATTTAGTTTTCTGAGATGAAACTATATCTAGTCCAAGAAAGCAGATAGATATTTTGAATGTGTCTATTTCTGCAAGTCATTGAGTGCCTTCCTCCGTTCATCCAACAGATGTCAGCTTTGTGCTGCAGATGTGGCTGCCCGCTGCAGCTGGCAGGAGGATGCTGTTTGGAGGAAACTCGGCGCTGGGACCTCATCGCTACCGGGACGGACTCCGCTTTATATGGATCCTGAGGAAAAATGGCCACCGGTAGAAGGAAGGAGAGGAAGCGCTCACCAATTTTAGATTTACGCATCGTCTGAGACATATGGATGTACACGGAGCGAGCGACCTAAGTGACACATTGGAGCAGATCGCCAACGTTCCCACCGAACTATTTCAGCACAGGACTCCACTCGCTGGTGAGTAGACTGGATACACTGGAGCGGCTAGTTAGCTTAGCCTGCTTAGCACAGTTAGCACACACTGGAATGTACATCACGCCAGTTAAACGGCACTAGTAACGGTTCAGCCGCTCTAAGCGTCACATTCATATCATTTATAGCGACTTTACGAACCCCTCTGCCGCACTGTTACGCACACTGTTAGCTTATATCTTTATTTTGCAATATTTTCTAATCCATTCATGTTAAGACGACACGGTTTAGTTTGACAGTTGTCGCTCTGATGCTAGTGCGATCAGCTGGTTAGCTTCTGGGAGCTAGCACGGATAACTGGGAATATGGCTAAATATCATGCGATTTTTCATTTGAATTGATGGCAATAAAAAAAAATAAAGAAAAAATGACTTCAACGGAATAAAAACAAGGACACTGACATGCATAACCTTGACAGGTTCTGTTATGATTCGGCGTTGGATATTTTTACTCGTCAACATTAGGAAATCATGGCTAAAGAGCCGACTCCTCAAGCATCCAGGGCTGGGAAATGTTTATTTTTGATGTTTCGCATTTTCTTGGTGGTTATAATCCCTGATGCATGCTGTAGGTCAGAGGTGCAAGAGTGTTTGGGATCAGGGTATTGTTTCTGGGTGCAGGGCCGACTATCTGGATGACTGCACACCATTTAATGAGCAAACAGCAACCTCCTCCCTGGCTGCTATAATCTATTTGATGTTCAATGTCAAACCAAACGATTTAAACCTTTAAAAACATTAAAGTCACTTTAGATTCTCATCATCTGTGTATGCTTTTAATTGGGCCACCCACAGTGTTTAAAGGGCTGAGATTTTGATCTGCTTTATGGAAAATTGTGATTCCAAATCATCACCAAATAACATATAAGCAATTGATCTCTAACTTATTTGTTTATTTATTTATTTTTGATGTTTATTATTCATTCAGTTTCTGTGGAATATTTTTTTTTAACTTAAAACAGGGAACACCCTTGCTTAAAATAAATGATTTCTGATTGTTTTATTTTAAAAAGTAAAATAAAAACTGTTTGTTTCCAATATGTCCCCTTTTTGATGATTCTATACCTTATTAATGCATTTGTTGAAGTAGTTGAATCTATTTGTGTTTGGATTAATAAAAAATAGTGAAATTTATGAACGTAATAGAAATAACCCCAATGAATAATTCTGTAGTTAATAGAATAATTCTCTGCAGGTTCCAAAATGATCAAAGTGTCAAAGACAGGAATGGCATCTTCCAAAGTGTCATTACTCTGTTATTCTTGTGTTATTATTTTACATTAATAACTGTCAATGGCTTTTGAAAGCACTTTTATCTGGTTGCTTGCATGACCCAGTTTGAGCCAGGATTTCACTCTTTCACTCTGAGACAGATGGCCCCACATTTGACTCTGGAATACAGCTGCACACAGACAAATCTGCTGTGACTCAAAGTGCCCTGGCTTTGTGGATGCAAAACAAGCCCATATCATCACACATCCACCACCAAACTTTATAGTTGCTATGTGATTTTTTTTTTTTTTTTGCCCTTTTATCTTCTTAATAATTCTCATGGTTATTTAAAATTCAGCTTTGCCAACCTAATTAAGTGTTAGCTTTTGACAGAGGCAAACTTCTTCCTATTTCCCTCAAACAAGCTAGGCTTTCTCGGTCCTCATCTTACTGTTACTATCCCCGACCTTTAACATTTAGGATGCCAACATCTGAGGCTTTTGGTGTCTTAAACAAAACTCATGTCTTTTTTAAACTAATTTCTCTGAGCCTTGCCCAGTCTGACCTTAAAGTGATTTAGCTCAAACCTAGCCACCTCAGAAGTGGGAATGCCACCTGTGAATCCCCTTTCTCAAATGTAGAAGCATAGCAACAGTTGCTTCTCTTGGATCACCGAAAATAAAATCTGGAAATGCAAAATGATGTAACACTTTGTGATATCTATTCAAATGTGTTGGGTTAAAAATATGGTAAAAAATCTAAATGAAGAAAGAGAAAAGTCTCACGTAGATCATGATTCTGTATGAATCAACATAGAAGGTTTGACTAAAATCCCTCTCATGTTTTGATTTAATAATAAAAACAGCCTTGAAATGCGTTAGACTGACATTTAAAAGTTTGTGAGGAAAACTATTATTTGTCTGCTGTATTCTGAAGTAGAGATCAACCTTTACAAGTCTAACTGAACCCAGAGATGTGCTGCCTCTTCTTTTGTGGTGAATTTTAAAGCTGATATTATTTTTTCTACTATTTACATGATATAAAATCAGATAACAATTGTCAGGAGTTTGAATTAAAACAGAAATGTATTAATAAATAAAAAAATACAACCAATGGAAAATGAAGGGAGCCACAATGCAAGCACTTCACGTCATCGCAAGTAATGGCTGCTTGAATGCACTGATATACTAATATAATTGGCAAATGTGTCCACTTATTGACTGATGCTGATACAAGGAAAAAAAACGCTAATATTGGCCAAAAGATACTGACATCTGTCTGAGTTTTGAAGTGAAGCAGCTGCAGGTAATACATTTCCACTGGCATTTAGGAAGAGATACTTTAAGGCATATGTTTTGCATATTCTAACCAAACCTTGATATTATTGGAGCCTAAGATACATTTGGACTCTTTAAGATTCTGATCGTTTACTCATTAAATCGTCTATGATTAAGATAACATTCCTGAAATACCGTTTCCACTTGTCCGTTTACCAGGAAATTATGTGGAAAATGAGACCTTGTCATTCCTCTTCTTGCTGTAGCACTTTTCAGACCCACACCCCAAGGAAGGGTTTGAGTTAAACATAAATTAGGTTTAAGCCCTTCTTGGTATCAGTTTTCTGCAGCTACTACCTTTCCTTACATTAACACATGCATACCTGCTGAACCTATTTACCTTTAATCCCCTCAGGATAAAGGTTGCATATGTGCATAGAAGAAGGGTCCATGTAGACTGAGAATATGGATGGAAGCCCGACAAAATGCAGTTAACTTGTGGTCGGCACGTTCCACCGTGATAATCATTTGAAGTCAGATCTAATATGAAAACCAGATTATCTGAAGTGGTGGTTAATGTTGAGAAATTTGGAGGAGTTTGCACGATGCTCTGTTCTAACTCTTGTTCCGCCTCGTTGTAACTTTATACTTAAATTGAGTTTATTTCTGCACAGAGAGCTGTGTGTGAAATGACAGCAGAGTCACTGTGTTTTTGTACTGAAAGTAGGAGGCTCTGATTTCATGAACTTTCTTTTTCTCTTTCCTGTTTCTGCACTTTCATAGCCTCAGCTTTGAAAAAAAGGGAATGAAGTAAGCTGGCCTAGACCAACTCTGAAGTAACATTTGAGCATTTCGAATAGGCAGGTTAAAAAACAAAAAAGCAACACAGGTTAAGCCCCTTTTTCATCACCCATTGAAAGTCTTGGGTTTTAAATCTCAGGACTTTCACTGGAAAAGCGGCTATAGAGTTTTGGTCCATTTCTAATCTTCTTTTTGTAAAGCAAAGTATTGAATTAACTAATCTCTAAGCTTCTCTATAAAAAATATTAATAGATAAAAGAACAGAAATTAAATTCGTTATGTTTTTCTCACATTCTTGATTGGATATCTTATTAACACAACTCATGATGCTTTGCATGAATATGTGTATGATTTGTGAAAGGATAATAACATAAACCCTTAACCTCAATTCATTTTAGTTTTAGTTCAGTTTATTTATATAGTGCCAATTCACAACCCATGTCATCTTAAGGCATTTTACAGTTCAACCAGATCATACAGTTAAACTGATTCAAAGTTTTCTATCTAAGAAAAACCAGTTGATTGTATCGACTCATTGACTTTAGTGCAATCCCTCACATGAAGCATGCTTGTAGTGACAGTGGAGAGGAAAAACTCCCATTTAACAGGAAGAAACCTCGTGCAGAACCAGGCTCAGTGTGAGCGGCCATCTGCTGAGGTTGACTGGGGTTCAAGGAGACAGAAGCAGAGATACAAAAGGCAACTGTAAAAGGCGGCCTCGTCCAGGAAACACACAGCCAGGCAGAGGAGCTTTGAGCCAGCTCCCATGTCAGAGTATTAAGTGAGCACATCCAGCCAGTCACGGTCAGAGAAACAGAACTACACTGGAAAAACAAGCAGATCTCCAACATCCATAAGCAAAGGTGTTGATGGCAGCAGCACAGCTGATATTTCTCTCCAGGATGGAGTCGCAGCCAAACAGGAACAGACAAGGCAAAGCTACTATGAGAAAAAGCAGAGAGAGCAGAACGTTAGCGATTAAACTAACAGATTCTACAATGTGGGAGAATAGAGATAGAATGAAGCAGAATGATGAAATGGGGGTCCCTATGTCCTCCAGAAGTCTAAGCCTATAGCAGCATAACTATAGAGATAGCTCAGGATAATCAGAACCACTCTAACTATAAGCTTTATCAAAAAGGAAAGTTTTAAACCTAGTCTTAAAAGTAGACAGGGTCTCTGCCTCACAGACTAAACCTGGTAGTTGGTTCCACAGGAGAGGAGCCTGATGACTGATAACGGTTCTACTTTTAGAAATTCTAAGAACCACCAGTAAACCTGCAGATTGAGAGTGAAGTGCTCGGTAAGGGACATAAGGAACAATGTGACAACAAACCAATTTCTCCATTGTGAGATCAATACAGTTAAATTTCAAATTTTTTAGTCTTTAGCCTAGTTTTTCTTTCTTACTTGTCTGTTTGTGGAGGATGGAAATTGACCCTCGTGCCACAAGAATATAGGTACATGTTCAATTCACAAGTTATTGACCGCTTTTCGGTTGGTAAACATTGGAATGTATTTTTCTGGGAGCAGGATGTTTTGCCTGAGGACTTTAAAAGCGGTGGCTAGTTAGCTTGTTTTTTTAGCATCAGCCATACAAATACAGATTTTAGGAGAATATGTAATCTTAGTCACTTTCTTGGACCAGGACATTTATTGAAAAAGGTTACATTTAACATAATTGGTTGGGTTAGCAGCCTGACATTTATGATTAAAAACTTGGTGTTTCTATTTAAGAGAAACCGAGGGCAATCCAAAGTTCTACCTAGCTGGGCCAAAGCCAGAAAACAATCATGTAGGTCATTATGAACAAAAAAAAAAAAAAATGAAAGAACTGTCAGTGGAAGCAGTGGAGTGATAACATTTTAAATTGTCTCTAATCTGTCGACTCTGGCAAGCAAAAACACAACAAGATAGCATTTTAAGCTTCCTGTGTAGCCGACCCTTTGCTTTATTTTTATTGGCGGCCTCCAGTTCTGTTTTCCGTCCATCTAAAACTTTGACGTAACACACTAGAAAAAGGATTGATTGACTTTATCTAATTATTTAAGTAAACTAAGGCTGAAACAATTAATCCATTAATCATTAACTGACTCCAAAACATGCCTTTAGCTGACAGAGCAACCCATTTAAGGCAGTAATTATACCAAAATTGTAAAAAAAAAAAAGGAAATATTTTGCATTTTAGATAAAAAAACTAAATGTTTTTTTTTCATTTTATTTTGTAAAAGGTCTTCTATAAGGAACCTTTTTCTTTCCGATTATTAATCGATTGATCGAAAAAATAATGAACATATTAATAATTTTGTGCAAAATAAACATTAGTTGCAGACGTAAAATAAACATAAAAAGTGTGAGCCGTTTTGTTTGCGTACAGCAATGATAAACATTGACAAACTACGGTAAGCTAAATACAATTAGCCTTATTTTATAACTTTTGCTTTATTACTAATGCATATGTCCTCAACCATTAGTATTACTATGAGGTATGAGGTATTGCCTAGGGGTCAAAGGGTATGTTAGGTCACTGTTCATTCAAATATTTTAAATTTAACACATTATTTTGGACTTTATTGTTTAGGCTGTCTTTTGCTTTTTGTATTAGTGATGACCTTGACTATCATTGCAAAATTGTACATCAATTTGTACATTTTTATTTCTAAATCCAGAATGTTTCATGTCGAGCAAAACTTTTGGTTTTAAAGGAAATACTTTCCTGTCTACGTTTAAAACTACAAACATGTCTTAACACATTGTAGAAAATACAGGTTCCTCTTAGCTTGCGTGTTTTTCCCCCCTTGTTATTCAATTTTAAAACCTTTCTGATTGAAAAATGATTCAACTTTGGATAGTTTTTGGATTTTAACCTTTTTTCTTTCTTTTTACACATAACGCTGTTGTTGATGTGAAATAATAGCCCCTAAGCGCGGTGCATTCACTGATCTGATTAAAGATTGTATTTTTTCATCATTCAGTTCAGTTTTCATCTACAGGAAACGGGTGATGACTCATCCTGCTGAAATATGGATTATTTTATTATTTTAAACTCAACTGTGTGGTTCTTTTCTTTTTGTTGTGTTTATTAGACCTTTCTTTATGCGGAAAATCTACAAACATGTAGGAACTCAGACTAGGGCCCTGTTTCCACTACCCTCCATCCATGCTCAGCTTGGATCAATTGACCGTGCCGAGCACGGTTCCTACCCTAGCATGGTCCTCGCCTCCTAGTGACGATCTACGGTACTACTGCTCTCCAGAGGTAAACATGCAAATCAACATGGCGGCGCCCGTAACATTCAGGAAGTTTGCGGAGAGTCAGGCGAAGAAGGCAGCCTTTGGTATAATGTACTTGACAGTCGGCATTTAGGAAGTGGATACGACAAACGATGGTCTAATCAGGGCTTACAGACTCAGGAAACATCAACAGATGTTGAGGTTCATCACACTGCTAAGCAGAATCATCAGTGGAAATCATGTGGCACGGTAGGAAGCTGATATTTTTATGAATCTCTGAAATTTCATGATTACTTAGACTGACTGTAAGGAGAGTCGCGGTCTGCTCATGCGCTCTTTATATGAGAACCGAGCCAGAACTGAACCGTGCCAAGCCCTACTGATGAACTAGTACCAGTTTAGCGCGGTTGGGTTTTGTCTGGCATGGCCCGGTTCAGTTTGGCGTGCCATTTACACTCAACCCTTATCTCGGTTACTGTGCTCGGACCGATCTCGACACGGGTTCAAAAGGGTAGTGTAAATGGGGCTTATAGTTCTTTAAGTCCTTCTACTTTTTTCTACCACCAGGTTTTATTTCCGTGTTACTTAGAACTTTCATTAAGATTGTTTTGGGTTCATTATTTTTATCTTAAACATTGCTTTTAATGGCGGTTGATTGTTACTCAATAGTGAGGGTTATGCAATAGATTATCTTAATTAAAATGATCAGATAGGATTCTCAAGATGCTTCATTGATTGTAACCTATATTTAGGGAAATAATTCCCTGAAAGTGTACTCCTAAAAGCTATTGGTGCTTTTTTATTAAAACAAAAATATCTATTGTTAATTCTGTGTTTACCTGTCATTTTTAGGCTTGATGAAGTTCCGCCTTTGTAGATCTTTATCAGGAGATTTGCATTTGCAAAAGTTTAGGTTGCACCCTGGAACAAACATTTGCTTCATCATTTTGACTCTATACAAAGAAGCAGGTTAAATAGATCCAGGGGTAACTGGCCTTAAAGGAATAGTACACCCAAAACATGATTAGGCTTCATTTTCTACTCACCCCCATGCTGAACAACACTCTGGAGTACTTTTTTGATATCTCAAATGCATCTGGAGATCTGGGAGGCTTCTTGCTGTCTGCTGACATTCAAATAATGGAGGTCTACGGTGCCCGAGACAGAAAGGTCCATAAAAGTCCACAAAAACGTGTCAATATTCCTCCATACTGCTCGTCCAATGTATTCCAAGTGTCCTGAGTGGGTAGCATCCAGAATTTACTCGAAAAGAAGTCATTTAGAATGTTTTTAGAGCATAAACAGTAGTGTATAGTATTTCCTGAAAGCGCGCGCCAGCGCATTCAGTACGCTACGGAAGCCGGCAGACCAAACCAGCGCATTCAGCTCGGCAAAGAACTCATGCTCTTCCTCAACACTGAAGTCCTCAGACATTTTTCTTTCGTTGTTTCTTTCTTTGCACAGGTAAACAGCACATTTCTTCTTCTACGCTTGCATTATCGGCAGAGCAGACGCTGAATGCGCACTTTCATCTGGTTTGGTCTGCCGGCTTCCGTAGGCTCGTGAACGCGCTGGCGCGCGCTTTCAGGAAATACTATACACTACTGTTTATGCTCTAAAAACATTCTAAATGACTTCGTTTCGAGTAAATTCTGGATGCTACCCACTCAGGACACTTGGAATACATTGGACGAGCAGTATGGAGGAATATTGACACGTTTTTGTGGACTTTTATGGACCTTTCTGTCTCGGTCACCATAGACCTCCATTATTTGAATGTCAGCAGACAGCAAGAAGCCTCCCAGATCTCCAGATGCATTTGAGATATCAAAAAAGTACTCCAGAGTGTTGTTCAGCATGGGGGTGAGTAGAAAATGAAGGCTAATCATGTTTTGGGTGTACTACTGTATTCCTTTAACTAACTCCAATGATGAGATCTTGTATACATGTGGTAAAAATCTGTTTATCATCTTTAGAAGTCAGGGGGAAAAACATAAAATGAAATAGCTAACAGGAAATTTTGGTTGAATCTGTAATTAAGTGAGACTATAAATAAAGAGCTATAGCTCTGGTTCTTTTTTTTTTTAGCTTCACATTTCAGTGAATTGATTGGAATCAATGCATTGCAGGTTTCAGTTATTATTATGACATGATGGAAGGTTATAGAATTAATCTTTGAGATAATTACAACTCCTAAATAGTCATAAAGATAAAAATGATTTGATTTAGAAAGCAGTGGTTTTTAATCTTCCAACATCATAAACTATCACTGAGGCGGTGTGATGGTTTTAAGTTATGCAAGAAAATAATGGGATTGATATGCATGTGAACAGACACGGTAAGAGGTGGATAGAATAAGCCCTCTGTTTTCATAGACTTTTGATTTTTTTGAATAAAAGGTGCAGAAATTTCTTATAGTTGAAATGCTGAAATTTTCTGTACAAGAATAGGAAAATACAGTCTTTTTCCCCTTATTTTTTATGATTTTGAAAATGTATTAATGTGTTTAGATGCGTCAGTCTGTATTTCAGACATTATACAATTGTTTTATTGTCCATGGAGCTATCAGCCTTTTATTTCAGACTCCATCTAGGGATGCAGTAATTTCTGTACTGTTGCTATAGCGATTATGATTAACTCTCATTTTCGTGTCTTCTTTTCTTCATCACAATTTCCCAACATTTCTCTCTGAGCTTTAGCACCTCAGCTGCTAAAACATACATCATGGAAGTGCATTTGCATGCATCATCTATGGTATCATACCAAATAGCGGATCAGAGGAGTCTTTCAGAATGATATTGTATACATGAATGTTGCCACGACGATTTGTGGTTAGTTCCTCTGTATTTTAGGCACATGCTGATTTTAAGGAGACTTTTAAATATATATATATATATATATATATATATATATATATATATATATATATATATATATATATATATATATATACATATACACACACACACACACACACACACATAGGTGAGCTTTTTTCATGTCGATCTTTTTTTTTTTTTTTTTTTTTTTTTACCGTTTGAAAGAGGGCCGGGGAAAATAGCTGAATTTAACATGCAACTATACCCCTCTTTAAGCTGTGCCTTTAACATTTAAAACAAGGTCAACTTTCTTTGGTTGGCTATGTGAGGCTGAGGGTCTACATTTTTTTTTTTATTCTGCCTACATCCCCCAGAATGCCATGTGGTTCAGAATTAGGATACAGCTAATTTATAGATCGCTCTATTAGATGTATTTTCTAATAATATTGATCAGATTCTTATTGCCATTCATAGTTTTATTGTTTATTTTCTAGTCAGAGGCAGCATGTTGATACTTTTATAAGATTATTTAGATAAAAATCTACCAGAGATTTTAATAATTTTTCACTTAACTTTATGGCCTGACCAAACCTACGCAATCTCAAATGGAAAAGCAGCATTTATTCCTACTGTTGCAAAAAAAAAAAAAGCAAATAGAACAGATCGCAACACGATGCCCAAAATGGGTTGGAACAGAAATCCGTATTTCAGCTTTTTTTCCCTCAATTTTAATAAAAGATATTTTGTCAAAAGTTTAAACACTCCAATAAAAAAATCAACCGAATTCTTATTATACTTCAATTGTATTTTTAAGGTCCTTTACTTGAATGTAAAGTAAAACATTTCAGTAATGTAGCTGCTGATGGAAAAGAATGAAATCAAAGCTTAATGCTGCACAGACTAATCTTATGATCTGCTATTACATTTTCTCTATTTAATCCCCTCCTTGTGCTGCAGCACTTTGAATTCGCTGCTTTCCTTGGCTGTTATTATCGATTAAGAGTAACTATGAAGCTGCATTTAAATTTCCTGGATAATGCAGCTCAAGTCTGCTGCTAATTTACCTCTCAGAGAAGAAGAGCTTCATGGGGCTAAGTGAAGTGCATCATAAAGAGGACGATGGAGTGGATTGTGCGCCGTTTTCCTCTTTGTAAAGATACAGACTGTTGCAGCTTTTTACCAGATTCAATTTGTCTGAGATGAAACAAGTTGTTATTCTTACGTATGGATGCATGGATATGAGGTTTCAGGCTGATAATAATATCTGACATTTATATTGACTGGAACTACTCTTACCTACTTTTAATAATATTTATTAATCATGAAGGAAACCACCACAATTCTGATTGTATTTCTATGCTGCAGGTAACAAAACCTACAACTCCTTTACTACCAACACAAACGGTAAAAACATAGACATAAACATTGCTTATTAAATCAGCATTTTTACTCAAGGGACAGATATGAAAAAAAAATGGCTTCAATGACTTTAATGCGTCTATACCTTCATGTTGATGAACTTTCTGATTAATTAGCCCATAGGGAAACGGTCTGCACGTCACTAGAGCCGCCATAGGTACAGTAAACATGTACGTGAGGGTGCATTTGGTTCACTCTTTTTTCATTGATTTAAAAACATCTGATTACATTCCTTAATGTAATCTTATTTTACACCGCAGAAATTTGTGGTTATTTAAAGGCTGTTGGAACAAATATAGACAGCAGTAACCAGGGTGGGTGTGTTATGTTTCCTTATTGCCATAAACAAGGGTGCTGCTGTTTATTTTGAGTCAGCCTGTTGAACCACAATCAGGCTAGACACTGCTACACCAAATATGTGTTAATCTGAACACCCCCTGCCCCCCCCCCCCCCCATTATGACCACTACTGCTGACTCCGTTATTATGCTTTTAGAGCTACTTTGCAGAATTATTTGAGGAGACTCTGGAATTTCTTTAAAAATTTAATTGACTAATGAGGTTTATTTTTTCAAAACCATTAATCATTATTAGAAGGAACTAAAAGTGCTGAGGATAACAGGAAGTCAGGCGTGCAGTCGTGTGTAGAATTAGCGTTTAGTTCTTGTTGTTGATTTAATATGCTTGTAAAAGTCAAAACTAAAAAATCCATTTAAACAAGTCTCTATATTTTGATGTTTTGAAGCTGAATGTCGGCTTCAGGGTTATTCTTTAGGTTGTTGTTGCAGGGTATTGATTTATAGCCCGCCTGCTGTAATAGTTGCTCTTTCTTATTGGACAGATGGAAAATGAGATATTCCACCTCTGTTTATTGCTGTGTTTTATTTGGAGATGGTTTTTCGTAAACTCCAATATGTGGCCATTATAGGTCCGATTGTCAAATTCTCTGCATACTCATATAAAGTATTCTCATGTAGTTTCAGTTCTTACATTGAGCCTATTTTTGTCAGAAAATGCTTCCTGTTATATCCTGACTGCAAAGAAATTCTGGCTACTAAGGACGTTTATAATGAATGTATAACTCAACAGGTTTTTTCTCTTGCCAGAATAAAAAGCCTTTGAGACTGATGGTTGTTTTATATTTTTGTTATGACAAACAAATCTCCAGCTCTATATTTTAATAGTGACAGTGTGTTTATTGTGAAAATGTATTGGAGGCTTCATAAAGCAGTGGAGGGTGTTTTGTTTTCCCTGCTGGACTCACTTTAAACACCTCTGTGTGCCTCTAAAAGAAACTATATTTTATAGCCCTCTTAAATGCTCTTCACAAATAAAAAACTAAACAAATCGAAAGGGTGTGTTTTAAAAGGGATAATCCACATGATTTTTCACCAACATCACTCTTCAGATTAAAGATTAACTCTGTTTCATGTTCTGGGATTTATGGCCAAATTTCCTGACCACCCAAATTGTAAAGTTCTGACCTCGTAATGGAAATTTAAGCAAAATAATATTTTTCCTATTAGACCTATTAGCATGTTTATTTTACAAAAAGAAACAGATTTTTGTCAAATATGACAGTGATTCGTCCAGAGCAACGCAAACAGCCGTCCACCCCAATGCATCACTGGAATACAGAAAACCCTGAAAGGTTATCAGATATCCTTCCATTAGAAATCAAACCAAGCAATTATTCATAACACCTCGGGTTCACTTGATGTGGTGGCAGTGCATTTAGGTGCTCCTGCTGGGCACCCTATTGCACCGTTTTCTGAGTGACTAATCACGTCAGGATTGCATCATCGCACAAAGTAGTGTAGTTGTAGACTTTAAATAGAACAACAACACAGTTAAGTGTTTGTTTTGCCAGTGCTACCAGTGTCTGGTGTGCCTGCTCTGAAATGATCACCTTACCATTTTGTTTTTTTTTATCAGCTGACTTCCTGCCTGAACGATCTGCTCTGCTTCAGACTGACGTGGATTTTAAGCAGCAACCTGCAAAAATAGAACAGCCGCCTGTTTTAGAGAAGTGGTCGGCAAATAATTTGATGAACTGTAATTGTTGCTATTAACTACGATGGTCTGTAGAACCGCTGTAGGGGTTCAGGTGGTCAGATCTGCTTGGGGCCCTGTTGTTTTCCTTATGACATCATCATATGGCAGGACGAGTCGGACAAACTGTATTGCACCCGTTTCCTAGGAATAAAATCTCTTTTGGAGTCTCAGCATATTATTTCCTGTACTTGCTATTGTTTTAAATTTCATCGGTGAAAGTAGAAAACAATCAATCATTCTCTGTCTTAGAGGAAAGAACTGCCTTCTAAAGGCTGATATATACTGAGAAACCAGGTCCTCTGCACGTGTGTCGCAGTGAATGCAAATGTGCCCCCATCCCTTCCGCAGACACTCTGCTACACCTCTCCAAAATTGTAGGTGGCTAAAGACATTGCTGCAGACAGGAAGCCTCTGATTGGTCAAATCTACATCCGCTCTACATTATGCATATTTCCTGTTTGGTACCTTACCGGCTTGTTTTGTTTGTATGACCACCATTGTGGAAAACAACTCGTGAAGATGGACCAGTTAGAACAGCGAGATGGGCGAGAATGTTGGGACCCTTTTTCCACCTGGATCCCCGCTCTTTTTCGCCCTCATGTCCCTCCATTGTTGCACAAACTTGCCCCTTGTGTTTTTCCACTTCCTCACCGCCTCGGCCATATCTAGACCCACAGCTAGTTCTTGATTGTCTCTCTTGCGTTTATTCCATTTTGCGGCATGGAATAAAATAGCGCAGACCACGCTTCAAAATAGGGCATAAATCAAAAATATCTGCAACAAGCTTACTGCGACACACTGCTACGGGAGGATAACCAGTCCTTAAGGCAGACTGGACTCATTTAACAAGGTCACACAAAAAATCTCAGTGTTTCTTCCTATTGTTTTTAGTAAGATCTGAGGGCAGGACAAATGCAACATCTTAAAAAAAATTACTTTCTTGGAGATTTTAGACAAAGAAAACAACAGTTATTCTACCTGTAGAAAATGAACATTTTTTTTTTATGTTAAAATTAATGTTGATTAAGTTAAAAGTATTGTAGCTTAATATGGCTAACTCTTCGAGCTAAAAATGGCTAACCTGTAAGCTACTGAGCGAAGCTAGCCGCAGCAATACCAAGTTCTCCCCCTTTATATCACGCTCTTTCAGTTACTTTTTCCACCATAAACATAATTTTTCAGTCTTTTATCAATAAAGTAAAATGACACACTAAAATTACAGATGCTTCCAACGCACATCGGACACTGCATTGTTAATATCAATGTCTGGATTGATTATTTTTAGCATATAGGCCCTGTTTAATTGCTCAGATTTCTTTAGATGACATTGAAAACTTTTTTTTTTTTTCACTCAGTTGTTTGTTTTCTCCCCAACGACGTGGGTTTTCTATCAAAAACCAGAAGATTTGATAACAGGTTTTGGAGTGTAGTGTTTTGAAAAACCCCTTGTCCAGAAAAAAACTGAAACTGACAGTTTGAGGAAGCGCTGACACATGCATGTCCAGTTCGACTTGAAAAAAGTGCAATTTTTAGGTGTTGTCATGTGCAGAGGCAGATGAAATATTTCATTTTTCACTCATTTATCACATGTTAAGTGTAAAACAATTCATTTTGGTTGCAAGCTGATTAGTCAGTTCCAGGGATGCAAGTTATCGATTAAATAACTAATCTAAAGTTGTTAATCTTATGGATTGACCAATCATCGCTTGATAATTGGCCATCTTCTAAAAAAATCTGAGTATTTTCTTTTATCATTTTTTTTTTATTTCATTGTATTCATTTATTTCAAACTTACAAGCAACATATTACAATGAGCTCCACCAGCAACAAAGAAAACAAACGTTTTCATACATACAGTCTGAAAAGGGGAAGGAAGAATCAACGCTGACAGAATCCCAACCCAACCCACCCCACAGCACCACACAACATAATACAACAATTTACAGTAACAATCGGTACACAAGACAAAGACAACGGTCAACCACAGAGGAACAAACAGGCCCAAACTTACACCTATAACATAAAGATTTCTTTTTTTTTTACAGTATGCAGAATTAAAAAGACATTATTACATCATTATATTTTTTTTATTTAATGTGCCAGCTGTGTTGAATTTACAATGTATAAAAATACAGGAAACTATAAAATCTGTGAAATGCACCGTGCTTATGACGATCATGTCTTCTTCTATGACGGTGCTAATGTTTTGCGTTATTCCCTTCACTTTTATATCATCACATCTTTGCCTTCTGAGCTCAGCAGATAAGTTGATACTGCTCCTCTATTCAAAATGGCTAAATTGGCACAATTTACGAGATAACCTAGAGGAACATAGTGACATTATGTGGTTGCATAAAAAAGTATGTCTGAAAGACTACTTCATCCTGCTGGTGCATTATTTACAGTTTCTTTGTTTTATTCTTTGTTTTTGCTCTTTTGATGCTGCTAAAATTTAAAAAACTACTCAAGATCAGATTTAGTTAAGAGCCCATCAACGATCCACTTACCAGAGGATTAGCATTTTCCAGATTAGTGGAGCATAGGCACTAAATGCTTCTTCTCCCTGTTTGGTTCTAGTTCTGGGTGTACATAGTAGGCTGGAACTAGAAGACCTGAGTGGTCTGGGAGGTTAATACACCAACAACAAACCTTTATTGAGGTGCTGATCCATCAAGTGCTTTATAGATTAAAAGGGCTACTGTTACTCTACTTTCTTAGCTCTAGTGAGAACTAGAGCAGCAGTGTTTTTGATCAGCTGCAGTGTTATTTTTGACAGCCATCGTAGATTTAATCCTTTTTCTTCAGGACGAAAACTATTAGTTTTAGTCACATTTTACTCATTAGTATAGCCTATTTGATAGTTTTTGTCAGTTTTAGTCAACTAAAACTCCAAAATGTTTTAGTCTAATTTTAATCCGTTTTATATGTTGCAATTCGAAAAACAATTAACCCTTATTTTGAATAACAACCATATTCTTTGTCAGACTGACAGCTCTTGCCTAGATACTACGATTGCTGGGTATAGAATGCAATGAATATAGTTTATCATTGCTGTTGGGCAGAAAACTGATTTCCATAATTCAAATAAACCTTTTTATGAATTAATGCCCTACTTCATACAAAAGTGTCTCACAAAAGTATCTAGTTCAACACATATTAGTTAAAATAGCAGTTAATTTACAATAAAGGAATAGTTTTAGACATTCAAGGATTCCATACAAAAGCAAACACTTCCTGATTTACTACGTATTATGCATTACACACAGATCAATCAGTCTTCATTACTGCAAAAAAAGCATCTGGGTCTTTATCCAAAAATAAACAGTATGCAATTAAATATTTGCTTTGGATATAATGTAGGGAAATTACTTTTAGTAGAAATGAGAGGTTTAGCATAGGGGTGGGCGATATAGAAAAAAAGCTTATCGATAAAAAAAAAATGCATATTGATCGATATCGATAATTATTGAAAAGATTTGAAACCATATTTTATGTGCAGCTCTGCCTGGACTTTTTATAATATTGCTAAATGATTAAATTTTAATAAAAATCACAAACACAGACTTCGAATTAAATATTTATTTAACCAACTTTTTTAACCATAACAGAATTGTTTTAAAGAAAAATAACTTAAGAGACCTGAGCTATGTTATTAAATACTGACAAAGAATAAACTAAAGTGACCAGAAAAGTGACCAAAATAAATATAACAAATAAATAAATGCCCCCCCACCGCCGCCCCCGTTTCCTGCTTTAACCTGAGTTATTACTTTGTTATTACCCCTCAGCATTTTTATCTCAATTGTTAGAACTACGTGGGAAACTGCCCAGAAATGAAAATATATATATATTTTCTGAAGATTCCTCGGAGGAGAGCCGCGCCGGGGCCTACACAGCTCGTACTCCTGCGGGTGTGAGCGGCTGAGATGATAAAAAAAAAAAGTTGGTTGTGTTACCAGACTTCGTTTTCACTGGTTCCCGACACATTTTCCAGATGACTGTGGTCTGTTTTTGGTCCGACTTGCCATGGCCGAAATACTGCCAGACTGCCGAACTACAGAAACCCTTCTTTGAAACAATTTCCTCCGCCTCTCCTTGCTGCACATCTTCATCTGCTCTGTGTTGTGGTTTGAGAGGGCGGCGCTTGGTGACGGCGTGCCTGGGTCCGCGATTGTGATTGGTTGGGAGGAAGCAGTGACTAGCATAAACCTACATGCTAGGCTACAATGAGAAGGAAGGAAAACTGCGTTTCTTTTTTATCGAACTTTTATCGACTCTCTTTTTTTCTATTGCGCCACACGTCTATCGATCGATATATATCGTTATTGAATTATCGCCCAGCCCTAGTTTAGCATCACCTCCTGTAAGCAGGAAGAAATGAAATCTTGATAGATAAGCAGAGGATGATCAGTCACATATTTTATTAAGTAGGGAGGGCAGGAAGATCCCTACTTTTGGCAGCTTCAGATTTCTGCCTGTGACCTGCTCTGTCCACTGTGTGTGTATGCAGATCGGGGCTGTTTTAACCACAGCCAAGACATTAGTCTTTTAATTGTGTGGATAATGAACTAAAAGGGGCTGAACTGAAATTGTAATTCTAACCCTATTTAAATATTAGCTTTTACCTGTAAAAAGAGATTAGCCCTTCTACCAGCCTTGCTTAACTTGGCTGGGGTCTTTTGAGAGGCTAAATTCTTTCCTCTGCATACAAACCCCAGAATGCCTTGTAGTCTAAGATCAAAGTTCACCAAAATCATAGAACATTCTTTTGTATTGATATTGATAACGTGTCTATTGTTAAACATAGTTTTCCTTTTTTTCTTGAATCTTTGAATTTATTTTAACAAATTCCCTAAAGTGAAAGCAAGTTTTGGTGAACTCTAATCTAAGGAGGTGGATAATTAAGACTAAATTCAAAATGATTTAAATTTTCAAATTTTTGCTAATTTCTGGCTGTCATAAACCCCCCTTCACTGAGAAAATGGTACATTCCTTCCTGTTATGACCATGGTACTTGCCCCACTCCTTCCTCCTCTTCTCTCTTTCTAAAGCCCTTTACACCCCACCCGGTGTCAGGGGGGGATCAGCTGTGCCAGTCCCGGCAGACCACACACACACACCCACACACGCACACACGGTATGCTTAGTGGAAAACAAAGCCTCTGGCACTGCCAGGGAAGACGATCCCTGCCTCCACGCTCCATGCATCCGTACTTAGCATGACTGTGACTGTTTTGATGCTGGCAAGAGGGAAAAGCATGACGCCGCCATCATCTGTACATATCGGACAGGAACATTGTCAAAGGGAGCCTAGCCGCCGGTTTTTGCTGTTTGATGGAATAATTTAGTCTTTTCTAGTACTGAAGAGTTGAAATGCTGGCCCAGCGCAGAGAGAACAGCAGGTAGGGGAAATCAGAGCTGGGTGCTAAGCTTGTCTCCGTGGTGATTCTTGGCTTGTTTACTTACTTCACCAATATAGAAACAGACCATCTTACAGGTCATTGATTATCTAAGTCATCATTTTCTGTAGATTTTATCACCGACAATTCTCTGTAAAGACAGCTGGTAAATATATTTACCTGGTGGCACTAATGTCTCTTGCCATAATTTATCAAATAAATACAGATAAAGGGTGTGAGCAAGTAAGTA
The DNA here is from genome assembly GCF_016077235.1 of Cyprinodon tularosa. Classification (NCBI taxonomy): domain Eukaryota; kingdom Metazoa; phylum Chordata; class Actinopteri; order Cyprinodontiformes; family Cyprinodontidae; genus Cyprinodon; species Cyprinodon tularosa. Next base: position 1,115,658 of record NW_024038924.1, on the reverse strand, counting down.
TCAGGAATGTATCTTATTAAATTCAAATCAGTCATTATTCATATTAGAAGTCAAACAAAGGGCTTGAAAAACCCTGCCAAGCACTGGAAAGGATCAAATACTGGACCGGATACATAGGATCCATAACAAATTATATACTTTAGATACATTGTGACCAGGAAATTTGTAGAAAATAGTATTAGTGAAATAATGACAGATTTCAAATGAACTACTAAATATTAAAAATGCTGAGCAAATTATTTACAACTACACTACACTACACTACTACTCAAAAAGGCAGTAAGGAAGAAGCATATCATCCTGAAGTCCGTTTAACAGCCAAACGATAGTTAAAGCCACACAGGCAATGGTTGCTATAGGAATTTATACTTGAATTGAAAGAAAATTATTGTTTTTGATGTGGCAGAGTTTTAGTTGGTGAATCTGTAGAGAGCCAAAGATTAGGCCCCCATCTCTTTCTCCTTTAATTTTAGCATATTTGTTAATATAAACCATTCCTATCTCTTTTGTTCCTCAGTCTCTTTTTAATATTGGTAGGGGCCATTTGTATCTTCCCTCAATATGCAAAAAATCTGATTGATACAATCTGACCTTGTACTGAGCCACTATGTGGCATTGTATCAGTACAGCAATGCTGCTGCTTTTTATAAGGGGAAAAAAAACAAACTCTGACCATCATTTGGTTGGGAATGCTTCAGAACTTCCTTATGGCCCCTACACCTTACCTTTAAAGGGTGAACTCTCTGCTGGCGGGAACACAAATGTGTGCAAGGGCACATGGCCAGTGGCAGTCAGTGGCCATGTACATTTATCCAGCTTCGGTCAGGCTTGGCATTTCATACGAAATTTAAAATTGAAAGAAATAGCTTACAAGATGATCTGCCATTGCTTAGAGAGGCTAACGGCTAACGCTAGAGTCACGGTCCTCCAACAGACAGGTTTCTCACATATGTGTTGAAAAGTAACATTTCTTGTCATGTCACTGTGCTGAATTGTATAATTTTGACAACTGACAGCGTAGCTTTCCGTTACACTGAAATATGCTAGGCGGGAACCCTGTTGCCAGAACGGCTTGTTTGCTGGAATGCTAATCAAGATTTTTTTCACCTTATAATAAAAAAGGGAGTTAATGGTTTTTTAGCATGTTAAGATTTTAATGACATGGGTTTTCCATCCAGAGAAATACATATCTTTTTTTTTAAATATGAGTTAGCTGGATGTATTTTTTTGGCCTCTAATGTTTGTTTGTAACTCAAAAAATGAAAGCCAAACAAGTTTGTTTTCAGTATAGCATGAAAAAAAAAAGGAACAATCAACCAATCTGATTCCTATTTTTTTTTTTTTTGAGGTTTTTATGGCACTAGTAACTTGTTTTTTTGGACAGTAGGCTGACAGGAAATGAAGTACCAGTATAATAGAGGGGGAGAGATATGCAGCAAAGGACCACAAGCTGGTTTTGAACCCGGGTCGGCTGCATCAAGGACTAAAGGCTGATTTATACTACTGTTGCGCCGATACCGATACCATTATCGGGCAGGGCCCCGCTACTGCCCTAAAATGTTGGTATCAGTACTGACAAATAGGGCACCAATACCATTTTTAGAGCCAAAAGTTTATTCATCTATTGTCACCCATTCCAGGTAGGCAATAAAAAGTTCTACTGGATTCACTTTGTGTTAGTCTTTTTCCTGCTTAACAAAGGTAGGCAGCAGACAAAGCCATGATGGCAATTATTTTACATCCAAGTAGTATGCAGTTCTTCATATATACACACACACATCAATTTCACACAGATGGTATCGGTATCGACCCATGCTGCACAGCCAGGTATCAGGTATCGGTATTGGGGCCAAGAAATGGCATTGGCGCAACACTAATTTATACTCAGAAACCAGGTCGTCTGCATATGTCGTAGTTAATGCAAATGTGGCCCCGTCCCTTCCGCAGACACACTCTGGTGCACCTCTTCAAAATTGTAGGTAACCGCAGACAGGAGGCCTCTGATTGTTCAAATCCACATTCACTCAACACTATGCGTATTTCCTGTTTGGTACCATACAGACTTGCTTTGTTTGTAAGATCGCCATTACGGAAAACGACTCCTGAAGATGGACCAGCTAGAATAGCGAGGTGCGCGAGAATGCTGGGACCCTTTTTCCAGCTGGATCGCCGCTCTTTTTCGCCCTCATGTCCCTTCATTCTCACACAAACTTGCCCCAAATTCCTCACCGTCTCGGCCATGTCTAGACCCACAGCTAGTTCCTAATTGTCCCTCTTGCGGTGTGCCGTGGATTACTATAGTGCAGACCACGCTTCAAAATTGGGCATAAATCAAAAATATCTGCAACGAGTTCACTGCAACACACTGCTACGGGGAATATAACCAGCCCTTAAGGCCTCCATACATGGGTGGGGTGCGCTAACCACTGCGGCACCGAAGCACACCCCAACCAATTGGATTTCTAAACAAAAATGAAACTGTGTGCACTAGTAAAACCGTGATCAGTAAGTAAGTAATGTTTATTTATATAGCACCTTTCACAGACATAGTCTATAAATACATATACAGTGACAAAGCATATGCTCATAAAACAGCCCTTAATGTACTTGAATTAAAAAGCTTTCTAAAACAAATAGGTTTTAAGCTCGCTCTTAAAAACACCAACAGAATCAAGTAAGCACAAGGAAAGCAGGAGATTGTTCCAAAGCGCCGGAGCGACCGCCTGAAAGGCGTGATCTCCCCTGGTTCTGTAATAAATACAAGGGACCATGAGCAGGATCAGGTCCTGTGACCTCAGCCACTGAGAGGGGGTATAAGGACAGTGATTTATTTCCTTTTTTGTTTTTAATTTTATAATTCTTTAAAAGTAAGCTTATATAATGCTTGCTGTTTCAATGATACCATTTGCTGTAATAAGAAGCTGTATTTAAATGCTACTTATAGTACAGTGAGGGGTAGACATAACTCGCTTTAGGACCTTCTCACACCTTTGCGCTCCTTTCAATCCAACGCTAAACACATTACAGAAGCAGTAAAACCCGTCAACCTTCTATGTGTTGATGCAGAATAAAAGGGATTTTTCACTCCCCAGTTGAGCTGATGTGAGATGAATTCAGCCAGTTCTGGTCAGTAGCCAAATATTAATTATATGAAGTTAGCTTGTAGGTTATAAATCTAACAATGTACTGGATGTCATTACCAATTAGTTTTGCTGGTAAAGTTTCAGGAGAAAAACACCAAACTTACCGGCATTTCTGTGTGTGGGGGGGTTGGTGTGAATTCAGCAGTCTGCTAGCTTAGCCTTTAACTTTGCAAATTAGCATTTTGCTGAAAAAGTTAGTGTTTCATCTCACTACTTTTGTGTGTAGCTCCTCAGCCTCCACCTACCCCTGTGAACTGTCAGACAAGAGACTGACATGACGTCACTGTCTTCCAGAGGAACAACCACACAGGCTTTTTAAGAGCTGGATCTTTTCAGGCCATTGGCTGCCTTCATCTCCCAGGAGTTTGTGTTAACTCTGTAAGACGTTCATTGAAGCTGGCGTTTGCTTAAAGGGAGTGCTTAAAGAAAAAGAAAAAGGCTTGAGGGCCAAGAAAACGGGCATAGTTTCCAACTGCATGGGAGTTAACATTCCATCGATGCCACCAACTCATTTTCTTTGGCCAAAAAAAAAAAAAAACATTTTCAGTTGCATTTTATTTCTGTTAGCAACTCTCACTGTCACACAAATTAACTTTACGTATGAGCTTGTTTAGATTTGCAGTGTTTTTCTTTAAAATGCTGCTTTAAGTGCAGTGGTTCAAATGGCCTGTGCTAAAACAGCCTTTCATCATCATAGCTCAACATTAGGTCATAAGTACAGTTTAAAGTGTAGCTCAGAGGCACGTCTCTGGGTATTTTTTAACATGGGCTACACTTTACACAGTTGCACTTTACTCACAGGTGCCACACACAGATTAAAGGCCACTGAACCAAGCATTCATTGATACGCGGTTAGAATAAAACACATGGAAGTAGAGATGTTTTATGCTGCTCTTTCTGCCGTAGTGTAAGGTGTGTTGCATCTGGGGGCTGTTTTGGGGGCTTTGGTTAGTTGATAATAGCCTGCAAGTGAAGCCAAACAAGGAAGCACACTGGGGTAGGAATGGTAAATAGAGTTAATCTATGTAATGGTTTTGGGTGTTATATGTAGACAGGGAGGAAGAGAGAGGGATTTTTCACAAAAATTCATACAGAACTACGGAAATTGAACCCACAACTATCAGATTGCAAGCATCTTCCCACTAGGCCAAAGTTGCCTCAGAATAACAATTATAAAAAAATTCACGGTAAGAAGTACATTCATTTTCTATCTCTGCAGTCCATCATCTAGGATCAAGAACAATAGTTCCCAACCGTTTCCTTGTTCCTTCTTCTCTTATTACCTTTCATCTTTAACCTTTTGGTTGCATCATCCTACATTTGCCTGTTTTTATGTACTTTTTCACAAAAGACAACCGCGGTGCAGCTTTGCTTTGAAACTGATTAAAGGTATTGTGGAGTATTTTGCAAATTATTTTAAAGACCTGAATCCCCGCCCTAACCGCTAATTACCTCAATCACTATAGAGAGCGGGGACAATATATTGGCTTTATAGCGAACTTGCTTAGCTGACCGTTCGAACAGATGATCACTGCTTTTTGCTCCACGTTGGTCACGTAACTCCTCCTCCACTGCGCGGTACCTGCGCCATCTTTGTTACTAGTTGCCGCTGTCGGGTAGCGATTATGGGCCGCTTTAATAGCAGAGCCCATAATGCTTTGCAAGGAGAGCTCTCCGTGCAAAGCATTCCGGGATATATCTGCCTCTTCTGAGGCCTTTCTCTTCTTCTCATACACTTCGTAGACACTTTTTCTGTTAAGACCCTCGGCCATTTTCAAAGAACGGTGGTGAGAAAGGTGAGCTTCAATGGCTGTCTGAAACCGTAGCCTGAAAGTAAGCATGCACAGAAAAAGATAGCTAACGGGACGAGCATGTAGGACGGCCTTACATAAACATATCACCAGAATGATTGACAATTAGGAGGACCACTTATTTAGATGATCCACCCGGAAATAAAAAATCATCCTTTATACCTTTTTAAAAGTCTCTTTTGCCTGTTGGATTAGGTAGGAAGATGAATGCAAAGTGTGTTGCTTTTGTTCTCCTGGTCCGTAGTTGCATAATGGGTTTTACAATGTTATAATGATGATCAATGGATTTTTAAACATATGTTATGTATCCTCATGAATCCAAAAATGATCTCCATCCTCAATCTCCATTTTAGGTTATATTACCTAACCACAGATTGTACATGTGCTAAACAGATCTTGTTTTTCTCTTTACAACTTTAATCCCTTGATCTAGCCAACCTAACAAAGTTATTGAAGCATTGTCCTTCTGTTCTTAGGAAATTAGAGAACAGTGTTTCTGGTTCTCGCTAGGTGAAGTGAGCACCCATCGTGCGTTTGTCACCCCCTTCCCTTGTGTTGATTTTTCCAGCTCAACCTTATGCTAAAGCCGTACGACATGTGTTTGCCCCAGTTTGTGGTCCCGGCCTCGCTGTGCTCTGACTCCACCGTTCTCTCTCCGTTCTTATCTGCTTCACTGACTCTCTGTTACATCGGGCTCATGCAGCAAAGCCAACAGTCAGCATTGTTCAGGGCTACATTACAGGACCAAAATAGACGGGCTGTTTCAGCATAAGGACATCTTAAGGGAAAATTCTTCGACTTTTTAAACTGATAAATATTTTAGGTCATCATTCCACAAAAATAATTGATCTCAAAACAGATTAGCTAACCCTGAAGCTGTAAATCGCAATGCTCGCTGTAATTGCCCATTAGATGTTCACTTTTAAAACATTTTTAAATGACCTGTTATTGACTTAGTGCTTAATTTTCTTTATCTTCCTTTGATCTAAGTTAACCTCAAATACAGCCTAGTTATAGCAGTTTTGATTCAAGGTTTTAGAAGGGCCTTTCCTGATCTCTTTTTAGAGTTTATTATTCAACAAGATTGCCATAATCTCTGACAAAATATTTAAATGATAGCAGCTAAACTTTGGTGAATTTTTAGGCCAATAAAATGTTTCTAGAATAGTTTAATAAATCAGTTTGAGCTCCTCTCTGCCCAGGATTCTCCAAGGTGATCTTTGTCTGAAAGACCTTTCACCAGTTGCTTTCCCCATAATGATTCCTACATCCTCGAACAACGACTTTGGCCCATTGGCCAGGATATATTTAAACCACTTCTGCTTTTTGTTTTCCTAATTTCTGACATCCTGTGCTTTTTTTCTGCTTAACTGAAAGCTTTTCAACAGGACACCACTCTGGCTCGGCCTGATTTTCCATCTGAGCTGGCGGCTATAGTCTAGACTTTAGTGCTGATGCTACTAAAGCTGCTTCTTGATCACTTGGTAACCCCACTGGTAGATAGTTGGCTAGGTCAAATGTGTTGTTAGGCTGTGTTTTTTTTTTTTTTCCTAAATCCCCTGAGATTTTCTCTCTGAATAATCAGAAAAGTCAAAAATACATTTATGAGGATAAGCAGAGAGTTATTTTGTTTTTTTTTTTACATTTTTTATCAGAACCAGGATTATCAACACGAGTAAAATAGAAAGAAACTGACTATGAGAAGGTGAGGGTCAGTTGCAGCAAAGAGAGCTGTTGCAGGATGTCTGCCTCAGGTTGTTGAACTTGTTGCTTTTTATACTTTCAATCACTACCTCGGTAAAAAAATATGCTTGACAATAACTTCCACTTTCTCAACAAACACAGCTTCCATCATGAGTTGAAACTCAGTTCTCTTTCTACTGGTTAAACTGTGAGTCAAATGGTGAACATTAGGACATAGACCACAACGTGTTTACAAGAGAAGTAAATTCTCTTTTAAGACCTAAAAGAAAATAATAAAAAGCTAAAGAAAACACTCAAAACATTTTTGATTTGGTTAAGATTATCTCTAAAAAGGTCAAAGGGAGGAGAAAAGTGTGAGGATGTTTGTCGCCTTAATTAGTGCAAAACAGGAAGTCGGAGCTTGGTTTAATGACAGAAAACTTGCTGAGGCTATGGTTCCCTTAAAACCCAAATGAAAAAAAAAAGTTTCCCTTTTTAAAATTAGAACTTTAACTAAAACCTGCTTCTGCACTAATTAAAGCTACAGTGTGTAATAATTACAGGGATATACAGTCAGAAATGTAATATATTATACATAACTATGTTATTTTATCATCATCTACGAGCTCAGCCTCTTAACCTTAAAGGAGAATTCCGGTTTTTAACACTTTTAGCCCATTTTCTGTAGTGTCCAGGATGAAATCGAATGATCGACACCAAAAGTTTGACAATTGCTCCTGTCTCTGCTTTTTGGCTCATTTAGAATCCACCCCTGGCTGCTTCAGAATGGCTTCCATAGTGCATGTTCGATAATGTCCTTAAAACAACCTTAAACGTTCTTTTTTTTAAATATGCTACTCACCGGGTCGTCAGCGCTGTTCAATGACGTTCCAAAAAAAGTTTCGTAAAGAAAAAACGTTCCTGTAGTGTTTTATTTAGCATTTTGTAAATCCCATTGAGTTCTGTTGGAATAGTCAATATTCCCCTGCCACCGGAAACGGAAATGGGGCCTGTTTACACAGTTGTAGTCTTTTCGCTTCACTCTGTGTACTCCGACGTCGAGAATCAAGAATCCACCTTTCGTATTCCATTTTCAGATTTTTTTAAAGTGTTTAACAGAGACGTTAGCACCTCGACGTCGGAGTACACAGAGTGAAGCGAAAAGACTACAACTGTGTAAACCGGCCCCATTTCCGTTTCCGGTGGCAGGGGAATATTGACTATTCCAACAGAACTCAATGGGATTTACAAAATGCTAAATAAAACACTACAGGAACGTTTTTTCTTTACGAAACTTTTTTTGGAACGTCATTGAACAGCGCTGACGACCCGGTGAGTAGCATATTTTAAAAAAAGAACGTTTAAGGTTGTTTTAAGGACATTATCGAACATGCACTATGGAAGCCATTCTGAAGCAGCCAGGGGTGGATTCTAAATGAGCCAAAAAGCAGAGACAGGACCAATTGTCAAAATTTTGGTGTCGATCATTCGATTTCATCCTGGACACTACAGAAAATGGGCTAAAAGTGTTAAAAACCGGAATTCTCCTTTAATATTTGCGTTGCCTTAGAATTCGTTATTTATAATTACATAGGAGCGGGTCTCGCAGCCATGGAGGCAGACATCTTTGCGCTACGGCAGCGCAGAGCCAACAAACTAGAGATTGCGAGATCGCCCATTACGCTCGAAAGTAACTACGGCAAGTTGAGAGAGATGAACTGAGACGGTACTGAACAATATGTGGCAGTATTAAAATTATCTATGTAAACAAACCTCATCACTTGAGAAGGTAGGTGATGCGGACGTCGTGGAAGACATTTTGTCCCGTAACGCTCGCCGTACTGTTGGGGGGGAGAAGCGGTGGGTGGGGGTGGGTGGGGGGGGGGGGGGGGTGTTCATGTTGCTGCGGTCTGCAGTCTGGATGTTAGATGTCGCTGGAAATTACACACTGTAGCTTTAAATAAACAGAGCATATTCTGTATGTCGCTGTGTGCAAGGACAGTGATTAGAGTAATCTGTCCCGGAAGGGGGATTTATTTTATAGTCTAACATAAAAAATGCACTTGAAAGAATTTTAAAATGCTGTTACTTCATGGAGGATCTCTCAAAACCTTAACTTGTTCTTTCTGTTTCCTCCACCAATGTTTCCATGACGGTATCAATTGATTTAGTAAAAGTCCTGATTATTATTAAGTGCAGTTACTGCTCTTTCTTTCCTTTATTTAACCAGGAAAAGTCCCATTGAGATTAACAATCTCTTTTTCAAGGGAGTCCTGGCCAAGACAGCGGCAAAAGATTACATTACAAATTACATTACAGTTCACAGTTACATTAATCTATATTTAGAAATTCATAAAACAGTTACAAACCATAGATCTCATTTCCAAACCTTTGAGCAATCGTTTAAAATGTCCGATTGGAATCAAATCCTTAAACTTCCAGTCTTTCTGAAGATTGTTCCATGCTGTGGGGGCAGCGTACTGAAAAGCTGTCTTTCCAGCTTTAGTGCGGACACTAGGTACAGACAGAAGCAAACACTCTTTAGAACTGCTATCAGTGTAGGCATCAAAATCCTATTATTATGTCATTGGTGTCCTCCAGTTTTTTTTTTGGAACTGCCATCTTTGTTACGCTTTAGCAGCAGTGACATGTAGTAACAGTAACCTGAAAAAGATTGAGAAGTTGTACTTGTCTGGTTTGGACGACACAACGTTGGCTGCTGTCAGTTGCCTTGTTTTCATTACAGGCAGTGTGATTGAAATACGATTTGGTTTTGTTAAAGAGCTAAATATCTTTTGTGCATTAAATTTAGAGTCGAAAGAGTACAATGTATACCATAAGTGCATACTCAACCACAGTCATGGAATTTATGTGAAAGCTATCCAGATGCTGAAACAAAGACTTCGTTACCCCTGCTCTGTAAACGAGTCACTCACATCAGCATGCCAACTGCTTGAAGTGAGTGAAATGGTGAATAGGGGTGTGGGAAAAAAATCGTTTTGGCTATATGTCATGATTTTCAGATGCCCAATATAATATCGATCTTTCAGTTCCTAATATTGGTTTTAAAAATATTTTACCTTAAACAACGAGGGAAAATGGACTACCTCTGCACCGCTAATCTGGCAAATAGGGCTGTGGAGGCCTTTTGCTGTGCAGCAATGCACCATTTCTGTAGTTAAGGCATTCTCAGTGGAAGACATGGACTGACTCAAACCTCAAAAAACATTGATACCAAAATAACTAAATGATCGATATCATATGATGAACATATACAGCACTTGTTTTTTATCTATACATTTAATTTTAATAGCTGGTAAAAATATTGCAATATATAGTGATTTTGCAATATTGGGATAATATTGTATCGAGTGTTGTGATATGTAACTTATTGGAACACCCATGCCAATACTCACCATTAATGGTAAGATGAACTTTCAATTGAGTGACCTCTTGGGGGCACTCGTAGTGTTTATAGTGAACTTCCAGAGACAAGTATAATTCCTCGTTGATCACGTGACTCCGCCTCCCTGCATTGTGCCTGCACCATCTTTATTAAATGACGCTGTTTTCGGGTAGCGACAGCTGTAGCCGACAGCGGGCCGCTGTGACAATAAATCCCATGATGCTTTACGAGGAGAGCTCTCCTTGCAAAGCATTCCGGGATATATCTGCTCGTCTTCTGACCATGCATTATCAATACTTTTCAAGGTGCATTGTGGGAAATTTCAAGTCCACTACGTTTTCATCCACTAGATCCGAGGTCACGGATTAGCGGACCACAGTCCGGATCAGGACCCACCTGCAGGCTAAGCCGGACCCAACCTGATTTAAAACATTTACATTTAACCACATGTTGTTCCACGACAGTGTCTAACTTCTCTTGCGCTGCTTCTCCTGTTAATACGGTAAAGCCATTCAGAGCCCCCAGGACCAGGCTGCATGTGATACACATTAGCCAATGAGCTGTGTCAGTCTGGGTTGCTGCTGCTCACGCTTTTAGACACAGCAGGCAAACCCATGGCAAACCGGGCGATGGGAAAGAAGGAGAAGATAAAAAGAAAGCAGAGAAAGTGTGGAATGCTGGAAGAACTGTGGTGAACTGGTGAAAGAAAAGTGAAATGGCGTGCTCAAAGGTGAGCCTGAACATTTTGTGTATGTTTAGCTCAACCTGCTGCTGTGAAGCAGGATTCTCCACCATGAACATAATCAAAAATAAATATGGATCCAGGCTCAAAAGGAGCACCTTGATATGTGCTTGAGAACGGCTTTGTCTCCATTCAAACCAGGTTTAAAGCCTTGCAGGGCAGCATAAAGCCCACTGCTCCCATTAAGCCAGAAAAAAGAAAGAGAAAAAATAACAGTCAGTTAGTTCAGGTGTTTTATAAAATATGTTAATGAGGACATTTTCTCTGTACCAAACTGAATGATTGTGATCTCTACTTCAAAAAACACTTTAGATTTTAAAATAGATTTAAAAATAAATTTGTAACATGTATGCATAAAAACCTAATTTTATTTCAGTGTTAAATTCTATTTAAAGTAACAGTTTATAATCAAAAATGTCTCCGGACCTTTACTGGCTTTTTTTATTCAAACCACAGTGATTTTTAATTGGTTACCCCTGAAATAGACATTCTGAGACAAATCTAAAATGGTGTAACCACTATATAGTGCCCTATATAGTGATCAGGGCGGACATTCGGACGCAGCCTCTGTCTTGCCTCTTTATCGTTATTCACATTTATATGCAAACATTTTTAGATTTGCTGGAGGGACAGCAGCTCTGATTTGCTGTTATGTTTCTTTTCTTTTTTTTTTTTGGTTTTAAAAGTAGAATTGATAATATTGTTTTTCTGTCTTTATGTGTGGTAAAGCTTTCATGCGGTGCACTTTTCAAGGGCTGCCTCTTCAGGCCTATCTCCACTGCTAACGTGACTTTAATGTCATCTCTTTAACTTTAATCTCTATCTGCTCCAGGCAGGGTTATAGCCTTCTTTTAAAAGCCCAGACTTATATTGCTGGACTTGTTTTAATTCCTTATCTCAGACAGGCAGGGCTGCAGGTTAGAAATGGCCAAACGGTGCAGCATATTGCTTCCAGACACCCGCTGTATTGTAAATGTCAAATCCTTCGCCTTTAAGGTCTTCTGCTTTGATTTCCATCATGCGTGTAAAAAAATGTGTCTGAGACCAACGCAGCATCCATCCTGTTTCTAGTTATTTTCTGATGAAATCTTTGGCCAAGCTGCAGGGGGGGGGAGCCAAAAGCTCTAATGTGACAGAACAGAGTGACTCACAACACGATTACATCAATACTTGTTGTTCCTTTCATTTCTGACTTTCTGGTCTTTTTCTCTCCGACTAACTGCAATTGTTTGATGTCTAAAACCCAATTTGTTTGTTTCCAGAGGACCCAGTTCAGACATTGTGATTGTTTGCATTCTCTAATTAAATACAGAGCATTTGCTTTAAAAAAAAAACCAAAAAACAACCTCCAACATAACATCCTTATGGACCAATGTTCTATTCTGGGAATAAAACAGCAGCAAATGACGAGTGTTAAATGGTCTGAGCTCATGCAGTTGGCAGCGCCGAAGCTTCCGATAGAACGACTTTCTAAAATCCTTTTTAAGTTACCGTCACAGAAGAGACGTTTGTGCAGAAACAGCTGTCAGATGTTTTCATGCTGTTGCTCTCCTTGTTCCCGTTTGAAAGCGGTTAGAGGAACTGCGATAAGTTCATGAAACTCTGCAGCTTTTATAACCCCTAGGCTTCAGATCAGCTGGTTGACTGTCTGAAGGGTTATTTGGTAATCAGATGATTACGTTCCCTGTTTGAAGAAAGCATTTAAAGTTGTTTCTGAATATATATTCAAAGCCTTGGTTTAGAAATTCACTTATTTACAACAGGTCTTTAAAAAGATATAACTTTTTTTCAGTGCTGTCCAGCCATCTTTGCATTTAACTTTCAAAGTCTGGAATATTATGCATTTAGCACCTTTTTAAGACAGGATTTAAACCACACGGACTAGGTTATATGAAGCATATTCTAAAGAACATATTTGACCAAATATTCTCTCAAATAAACCCTGAAAACACAGCCAGAAAAAAACTAAGGAAATAAAATCAGAAAAACACAAACAAACAGTAATAATGTTGGATCTATCCGCCTCTAAAGGAAGATGTGTTACAATTTAAAAGGGTTTAAATTGCTAATCAATATAAATATCTTGGAGAAAATAAGATTACTTTAGGGAGGTGAAACGAGAATTGAATCTAGAAAAAAGAATAAAAAAATGCAAATATTCACCATCAATAAAGTAATCTCAACTAAAAGCTAAAAAGGAGGATTTCTGGTTTAGTTTAATTATCAGTTCTTTAGAGCAGGCTGTTTCTGGTTTTATCATTGTATGTTTATGTACTGTACTTAGGCTCAACGAGTGCTCCACGATCTCCTAGCAACAAGCTAATATAGTCCAGAGAGAAGTTGGCAAATGGAACAAATTGCTGAATATAATGAATATGAACCGTTCCCATGGGAAGAGGAGCTCAGGATTGATCCCAGCGATGTTTGTTTGCCCATTTCTATACTGTCACAAAAACAGTCCTTAAATGACAGGAAGTTAAATGTGCTCCAGGATAAGGTTGCAATGACATGCATTTAGGGGATCTAAATTACCTCTTACAAACCTGTCATTTTCTAAAAAAAAAAAAAAAAAAGTATTGGGAAGATATAATAATGAAAAACCCTTATCTAATCTCTTCTCATTTGCAAATTCTTTATATTAACAGAAAAACCCATTTACTGCATCTACTTGATACTTTGAATTAACCAGGACCCCCAGGCTTTACTGGCCTGGTTGCCATTCCGAACTTAGTCCCGCCCACAAGGTTTGAGGTCGGGAAGTTCGGTCTGGCATTGCTCAATAGTAGCGGGAGTATGCTCGTACAATATCTGGCGGGCCAATCAAATTGTCAGGGCGGGCTTTATACGATGATGGACAGATGATCAACAGTAACGTAATCAACCACGTGACCAAAGCGAGCTTGGGTGACAACAACAATGGCTGCCGCTGGAGAGTTTAGGTGAGTAGATTCTGCTATTAGGTCTGTTCTAGAAGATATCGACAGCAAATTAATTTTAAAAGAGGAACAGAGAAACGCGATCAAGGCATTTGTTGAAAAGAAAGATGTTTTTGGCGTCCTTCCTACGGGATTCGGCAAAAGTTTAATTTATCAGCTGGCTCCCTTGGTCGCTTAACATACGTCACGCACTCCGTTGCTCTTATTGGTTGTAGGTCTATCCAATTGAGTGCAGAGGCATTTTTTTTCCTGGTTCATTCGAAACACGCTCCATAATCACAGCTCTATGGAGCAGTATCAGACTCATATTCTGACTAGAATTGAGTCGGACTACGTCAGGCTAAGGCTTTACAGCCATGCACACTTTATTCTTCTATGATATAATTACATATTTAATGCAGACATATCACCCTCTGTAGACCAGGAATGTTATTACAATTGTTTATGATTTTTTTTCACAAGCTCATGTGGATAACTGTTTGGTGAAATCTTTCTATTAAAAAAAAAAAAAAAAAAAAAATCACTGGTTGTTTTATTAAAACCTTATGGTGTTAAACATTGTTTTATTACCCTGTCAAGAGGAGGTGGCGGCAAATGAAAACATCATTGGATAAGTACAATAAACATGTTTATTTTAGGGCAGATAAATGTTTTCGCAATAACATTTGTTTCATGTTGGATGTTTCATTTATCAGTCAACTAAGTAAAATATATGTGGATTTTTAATGGAAGAAAAGCAAAAACAGTGTTTATTTCCATTTTGTGTTTGTGTTTCTGGAGGCAACATTTTAACAGGCAATGACCAGAACATGTGTTGTTTGTCGTTTATCTTAGATCATTTTTTTAGCTCTGGACTGATTCAGGTTGTGGATTTAAGAAAGGTCAAGTTAGATGCTCCTCTTTGCAGACATAATTTTTTTTGTTTGTAGTTTGTTTTTGATGATGAGCCAATCCACACAAAGATGGATGTTCACTAAACAAACTGAACATTAGTGGTGTAGAAGATGACTAGTGGAAAGTTGCACTTCCTAAATTGTTCTAAAAAGAACGATCTCTGCAGAACCATCTTCTGTACAGAGTCTATCTGTGATGACCACATCCAAGTATTAGAGGGGGGGCAGTAGGGGGTTTGTTCCATTTTTAGTGGATGAAGCTTCTAGTCAGTCTAAATTTACCATTGGAGCAGGTCTGGTTTACCTCCTGTCTGCATGCAGATATGTTGTTGTCCTGGATCAAACCAGTGACAGTGGTGTCACCTGTAAACGTATGGATTTTCACACACAGGTCCACTAAGGTACAGCATCTATATACAGAGAAAAAAGCAGTGGGGAGAGGACACACCCAGGGGGGGCTCCAGTGTTGATGGCCCTGGGGCGGAAAAGGATGCATCCCAAGCTGCTTTACTGCCAGTTAGCCTGGAAGCTGATGATCCATGTCAGAGACTAGTAATGTTGCCTGGGTCAGATTGAGGCTATTAAAAGCTGAAGTCATCATTTAGGATGATGATGTTTGCCACAGAGTGGTTGAGGTGTTAAGGCATGAAGTGTAGGAACAGGATGACTGCATCTCCTGCTGATCTGTTCCAGCCCTGCCGTAAACAGCGCTGGTTGAATCAATAATCACTGTAGTGTGAAATGTTGACTGTTACTGACCTGGAACTCTTAAAAAATGGTATATATATATATATAGTTTGTTATCATATGTTAAATAATCAATGAACATTACATTTAAATGCAAGTGAATGTAATTAGCCACCAACCACTGCACTCCAAGCTAGTGCTGCATGCACTGATAATGCGATGATGAATGTGACTATCTGTTACATATTGGGCAGCCCTAAAAAAAGATCAGACCTTACTAACCACAGAATCATCCAACTTGGAGCTGCTACTGAGGCTAGTGTTTTAATTTGGAAAAACTAGCTAACCGAGTTAGGGTTAGTTAGTTCTTACATGTTTCGGTGTCATTTATCAAGCTACGTTAGAATAGAAACAGCGTTTCTGCTTAGAAGGTTTATTTTTCTCAATATCGTCAGTCTCTTATTTGAATCTGTCCATGTCTGTATTGAATAACATGCTGTGAGACATTAAACCTTCATTATATGTCTCCCCCCCACAGGGCTGCCTTTGCCCTGACAAAGCCGCTCAAGATGAACATGGTGAAAAGGATCATGGGGCGGCCGCGGCAGGAGGAGTGCAGCCCGCAGGACAACGCGCTCGGGTTGATGCACCTGCGACGCCTCTTCTCCGAGCTGTGCCACCCTCCTCGTCACATGACCCAGAAGGAGCAGGAGGAGAAGCTCTACATGATGCTTCCTGTATTTAACCGGGTGAGTCAGATCTATCCTCCAGAGAGGCCCAAGCTGATCAAGAGGCGGGTCAATAAATACAAATCTTATTGTAAGGCTGACATCCGTCATGATGGGTGAAAGGGATTAAGTGTTATGTTTATCTTCCTTCTGGCTGCACCAGTCTGCCAGTACTGGTTTAAATTAGTGGGATTTCCCCCCGTATTCATATAAAAGCTGAGAACATCATGTTCAGTGGAATGAGGTTAGTTTTTCCTGCTCTCCTTCATGCAGTCGTTATTAAATAATCTTCCACTTTTGGTTTTTTAGCCACCTCTGCAGGAGGCATGGTGGGGTTTTTCTCATCAGGCTAAAGAACAACGCTAAGAAACCTTGACTTGCCAGCTAATTATCCATCACGGGCATTGATTCACTCAGCAGCGGCAAGATTTGTTGTCAGATTTCAGTGGCGCTCCTATACAGCGGGTCTCTTCAGACCTACTTTACTGTCAGATTTACTGAAGACACGCGAGGAGTCTTTATTTGATGAAGTGTGGTTTATCTTTGAGCCGCTCTCCCTTAAAGTCTTACATGAAATATTGAGTAAAACAAGAGAGCCACCCTCATGTTTCTCCTACTACACGTTCATTCTTCTCAAGCTGTTATAGAAAAAAGCTAAGTGAAGAATCTGTTTCTGTTTCATTTGGTTCAGGTGTTTGGAAACGCTCCGCCCAGCAGCATGATGGAAAAGTTCTCCGACCTGCTGCAGTTCACCACCCAGGTGTCCCGACTCATGGTGACTGAGATCAGACGCAGAGCCTCCAATAAATCCACAGGTAAGACCCCCGACTCCCAGCTACCAACCTGCCACTGAACTATCTTAATTTTTAATGAAAAAAAAAGACAAACATCTCTTTGCCATCATTGATTCATTTTCTTTTGTTTTATCTGTTAATTTCTTCTCCCCTCGATTGTATCTGTTGTGTTTTACATTTTTCCTGTGTATTGTGTGTAGGGCTGGGTATTTTCACCAAAGTCCTGAATCGATTCCATTTTTGATTCATACCGTTCTAAATCGATAAATTTCGATTCAATCTGTTTTTACAGTAATGAAAATGGTTCAACTGTGTTTCAAAATACTCATGTATTTTATTTTTCTTCCTGTCATATTAAACACAAAGTGCAAACTTGTAAATCAGACAGTTTAAACTTGAGATGTGAACGAAGCTGTCTAAAAAGTGCAAACCTGTTTGTGAAAAGTGAAAATTGTGTGCTGATTAGCCCCCATTTTTTTAATACCTTCAGTCCACCTATTGGCTATATCTGCAGCTGTCTGGCTTGAAGTCATCTTGGTGGTCTGTAGCACAAGATGCGAGGTGCCACTCATTATCAATGTAGTGGGAAGTCACCTTAATGTCATATATCCGGCACATTATCTTTAGCTGTTTTAAATCCAAAATGGTTCCAGACATCAGACTTCAGTTTGGACAGCTTTTTGAGCAGTGTGTTACTTGGGTCAGCATTTGCACACGCCTGCTCATTTCAATGTGAATGTCATGCACATCACTATAAAACTAATCGATCTCATTCCCTACACATCGATTTTGCAAAGATGTAAAGGAATCGATTCAAAATCGATTAAATCGATTTTTTTTTAACCCAGACCTAATTGTGTGACTCTACATGTGACTGGAATCATATCCCCTGAACTCCAGCAGTTATGTCTCCTCACAGAACGCCTGCACACGCACCCCCTCTCTCTGTGTTGTCGTCAAGCAGAAAACATCTCTAACTTAGTAACAGACTTCTCCAGCTGGTCTGCAGCCCTCTGCAGACTGAGTCAGGATGTCATAATGAGTCAGCAGTTCTCTGTCTTCTTTGGTCGTTTATCCGTTTGGTCATAAGAATGGGCAGCTCCAGTTAAGCTCCTGTTTTGGGCTTGATTCTATCTTATATCTGGGGTTACTGGAGACACACCAGGAACCTTCAGCTGTGTTCTTGCCCCGCGTCACGTCCAGCACAATGATTTCTCCAGATCTGTTTAACGTCGCGGCGGCCATCTGTCTGCAACATTGTGCTGTCACTGTCCATCTGTTTCACCACATGATTTTGTTCTTTTTTCTGCAGAAGCGGCCAGTCGAGCCATAGTCCAGTTCCTGGAGGTGAACCAGAGCGAGGAGGCGAGTCGTGGCTGGATGCTTCTGACCACCATTAACCTGGTGGCCTCCTCTGGACAGGTCAGTAAAGAGACCACTGGGCTGGTTTAACAGTCCAGTTAATCAGCAGACAGGAAAAAGTAAAGTGGGCCAATTTGAATCCATCACGTTCCAACCACGAACTTAACAAGATGGATCTCTGCCTATCAGCATAAATTCACAAAATTAATAGCGTTTGCTAAGTACCTGAATAATGATTTTATTTCTTCATTATTTTCCTCCAAATCCAAAGTGCACACACACTAATACAATTTCAGAGAGCCTACATTAGGATGCTTAGATGATCTTTTTGGCCAGAATGCAGAAAACCAACAGCAGGACTCAAAAGAAGCGAGTTACCTTAACAACATTTAATATTTTGGAAAAGAAAGATTATTTGTTGGTTACGGAGTCAGAGCTCTAGTTCAAAGCAATCATTAGTTTTTGTAACAGAGGGGAGTTGTGTCAAGTTGAAAACATTTTTTTTTTTTTTCTAGGAGATTTATTGTTCACAAAGATATATACATTATGTCTTCTTATCAACATATTATTGGCAAAAAAAATAAAAGTTTTTTTTTTAAATGCAGATTTTCTTTTAAACGTGCTGTTGATTCACACTGTTCTTTATTAAACCCTACCAAAAGACATTCTGCTTTTGTTTGTAAAGCATCCTTTCATAAATTTATATCTTCTTTAATTTTATATTTATTTGTTCCTTACAAATAGCTAAGGCTCATTCAGACAGTATTCCTGGATCAGTCTCTGCTTAAGAACAGTTTCCTCCCTTCTGCTATTTTAGTAATCGTTTAATATTAAACCTAATAGAGTAATCAGCTGAAAAAAAAGTCACATTTTGTTGATTGTCCACTCAGTTACATAAGCTTATTTTATGAGCTGCAGGAAACTTGACCAAAAATGCAAAACATTCAGTTCCTTTTTTTGATCAAGAAAAAAATAGATACATTTGCAGCAAAAAAAATTAAAAAAATACCGGCATCAATATTTACAAAGCTGGGCTGTTTCTGTTTGACTAAACATTAATACAAGCTTCCTCTGTGCAGAAATGAGAATGTAAAAAAAAAAAAAAAAAAAAAAAAGGGGGGGATAAATTTGCACTTGCGTACTGTGACTTTTATTTCTTTCTGCATTATAAAGCATAGATCTATGTAAATAAAACAGAATTCTTCTAGCTTAAGGGTCACTGACACTCTTATTTTTGGTGCAACAAAGACAACAAGTTATTAAAAAGGTAACCTGCTTTAAAAAAAAAAAAAAAACTATCCTCACAGCTGCAGCTGCCTGAATCCCTCTATGTTTTAACATAATGGTACGGTCCTGCAGCTGACCAATCAAAACAAAACTTCTGCTGAAAGTGCTTGCAGTGATAAAAGCTTTAAGTAGCGCTGAAGCCCTAAGCTGTTACGACCAAAGCTCGGTCGTCGCTAGCCGGCTAACTACAGAGTTTTCTGGTTTTGAATTTTAAAGTAAACCAACACTTTTAAAACTTTCTTTTTCTGGCTTTTTGTCCCTTTATTACGGATAGTGGCACTTTGCATCCACCCAGCAGGAAATCATTAGCGGTACCTATCATCACAGAACACATTGCTTGTTACATTGCACAAAGCATTGAGGCGGATGAGTAGCCTCAATGAATTTTAGAAATCAAGGTCCCTGAATCCTTTGATGAACGGTTACAGCCCTATTTCCCATTGCATAATGGTGCCTCTACCATGTCAAAGAGGGGATGGGGTGTCCAGGGTTATTGTTTCCACACAGAAATGTTCAATTGCTCTTTCTGGTGATTTTTCTTTTACCGAGCACTTTCCAGAAAGCAGAATTTATTAGGGCAAAACAGATGCATGTCATGTTTTCTTTCTTCCCAAAATGCAATGCAATGCTTGTGACATAAAAAAAACAACTTTTGAACTTTTCAGAAGGAATTCCTTAGAAAGTTTTTTTTTGTTGAGCACTGGCGTGAGACGGCTGGGAGCTTTTCCTGCTCTGTTGCACAACAGAAATTCACCGCTGTTGTTTCCCACTCAAACACGCTCTCCAAGACATGTGATGAACCGCTTTCTCATTCTGCTTTGCATGTCTGTTCTTTACTGATACCATGAGCCTGCAATATCAGAGCCCAGCATGGTCAGAAAACACGTTTTTAGCATTTATTGAATGTTATTTCCTCTTTGTTCCCAATGTAAATAATATAAAGTATTTAGTGCTGAAACAGTTAATTGGATTCATTAGATTAATCAGATTAATCGGGAATAATCGATTAATTGTTAACTGTATAGAGACTCTAACATGTGTATAGCTGAAAGAGCAACCCACTTAGAGCAGTAATTATATCAAAATTGTAAAAAATTATATATATATAAAATCATTTGCATTCAAAGGTATAGTGGAGGATGTTCTTTTTCTGGTTGGATCATCAAAATAAGTGGTCCAACTAATTGTCAATCATCCTGGTATGTTTACTTAAGGCTGTCCTTACGTTTTAGTTTGTTGATATGGTTTAAATTCTTAATCGTCTAACATCCAATACATACTGTATCTTCCATATGACTGACACTGATGTAAATTCTGGTGATGCTGCCTTACAAAAAAGTTTCTTTAAAACATTGGTCCTGTTCCAACCTCGTAATTAAAGAAGCTCATAGCTGAGACTATGAACCAGAGGCAGAAACCCTCATCTGGCTCTAGTTAAAAGAACTGCTGTCATGACATTTCTACAGTCTGTTGAGCTCAAACGTAATATTGTTTCATTCAAGCAGGAACTTTATTTCTTTTAGAAAATAAAACAAGTTTCTTTTTAAATAAAAATGAAGTTTTAATCTTACAAATTATTCTGTTTTTATCAAGCCTCATCCTGGAAATCAGCCTCCTACATGCGTTTTCTGTATCAGATTTAGTTCTGGACTCCTGCTGGCTCGCTCCTAAACATTATATAGTTTCCTGTTTGAAGACGTTTGTTGGCAGATTTAAAAGATTTTCTAAATCAGATTATCTAAATCTGCTAAGGGTATAAATGAGTTGGGACTGAACTGTGTTTGCACGTCACTAAATAAATAAAAACTCTCACTTACCGAATCATACAGTCAAAAGGTCAATAAGGACTTTTTTTTTCTAGAAAGTGGAAATAATAACCTTAATGTTTTGGATCAGGCTGTTTTTATGACTCAGTAGATATAATGGGAACAATAATACTTAGGTTCACTTACATGAGAGCGATAGTAGGAAAAACAGTTGTTAAATTAATTTAAATAAAAGGGTTTAGTATGTCTTTAGTCTTAGAGCTCAGCTTATATTGTATAAGAATACCATAAAATGTTATATCTGGTGTGAAATAGAGTAGATATGCGAGTAAGGATCAGTTTTTTTGTGTGATGTCTTTCGAATAATAAAAATTTACTTTTTGAAAACTGTTATATAAAAAAAATTATAAAAACTATTAGAAAAATTACCATATTTTCTGCTTTTTCTGTGTTTGTCTGTGCAAGAGTGAAGATCATAATTTGATCCTTTCTTTGGGTCTCAGATGGTCCTCCAAGGACTCTTCTAGCAGCTTTTCTGTAAACCTTTCTTATTCTCCGTCTCGCCTCCTGCTCCTCTTGTTTCACCTGCTAAAACAGCTCTTTTCTCACACACCCGGCTTTCATAGGACGGCCTTCCCAGTCTCCTTGCGTCTCACTCTTGTTGACACAGAGTGACTCTTTCAATGTGTTGTCTCCACTCGTCTGTGTGGTTGTGCTGCTGTTGCAGAGTTAATTTGTCAGTTTCCCCCTGTAAATATCCGCACACACCTCTCCATCTAGGGCCTCTGCAGGTGAGGCTCCATTCTTCTATTATGCTGACTCTCCATCCTCCATCTTCTCTGGCCTTTTTTTAGTTTCACCATTTTTCTCTCCCTCCCCCAATCCTTTATCGATCAGCTGAAAGGTATTTTTTTTTTTGTCTCTGAATGTGACAATTTTCCACATTTAGAAAGTGTTTGATTTAGTCACAGAGTTTTTTCTCCAGCGTGTGTAGGAGGCTGCGTTTTATTAGACCGATGGTTTGCCTGAGCGAGCACAGATCTCATCTCTTCATACAGACCTCTAGTTTCCCATCATCACGCAAACTGTAAAACGCACTCGTGACAAAACACTCTTCAGGCTATTATATGGCGACTCTCGCTTATGTTTTCTTCACAGCTCCTCGGCAAAGAACCCACATATATAAAAAACACAAAAAAGCGATTTTCAGTGTCACACTAAATATAAGAAACTGTGTCTTTATTTCTGTTATGTGGAGGAACACGCCTACTGCTCAGCTAATTTGGCTGTTAACGCAAACCAGAATAATTCTGGAAACTCTATTTTAAATTGCTTTAATTATTTCACAGATGGGAGCTGGACATTTTCCCATTCACCGTTTTCTTCCTTTGTAGTTTTGTTTAATTGGCTCCTGAAATATTCTGAGAAAAGCCCAGCATTTCATGCCAACAAGGGGTCAGTTCATACCTGCCAAAATGTGTTGATGCTGTGAACTTTGGGTGCTTTTTTCCCAGTACATATTATCTTGAAGCAGGTGGTTGCTTGGAGACATTTTGCTGTAATTAGAGCTCATCATCTCCCGCTTTCTTAGGGTTAATACACAGTTTTCAAAAATAAAACGCATTTGAAATAGAAAAAAATATCATATGAGATCTGATTATTTTGAGGACAAATTTATTAGGGTTTGTGAAAAATACATGGAGCCACATCTAGACATTAAAGCAATGTTAAACAATCCAATTACATCAAAGCAAAATTAAATCATCGACCCACATCGTCTTCTTCAACACAGTAAACAGGTGATCTGTTGTAATCATTTTTATAATTTAAAAGAATGCTTTTTGGGATCTGAGAACTAAAATTATGTCTGAGTTGTTTTGTGAGTTGATATCAATGTCTCAATGATGGGGCTATAGCATCGCATGAATTGCAGACTTGTGAGTTTAATTGAAAATAAATTGTTATCTTTAGTTCATGTAGAAACCGAGCTGCAGGAAATGATGAATCAATATGAAATGTTTTAAGTTAAAGTGGTGTGAAACGGAAGGTGGGAATGAAATGACAACCCTGAGTTACAATCGGCACACAGGCGAATTGATCAGAAACCTCTAAATGCAGGTCAATGTGTGCAATAGTGAATAAACAAGGATAATATTTCCTTTTTTAATATGAATTTTGTATGATAACGCCATGCAACAAAGCTATGATCGAGTTGGCATAACTTTAAAGTTGTTAGCATGGCAGCATTTTTGGGACTCTGAAAACAGTAAACTATATGGGACCACTATAGGACCCTACAACCAACAGTTAACATTAGTAGCATCAATATGGCCTAACCCCGCATCATAAACTCTATTTCACTGTACTTTATTATAACACAGATTAGGAAAGTAAGTCATTTTATTTGTATAATTGGATTGATCTGGTTATATTTTTATTTTTGAAAATGATAACTGTTATTTTATGAAAAAAATAAACGTTATGCTCCCATTGTGAGAGATCAAAGAAAATTACATTTAGTTTTGTTTTCTTATTATTTTTTCCAGAAAAAAAAAAGAAAAAACAAGGATTAAAGAGAAAGATTTAGGGGGAATGGTTTTCTTTTATGTTTTAAACACTAAATGATTAAATTGAAAGTCCTTCTGTTTGGATGTGTGGAAGTTTACCACAAAGTGTTGACATGTTTTTCTCTATGGTTAGCTCCCTCTGAGTCTGACTCCTTTTTAATTAACATTCAACCTTTCTCTTTTGTCTGACCCTCAACAGAAAACCGTGGACTGCATGACAACCATGTCCGTCCCCTCCACACTGGTCAAATGCCTCTACCTGTTCTTTGACCTTCCCCATATGACCGACGCCCCTCCAGGCCCCACCCCTCCACCGCCACCACCCCCACCCAACCAGGAGAAGACTCCAGGCCAGGCCCACACTCAGCCTGAGCTGCCACTGGCGGACCGCCGGGCTCTGCTGCAGAAAGTCTTTGTCCAGGTAGAAAAAAACTAAAACATTTTTTTACAACCACTTTTTTTTTTTTTCTTCAGCAATCAGTTAATCTCTTTCATCATAACCATCAAGGCCCAAAAACGTGCAAGCAGACTTTTAGAACAGAAATTTGTTAGAGCCTAATTGGCCCGGTGTTTGTATTTTTCTCGTTTGTAGAAAATGCTTACGCTCTTTGGTCTAAAGGAAAAAAATCAAAATAAGATCCACTTAAATGTGGCAAATAACTAACCTGAGAAGAAGCAACTTGCAGATCTTTTTAGCTCATGTTATTGCTGATTTAAAGTGTTTTGGAGATCAATGATGCCAGCTGCAGGAGGAAACTTTCCTCATGATGAAAGATGTTCCCACTCTTGGAAAGGGTAGAACATTTCCAATTAGATTCCATTCTGCTTCAACAGATCCTTGTGAAGCTCTGCACCTTTGTGTCTCCGGCGGAGGAGCTGGCCCAGAAGGACGACCTGCAGCTGCTGTTCAGTGCCATCACCTCCTGGTGCCCGCCTCACAACCTGCCCTGGAGGAGGAGTGCAGGCGAGGTGCTAAGCACCATCTCCCGACACGGACTCAGCGTCAATGTGGTCAAATACATACATGGTAGGACATTTATGATGCTCAAATAAAAGCAACCCAGAAATGTTGCTCTGACCCAGCTGCAGCTCATGCTGCTATTTATTGGCTAGGAAAAAAAGCACTGATCGTCATCGGTTCAGCTCATTAGACCAGAATCCTTCCAAACCTGGAGACCTCATCCCTCTTTCAAAGCTGACTCTCTATCTGCTAGCAGGGTTGTAGTGCATGCATTCAGCTACCTGTAACACTCAGGGAGAATGAATGACAGCATCTGAAGGGCGCAGGGTTCATGTTTTCTTAGCGCTTTTCTTGCGTGTTTGCCCTTATAAGGATGTGTTTAAAAAAACAGTGTCAGCAGCTGTTAAGCTTATTTAAAGTCAATGTATCGGCCTAATTTCTGTGCCATTTAAAACATGTCGGTGTAACAAGCATTGAGGGAAGGGAACCTAGATGTCAAAGGGTTGATAAGCTCATAAAGAATGAGTGTAGCAGACTGAATGTCAGCATACTGAGACAAATTTTAACATAGCCTCTCACTACGCTGTAATACAGGGTGACAGAGAACCTTGGCTTGGTGGAAAAGTGACGTATACTCCTACATGTAAACAACAGCATAGCAGCAGAAACCCTTTTATTATTCCTGCTTCTTCTCATCCATCAGTGCATTGCTAGAAGAAGGATTTGTTGCCAGTGCATGATGTTGTTCAGTCCGTTGTAAAAGTCTAGGGGTGAAAGAAAATCGGGCTGAACGTAGGTGGGATTTTTCTCACTTTTACCGACCCCTGGATTGATCCTTGGACTATGAAGGAGCCCAAAACAGGAGGGTAGATGGATTAAATACACTATACACCTTAGAAATAGTAAGTGTGCAAAATGTAATTATTAAGTATAGCTGTAATATAACAACATTAATAGACTGTAAAGAGGAATAAAGATCAATATATTTGCTGAAATCTAAAATATTACAAATTAAAACACATAGTCAGAAAAAAAGTTTTAAAAGTAGAGAAAATAAAATAATTATTTGCAATAAAATAGCAATTGATAATGAATTATTAAAGTTGAGTTTTTCTTTTAAACTCAGCAACACAGCTGTTCTCCTTTAGGCTTTAGGGAGGTTGCTCCAAAGATGGTCATAATGAAAACCGACTCTTCACCCTGTTTCAGCTCAGTTTAAAAACCAACAGGAAACCTGAGGCTTTTGAAAGATAAAAGCAAATCCATGAAAAAGGTAGAAGTAGTAAAAAATACTCATGTGACTTTCTTGAAAAGGAATTTCCAGCTTCTTTTTTCTTACATGAAGGCAGGTAGAAAAAAAAAAAACTTTCTGTGAAATCATGATGAAAGCTAACAGGCAGTATGTTTTTTGTAACTTTCATGTTTTCCTCCCAACTTCTCCACCCTCCATCTCTTTCCAGAGAAGGAATGTCTGTCCACATGTGTCCAAAACATGCAGCAGTCTGACGATCTCTCCCCGCTGGAGATCGTTGAGATGTTTGCCGGCCTGTCATGCTTCCTCAAAGACTCCAGCGACGTATCGCAGACGTTGTTGGATGATTTCAGAATGTGCCAGGGCTACGCCTTCCTCTGCGACCTCATGCTCAGGTACAGCCTCCAAACCCTTGTTTTTTTTGTTTTTTTTTATTAGTTGTTCACACATTTACTCAAATTGCCCAAACCCCAAAACAAACAAAAATTGTTCTCTTTCCAGACTAGAACAGGCTAAAGAGGATGAATCTAAAGATGCACTAAAGGACCTGGTGAACTTGGTCACTTGTCTGTGTACGTATGGTGTGACGGAGCTGAAACCTGCGGGCCTCACAACCGGAGCCCCTTTCCTGCTGCCAGGATTCATTCTGCCTCAGCCGTCTGGGAAAGGTATGCTACCAGAACATACAAGGATTTCTAGACAAAGTTTCTCCGATCCTAGTTTTATGCTTTTATCTCAATGTACAGTAAGGAAAATAAGTATTTGAATACCCAGGTATTTTTCAAGTTCTCCTACTTAGAATTCATGGAGGGGTCTGAAATTGACATTGATGGTGCATGTCCACTGTTACAGACAAAATCTAAAAAAAATTAATTTAAGAAATCACAATGTATGATTTTTTTACTATTTGTTTAATACAGCTGACAAAATCAACATTTATATTTGGTACAGTAGCCTTTGTTGCAATTACAGAGGTCAAACATTTCTTGTAGTTTTTCACCAGGTTTGCACACAGTGCAGGAGGGATTTTGGCCCACTCTTTCACACAGATCTTCTCTAGATCAGTCAGGTTCTGAGTTTGAACTCCCAAAGATTCTCTTTTGGGTTTAGGTCTGCAGACTGGCCACGCCAGAACCTTGATATTCTTCTTCCAGAGCCATTCCTTGGTTATCCTGGCTGTGTGTTTCGGGTCATTGTCATGTTGGAAGACCCAGCCTCAACCCATCTTCAATGCTCTAAGGGAAGGAGGTTGTTCCCCAAAATCTGTCAGGACATGGCCCCATTCATCCTCTCCTTAATACACTGTACTTGCCCTGTCCCATGTGCGGAAAAATACCCCCAAAACACGGTGCAACCACCCCCATGCTTCACAATAGGGACTCATCATTCTTCTTCCTCCAAGCATGGTTTGTGGAATTATGACCAAAAAGTTCTAATTTGGTCTCATTTGACCACATGACTTTCTCCCACGACTCCTCTAGATCATCCAAATGGTCATTGACAAACTTAAGACGGGCCTTGACATGGGCTGGTTTAAGCAGGGGAACCTTCTGTGCCTTAGTGTATTACCAACAGTAACCTTGGAAACAGTGGTCCTAGCTCTTTTCAGGTGTCTGGTCTTGGCCAAATTAGTAGTTGGATTCTCACTGATTGTATGGGGTGGACAGGTGTCTTTATGCAGCTAACAACCTCAAACAGGTGCATCTAATTTAGGATAATAAGTGGAGTGGAGGTGGACATTTTGAAGTCATTTTTTTTTAAGATTATATCTTGTCTGCAGTGAACATACACCTGGAATGACAATTTCAGATACCTCTGTGATTGTGGTAAGTGGGAGAACTTGCGATATAACAGGGTGTTCAAAAATTATTTTCCTGACTGTAGATATACTTGTTCTAACACTTTTAATTTAACTGTTTTTCTTTAGGGTACTGTTATATAAACAAATGTAGGCAATAAAAAAAAGCAGCACAGGCATATAAGTGGTTTTATTGATAGTCACAAGACTGATCTTTGATCAGATGATGGGCATCAGAATGATTCTCTACCTGAGTTAAAGAAACTAAGACTCAATGGAATCATGTAGAGATGGGTACTGCTGCTGTTTATGGATTGAAAATGTCTTAAATTGGAAGGCAAATAAGCCTCTTTTTTTGTTGCCATGACCAGCATGACTGGGAACAAAAACAGTTTCCGAACAGCACACGCCTTAAGTCTACAATCAAAGGGCACAGAGCAGAAAATATCTTTTCGAGAGTGCAAATCCAGCTCATCAGCAAAATATAAGGTGATTTTATTTTATCCTTGATGCACTCACAAAGAGAAGAGGTAAAATCCATGTCCAAATTTCAGAGCATCTCCCAGAAGCGACTCTGCAAGAGGTTATTGGTTTCACTGAAAAGCCACAGCTCACACAAAACTCGAAGAGCAACTAAATACAAATAGCTTAAATTCCAGTCTCTTCTAGTGGAAATGAGGGACACCTCTGTTACCAGCAGATTGCAGACATGAACATGGGGACAATTCACACCAAGTCACCTAAAGCCTGTGGATAAAAAAAAAAAAATCTCTCAAATAGAGAATTTACCCAGTCAGAACTGAATGTTCTTTCAGAGGCTCTCAGTTTTTTGCAGTAACCACTAAGCAACTTCCAGTAACAGAACTGATTACTGCCACTATCAGCCATCAGAAATAACAACATGGCAGAGGGAAAAGTGGAAAAACTTTGGTTGAAAGTTACAGCTGCATACTCTAGTGCAAAATTGCCCATTTCCAACATTATCAAACAGGAAATCCTGGGGCTTACCTCTCAAGGTATAGATAACAATATCAGCATTTTGCCAGCAGACAGAGGTAGATGCACAGGGGTACTCAACACAACTGACTTAAATGAGAAAATAATGACTTACATGACTGACTTACATGAGATAATTTACATATGGATAGTAAAGGCCGATTTATGCTTCTGACGCATAGCCTCTGCTACTGTCAAATCTGTGTCTGTACGCGACCGCGCTCCCCGCGCAGAGGCTCTGCAACAGTCGTTGCGCACCTCAGAATATCCTGACTACGCGTCGGTCGGTCGCAAAGCTGCACAAACCTCAAGCGGAAGTGCGCAGACAAAAATCAGCTGTGATTGGTCCTTGGTATGCCTTTCCAGCTGTCTATGTGGCCTTACATCTCGATTCAGTGTCGGTGCTCGCCATTTTTAAAAACCTAGGAACAACTACAATGGACAACTACGACGAATGGTTAATCAGTCTTTATGCCAATTCCATTAACAGAACCTGTTCCTCTTCAATGTTTAGCAATGCTAGATCCATCTCCGTGACATGTTGCAGACGCGCCATTGTTGTTTTGGAAGATAATTCACTCCTGCCGGCGCCACCAAAGTTCCGGTGACCATCCAATGAAGTTCTCGTGAGTTCTAGAATTGAATCCCCCTT
Organism: Cyprinodon tularosa; assembly: GCF_016077235.1. Taxonomy (NCBI): domain Eukaryota; kingdom Metazoa; phylum Chordata; class Actinopteri; order Cyprinodontiformes; family Cyprinodontidae; genus Cyprinodon; species Cyprinodon tularosa. The sequence continues at coordinate 1,086,194 of NW_024038924.1, read as the reverse complement.
GCGCTTTGGTGGGAAACTGCTGTGCATCCCTAGAAATTCCAGACCGACGGTGCAGAAGCATACCAGCAAAACTGGTTCGTGGTCACATTCAAACGACACTGGATGTGTGCGGTTGCAGAAGTATAATCAGGCCTTAATACTTAAAGAAGCCCTGAAAAGGGACCCAGCTAACATCTATACAAATAAAGTAACAGAATACCTCAAAAAACTGGAACGAGAGAAAGCCACCAGTTTCTCTCTGTACTGTAAACTGTACTCAGGTTCACACCTATATGGTCTCCCAAAAACGCCTAGAAAAGGTCCCACTCATGCTCATTGTCAGCAGTATTAACTCCGTGTCACACAATATCACAAAACACATGGCAGCAAGTTTGGCTCCATTGGTTGGAAACACTTCCACACCACATACAAAACTCCACAGGCTTTATTTCTGAAGTCCAGCATTTGAGACATACTCAATGTGAAACCATGGTTTCTTTGGATGTAATCTCTCTCTTCTCCTGCATTCCCACATCAGAGGCAGTAAACACAGACAGGACACAACTGGAACACAATGAAACCCTAAAAGACAGGACCACTTTAACACCTAACCAGTTTTGTGACCTGTTGGACCTCTGCCAATCAACCCCATACTTCAAATACAGTGATAACTTTTACGACAGAAACATGAGTATATCATGGGCTCCCCAGTTTCACCCATAGTTGCCGATATCTTTGTGGAGGAGGCAGAGAGCAGAGCACTCAGCACATACAAGGGGACACAACCTTCTCACTTGTTCAGATACATGGATGAAACCTGGGTCAAAATCCAAAACCAAGAACTTGAGGCATTTCACAATCACATCAACTCAGTGGATGTAAACATCAAGTACACCAGAGAAAATGCCAAGAACAACATGTTGCCCTTTCTAGACTGTGATGTGCACATTGAGGAAAATGAAAGTCTTAATACTGAGGTTTACACATACCAACCATTACCTTCATTTTGACTTGCATCATCTGCTGGAACATACAATTTCTGTGATCACAACTCTGAGTTACAGGGCTTACAATATTCTCTAAATGACAGATGAGAAACGAAAGGATCAAAAACATGTTAGGAAATCACTTGAAGCATTGTGACATTGCATGAAACCCAGAGGAGAAAACAGAGAGTTGCAAAAACAATGCAGTTCCATATGTCAGAAATTTCTGAGAAACTCAGAAGGATTTTCTCCAAACACAACATACCAGTAAATGTCAACCCAACAACAGACTCAGACAAAAACTGGTTCATCCTCAAGACTGAACACCCAAACCTAAGCTGAGCAGCGTTGTTTTTGTGATCCATTGCAGTGAGGACTGTACAGCCTCCTACATTGGAGAAACCAAACAACAACTTCATAAACGAATGGCACAGCATAGGAGAGCCAGTAGCTCTGGGCAGGATTCAACTATACACTTGCACATCAAGAACAAAGGAAACAACTTTGAAGGCCAAAGTGTTCATATTTTGGACAGGGAGGACAGATGGCTTGAAAGAAGGGTCAAGGAGGCCATCTTTGTGAAAAGAGAAAAGCTTTTACTGAACATAGGAGAAGGATTCTGGTTTCAGCTTTGAAGCATTTACAATTTAGTCATGGAATTCCCAAGAAGTTACATGAGCACTCCCATTAGATTTCAAAAGACCAATAACAGTCCATGCCCAACAAAAGGCTCCAACAATCCAGAAGAACAAAATGTGGCTATTTGATTTGTATCCAACTTGGAATGAGTGCAGGATGAACCTCCATGCTGCTTAAGTACCTCAGCGCTCTTGGCTCTGGTGCGAGCCAACAGAATAGACAAAGACTCCTGGGTAGATGTCGAAACGTCTTCAAAAACTGAGCGAAGGTCCGGTTGCCTTCCAATTTAAGCCTGTTTGTTGTTGCCATGTAGCCTGACGTAGTCCGACTCAATTCTAGTCAGAATATGAGTCTGATACTGCTCCATAGAGCTGTGATTATGGGGCGTGTTTCGAATGAACCAGGAAAAAAAATGCCTCTGCACTCAATTGGATAGACCTACAACCAATAAGAGCAACGGAGTGCGTGACGTATGTTAAGCGAGGCATAGTTGTTGTCCACAAAAATCAAAGCGTGCAATTGCACGCCTATAATAAGAAGATGAGACTTGATCGCGTTTCTCTGTTCCTCTTTTAAAATTAATTTGCTGTCGATATCTTCTAGAACAGACCTAATAGCAGAATCTACTCACCTAAACTCTCCAGCGGCAGCCATTGGTCACGTGGTTGATTACTTGACTGTTGGTCATCTGTCCATCATCGTATAAAGCCCGCCCTGACAATTTGATTGGATCGCCTGACAGTGGGCGATAATACTCGCGCTACTATGGAGCAGAGCCAGACCGAACTTCCCAGACCTCAAAATTTGTGGGCGGGACTAAGTTCGGAATGGCACCCAGGCTAGTTGCCATGACCCTGATGACTGAGAATTTACACAGGCATGTCTGCAAATCGTCTGCTTTCAGGAACTACATAAGTCAGTGTCTGTTTCCCTTAAAAAATGTTTCTGTTTAGAACGGTCATTCATTATTAACTAGCAGAGACCGTATTGCATAGAGTAGGCTTGAGACAATAAGAGCCAAATGGCTCAATAAAAGCAAAGTTTGTAACTTTAATTTAATCAAATAAAAAACAAACAGCGCTCCTTTTTATTTACCATTTTAAATTTTTTTTAATCATTGGAAAAAAGCTTCAGTTCATCTTCCAGCAGGCTGCCAACTTCTCTTAACCCTAGACGTCCAAGTTCAGATAAAGGTTTAAAAAGGATAAATCCACGAGCTTTTATGGGCCATTTTTCAGGTTAATTAAAGTGTTTACTGTCAGATGTTCAAGTTACCTGTACACTGCAATTCTTACCTTGTTGTCCACATCAAATGCTGTAATGAAAGTCTAAATCAAATACATGTAGATATTAAAAAAAAAGGTACAAGCAAGCAATATGATAGAGATAAAAAGCTTCAGATCTACATAAACTTGAACATTGTGCAGGCAGAGGAGTTAACATTTGTGCAACTGATGTATTATATACATGCGGAAATTGTGCCTGGAGTAATGCAGATGTGCGAACATAGGGGTGTGGTTATGGAAGCCAATGCCCATCATGGCAGTAGCTCAGCAGCAGAGTTTGTCTTCTCAGCTCTTATTACTGTAACCATATGGAATCATTTTCTCTGCTCTAAATGTTTTTCACACTTATAACTCTCTGATAAACCCATACTCTCCCTGGCGACAATCTTCAGAGACAGCGCTGCTGAGCTGCAGAGCGATTATTGTGCAGCAGGCTTTGTTCACCAATGTTAAAGCTTTACCTGATCTGACATGATGGATTTGACATCTGTTGACATCTCTCCATGTGGAAGAGAGACACGTATTCTCTATTGTTTGTCAGTTGGATCTTTTACCCTTCTGGAAAGAAATCTGTCAAAGTGTGACCTGTAGCAGTGGGGGACCATGGAGTCTGATTGTTGGGTTGATCCGTGGCCTCTTCCCCATACATATGTAATCCTGGAAAGATGATGATGAAGATAGAAGCATCAGGTCCAGTACTAAGATATTTGCTGTTACTCAGCAGTTTGGTTTCTCCCAATAGTGAACAAGTTTTTCATCAGGGTTGAGTTGTATTAAGCTAAATATTCCCCTGAGAGTTAAACATTGTTTTTATGTTGTATGTACATGCGTCAATGAATTGATCTGGGTTTGTTTTTGGGTTGTAGTTGAAGAGCCTGTGGGCAAGAAATATGCTTTTATTTCTGCAAAGTCCAAAGTGAAGACATTCATGTCCCTTTTCCATCCATCCTAATTAGATATTCCCTTTTTTTCAGGGTTTTAGACTTATTAGTTAAAGCGCCAACTTACAGAAAATTCTTCTTGCATTTCCCTCCTGCTTTTATCTCCCTGCCTGATCTTAATCTGGAAATGACTTTGATGCTTGGCTGATCCCAGTAAGCTCAACCTGTTCGGCAGACACCATGCTGCTCGTCACACTGCTGAGCCCCTCTGAATGCAAATAAGAACTCCTGAACATAAACTTCTTAACCTTTTGTGTGGTCTGCTCTTGGTTGGTTTTACAGAAAAGGCTTCTTTATAGCTTTAAGATAAGATAATTCTATGTTACCATAAAGGCAGTAGTTCTACTAATTTACACTGAGGTGTCAGATTTTTGCTTTGTGTTGTCTTTGAGGACTTTTCCACTAACTGGTGATGACACAGTCAAACACCGATCCTCTGTCTGCAGAGGATGCTTCAATTGACCTGGCCGAAAAAAAATTTTGATTTAAAGATTTAGCTTTTTTTTTATGTTTCTTTGGCCTCTCTGACCAAATGTAGGCATAAAGAGACTTTAAAGATGGGTTCTAGAGCTCATGATTAGTTGTTTTATCCTTGACATAGATATGATTGTTTATTATGATTGTTCATTATTATGGTGCAGAACATCAGTTTTCCTCATGCAAAAGAAAAAAATAGTTATCCAGAAAAAGTGGTGAGAGTGTTTAAGATAAATTCCAAAACCTGAATGTTTATCCTCACAGTGTGGTTTTTGTGCTGTGTCTGATGATAGCCACTACAGGAGGTCTTATAAATTTCCTCCAGCCTGTAGCGCTCTGTGCAAATGATTTGAAAGGTCTCAAATATCCTGCTTAGGTCTTTGTTTCTCTAAGGCAATTGTGTTTTTTGTTGCAGAGGTTGCTGGTTTCTGATATTTTTCCTCGAATAAACTTTTTTCCCAACTAAATAGTTGCCCTTGTTGTCCGCAGGTCACACAGTTCGAAATATCCAGGCCTTTTCCGTGCTCCAGAACGCCTTCCTCAGGGCCAAAACAAGCCGTCTGGCCTGCATGTTACTGGACGCCATCGGGAACATTTATGCGGCCGAGCCGGCCAACTACTTCATCCTGGAGTCCCAGCACACCCTGTCACAGTTCGCGGAGCGTGTGGCCAAGCTCCCAGAGGCACAGGCCAAGTACTTTGAACTCCTGGAGTTTGTTGTCTTCAGCCTGAACTACGTGCCGTGTAAGGAGCTCTTCAGCGTTTGCGTGCTGCTGAAATCGAGCACGTCGCTCCCCTGCAGCATCACCGCCGTGAGAACGCTGCTGAAGCTGGCCAGGCATGACCCTGTGTTCAGCGACGTGCTGCGGGAGGTCGGCCTGCTGGAGGTAATGGTCAACCTGCTACACAAGTACGCTGCCTTGCTCAAGGACCCAGCTTCTGAACACCAGCCCCAAAACAATGACCAAGGTGAGAAGAATCGGTTCACAGAGATCATAAGGTTTTTGATTTATTGTTTGAATGAACCCAGAAAACTCAGCAGCATTTCATAACACAACAAAAAACAAAAAAACTTTTGCAAAAACATTGCAATTCCATATTTCTCAGGAATTTCTGAGAAACTCAGAAGGATTTTCTCCAAACAAAAAACATATTGGTGAATTTCAGATCTAACAACACACACAGACAAAAACTAGTTCATCCTAAAGACAGTTTTTGATTAATTCTGTTTGATTAATTCTGTTTGAATGAACCAAGAAAATTCAGCAGCATTTCGTAAAACAACAAAAAACAAAAATACATTTCATTTAAATGTGTTTATTACTTTTTCAGTCTAGACCAAGGATTTATTTCCTGTTTCTTTATTTGCAACAGTTCAGATTAATTTGAAGCTTAAGTTTGAATGAAAAGTGGAAAAGATTGTAATAAAACAACACGCCAAAAAGTACAAACTCCTATTTTCATATACATTAAAAAAGGAGAGTTTTGATCATAGACTTGCTTTTTAAAAAGATCTGAAACTGTATCAGCTGTGAAAGTTTTTATCCAACTGTTTGTTTTTTTGGCCCATTTTCAAGCTTCCAATAAGAAAATAACCCAATGAGAAAATCAGAACCAACATCTTCTCTTATTTCTCTTGGATTCCGTTTTTTTTCCCTTCTTCTTATCACTTGATCTGTTACTATTTCTTTTCACTGCTATGCTGGAAAACGCTACCTTCTTTCATCCCATTACTTCATTGGTGATCTTGCGATCTTTTCAATGCTGAAGTTTACTTACAAATAAAGCAACTACTTTATTCCTGTGTGAACTGCAGAAGTAAAATATAATAAGCACCATAATAAGCACCATATCTATTGGTGATGCTCTACGTATCAAAATACCATTCAAAATGTATTGCGATATATTAACAAAGATGATATATTTTGATTTTTTTTTTTTTTTATAGTAACATAGTTTTGGAAAACCTCACAAGATCTTTTTTATATCTTGCTGCAGAGAGTGCAGTGCAGCTAAATAATAGACTTTTGGATGATGTGCTGCCAACTAGTGGCTGGAGGGTAAGGAGTTATATAAAAGTAAGACCATGAAATGGATGATTGCCTATAAATGTTATTTTTTTATGTGTAAGATCCATTTGGATAAGGGGTGCTAATATTGATTATTTTGCAAATCGATAAATCTGTTGATGATTTTTATTTTGTTTAATCGATTAATAATCGAATAAGAAAAGGTTCCTTAAAGAAGCCTTTTTCTGAAATTAAACCAGGTGGAAATAAAACTTTTCAACTTTATCAGTTCTGGGTAGAGCATATTGATGGACGAAAATGTTTTTTTCTTTTAACCTCTTACACCCTAAGGGGGTATAAATAAATTTCTGCCTGACAAAAACACACAAAAGTAAATCACTTATAGCCTCACAGCTATTAGATTTAAGAAGAAACTTTTGGTACGTCTGTAAAGGTAAGATGTCATAGAATGGTTTTCTGGTGTCAGCACCATTGTAGCTTTGACCCTGCCTGAAATATTAGGGACAAAATACAAAATATTTTGCACTTTTTGAACCTCGCCAAAATTTTCTTTGAAATAAACATTACAAAACGCTACCAAAATATTATTTATAGCACGAAAAAGTAGTACAGACTTTTAAATCTAAATGTTGTGTAAAAATATACCAAATTTGGACTCAATCAGATGAATCATATTTATTTTAGAATGGTATTAGTGAGAAATTTCTTAGGCGGAGAGGCCATTTTGGCACATTTATTCATAAATGTCACCAAACTGTGCCAAATGTTGTTTTTTACATCAATACTGGGGGTTTGTTAAAATTACGAGGTCATGTAGCAGCTGGACCCACCGGTGGGTCCGCAGGGTTCTAGGGGTTAAATGCAAAATGTTTACATTTTTTTTTTTACGATTTTGGCATTATTACTGCTCTAAGTGGCTTGCTCTGTCAGCTAAAGACACGATTAGAGTCTCTATACTCGAGTTAATAATTAAATAATGACTAAATTAGTTGATGATTATTTCATTAATCGATTAATCCCATTAATTGTTTCAGCCCTAATTTGGATCTTAATACAAAAGTCAACTTATGAAATATCGCAGTATTTTAATGAATAAATTTTTTTTTCTTACACAACTAAACTTTAGGACTCTGCAAATGTAAATCTGAAATGACCAACCTCTCTGAACACAATCCCCATGGTGAAACATGGTGTCGGTGGCATCATGATGTGGGGGTGCTTTCCTCCAGGGACAGAGAAGCTAGGAACATTGCCCTTTCTCTTTGTTTATCAAAGTCTTAAAGCGTTGCTTCCTATTTTTAGATTAGCGGGTTTATAAACAGGAATTAGCAGAAAAAAAGAGTCTTAGTAGCGAAATAAAACATCTCTATCAAACAGATTTATGCCAATTATGTAAAAATTATGTAAAAAATTATGTTCTAGATTTAAAAAAATCCAAACAGATTGTTTGGAATTGGCTGAATTACACTAAAAGTGCAGTTAACTTTGTGCCTTTGTCAGACAGAACTTAATTTTATTAGACTGTATCTTCAGGGAAAACCACAGAATTTTTAATGTGTGGGTTATTTCCATCTGTTTATGGTGTTTGGCTGTTTTCTTTCTCCACTTAGCTGATAGTAAAAACCACCCCATAGCGGAGGAGCAGAAGCAGTTGGCCTGGCTGGTGATGGAAACTCTGACTGTGCTCCTGCAGGGCTCCAACACCACCAACACTAATGCAGGTAAACACACTAACACCCTGCAAACACACATGCAGAATCTTTCTCAGTGGTCATAGAAAAAAAGGATTTAGACTCCAGGCAGAGGGTGTATATTCAAATCTCCGGAACTAGCATGTCATGTTCACAATCCCCCTGAAAAGACCCTAAAAACAGGGATGCAGAAAATCTACAAAATGTTAATCTGAAAAGCTAGTATCATTCAGACCTCCTGTGTTTGCTTGTGTGTGGGACTCGGTGAGTCACAGAAATAACCATCCAGCAGCTCGGCTCTCTGCGACCCTCTTAATGAATGTTTGTCATCATTGACGTGGGAGATATTTGCAGCTTCTTCACTCTGATTACATTTGCATCACGCAGCTGCAGCTTTTAGCTGGCGCTCTGACGAGGACAAATGTTTGACAGTTCAAGAATTTCATTCCTCATCCTGCATTTAAAAAAATCTAAGGTCATGCCTGTAGGAAACAATCTGATTTACAGCCATAGAAATGGAAGCAGCTTTATAGACTAACCTCGAGAATGGAAGGCTGCTTTTATCAGTAAATCTAATCAAACATTAACTGCAGAAAAAATTGTTTGTGAACAGCTAAAAATGAAAATAGGATTCTGGCTGATTTGATTTAATAAACATTAATTCTACTGCTGTTTGTTTCAACTCTTGGCATATTTCTGTAACTCAGCCGTTTTGCCTTTTTGCTAAAACTCGACATCCTGGTTCACACGTTTTGCTTTGAATTTATTCAGAAGCAGCCACATTGTGCCAAAAGCACTGACTTTTAAATCCTGACTGTTTTTTAAACTAAACAATAATTTGGACTAAAAAAGTGTAGCTGTGCTCTAAAGCCAGTGTTAGCCTCACAGAGAGCTTCAATCAGTTAAGCTAACTTATCTATATCTCGATTATGTAATTTCACATAATGTGGCGAAAACTACAGAAAGCAGGTTGTTGCATTATGTTGACCTCTTTTTTTTTTTTTTCCTCCTTCTCTCTCTCACTCCCTTACAGCGCTGTTCAGAGAGTTCGGTGGCGCCCGCTGCGTCCACAACATCGTGAAGTACCGTCAATGTCGGGAACACGCCTTGCTCATCATCCAGCAGCTGGTGTTGTCCCCCAGTGGTGATGATGACATGGGAACGCTGCTAGGCCTCATGCACTCGGCGCCACCCAGCGAGCTGCAGCTCAAGACCGATATACTGAGGGTAACGACACAAACCTACCTTCTCTGTAGACCATTTACAGGAATGTTTGTTAGGATGCATTGACACTATTTAAATGGACAGCTACTAAATTATTTCTAATGCTCAATGCAAAAATTACAACTTTCTTAAAAGTTCCTTAAAAGGTACCTATATTGCTATACATAAAAAAAATTATGCCCTGATGATGATTTCAAGGCTTTGTAAGTTTCTGATTCTCTGATTCCCAACAATTAGCTGTATTTCCATTGCAAATGTGCGCAAAAGAATGTTAATATTTTGCTGAATTTGAAAATGCTAAATTTTGCAGTTGCAGATTTCCAATTATAACAAATACAGTTAGAATTGCCTGTTCAATACATTTGATAATGCAGTAACTCTGAAAGCAACATGGCAGCGGTGGATGTAAACACACATGTATCTACATGTATAGTGGGCACCAACATTCTCCAAATTGTTCTGGTCATCTTTTAAAAGAAGCTTTTAAAAAAAGCTTTTCTATTGCAGATATGTAAAAAATATGACAACTTCAATATGACTGAAAAACCGCCTAACCGAACCATAAAACCTTTTTGTCGAGAAACGTGAGTTTCTTTTTCTTCTGAAATTGCAGTATTTCCATTTAGCACATTTATTTTTGCAATGACAATTTACACAATTTCATAATTTATGGAGATGCACCTAACTGGATTAACTGAAGAGACACCTGTTATTGTTTGTGTATAATCAAAATATGTGATAAAACATCAAGAAGAGAAATCTGGACCTCAACTGGTCAGGATTAACTTGGGTACCAGTTGCTTGATCCATATATAAACATCACAGAAATTTCCTTCATGCCTTTCAGGAAAGAGAACAAGGTTTGCTGTCACACAGTTGAAGTGTGTTTTGTTGCAAAACATGTAAATCTACTGCAGAAGAAAAGGAAATGACCCTGCAAAGAAACTGTTAGAAGCTGTGAAGACATTATCAGAACACACCCTGAAATGTGACCTCCTTCGACTTGGGCTGAAAGGCCACTCAGCAAGAAGAAGCCATTGCTCCCAAACACACAAATCCAGATTAAAGTTTTCAAATATACTTAAAGGGACAAAGAGACACACATTTGGAGCTGATTCTTTGTTCTGCTGAAACTAAAATTGAAGCATTTCAATGTAAAATATTAGTTAGGATTAAAGGGTCTTCCGAATGGACAGCTAATTTTAGCATATTACCAAGTTATTTACCAAGTGACTTAAGGACATCAATGTTCTGGAATGGTCATCAAAAAAGGCCTGATGTCTCATAGAAAATCTGAAATTAAGTTGAAATTAGAGCAAACATATGAGAACCCCTCAAAACACGCAACTGAAGGCATACAGTTTAAAGAGCAGGACTACATGAACACTGAAGTAATGCATTTGTACCTTGGACTTTCTCTTGCTGGCTTTTAGCTAATAGTAATTGTTTAGATAGGGGCATTTAAATCTGGAAAGGTTTTTATTCTTATTTAATATCAGATAATAGGGGGAAAAAATAATTTCTGTTTATTATTTAAATGCATTTTGGTAGTTTTATACTTTTGCTTGTTTTACCTTTAATTGTTTGACTGTTTTACATATTTAATTACCATGCAGCCACAGGGAATAGAGCAAACTAAAGTCTACATCTACACAAACTCGTCAGTAATTCTAGCAGGAACCTTGAAACAAGAAAGCGAGTGATTTCAAAAATCAATATGCATTTGTAGCACAGTACACAGTAATTGCTTCAAAGCAGGATCTCTCAGAGTTAGGTGCACATAAAAGCTGAAACAGTACACACTCTTCCGCACACTCCCAGCCAGGATGAGAGGCCAGCTCATTTTCTCAGGCATAATTGCATTTTTAAACTCCTTCCCCCCAGATGAAGTGAATCTCATGCCTTCTGAGGGCTTCGCTCGGATTAGCTCGTCAGCATTTTTTTTTTCTTTTTTCATTTCACTAATCACTGATTTTAATTATCAGCATAAAGCTCCTATCCTGTTTAAGTCCATGAAAATATGCTCTTTTCTGTAACACTAAAATAATTCAGATAAATCTTTGGCTTAGCCTTGTGAAAGTCATCATTTCACTTTTTACATGTGAGGGAAAATCTATCAAGGATGCGTTGCATTAATCTGTCCACGCTTCCTCGGTGCTTGTGGAAATCGAAGCCTCACTCAGTGGCTTTATCAGTGCAGCCTGGTGGTGATTTACCAGCATGGAGTTGGGAGGAAGCGAACCTCTGCGACATCCTATGATTGGTTTCATAAAACTTTTTGCTGACTCTGGCTGTATTTTTTAATGTAGCGGGAAACAGCTGGCTCAGTGACGCAACACATCACCATTTTACTTCTTCTTTGCTCTTATGGGTCTCTGCTATCCCATTTATATTATTAGGAGGAATAAAGCTGTAGCAGGCATTCATTGTGGGCCACTTAGGCCACATTGAGGCTGTTGGTTGATAAGAACTTATTTGACTATGTATTAAATATTAACAAATGCAAAAATTATTGCTTATTTAAAATCAGAATATATTAAACAGTAGACATTTTATCCTAAAGGAAGTTTTTACAATGTGACCACCAAACGTGATCTTTCCTGTCTTTAGGCTTTGTTGGCCGTGTTGCGTGAGAGTCACCGCACTCGGACGGTGTTCCGCAAAGTGGGCGGCTTCGTCTACGTCACCTCCCTCCTGGTGGCCATGGAGCGCTCGCTCTGCCAGCCTCCTCGTCACGGCTGGGAACGTGTCAACCAGAACCAAGTTTTCGAGCTCCTGCTCACGGTTTTCTGCACGCTCACGGCGGCCATGCGCTACGAGCCGGCCAACTCCAACTTCTTCCGCACGGAGATCCAGTACGAGAAGCTGGCCGATGCTGTGAGGTAATCCTGACCAGTCTGCCTTCATGTATGAGTTATACTTGCACATTTATCAGGGTTCGTACGGGTGCTGGAAATCCTTGAAAATGCTTGAATTTTGACGTTGTGTTTTCGAGGTTTGAAAAGTGCTTATATTTTGGTTGAAATGCTTGAAAATGCTTGAAATTGTAACCATTTCTTTCGCAACAAATACCTATCTAACTGAATCGTGTGTTTATTAAATGGAGAAATAAAATGTTGGAGAGCCCGAAAATGAAACCTGCTCGCTTATGTGTGACTGGGATATGTCTATTTCAATATGAGACTCCGCCCCCTTGAAACAACTACGGCACCATGCCGGGAGGTTGTTGTTTCAATGAACGTTGGCTGGAAGATGAAATATACAAATTATGGATTAAACGGGGACAAACCCCACGAGTTGCCTCTTGTAAAGTCTGCAAAAAAGATGTGCAGCACACAGAAGCAAACGTGTGGCCAATCAGAAAGCCTTGCTGAGGAAAAAAAAAAACCCCACACACAACAGTTTAGCAAGTACAGTCTCAATCCTTTAACAAATACCTTTTATTATGCTAGTTTTTTCATTCTGCATCCCCATTGCTTCTTCCTTGTTGGCCATGTCTGTTTACTCTGATATATCCGTAACTTTATTTTATCACTATAAGTGGGGTCTTTTTATATTTTTTTTAAATGCTCAACACTATGGATATAAAAAAACATGGTGGCTAATTAAAATAAAAAGTAATTTTGTCAACATTAAAACTCCCCATTTTCATTCTCAACACAGATGTCCTTTCTCAACAGAATCCCAGATACTAAGTGTGTAAATAGATAATGTATAGAATATAACACAATTAGAAAATATCTGAAGCTTATCTGACGTTTTATGTGCAAATAATCCAGAAATCTGAAACTAACAATAGCAAAAATATTTAAGTGCTGGTGTTTAGTAGCGAGTATCATTTGTATAATTTGATCAATATATTTATGTAACTGTATATAAATAGCTGAACTATTTCTGAGAAATAATTTAAATCCGATAAATGGTATCTTCTCAGCAGTATTCCTCTTTTCTTGGCACAAATGAAACTCTCTTTCTGCGGAAATTGTTAGTCTGATTATGCTTTTAAATCAGGGGGCTAAGAAAATGCTAACACTCATAGTTATGTTTATTGTTTTTAGAAAGTTTTAGAAGTGTTTTTTTCCAAAAAGCTTTTTTCCCCTCATAAATATAGCTAGACTTTGCTTAATTTCTAACATACAAAGATCCATCTTAGATGATTAGTAAAGTAGGGCAGACTCCAATGGCTCCTTTTTTTATTTAACACCTAAATCTTTCCTTTGAGCCCTCTAAAATGATTAATCATAAACTTTTTTTTCTCTTTTCGTTTTATCCTCCAGGCTGCTGGGTTGCTTTTCTGACACGAAGAAGCTGGGCCCCACAGGAGTGTTCCCGTCCAACGCTCAGCCATTCCAGAGGCTGCTGGAGGACGAGGCTTCCTCAGGAAGCTGCTCCGGAGACAGCGTCTGTCCAACCCTGAAACACTGCAGCAAGCTTTTCATATACCTGTACAAGATGGCCACCGACTCTTTCGACAGGTGGGTGACATATGAAAGCCCTCATACTGCACCCTGAGAGGTTCAAATTGGAATGATCCAACATTAAGTTCAGATATTCTGTTTGTTAGACTTGGAGACCAGCTTGGATGTTGCTTGTTGTGAAGCCATTTGGTTGTGTAGAGAAAATGTTCTCAAAGTCTGTTGAGCTTACTGTTGATTTTTATTCATTTGGTCTGCTGAGTTCCTCTGGGTCAGAGACGGCTCATACCACACAACTGCCTGCCTCTCATGCAAATAAAGGAGAGGCCATGTGACAGAGGGCGGTTAGCTGAGCAATGAACAGGACTGCTGATGTTTCTGATGCATTAGATCACAGGGTTTATCTGATTATTCAACATGGCCGGTGATTTATCTGTTCTGCTGCCAGCTTTGTGCTTCGACAGATGCTATTACAGTTCATAGCAATTCTACTGAGAAATGATAATGTTATTTAATTTGGCTCAAATAGTATTGTTCCAATTTGAAATGTTAGCAATCTCAGAGTGCTAAAGGAGAGAATATATCTATTTACTTACAGTTTAATTGAATAACATTCAATCTAATGCTAATAATGAGTCCTATAATTAGCTGTGTTGAGTCTGCAGAGCTTTTGGTTGACTTTTTTAATTAATTGTTGCCTCAACCAATGTCATTTGATGCACATTAAAGTTCCTATCAGTAATGGGAAAACAGAGGAAGGCTTTGAAGTGGAAATCATCTGAACAGCTCAGGGTATCTGCTGTAAAAGGGATCTTTAGGTTCACATTCTCCAGTTTCTTTACAGGTTTTTCTGCTGTTTTTCCCCCCTCCATTCTCCACAGAGATCTTTATCTGAACTCTGTCAGTCATGAAGCTCCTAGTAGTTTAGAGTGAAGCGTACTCTGGACAGGGATGCCAAAAGGGTCACTGCTTTGAACCTTTTCGTTTTGGTGCGAGATAAGCTGGCAAGCTAGACAATTTAAAAAGGGTAAACAAAACGAAGCTCATGTGTTTATTCTGACAAATGGAGGAGAAGCTGTTGAACTGAAATGCTTTCTCTCCACTGGAACCTCTTCCCTGTCATTTCAACAATCGTTACATAAAAAGCCATGAGCAGATCTAAGTGCATGTTCTCCGAACCGGAACTTTGATCTAGTTTTCTCTGTAGTCTTTCCACTAACAACTTCTTTCCTTTTTTTCCTCTCTTTCTCTTTTCTCCTCCTAACATCTGGTGCTGACCGGCTGATCATCCTCGGTCTGGGCTACCTGCACGGCTGCACATAAATATGTGTGTGTGGGCTATGAATGAACCCTATGCTCTGTGTATGTGTGTGTGTCACCTGTTTCATTGTTTGCGGGCATGTGCTGTCATGCAGTCGTGCAGAGCAGGTGCCTCCCTGCCTGACTCATGAAACCTCGCTGCCCTCCCCGTGGGGCACGCCTGCGCTCGCCAGAAAGAGGTAGCTACAGCTTTCTGCCTTCTTTCCTCACCCTCATCCCTTCCTCTCCATTTTCTTTCTGTCGACGCTCAGAGCACACCGTTGTCCCTCTGGGCTTTGAGAATTTAATGAATCCTCTCTCTTCAATAGTTATACAGATAACGATCTGTTACTGCATTAGAGTAGAATAATTTGTTTAGTATTTATTCTATGTTATATACCCTCTTGACATTTATTGAAACCTCATCTTAAAATGTTTCTTGTTAAGTCTAAACTAATGATATACCATTTATTTAATAACAGTATCAATATAACAACATAAATAATTTGACCAACATGGTTGATGCTGCTGCCTTTGGCTTTTCTTATAACATTAATTAAATTTACTTTTACTATTTTAATTAGATTTTTTGTCTTCAAAACCTTTTTTTTTTTAAGTAAACATCACAATCTGTATCTTTGTGACTTTTTATTTTCCATAGACTGCTATGCTATTTGATTTATTATATGTTTTTGTGTATTTTCACTCAATGTGTGCTAACCATTAACCCTAACCTCACGGCACTCATTAGGAAGTCTGTTAAAACACTTTGAAATAAATATGGCGGCTCCTTAAGTCACAATATACGACGGTCATAGAATATGGTGTAACATCGTGCTAAGGTTAGCTCAGTGTTATACTAGCGTCATCTTAGCATACGCTAGATACATCGGGAATTTTTTGTATATGTATAACAGGAAGTGTCATGAGCAAATATAGTAAAAACAAGTAATTAAAAACAAAACAAAATCAATACAGTAAATAGAAAATCTGTACAAACAGCCAGGGGTCACTTACATCCTTGTATTCTGGACATACATTATGTTCCTATATTATATATTAACATAATATGGGACCTTTGAGGCCTGGTCTTAGCCGATTGTTTGAATGTTCAATCCCTTTATGATGTCATAAGGGGAAACAGGCTGTCTGTAGCAGCCCATCTTTCAAGTTACAGCCTTCCGAGCTCCTAGTTGTTATCTTTGCAAACTCTGACTGGTTGTCATGATTGCTTGTTGCAGGGACTTGGCCTTTGTGAGAACAGGGGTATGGAAAGCCAAAACAGCTCATCCAGAGAGCAAAAAAAAGCTCTGTGGGTGTCATTGATAATATTTTTTACTTTCAAATGTAGCAAAATACGGGACCTTAACTGATCCTGTACATCTTTTTTTTCGGTCCCAAATGTTTAAAACATACAAAACACTTTGGCTTGATCAAGATGAAAACCTGCTTTGTGGTATAACTATATTTTAAATGAAATTCAGAAGCTAAGGAAATATTTTTATTAGGGATACAATATCTGTTTATTGCAATTTCATTTATTACAATTTAATTTATTACTAAACAGCTAGGAGCAAAATGGAATAATTTTTTCTGGCAGCGTTAACTGAGGTTTGACAAAAATGACATATCTTAGAAATAAAATATAAAAATCATATTTTAACAGCATTTTAGCAACATTAGAGTATTCCGCAGCCTTGCGGTTTCCATCACAGTCCTCTGCATGACTCTTCCCTGCTACTTTTCAGCTGGAGTGGCATCCTGAGAGGCATTACATTACTAAAGCTCTACTCTATAGATGGCTATGTGGATGCTAAAAGGAAATGATGTTTCTTTCAGTCTCAGAAGGTGTGGAAAATATATCCAAATATATATATCAGCCTATTTTAACTAGTGACTTTTAAAAACAAAACAAATAAAAACCCTAGTTTGTTTCATCAGCTGCTTTAAGAAGCTCTTATTACCTTTAAAGTTCTCTGCTGCTCAGCCAGCTCCCCCCGGAACTTTCTGCTGACTGTTTCTGTATCTCCTCAGGCAGGAATCTGCTGCTCTGTAATTTGCAGATTCTTTTCTAAATGTGTGACATTAAAGCGCTGCAGATCTTCTCTCCGACCCATCGTGGTGTGAGGAATGCTGACTCATGGTTTAAAAAGTTACATTTCACTAGTTACAAAGAAATGTATGTGGATATTTTCATATGGTGCCTGGAGAGACCTGAACCGTTCAAACCTAAATGTAGAACGCATTAAACCGTTACTGAGTCTGTACCTCTGATTTTTTTTCTTCTCTAATTTTTGTGCTGTTAACAACTACAAACACAATATTTGTAATGGGTTTTTATATAAACGTGCACAAACTCAGTCAGACTGGAGGAGGCCATTTTCAATGTTTCTGATATTTGCAGTCTTAAAAAAATTCAGCTGTATTAAAGTCTGGACTTGGACTAGGCCATTCCATGCGCTCATTATGTTGCTCTGAGTACGTTGATGTTGTCTTGATTCAATGGGAACATGTCTCATTCTTCTGTTGGTTTTCTTCCTGGTAGGGCTGGGGGATATGGTCTTATTTTTAATTCGATTAAGGATTTTTCTTTTTAATTTTCTCCCCTAATTATTAAGGAAAGCAATAAGTACAAACAGGGAATTTTTTCTTGGCTATGTGCAAAGCAACCCTGTTCCTTTCCTGTCATATGCGGTGCTTTGCGCAAAAGATGCTTCTACAGTTAACTGTTTCTTAGCTGAGGTTTGCTGGTCAGTTCAGGTTCGTTTGTCCCGGAGAGACTGGCGTTTTAGATGTTGGCAAAAGGTTAGTGATGCTGCTGCCTTTAAATGAGATGGTCAGAGGCAAATGTTGCAGCGTGGGTCTCTTGCTCCACGACTGTCGCAGCAAACCCAGACCAGCGTCCTCACTGAACGATTCTGCCATTGCCACGTTTTTCTTTTTGTATTGCTTTTTTATCTATTAACTGATTGTCGCTCTTGAACTGCGGACCTTTGCAGCTCGTTCAGATTTTTCTCGAGGCCTTTCTGTTTTTGTTTTTCAAAACATTTAGAAAACTGTGGATCGGGTTCATTCCACTATAGATTCACTTATTTCTTAAATCTTATTAAATCTGTACACGTTTGCAAATTTAGTGTTAAAATAAGTGGGGAAAAAACATCTAGAAGTATAAATATGTAGTTAGGGAGTGTAACTTAATCCAAAAGATTGAGTTTTTGCATCTTTTTGGATGAACTTTAGCTAAAATGTGACTCCTGTTTCATTCTGGGCTCTACAGGTTGTTTCAGGGGGTTTTACCAGTCCGTCTGGGGCTGAAGAGCTTTGAAATGTGGGGCTCTGATTTTGGATTTATGCTGGATGCATTGAGTTAAACAGCAGAGGAGTGACATTCTGAGGCAGGGGAACGTTTTTCCTTTTAAATCACTGAACTTCTTGGTTTGTTTTTTGCTCTTAGGCATGGTTACTATGGCACATCGGGCCCCTCTGCCCCAGTCAAAGCCCTGACGGACCTCAAACTCCACTTGGTGAACCCTTCCCACCCTGCTTCTTTCCCATCCTCATCCGATTTGGTAGTCATCCACCCAGGGGCCGTTTTAGCCATGTTGGATCTCCTCCCCTCTGTCTCCTCTGAGAGTCAGCCGGAGGTGAGAAAGCAGACTTCAGAATAAAAGAAAATTCAAACATACGACAGAGTTTTTCTCAGTTTCTAAGTCTTCTTTTCTCCTCCAGCATGCCCTCGACCTCCAGCTCGCTGTTGCCAACATCCTCCAGCTCCTGGTGAACAGCGAGAGGAACCAGCAGGTGTTGTGTGAAGCCTGCCTCCACCAGCGGCTGCTGCAGCGTTGTAGTCAGGCCCTCGGGGATGAAGACCACCCGCTGCACCCTCCACTGCAGAGGATGTTCGAGAGGCTGGCCTCGCAGGCCCTGCAGCCGATCGCACTCAGGTACCGCCACCAGTTTCTGGTGTTTTAATTACTCCTCCGCTTCTTTCCAACTCAAGTATGAAACACATTGATGATGAACTGATAAAGCAGCTTAGGAGCAGTGAGATATGCTAGATTTCTCTGGAAATGTTTAAGGTAGGCATCTCTGGCTTGAATTGTGCTGGATGGGAATAAGCATCTTTTCTTTCATTTTTTTTTTTTACTTAATCTTGTGTGTGCTTTGCTATTGTTGCGACAAACCTCTCATCTTTCTCAGTGATCTTATCTCAGTTTGTTATTTTTCTGCAAAGCTATTAAATCAGCAGAGTGGATGCTTTTCTAGTTGACAGTTTTTCTTGTTTCTTCTGATGTTCTGGTAAATTTCTCCTGCAGGGAATTTTTACGTCTCGGAAACCCTCTGAACTGCGGTGCCTGGGACAAGAAGCTCCTGAAGCAGTACCGGGTCCACAAACCAAGCTCCCTTGGCTATGATGCGGAAATGAGAAGTAGGTTTCTCCTCTACGTCCTCCCAATCTGTTCCAGTGTTCCTAATTGGATGCATATGCAAAGAGCAGGAGAGCAGAAAGTTATAAAGACTTCACAGTAGAATGCAGCTTTAAAAAAGTTGTTGCCCTCAGTTTATCATCCTTAAAAACAATCTAGTTAGATTTAAGGGAATATTATTAAGCCCTTTATTAATTAAAAAAAAGTGTTTTAATGTTTTAATTAATGCATTTCCTAAAAGGATAGGTTAATTATGAACGACGTCTACACTGTTGGATAGAATTAAGTAGAAATAATGTTTCTGTCTTAACACTACTCAGCCTTTTAGGTGCATTATCAATCCTGAATAATCATTAGAATTTAGAGGAACCTTTTTTGTCTTGCTATATTCTAATTTAATAAGATGCAATTGGTAATTTTCACAGCTGAAGCACACGATTTGTGAAATCATCACTTGACTTAGTAGCTAAACATTTATCTCCAAAACATGTTGGATGGACTTAAAGAGAGGTGGATTTTTCCAGAAGATTTTTCAGCCTGGTAGAAAGCCAGATGAACCTTCTTAGGATAAGAGAAAGCCAATCAGAGATCTGCCTGTTAAAATAAAGATCTGCCTGGATCTGATCTGAATACTTTGGTTCGTTTCCTGCTAACAGCTGGTAGCGTTTGTAATTTCCTGGGCTCCTCAGCAGGTCTTAATTGCTTATTGTGTCTCCTCCCGGTTCATAATGGATAATAAGTCCCCTCTAATTACTGCTGTATGCAAACAGCCTCTGGTTGGGCGCATTCTGTTGTTGTTTGGGTTATTAGCTCCTATAAGTCTTCCCTAGCTTTAATCTGTGCTTGTCGCTACTGCTAATCCTTGATAAATAATGGATTTTGTTTTCAGAGGAAGGTGAAATATTAAACCTTTGTCCAGGAGTTTGTTCTGGAACTTTGGGAAAATAAACAGATGATTTAGAGCTGCTTGCTAACAGAGGTGCTTACAGCTCCCTGTGGAGCCATTCAGACCTGACATTCACATGGATCCTGGCTGATTTAGTTACAAGAGGCAGCTTTAAGTCGGATTCTTCACACCTGCCAGGAAAATCTTTTCTGTGTTTATTGAATGTTGAAAATTTAGTTTAGTGTTTGATGATTGTTAAATACCTCTGGCCTGTGCTGCTTCCTGGTAGCCTTGAGCTTTGTTTCTTCACACTCTTCATAGTGCGTGAAGGTGAAGCATGCGGCCGTTCAGCTCATGGATTGATCCTCCATATTTTCAGCAAAATGGCTTCACCTAGGTCAGGGTTCTGCAACCTTTAAAACGCAAAGAGCCATTTTCGTTTATATTCGTTTATAGGAAATCTGTTGACATTAAACATTTTATTTGCATTTTTAGTTTTTAACTCTTTAGCACCAAACGTGTCATATTTGAGTTTTTGCGACCTTTAAATCATGAGTGTGTTTTGTTCTAGAAAAAACGGATTTACACAATCAGACACATGTAGTAAACATAAAATCCATAATAAGTTGTTAGAAAGGCCTAATGTATCACAAATGACACAAATAATTTCTCACTTATATTATTCATTTTTTTGTTTGAATGTTTGATGACATTAGTTTTTTTGTGTTCCATGGTTTATTGGGGTTAAAATAAGGAAAAACATAAATGTTTCACAAAGAGGAAGCATGGATTTTTATTTTTAAGTTACTATTTTATGTAAAAAAAAAAAAAAGAAAAAAAAAGAAGAAAAAAATGTTTTTAAACTAATGACCAATGATCTAAAACACATTTCTGGTTCTTTGAAGTCATTATCTTGTCTTTCTAAAGTGTATAAGATCGTTTTCTTCAATATACTAAACAATTAGTTGGTGGTTTAATGATTTTAGTCCATATAAAGAGCCATTGTAGAGGGTCAAAAGGATCAAAAGACTGAACTGCAGTTCGTAGACATAGGGAGCTCCCCATATGTTACTATTATATAGTTATGACAGAGTTAGCAATTAGTAGGTGTTGCAACTTAACCATTAAAAGTTAAGCCGGGCGAGCCCATCCTGCACCTGCTCATGTTAGAAATGGCCAAAACATGGTCACATGGTGTTTCATCCACAAGACAAAAAACATTTTATTGTAAACAAATAAAATGAGATTTAAAATTCCACCTGACATGCTTCACTCTGCGGGAGTAGTGCAACAACAGGTATTCATTTTTAGCCGCACCCCCTAACAGCCGGAATCATGGGAAACTTGAGGCTCAGACCTGTCCAAGAACGGGTTGAGGGAATTGTGTGAATATTTCAAATGACGTAACAGGCATGCGTTACATAAGCTTGCTCTGTTATTCTTATTTTCTTTTCAGTTTGTTGATATTATTGGTAAATTTCAATGAAACAACGGCTAAATCTTAGGAGAAAAGGCTTTGTCTTATGCCGAAGGTCTCCAGTAATGTAAATCAGCATATTTGTCTGGCCAGATTCCCTTTTATGAGTGAAAAAAAATGTATTGTGCACAATTTTGCCACTTTTGGCACCACTGTGCCAAAATCAATTATTCAGTCAATATTAGCTTTATATTCAAGAGGCGATATATTTAAAACGTCTATATATTTTCAATTCTGAGGGTTCATGCCAAGTTTCAAATGGTTCTTCATGGTGTTTTGCAGTGTTTATTTTGGAAATTTTTTTTGAGGATACTTTTTTTTTCCCTTTCTTGGTTTAATCACCTTAAATCAAATATGGTGACATTTAAAATAGTGGTTCCACCAGAAAAATTTTCCTCAATGCCTTTCTGTCATACAAATGCAAACAATTGTATTTCCAATTGATAGTTTTGGAGCTGTACTTGCTTTAACTCATTAATGTAATTTCAGGCAGAATTTGCTCTTAAGACCCTCTGGGCTTAAGGGGTTAATAATATTTTATTTTACCAGAAATTATCCAGGTAATGATTCTGTTGTTTTATTTTAGTGATTTTATGTGGTCCTTTATTATGGCTCCTACTGTAATGCGTTGTGCTTAGATTGCTGACATAAAGCTAATGAAAATGTCAATAATCTTCACAAGGGTAAGTGAGGCAGTCATGAGGTGTGTGTTAGGAGTAGTGGATGGTAGGAGTGATCACCTTTGAGTCACTTTTTTTGCAAAGGTGATGGGCATTTTAAGAGAAAAGGCTCAACAAAAGCCTTCAGGACTAGGATAGATGGTGGAGCCGGACAGTTGGAGACTAGGAGGAAGAGCTTAAGTTTGAATAATAAGAAGACATCTTGGGCAGTCAAAATGGAAAGTGTCTGGAAACTAAAGCAAAAGAATTGTTTCAGCTTTAATCATGGATGTTTTTTTTGATTTTAAGAATCAATGTAGACTACTAAATAATCAGTTTTTACTATCTATTCTTAAGTCGTTCAGTCGTCCCTTATACGCTGCTGATTGTCCCGTTGTTCTCTCTGGCTTTTCAGACAGCATGACTCTATCCATGGAGGGCTTCGGCCCCGACAGCGTCTTCACCACACCGGCGGAGGACAACGGTCAATACCGCATCAGCCGTAGCCTGGTGCGCTCCGCCGAGGACAGCACCGTGCCCCTCACCCGAGTCAAGTGCCTGGTTTCCATGACTACGCCCCACGATATCCGGCTGCATGGATCAGCCGTCACTCCGGCGTTTGTAGAGTTCGACAGCTCGCTGGAAGGTTTTGGGTAAGTCAACATTATCGTCCCTCATTTTTTAAATTTTTTTTATTGCAGAATAATACATAAAATAAAGCAGTTGGTGCAAAACAATTATGTTGAAGCTAGGG
This sequence comes from Cyprinodon tularosa, assembly GCF_016077235.1. Taxonomy (NCBI): domain Eukaryota; kingdom Metazoa; phylum Chordata; class Actinopteri; order Cyprinodontiformes; family Cyprinodontidae; genus Cyprinodon; species Cyprinodon tularosa. The sequence goes on along the minus strand of NW_024038924.1, from coordinate 1,063,024 downwards.
CTCTGTGATATGGGTTTAAGGTCTAATCTCAAACCAAATCCAGTGAATCCATTTTTTCTCTCAATATTTACCTTAATTTAAAGGGTAATGAAATTGAAGCTGTAAAAGATCCTTGTTAAATAATAATGCTTACAATAATCAACAAAATTGTAACACTTAAAATGAGCTAGTTAAGCAGTTATATCAGGAACGCTTAGTGACCTTTTATTTTGGAAATCGAAATGACATTGAACAGCTTTAAAAAGGCCAGGTAATGAATGACTGAAAAGTCCCCACTTTTGGACACCAGAAATCAAGTTGGCTGATGAAAACTTTTGAGTCCTTCCTATTAACTTCAGATTTACTTTTTGAAAATAGAATTGGTGCAGCAGATGTTGTCCATTCATTCTTGGAATTTCCAAACAGATAGTTTTTTTTTGTTACCGGTGACACACGCCTCAGGGCGCCTCGTTATTTCTTCCTACGATGAAACATGTTTTTTTTCTTCTTTTACTTCACAGCAGCTTCAACTGTCTCATCAGGAGACTGTTATTGGCCTGCAGTGGTGCAGCTCCGCATACAAATAGGCTTATTTTCTGCTTTTTATGTCACGCCGACTCCCTTTTGCCGCTCCGCGTGTGCTGCTGACAGACCCCACTCCCCCACCTCCATACCCCCCACAGTTAACAGTGTGTTTGGTGCCAGTGGATGTTAGTGCATAAAATATGTTCCTATGAATATGACCTTGGCGATTTGCTTCCACATTACGGTAGACATGCCTCACAAATTGGCTTCTTATTATTGAATCTACAAAGTGGTAACACACAGTTAAGGCTGAAAATTATATATATTTATATGTATGTTTATATGTATGTATATAAAATTAGAAAAATTTCTTGTTTAATCAGCACTTTTTAATAAAGATATTACAATACATTATATAGAAGCACATACCTGGCCATAAATTTAATTTTATTCCTTTTTTTTTTTTTTTTTTTAACTTCCATTTCCTTTTGTTAAACATAGACATGTGTAGTGTCTACTGAAACATGGCTAACGGCTAAACCATTTCTGCAAAAACGCCATTAATAGAAATAAATTGTATCACCACAAAACCTTAAAGAAACCACTCAGGATTCAAACAGCAAAATTGAGCAACCCCAATTATCTCTCATGATCGGAAAGCTTTATTTATAAACCGTGTTACTCTAGCCATTATTTCTTTTCTCCAAATTCTGTGCTATTGATACCATATTTGCTGAACAACTGTGTCCCAAGGTGCTTTGTAAGCTTTTTCCCAGTTTACAGATTTTTGATCAGGAGTTGATCAGTGTGTGATTGGTAGTTGGGTTGTTTTATTGTGAAACCTAACTAGATTCTGGTGGCTCTGAGGATGTAAGTGAGATTGTTTCTGCCAATCCAACTGTAGTTATTGATCGATGAACGGATGAGACACCTGTTAGTTGATGTCCGGGGGGGGGGGGGTATTCTCTTTGCTTAGATTACCGTAAGGCACTTACGGTAATGTGCCGCGCGCCCCTATAGCGCGGTGCGCCCTATGTGTGTTGTTACTGCGGACCTTGTTGAGACCACCATGAGAACGTTAAAGGGGGAAGTGTGGGCGTGGATTGTGTATAAAAGAACAGGTATGTGCTTTATGCAGAACGCCTCATCTCCTCATTGAGGAGATGATGAAAGAGTGGCTGAGGGAGGTGAATGTAAGGAGACCAGGTGGTTTTTTCCACGCATCACCATCGCTGTTAATCTGTGACTCCTAGCGTGCCCATCTCACAGCTGATGTGAAAAACATGGTGAATCAAATGAACGCTGTGCTCGCTGTTATTCCGGGAGGTCAGACAAAGGAACTTCAACCGCTCGACAACGGTGTGAACCGGCCGTTCAAAGTAATGCTACGTTCACGCTTCTGCTGCTTCCTTTTTGCTGCTTGTACCAGTTAGTTCTGACGCGCGGCTGAAGCAGCTTTGCTGCTCTTTGTCTGTCTGGGTAAAGGATAGCGTGGATAGCGTGAAAAGTTATGGATGGTGTCCCCTGATGCCAAGGAACAATCCATTAGATTTTGGTGATGATCCAGATCATAATGTGGATACAGAATTGTTTTTTAAGATTTTCCAACATTGTGAGATATATGGCGGAAAAAGCAGTTCCCCACTGAACCAGAGGTTGGCAGCAGTGACTGTAAACGGCCTCAGCGTCAGACTCAAGAAGTCCAGAGGTATTTTACTGAAGACAAAAACAAGAGAAAAGGGAACATTGTTGGTTTGTTAGGATCAATTAAAAACTTCTGAACGGATTTTAATGAAAATGTTTTACCAGAGGTGTACTTCATGCCAAGGAACATTTCATTTAAATTTGGTAATGATCCAGATCAAGTGTAGGTTTTAGCTGTAGGTGTGAGTCAGTGTTAGAGTAGTTCCAGTTGTTTTTAGGGTTTCCCTCAGTTTTAAATTCATTTTTTTTTAGATACTTGTACCCATTTAAAATTTGGTATTGTGCCACTTAAAAAAACCAAGAGAACTTTATACATTTAAGCTAAATATATAAAGGTCTGAAACTTCTACCTTTTGTGCATTATATACAAAGTTTCTCTTGTTTCACAGGTACAGTTTACTGTTTATCATTTAAATAAGATTGCAAAACTGAAGTTGAATTTTGACCGTATATAATCATGCATTGGTTGCCCGTCCATTACAAATGTGCACAAAGCTATGTCAGTATTCTGCTAATTATGTGAAATAAGAAAAATAATTAAAATTGCACATGAATATTTTTGTCCAGTGTAATAACTCTTGAAAATAACATGGCAGCGGTGAATTGAACACATGAGATATACATATTTAAACCACAGCACATGATGGCATCTGTAGTGCTAATGCTTGGTATCCTATTTAGAGCAGAAACTTCATTGAAACCTCTAAACCCTGGTTAGCATAAACACATCAGTCATATGTTAGTTCATAAATTTGAGTCTTGTAATGTTTGTCATTTTGATATGAAAAAGTAAAAGATCTTGCTTTGTATTGGGTTGTTTTTTTCTGTATTTATTCAAAACGGTAATAAAAATTAATTAATGGCGTTCTGGAAAACAAACAGGGAAGAGCAGTGAGTCATTTTGTTTCTCAGCAATCTTTGCTTTGCAGTGAGCAACCATTAAATTGTTCGTTACAATTCTGACATCACAAATGCTGATTGGTCTTAATTATTTTGTGTTTGATAAAAAAATTCCTCTGTGAGTTTTTGATCTTTTAAATATTTATTGTTTTAAAGTGTCACACCATTGCAGCAGAGCTCAACAGGAAATAAAAAATCCCCTTACATAGCTGTGACTTCATAAAAAAGCCTTGTCATGTTCTTACACTTCCTTTGTTTTTGTGTTGATGCTCCTTTAGATAATCCAGATCAAACAGGAACTTGGGCTTTTGTTTGTCGCCATTTTGGGAAATCCTTTAGTGATCAAACACCTAGATCTGCTTTCCTTAGCATTGCTGCTTCCTTTCTACTCCCGAGGACTCGTCGCAAGAACCTCAGAATAGAGCCTGGAGTTTCTCCTTAACACAGAGTGAAGAATCACTCTGGCAACAAGGCAGTGGCCCACTTTCAGCGCAGTGAAAACACAGGAGGAAACCCACTCAGACTCACACAGCCCCTCCTTTCGCTCCCATCTGTCAGCATGAAATATTGATGCTCCTGTCGCTGTTAGAAATCAAACGCACTCCCTTTACGAACACACACACACAGATCCACCAAATATCGTGTTCTATCAGGCAAAACGCACTCACACACGGTACAACACATGAATGCACACACCTCCAGCCAGGCATCTCACGAGGGGCGAGAAAGATGCTATTAGTGGGAAGAGACGGGGGTGGAGGGTGGAAGACTTTTCTTTTTGAAGATATTTCTCTTGGCATAATCTCAGCGAGGTGATGAGCAACATGGGAGAAAATGTTCCTGAAACAGCAGGAGGGTGCGCTCGTTAGTTTGACAGGCTGGTTTTTAAACATCAGCAAAGTCAATGTGACCTTGGAGGAAAAAATTTGGTTTAATAAAACTCTGGCAGCTTTAAGATGCGGTGCTGCAGCTGACCCTGACCCCTGAACCTCCTGGCTAAGAGGGAACAAGAGCTCAGAAAGCAGTCATTAATGGGCTCAGTGAGCCTCTGATTGCAGAACAGTTCAATTTAAAACAGAATATGTGGATCATTGAACCTTGAAACATTTTGAAAAACTGCACATCCATCCATCCATCCATCCATCCATCCATCCATCCATCCATCCATCCATCCATCCATCCATCCATCCATCCATCCATCCATCCATCCATCCATCCATCCATCCATCCATCCATCCATCCCTTTTCTCAATACTCTTTCATTGTCCCTCAGTGGGGCAATTTGTCCTCTGCCTTTAACCCAGTGTATATTTGCGCCTCCCATAGGGGGCGCCATATCTTTTTGCAGATATTTTCTTTCAAAACTCAGGATATGTTCTCTACTCCACAGCTACAGACAAAACAGTGAAAGCTTTGTTTCTCTTCCATAATTTGTTTTGTAATGAACGTTCATACGGGTGCATGTAGGACCAAATAAAAGTGGGTAAATTAACATCGGGTGTTGATAGGGCGCACGATTTGTTTATCTGTGTGATTTTTGCTGGGTTCAGAGAATTGAGAGTAATTCTAGAAAGCTTTTTTTTCCATTTAAGCAGGCAGATTTACAGGGTGAGGGACATAAATCACTTTTAAACAATTTAAATGCACCAAGTGTAAGGTTAAAAACAGAAAAAAAGAAAAATTTGGCTCCCATACTTTGAAAAGTGCTGGCTGTTAATAATGAGTGGCACCTGGAAACCATTCTAGGGTTCGAACTGGGACTCTAATGGCTTGCTTCTTTTGGTTACCACTCCCTAATAACTAAAACTAAGACTACAGAAAGTTTATCAAAATGTTGTGGATATTTTTTAATTAGTACCCTTAATTAGCAAACCCTGACTAACTGACTACCAAGTATGCCTCAAATGACGAGACATTTCTTACTGAAACAGCCTGTAACAGCATGATTTTTTGTATTTTTTTAATCGTTTTTTTTATCAATGCATTTTAAATTTGTTAAATTGGTCTTAGGTGGCAGAAGTAGTAATGATCTTTAGCAGGTTTTTATCTGATTAAAGAATAACAGTCAAATCTATCTTTTCTATCCAGACGTTTTCCAGGAGTCAGAATGTTCGGAAATAAAACTTTTTTCACAAGGGAGGAAAACATGAAATAAGACCAACATAAAAAAGACGGTTTTCTTTGCTTACTCGTTGCTCTGATTTATGTGTTAAACTAATATAAAGGCAGTTTTTCCCAGATGTTTGTTCTCCTTACTGAGGAGTCGCAAAGCTTTGATGCCCTCAGAAGCACAGGATTTATTTAGTTCTTCTTTTTGGACATATGCAGTCTGTTGTTATGTTGTTTTATAGTTATGGCGGAGAGGAATGTAAGAGACATTTTACTGTCAACAGCAACCATCAATAAGGCTGTCCTGTAATCTGCCTCTTGGATGTTTTATTTGTTTAAATGGATGAAGCTGCTTCAAAACCTTTTTTTTTTTTTTTAGAAAATAAAAACTTTATATATTTACAGATGTTACCCTTACAAAGTAATAGCATATATGCAGAACACAAGTGAGCCACAAGTATAATTTTTTTGTTTATTTTTCTGAAATTTCTTTCTCCTTTTTAAGTTCTGCAGAGGTCATGGTTGGCTTGCTTATGTCTTCAGTGATCGTCCTAATTTCTGCAAATCTTTGGAAAAGTTCCACATTATCTTCACTTTCAGGGGAAGCTAATGCATTAGAGAGAACAGTGTTTATTTTGAAACTTCATCATTAAAAAAAAAAGGTATTCTTTCCCTCTCAAGGCCTTAAATAATCCATTTTAGTTGTTGTTTAGGACTGAGATTCCTCTATCGTACCTCAAAGCTTATATGCTTCATTGCTTATAGATTATCCTCATGTCTAAGTTTATTTAATGCAGGTTTATCTTGAGCAATCATCTATAGACATGCATTAAATTATGTAACAATAGCTCCATATTTCAGAAAATGCAGCAGTTCAGATAAATGAGATGGGGCATTCATCTGTCTCTTGTTTTTCTGTGCAGGTGCCTGTTTTTGCCCAGCCTGGCGCCCCATAACGCTCCCACCAACAACACCAACGCTTCCGGGGTCAGCGACGGAGCAGTGCTTAGTGGGATGGGAACAGGTAAAATGGATTCTCTGTGGTGGCTCATCGTTTATCTCTGTTTTTTTTCTGTTTATGGTCCAAATCTATGAGGATGTGACATGCAGGTGCTGCAGCAGCGAGCCACAGATAGGAGCAATGCGCTACGTTTCTTTATTGTTTCCGTTTTTTCTGAGGGATCCGACATGCAGAACTGGGCTTCTGTTTGACTAACGTGAAATAATATGTTGGGTGTTAACTTCGCCAAGAACGTTATGTTTTTAGGGGTGTTGGTTTGTCTGTCTGTGTAAAGGATAACGTGAAAAGTTATGGATGGATTTTAAGTAGTGCTGTCAAACTATTAAAAATTTTAATCGCAATTAATCGCCAGTTTAAGCGCCCGCGGATCAGGTCGCCGAGGTCTCCGCCTCTGACTGCCACCCAATCCTCTATGCACCGGTCCCTCATGGTTCCCCCTGCAGATGGTGGGCCCACTGGGGGATGGCCTCGCGTCGCTCCTTCGGGCTGGGCCCGGCCGGGTCCCGCGAGGAAGAGCCCGACCACCAGGCGCTCGCCGACGAACCCCAACCCCAGGCCTGGCTCCAGGGTGGGGTCCCGGCTCCGCCGTACCGGGCGACGTCACGTGCCTCGCTGTAGTCCTCGTCATAAGGGTTTTTGAACCGCTCTTCGTCTGACCTGTCCCCCAGAGCCTGTTTGCCTTGGGAGACCCTACCAGGGGCAACATAGCCTCTGGGATCACTCAGGCGCTGAAACCCCTCCACCACGTTAAGGTGTCGGTTCAAGGAGAGGCTCAGTGTAGAGCCGGTTCTCCTCCACATTGAGAGGAGTCAGTTGAGGTGGCTCGGACATCTTCTTCGGATGCCCCCTGGACGCCTCCCTCGGGAGGTGTTCCAGGCACGTCCCACTGGGAGGAGGCCCAGGGGACGACCCAGGACACGCTGGAGAGACTACATCTCTCGGCTGGCCTGGGAGCGCCTAGGGCTTCCCCCAGCAGAGCTGGAGGAGGTGTCTGCGGAGAGGGAAGTCTGGGAGTCTCTGCTTAGTCTGCTGCCCCCGCGACCCGGTTCCGGATAAAGCGGGAGACGACGACGACAACGGCAATTAATCGCATATTATCAACAGTTAACTTGAGATTAATCGCATATTTTATCTTTTTATTTTATTTGGCCATTTAAAAATGCAATTGTGCAATAATGTAAAAAACACATGCTTATACAAACATTTTTTATTAGCATAATTTTTCAAGCACTTTTAAGAAACTAGAATAAAAATATCCTGGTTTAAATTCTAAATTTTAAATTAGGCGTTATGCTTCCATCAAAACTTTACAAAACTACAGAACAGTAAACAGTACTTCAAAGTACTCCGTAAGCTTAAGTTTTTTCTCAAACATAGGACAAAAATAAAAATGTTAAAATAAAGTGCACATTCCGTTATGAAATACAGACTTAATTAAAATGAAATGAATTTACTCACAAAAATAATAAATAAATCTGACGAAATTACAATAACTGGGCTTTGCAGTCATCTCAGCAACATAATATTTTACATGTAGAACATTTTCAAAATGCTTTAATATTCCTTTGGTCTGAACAGGAAGTGCAGCAGCAGTGCAGTCCACATGACTTAGTTCATTTCTTTGTCTTTTTGGCACTAAGCCAGTGAGACGCTCGTTTCTTCTGGACAACATAGATAGACGACTTGGGTTTTGTCAAGAGAAACTTCTGGCATAACTTAAAAAAGAAACGTATCATTCAGGATACCTTGTCTGCTGGCCATTTTTGCCCATTCAAAGCACGGGTCTGTTATGCTGCGTTCTCTCCCGCAAACTTAGCATTCCTGAAGCTACGGAAAGCGCCGAGGGTAAAACAAACAGTACAGAGAGCGCTGCGGAAAAATAAAGAACACAAGCGAACGGTGCGTTTGTTTTGATGCGCGATTAACGTGCGTTAATAAAAATTTTGGCGTTATAGTCTAAAGCAGTTAACGCGTTAATAACGCTTTAAAACTGACAGCCCTAATTTTAAGTTTTATCAGAGGTGTCATCTCATGCCAAGGAACAATCCATTAGATTTTGGTGATGATCCAGATCATAATGTGGATACAGAATTGTTTTTTAAGATTTTCTAACATTGTGAGATATATGGCGGAAAAAGCAGTTCCCCACTAAACCAGAGGTTGGCAGCAGTGACTGTAAACGGCCTCAGTGTCGGACTCAAGAAGTCCAGAGGTATTTTACTGAAGAAGAAAACAAGAGAAAAGGGAACATTGTTGGTTTGTTAGGATCAATTAAAAACTTCTGAACGGATTTTAATGAAAATGTTTTACCAGAGGTGTACTACATGCCAAGGAACAATTCATTTAAATTTGGTCATGATCCAGATTATGTTTTAGCTGTAGGTGTGGGTCAGTGTTTAGGGCTAAATTTACTGCTTGGTGGAGGTCTGCTCTGAGTTCTCTCTTAGTTCCAGTTGTTTTTGGGGTTTCCCTCGGTTTTAAATTCATTTTTTTGAGATACTTATACCCATTTAAAATTTGGTATTGTGCCACTTAAAAAAACCAAGAGAACTTTATACATTTAAGCTAAATATATAAAGGTCTGAAACTCCTACCTTTTGTGCATTATATGCATTATATTATTATATATATTATATTATGCATATTATAAGTTTCTCTTGTTTCACAGGTACAGTTTACTGTTCATCATTTAAATAAGATTGCAAAACTGAAGTTGAATTTTAACCTTTGATAATCATGCATTGGTTGCCCGTCTATTACAGATGTGTACAAAGCTATGTCAGTATTCTGCTTATTATGAAAATGCAAATTTTCACAACTGTGAAATAAGAAAAATAATTAAAATTGCATAAGAATGTTTTTGTCCAATGTAATAACTCTTGAAAATAACATAGCAGCGGTGGATTGAACACATGAGATATACATATTTAAACCACAGCTCTTAAGGCTTATTGTCGCAAACTAAATGTCAAAAAGTACTTTGTCTCCTCATGAATCCAAATATGGTACACCATCATCCTCCGTCTACTTCCAGTCTTCTTCTTCTTCTTTTTTAAATTCTTGCTTTAGGTTTCAGATCATGAGTGTTATAAAAAAATAAAAAATAAAAATGCAGTTTTGCAAAATATAAAATGTTTGATGCGACCGAAGGATTTTTTATTTTTTTATGGGGGGTGGATTTTACAGCACTAGTGGCTCGCAGCAGGCTTTTAAAAGGTTGGTGATCGTCTGAAAAATCAGTGCAAGTAAAGGTATGAAAGTCAAGCAGAACAATAAATAAAGAGTGAAATTATACCTCCTTTTAAAACTTTGTTTTTACTCAGCACCTTTTAATTTGAATTCCCTAAATAAAGACAGGTTTAAAATCGGATCTACATGAAGATGAAGGAACACAGAAGAGGAAGGGTCACAAGTACAGATTTAATCTTTTACAGGTCACTCAGTGAAACACATTGAAAATCAAACTTTCAAGCCAAAAGAGTCATTGGAGGAAAGGACAAGATAGTATTATTTTGGAACCTTCTAAAAAATATGGATATTTTGATGGCAAAAATTAAGGTCAATGTAACAATAAGAAACGGCCACTTGTTCTACTATATTTTAAAAAAAATGACAAAAGTGCTTCCATAACAATTTCATGACAAACACAGAGTGAAATAAACAAATTTGTTCTGTTACCGCATAACCTTAGAGCAGGGGTCTCACATTTTCCAGGCCAAGGATCCCCAAACTGATGGTGAGATGGAGCGGGGACCCCTAATTATGTATGAACTCGTGTTATATCAAACTGGTCCTATAGTCACTAATCTATTCTAACGAAAGTAATTTCTCCCTGGGATTACTAACGTATTTCTGAATCTGATTCCTGGTTGATGGGACAGGTGTTGGTGACACGGTGCCCAGCTTGAAAGAGCTCCTGTGTGTCACTGAATGTGTGCATTGATGACTGAAAGACATCTACTGCCTCCATTTATCTGTTTACTACAGTGTGTTAAATTCATGTTAATGTGGATTTAAAGACATTTCAATTAATGGAAAAAATTGCAGGGGGGAATATAAAAAAAAAAAGTTTAATTAACCAAAACATTTGCGACCCCCATGCAGTACCTCCTAGGGCAGGCATCCCCAAACTCGGTCCTCAAGGACCGCTGTCCTGCAGGTTTTAGAGGTTTCCCTGATTTAGCACAGCTGATTATGATGATTGCAGTAGAGCAAAAGCCTGTTAATCAACTATCAATTAAAATCAGCTGTGCTGGAGCAGAGAAACATCTAAAACCTGCAGGACAGGGGGCCTTGAGGACCGAGTTTGGGGATGCCTGTCCTAGGGGATCCCCTAGGGGTCGCAGACCCCCGGTTGAAGACCTCCGCCTTAGAGAATTAGTGCTGTTACAGGCACATAATTTTTTTTTTTACTTTTTTAACTTAATAACATTTTAACTCTTTCCCTTACCTCTTTACCTTTTTAGTTTTTTTTTTTCATAAAAACTTTATTTGTACTAGCTGATATACAATTCAAGAGCTCATCTAATGGGTCAAATGCCAAAATAACATGTACAGCCATGTAGCAGTATTTGCTCAATGGCAGGATATAGATCTTGTGCTTCTAGACCTCACTGAGGGGGGGGGGGGGGGGGCTCCAATTGTAAGGGTTATGCAGGTGATTAAAAATGGTAATTTACCCTATAAAGGGTTAAAGCTGGTTCAGGTCAAAGAAACTGTAAAAATCTGACCCAGCATTTAATTCCATGTTTTTCCTGATTCCTCATATTTACTTGCACCAGTGCTCACACATTCACTCCATGTACTTAATAATCAGCCCTTTTTTATTTTAATAACTTTCAGTTCTCGTCTGCTGGTAGTGTTGGAAAACCCAGAGAAAAGCAAGCATTTAAAAAAATGTCGTTTCAGCAAGAATATTACCCTACTTCCATTTATTAGCACTACATTGTATCCGTAAAAAAGTTAGATTTGACCTGAACAGATGACCTCATCCCTCGTACAATTTTTTTATACGATTGCATTGTTTTTTTGTTTTTGTTTTTTTTATAGCGTGATGATCTCAAACTCCAGAGTTAAGCCTGTAAAAAGTACAGAAATTATTAATATTTAATGATGCTCTCATAAAACCAACAATGGAGAAGATGGTAAAAAAAAACATTAGTTAGGATTTATCATCGTTACAATGAATCAAAATTAAATACACAATAACTGTAACTGGTAAGATAGATGAACATCTTTACAGCAGGTAAATGCAGACTTATATGTTGACTTTAGTTTTTTTTTTTGTCAAATCCAACTAGAATATTATTTGTTCTTTGCTAAACTCTAATCCACCCTCACTGTATCCAGTTTGGAAGTGAAAAAAGGAAGTGAGGAGTTTCCTGAAGCTGCTCTGTCTCCTGCATGCGATGCTGGAGGACATAGAAATGAGCCTCTGTGGCCAACAGGAGGTTTTTAAATTCACAGCCAGGAATCATTCTTTCTGATGTGACTTAGTTTTAACAGAATGATTGTTTTGGACTTAGATCGGCTTGGGCCGAGTGCTGTCCCTCTGTTTTTCACAAAAGTTGCAGCAATCACTCCAGCAACCAGTGACTCAGCATGTTCTCAGTTCTTGCATTAATCAGCGGGTTCCTCTTTCCTACGTTAATGTTAAGGCCAATAAAGGGAAGTCGGTGAGTGCTGGGTTTTAAGGTTGCTGCGTTTGCAGCCTTTATAAATTGACTTAAAAATGTAAAAGTTTTCAAATCTAAAATATTTGAATTCCGTACAAATAAAAATGTTTACAGTTTTAACTCAAATGGAGTTGCTTTGCTTTATCTGTTTAGTTCTTGGGGGAATTTTGTGAAATTTTTCGCTTTACCTTTTGATATGAATTTTTTTTAAACTTTTTTTAACTTTTTTTAAGATGTAATTTTCTCACGTGTCATCATGTTTTTCCTTCCCTGCAAACAGGAGAAGCTAGCAGCTAAAAGCAACATGTGATCAGCAACCTTCAGATCATCCAAATTGAACCAGCTATCAGTGAATTTGCTCTCCAGGTTTTTAGCAAAGAATCTTTTAAGTTGACAATGTATTTTCTAAAACAAAAGCAGATTGAAGCGATCATTTAATGCTCCTTTTTTTGAGATAATATTAAATCTAATCTATGACTTTATAGATGGAGCTCTATTATGTGTCCTCATTTAATATTTATGACGCACAGAGAGACTCTCCGTCTTCTCTTACATTACATTCTCCTGCTCCACCGGGCTCTAATCTTTCTGAGCTCTCATCCAGTGCTGATCCTCTCCTTGTCCTTTCCAGCCTGTTGTCTAGCTCTATTTATAGACTTTGCTCTGTTTCTCTGTAACTCATATTTTCCCTCTTTGTGTCCCTCTCATTTTTTATCTAGATATCTAATCTCCTCTCCTCCTTGTCGCTGCCTTGAATCCATCTATTCTCATTGTTAGCTTTCTGCCCCTTTTCTCACCTCATTCATCCAAAATGTCTCCTTGCTCCTCACATTTCAAGATGTTTTTACCAACTGACAGAATTTTAAATCATCAAAATAATTTTCCTCAAAAAGGAATAGATTTATGTTGATTAGCTTAAATGACTGATCCATGGAAGGTTGTATTGTTTACTAATGTTAACAACCTGAGTAAATGATTTTTTTGCACCAGAAATAGAAATCCTCTTTTCCACTGGCTCTACTTGACCTGGCTCTACTCAACCAGACGTGCTTTGCCAGGGTTTCTATACCTTTTTTATTTTTTATTTTTTAGTACCGGTACCATCTTTTTTTGGTCCGTGTTCAGCAGTATGTGAATTCAGAACTGAGTGAGGCCCATTTGTGATGTAAAAGCATGTTTTCAACATCTACGCTACTTTACACTTATGTAAAGATAAAGCCTCATGCTTACAGGAGATGTGGTTTTTAGATTAAAGCCTTTTTAATAACAAATAATTGAATTAATATTGACAATATCAAGAGTTATAAGGAGTTAGAAAAAGGTTCTAAGTGTGGTATAAACTTTAATCTGGACTTAAGGAGGGGTAGTCACTGGTTCTATGATTCTTGGAGGAGATATTGCTTTATCTTTTACATGATAAAATTGACATGATGATTAAAAAAAATGTTAACCAGGTCTCAGTTTAAAAAAAAAAAAACTATTTATTAACAAATTTATTAAAGCATTAAGAATATTTATTATAGCACATGGAGGGAGCAGCAATGCATGCACTCCACATGATCTTAAGGCGGGGCTGCTGAATGCACTAATGAATCGGTCAATGCGTGCACATATCAGTTGTTACCATACAAGAAAAAAATACTGGCCGATTTATAGTTATGTCTCTACATTGCATTATTAATCCCATCAGACATAAATATCAGAAAATGTTATTGGTTTTTAAATTGTCCAACTTTAAATGGCCCAGCTGAAAGCAGGCTGTCTTTTGAAGTTACTCCCAGCACCAGGATTGTTTCTTTTAAGTGGTGTTTTCAACATTGTCATGGATACCACCAAGTAATGAAAGATAAGGAGGCTTAAACAACAAAACTAATTAGAAAACGTTTAATTGTTTAGATTTAGAGCTTTTTTTTTGGCTCCGATGGCCATATGTTAGGGGAGAAAATGGCTTCAGTAGCTTTTCTGGGTTTTGCTTTGTTCCGTTTCCCCTCTTGAGCGGCCGACAGGATGTTAGCCGACACCCTTTGACCAAACCTTATGTGTGCTCTGCTAACATATGATATAGAACAGTAGGGGTACTGATCAGAGATTCATCATCCGGTCATACCCTAAAAACAGTCCTCTCTTCTCTCCTCCAGGTGAGCGCCCGTTTCCTCCTCCCTCTGGTCTCAGCTTCTCCACCTGGTTCTGCGTGGAGCGATTCAGCGCGGCCCCTCAGGCCCACCCGGTGCGTCTGCTGACCCTCGTCCGACGGGCCACCTCCTCAGAGCAACACTACGTCTGCCTGGCCGTAGTTCTCTCCACCAAAGACCGCTCACTCACCGTCTCCACCAAGGAGGAGCTGCTGCAGACATACAGTGAGAGCAGAAGTCTTTTCCATGTTGTAAACACAAGCAGTATAGATGCTGTTTAGTAAATAAACCTTCTAGCTGAGCTCTGTGGCTCATTGATTCTGCTTCCACCCCTGCCCTCCAAGCAGCGGATGAGTCAAGTGAAGACGCCTCCTTCTACGAGATCCTGCCATGCTGCGCCCGTTTCCGCTGTGGAGAGTTGATCGCCGAGGGCCAGTGGCATCACCTGGTGCTCGTCATGAGCAAAGGCATGCTGAAAAACAGCATGGCAACGCTGTACCTGGACGGCCAGCTCGTCAGCACTGTCAAGGTAACATTATAGACGGAATGGCATTCACAGGGCGGGCAGTCGGCCATCGGTACTCAGGACTTCCTTTGCTTGAAAAGTTTCAAAGGTTTTATTAGTTTTTTTTTTTTTTTAGGTTTTTGAGACACTAGTGGCTCATTTTGTATAGTAGTCTGACAGGAAAGGGGGTACAAAAAAAAGGCGAGACATGCGGCCAAAGACCGCAGGCTGGATTCAAACCTGTGTCGGCCATGTCGAGGACTAAGGCCTTTGTACCATGGTCATGCACGCTTACCACTGTGCCACCGAAGCATGCCCCAAAACTTTTAGTTTTATATGTTCAAAAATGTGTTTCTCTGGTTTCTAACTCGATAGTTTTAAAATATTAGATTTTCCCCCCAAAATAAACTAGTTCTCTATTGGCTGCATATAGCACATGGTTATACTACTGTACATCCATCCATCCATTATCTGACACGCTTGTCCCGAGTGAGGTCTTGAGGGTTGCTGGTGCCTATCTCTAGCAGTCAACGGGCGAGAGGCGGGGTACAACCTGGACAGGTCGCCAGTCCAACTATTGTACATGAATACATAGAAAAGATATTCGAAAAGCTGAAATGCAGCTCCGGCTTTCAGTGTTGTGCCCTTGGGCAAGACACTTCACCCGCATTGCCTACTGATGGTGGTCAGAGGGCCCGGTGGTGCCTGTGTATGGCAGCCTTGCTTCTATCATCGAGCCCCAAGGTAGCTGTGGCTACCATGTAGCTTGCCACCATCAGTGTGTGCGTGTGTGCGTGAATGGGGAAATGCAGAGTAAAGCACTTTGGTCAAATCGCCTCCATTTACCATTCTAGTATGTGCAGCTGCACTCGCAGCCACAGGCTGACAATGCGTCCAAAGCTCTGCAGTGGTGGCGACACTGTCAGCCGTACAGTCCTCAAGAGGAGAAAGGTCTAGATGCTGTTAGACATCCTTTAACCTTTATTTTCTGCAGCTACACCTCTTTTGAAGTCCTCTATGATCTAGAAATTGATTTGTCCTAGTTGTAGCTTTGTTAGCAGGAAGTTTCTGTATGTGAAATAATTTAGAAAGAAGACTAACTATTCTTACTGCAGAAATATGACTTTGTTTACATTTGCCCGCTTTTACAGAAATAGTGTTGCACATTAGATTACTGAAGGGGTTTTAGACTCTTAACAGCTTTACCAGCTGATTATATGAGTTTACAACAATCAGTTTGGGAGAGTGGAAAGTCTTTTATAAATTCAAATATATGGGCAGAAAAAGTTATTTGAAATAAATCTGAACCTACCGGTTCTCTGTGGAAAAAATTTCTGGACTACCAGCTTTAAAGCTTGTAAACTAATAAATATGACTTTACACACCCAACCACCCACATTAATACACTCTCCATTTGTATTATTAAATTTAGGCAGGATCGGGATGAGTCGGTAATAAAGATGACACACAGATACACTTACACTGTTTCTGCTAGAGTAAAATGTGTCGTTTTATTCCGCCACAGAAAACAGCAAAGCAAGCACATCAATCAAGGCACGGTGCTGAATACAAATTAAATTGTTCCAATACAAATTATATTGTCCCCCTTACCATGACACAAAGGATCGGAGGGCCGGTCGACCTCGGCAGGGCAGCAACATGCGCAGCTAGGCGTTCATACGGAACCGTAGCACACTCTGCAAGTGCCAACCGCTGGTGCACGATTACACAAACGCATGATTACACAAACCAAAATATGTTTCTGGCATCCCCTGAACCCACTTTTTACAGCATTATATAATGCTCTCAAGGAAACAGAAACTTGGATAATGAGTGTGCTTAGGCAATAAGAGTGCTTCATTTGTGATACAAAACTTGTATGATTTTCAAAGAACATAAAATATAAAACCCATATATATCACCTTTCCATGTTTTATGGTCCTTGTCAATGACTCCCATTCATTTGTATTGCCTAACCCAGACTAGGGGTGAGTATTGGCAAAGAAGTCATTAATCGATTCAAATCACGATTCACATGCCACGATGCGATTCTATCACGATGCATCATGATACTTGAAATATTGCGATGCATTGCGATATTTTCACTGAACACTGTAAGAAAAAGATACAGCCATTACCAGTGGCTGACTGGCTGGGTATGATCTGGATATTGTCTTCAATTGAAACATCAACTCACCTCAACTCAACTTTATTGTCAAATGTGCTACATGGTAAACATACAACACAGATGAAATTTCAGTCCTCTCAACCCCACAGTGCATAAACATAACATGAAAGCAACTGAATTCATACATAGCTGTATTTATTGAAACGACTTTTTGAGGTGTTGCCATGAAAACAAATACTGGACAGAAATATTACTATTACTGGCGTGGACACACTGACAAAAAGATCTTAGGATTCATGAAACTTAAAATAACAAAATAAGGATAATCAGTGCCGTTTACATGGCCTCAGTGGTCCTTTAAACCAATGAAACGAGAATATTCAAATGTATATTTCCTTTTGGAAATGACGTGCGTCATATCAATTTCATTTTTACCTTCTTTGTTTTTAAAGCCTAAATGCATCCAAGCATCTGACTTGAAATGTGATCGAGCCGCGGGGCGAATTTTCTCAGTGTCCTCCATGTTTTGTTTACGAATGACTCATCGTAGTATCCTGCGGCCGGACATTCTTGTGACACAAAGCAGCAGGCGTCAACACATCCACAGTGACATCTGCTGGACTGGAAGTTGTATTCAACTTGATTTGGCTGATGTGCGCCAACCATTCATGTATTTTATTTGTTCATTTTTTTTTTATAACCGATTCTTGCCTTCAAGAATCGATGCAGTAAATCACAAAAATTAGAATTGCGATGCATCGTCATGACGATTATTTTGCACACCCTTAACCCAGACCCCAACCATTATCAACATTTATCTAACCTGAACCTCAACTGAAATTCACCACTTTAGAACTAAACCCAACACCAAACCTAAGAAGAAAACATTTGCAAACTTTAAAAAAAATGGCCTTAAACTATCCCCACAGAGTAAAAAAGAAAAGTCCATTCATTAATTTTTCAACCATTCTTATGCCCTATAACCCTGACAATAAACCTAAACTTAACCATTACCAATGAATACCTAAAGGTATACCGGTAACTAAACCGGTACAATTAGTCCAGTCCAAAGCCCTTCTATTCAGATCAGAGCCTCATGGGTGCTCAAAGGGAAGTAACTTGTGACCTGGCCTTAGTGTTTTCCTCTCTGATCCCCCCCAAATTTCAACACAGAAACCTGCCTCTTAATCAGCAGCGGTGTCATACAGCAGTCAGCAGACTGTGATGTGGTCTGCGGTGGAGTGACTTAAGATTTTTCTCCTGAGATTAAACAACAAACCACAAGTCACAGCTTCCTCCCTGCAACACTGATAACAGCGGTTTCATTTCCTGCTGAGGACAGGAAACAGCGATCTCTCCATAGCTCTGCCTGCATGTAGCTCTGTGTTTGTGGTTGATGCTTGTTTTAACTCAGCTGAAGTTGTAACCATGTTGGCCATTAACATAAATTAACATGAATGATCGGATCAGCCGTTGCAGCAGATTAAAATCTTTGATCATCTGATATAAATTTATCAAATTATCATTTTCTTTTGAGATATAAGAGGTTAAAAGAGCTGTTTTTAGAATTTTTTCACTCGCAGTGAGGGATCATTATTTAGGTGATATTCCACTGCACATGCAAACCGGATTATACTTATTCAAACCTTGAGGCACCGTTAAAAAATTAGATCTGCTTTTTAACCCTGCGGCCCAAAAACTTTCATAAAGAGGTGAGCTAAAGAGTTCTAACAGTAGATAAAAAGTTTCTTTTCTTTTTATATTTTTCACAATTTTACACCATCCTTCTTACATAAAAAGAAAAAACAATTTGTATTTTTATTTTTCTGTGGAAATTCTCAGTCATTCAGATCATAGCAATCAAAAAAGGTACAGTTACTATGCAATTCAAGACTTAAAAAAAAGACTTTATGCGATTGAATTTCATCACATGAATAAGCTATGCTGCCCCCAGTGGCTTAGATGTGCAATTGCCTCTAAAACTCTCTTATCCCAATGTTTGATTAGATTAGATTTTGAAGGTTTTTAAATAAAATTCCTTTTGATTTGTTCTGACTAAGGTACCTTTAAAAACATACCATTATAGATTGAGTCAGTGGATAAGTCCGAAGAGTGTGTAATAAGTGTTATGTCACTAAACATCATGCAAAAAACCTTAGGATTTCAAATTAGACTTGCAAAAATCACAAAATAATTGTTTATTTATAAAAGTTGTTAAATTGTTTTGCAAAAGTGTCATGAAGGTTAAAACAAACCTTAATGTGGTGTTAACATTTAAAGGTCTTTTAGGCTCTTGTAGAAGCTGTTGTCACGGAGCGAGAAGGAAAACTAAAACAGCTTTCTCCATAGATCTTATTTTAATAGTATAGATCTTTAACTTTAACCTGAGATGACCACACTGCTAACACGGTCCGATTAAGTGTGGCCTAACATAACAAACTCTCCTGTGTTCTTGTTTTGTTTTGGATTCTCTCTCTGATGAGTGTGGTTGGTAGCACACCCTGGTACCATTCTGACTGGAAAAGAGGAGTCTTTGAGTTTCTGGCTGTTTGTTATCTGTGGGGGATGGTCAAACTGAAAATCTACCTATTCTGATCCCAAGTCCATTTCTATGAGGATCCTTAGAAATAAATGTAATGGCTGTGGAGAAATGCCTCCAGTCTGTATGTAGTCTCTGTCTGTATTGTATGTCCTGTTTATCATTCCATTTCATAAAAATTTTTTCCCCCCACGTTTCTACCTCCTTCCAGCTCCACTACATCCACAGCACTCCGGGCGGCTCAGGCTCCACCAACCCTCCCGTGGTGAGCACCGTTTACGGGTACATCGGCACGCCGCCCGCTCAACGCCAACTTTCCAATCTGGTGTGGCGCCTGGGTCCCAGCCACTTCCTGGAGGAGGTTTTACCAGCCACCAGCGTTGCTGCCATCTTTGAACTGGGACCTGACTACGTCGGCAGTTTTCAGGCTGTCTACCTGCCCTGTGGGTGATCCTTCTTAGATGTCACATTTTGTTCAAACTTAACCATTTTTTTTTTACACCACATCACTTGTGTTTTGTTTTTTGCAGGTAAAGACACAAAGGCGGAGGTGTCCCCTGCTACTCCGGTGGCTCTGGTCCCAGAGGAGAAAGTGTCCTTCAGCCTCTATGCGCTCTCTGTCTCTACGCTAACAGTGGCTAAAATCAGAAAAGTCTACAATAAACTGGACAGCAAAGCCATCGCCAAACAGGTCAGGAGAGTAAAGTTGGAGGCAAAAGTATAAGAGAAGCAGTCATAACAGATGGCAAAACATTATTAATGTTCAGACATTTTTTTCCTTCGTGACGATGTTTTTCATCATGTGTGCAGAGAAATAGAAATCATGCTTTTTTGAGAATGTTTTCGTGGGAAAAAAGGTGGATTTTCATTATCGTCCTGTTTCCTTTATGACCTTTTATTCTCTGACATTTTCTTTTGGTGTGGAATCTATTGTACAACCATTGCATCAACCTTGCTGTTGCTTTTATCAAAATGTCATCAGATGATCTAAAATGTGGAGGGTCTTAAGAAACGTAGTAGTAGTGCTACGTTTGCAAAGATAAAAAAAAAAAAAAAAAAGATTAAAGGAGCATAAAAAAACCTATCAAACTTCTTTTTCACATCGTCTCCAAAGGAAAAGACAGCCACATCAGACTAATGTGCATTTACATGCTGGTGTGGAGGGATTCAATTCACTCACTGTAAATAAATGCATATCTTCATTTGTTCTGTAAACAAAATCGTATATTATGCAGTTTTTTCCAAATCCCCCCTGCTGTCATTACTTGGTACAACCTATTCTTGCTAAAAGTACAGCACCGGATCCTCAGGAACATTTTGCAAAGTTGAAGCTAATCAACTTTAGCTCAATCAGAGTCCTGGGTCTTTTCTTATGATCTGTTCTCTTCAGCTTAGCCCACAGTTTTTTCTACAGAGCTGAGGTCTGATTTACCACTTCTGTTATCATTTGGCCAACTGGTTCGACTCACATTATTGCCAAAAAGACGAGTAACAACCTATTTTTAGTTTGGCTGCCACAAATTTTTGTTTTTATTATCTTTAAGGCTCCATGATGCAAACAAGCTTCTTTTTCACGCCACTGAAAAACAGACAAGCAGATTGATTTACACCCTATTCCACATGTTTACATTACAATGACTGGCTTAGATTGTGGCACCAGTGACCCCCCCCCCCCAAACATTTAGTTTTTCATTTGGTCAAAAAATACCCTATTTGGATTATTCTGTTAACCCTGAGGGGAAATAAATGTTGTAGCTCTTTCTTTAACGAGCTGTTGGAGTTGTTGATGGCTGTAGTCATATAGGATCTCTTTTAGCGTTCCATTGTTCAGGCTAAGAGAAATAAACTCATCTTCCTCCTTCCCTTTAGCTTGCGGTGTCCTCTCATGAAAACGCCACTCCTGTAAAGCTGATTCATAATGCTGCCGGCCATCTCAATGGGCCGGCACGTACCATTGGAGCTGCCGTCATTGGATATTTAGGTAAACCTGTTCATATGTGTCCCTAAAACCAGTTACTTAAGCTGCTCCCTTCTTCTCTGAATGGATAAAAGTACATCTACCCTCCTTTGTCTCCCCTCAGGTGTCCGTACCTTCGTTCCCAAACCCGTCGCCACTAACCTGCAGTATGTTGGTGGAGCCGCAGCCATTCTGGGCCTGGTTGCCATGGCGTCAGATGTGGAGGGGCTCTATGCGGCAGTTAAAGCTTTAGTTTGTGTTGTGAAAAGCAACCCTCTGGCAAGTAAGGAGATGGAGCGCATCAATGGCTACCAGGTGGGTCAGCTGACACTGTGGACTACCGCTCTGTCCTTTATGGTCCTCCAGCTGATGTTTTTATGCACTGCAGTCAGATGGAGCTTTTCTTTGTCATGGTTAATCCGTTATTAGTCACCGTATATATGATCAGGAAGTTCTCACTAACTCTTAGTTTTCTTTTAGTCAGACTAGTGTTCTTTCATCTTTTCTTTTCATCTTTTTATTGAACTGAAAAACAATAGTCAGAGCCTTTTCTAAAGCTTTAAATTTGCATTTTTTATCCATTTAAGGGAAAACCAGTGTCCTGTTTTTAAGACCTGCATGAATAAAATGTCCAAATTTTACTCTAAATCTTACCTGTCAGAATGCAGTAGGAGCTTCTGATGAGGACACCCCATGGACACTCATTTGTTACTTACTAACTATGCTACTGAAAAAGTTTCTCTCTGCATGCCCCTCTGACACAAACAGGATTCAGATCTTGGTCTCCCTAATCAAAGAAGCAGACTTATCCCACCACCTGACAGTATCTTTTCAAACCCAGCAGAGTGAAACCTGCCCTGTTTATCAAGCAGACATCTATGAATCATCCTTACCATGCTCTCCTTTAGCTCTGTTCATGAGTCGCCCCTAAACAAAAAAAATAAATAGAAGTGCAGCTTTAGTGTAAATAGTCAGATTTTCTGAGTATTATAAGCTAAATAAACTCAATTAAATTCATTTTATGTATGTAGCACCAATTCACAACACATTTTATCTCAAGGCATTTTTAAGAAGACAATACTGTCAGATTGGTTAAAAGTTCCTATCAAAGAAAAGTAGTTGATTGCATCCAGTCATTGACTTACAAGATATGCTCCTCTTCGATGAACTTTTGGCAACAATTTTCTCTGCATTTTGGAGAGAGAAACTCCCTTTTAAGAGGAATAAACCTACACCAGAACAAGGCTCAGTGTGAGCGGCCATCTGCCAAGGCCAACTGGGGTTCAAGGAAGTAGAAGCAGACATACAGAAAGAAGTAGAGATATAAAAGGGAACTGTTAGCTAGCTCCAAAGGCGGCCTGTCCAAGAAACAAACAGACAGGCTGATGAGCTCTGAGCTACACTGTAGCTCCCACGTCAGAGCAATGAAGAGGGCACATAGAGAAACAGGACTACACTGAAAAACAGGCCAAGCTCCAACATCTACATACAAAGGTGTTGATGTCAGCAGCACAACAGATATTCTCTCCGCAATGGTGTCACAGGAACAGACCAGATGAAGCTACTACAGCAAGAAAATCAGAGAGAATATAAAGTTATGGGTGGAACTAACAGATACTGCAGAATGGGGGAGTAGAGGTGGAATGAACCTGAATGATGAAAAGGGGTCCTTATGTGCTCCAGCAGTCTAAGCCTATAGCAGCATAACTATAGAAAATACATAAGGATAAATTACTATTTTAGATGAGGTATGGGAAATATAGAGCTAAGTAGAAATGTCTGTCCGAACTGAAATATGACCCAGCAACTAAACAAACATCACTCTGTTTTTAACTATAAACTTTATCAGAAAGGAAAGTTTTAAGCCTGATGACTAAAAGATCTACTTCCCATTCTACTTTTAGAAATTCTAGGAACCAAAATAAACCTGCAGATTGAGAATGAAGTGCTCTGTTAGGAACATAAAGAATGATCAGATCTCTGATATAAGATGGAGCGTAGTTATTTGGGGCTTTATACGGGAGAATGACTTTTTAACATCGATTCCTCATGTTTTCTCCTTTTAGCTGCTGGCTATGCTGCTGAAGAAGAAACGCTCACTACTCAACAGCCACATCCTCCACCTCACCTTCTCCCTAGTGGGAACAGTCGACAGCGGCCACGAAACCTCAATCATTCCCAACTCCACAGCTTTCCAGGACTTACTTTGTGACTTTGAGGTGAGCGCATGCAGAGTCACTGTTAGCTTTGAGGCTCCATTCTTCCTTAACGCTGTCGTTTTTCCTTTTCTGATGCTTGTAATTGCCCGACACTGAAAAAGCTCCTGCTTTTGTTGTTCTGCCCCTCAGGTTTGGCTTCACGCTCCATATGAGCTCCATCTGTCTCTCTTTGAACATTTCAATGAACTGCTGACAGAATCCAGGCAAGAACAAACACTTTAGCTGTTTTATTTCCTGTAGGCATACCACATAAGCTAAAATCCTTTTGCTTTGCTTACACAGTGAAGCAGCCAAAAATGCTAAACTCCTTCGGGAGTTTCAGCTGATCCCCAGGTTGCTGCTGACGCTGCGGGACACCTCTCTGTCGCAGTCCACAGTGGCCGCCATCAGCAACGTCCTCAGCCTGTTGCTACAGGGCTTCCCAAACCCTTACGACCTGCTGCGGTGAGCACGCACCTTCACACTCCCTGGAGCTCAGAGGTTTCATGTTCAGTAGCTCTTATTGTGCAACGCTGTCCAGTAATAAGATATTAATATGTAGATACTTTAAAAAACTTTCCACTTTTCAATATAACAAATAATCTGTTGAGTTCCACAGGGAAAATGAATTAATCTGTGAGATTGTGGGTAATATGCCCAAGCTGAGATGTTTTAAAGACCTTTGTAGTTCACCTTTAGTCTGATTTGCTATTTGTGCTTTGCTAAAGTTCTTCAAGACTTCCAGATTGTGAGCATATCTTCTGTCCACAATCCTCATCAAAAGACTTTACTTATTTTTTTTACGGTTTAGCACTGGATGCTTGTTTAGCCATTCAAAAAATGTACTTATTCCACAATGACATAAGTTTTGTTTTAGTTCCTATTATGATTTTTATCACAATGATGTTTACACCTCAAGATTTCAGTGAGGATATTTTGCTTTGGAGTTAACTGGGATGATATTAACAGCTGGGATTTATCTCTGTCAATTTGCTCTTGATGTTTTAGGATAAGTCATGTTTTATTGTTTGGTCATATGACGGTGACTGTGATGCAGCAAAGGGTTGTGGGTGTTTAACTAAAGCAAAGGGCTAAAATCAGAGTTTCGGTAGATTTTTCTGTTTGCACAGTTTATTAAAGAATAGAGAATTATAATGCCTGTTGCATCTGGTGCGTCCCTGAACAGCTTTTGTCTTGTTTTATAAACATTTTGAGAAAGTTGCATTTTATGTTGCTATGGGCTTTTTTTTTCTGCACTTCTGAAAAAAAGTTTAGCTAGAAGTTCTGATAGGCATAAGACGGAAAAACTGTTTTTGGAGTTTCTGAGCTTTATTTAATGTAAATGAGATTAACTTTAGTTGATGGCAGATGACTCGGAAAAGCTGAATCCTGCAATTGAATTAATGTTAGTTTCATAAAATATCAGTTTTGCTTTATACACAAAAACCAGCTTATTGAACCTTTTTATCTTACCTGCAGCAGGTTTGCTTTTTTTTTTACAGTTGCCTTGTGCAGGGAATGTATTTCAATAAACTAAAATAAAAAAAAAATTAAACGATTTATCTTCCGTTTTTACAGTTTTTAGAAGGACGTTAGGATTTTTTAGTCAGCGCTCTTGATTTGCATGGCAGTAGCTAAATATGTAAACGTGGTGTTACTAGAAGAGCCAACAGACAGAGTGAGGAATGAGGAATTTTTTTCTCTGCCTCACAGGTTTGGTCAGTTCATCTCCTCGACTCTTCCCACTTTTGCTGTGTGCGAGAAGTTTGTTGTCATGGAAATCAACAACGAGGAGAAGATTGATGGAGGTGAGGGTGAAACCCATTGAATCGCTGATCTTTAGCGTCCCTCTTGTAAGGGATCCTTTAGGAGAATCTTTAGAGAAGTTATTCTAAAGTCTTTGGGAACATTTGCAGGTAATGACGACGATTTCAGCGGCCTCCTGTCAGCCAGCCTGATCTTGCTGAGAAATCGACTTCTGGATAACCTCCTTAAGCTGCTTTTCACCACCAAAGAGAAGTGCACAGTTAATGTCCAGTAAGATCCGTCTTGTTTTTAAATGAAGTAAAAGCTTTAATCATAAAGCCCTGTGGAAAATGCCTTCAGGTTATTTACATGGAAAACATTTTATTATAGTGCCTAATGTGTAAATGTGTGACCTTAAAGCAAATACAACAAAATAGCAGCTGCATTTTTAGATTCAAACAAGGAGATTAGAAAGATATGTTCTTGCAGGGCGTGTGAGGAGCTTGTGCGAACCCTCGGCTTTGATTGGCTGCTGATGTTCATGGAGGAACATCTCCACTCCACCACGGTGACGGTGGCGCTCCGGATCCTGGTGGTCCTGCTGTCAAACCAGCCCATCCTGAACCGCTTCAGAGAGGGCCTGAGTGGAGGCGGATGGCTGGACCACACCGACTCCGTCCTGACCAATAAGATCGGCACAGTTCTGGGTAAGCAAAAAGCCCCCCCCCCCCATCGCATGACTGACACTTCATCACAGATGAGAGCCTCAGTTTGGTTAAAGTTAGGCTGTTTTGTTGCATGAAGAGAAACATTCAGAGGTTTGCAGTCATGATGTCTAGCATAAATCCCTTTATGTTGTAACATGGCCCAGCAGACGACGCTCCTCACTCTGGCAACGCTTTCCGTCGGAGCTGGCCGTCGTTCAGTAAACAGAAAGCTGCACAGTTTGTGCGTCGCACGGCCAAGGGTTTGTCCTCTTGTTATTCGCCCTTCTGCCTCCCCTTGCTGCAGATCTCATAGTTCCTCCTGAGCTCAGTGCTTTTCAACCTACTCCCAATGTCAGATTTCGACCTAGATGACTTTATTTAAATAATTAGATCAACTCGCCCTCTTGCAGGTTGAGAACCATTGGTTCTGCTTTAAAAGCTCTCCCAGTAACTCACAGTTTGTGCTATAAGGATCCCTTTAGTTTCATTCTGATTTATACTGCAAGTGTTTGGTAAATATTTTAGCTCCTCTGAACCCAAAACCAGGTGCAGAAGTCCTGTTTAGAGCTGCCTGTAGGTGCCTCAGTCACAGGAAGACCCTTCAGCAAACCCACTTTATTCACTCCTCAGTTTGTTCTGCTAAATCCTCCCTAGGCTTTAACGTGGGTCGCAGTGCCGGGGGTCGTTCCACGGTGCGAGAAATCAACAGGGACGCCTGCCATTTTCCAGGATTCCCTGTTCTGCAGACTCTGCTACCCAAACACACCAATGTTCCTGAGCTGTACTTCCTGCTTATGGCCCTCTTCCTGCAGCAGCCTGTCACTGAGCTGCCAGACAGCCTGCAGGTACATGTTAGTATACCCATTTTCTACTTTCTTTTTACACTTAAACTATTACTATATTATTACTCTTTTGTGTTTCTAGCTTTGCACTAGACTGGTTTCCTGCTGTACAAATAAAATTTGCTCTCTGTAAAAAACTGCTGACAGGGTTTTTTTTTTAACCTGTGAGGTTCCCCAAGGGTTAATGCTTGACCCACTGTCATTTTTATAACTGGATTTCTTTTTTCTTTTTTTGTAGCAGTGCTCAGTTATGAGTGTTGAAGTTACCTATCATGATCCCAACTTTAAAAAAGAAAGACCGGCTTTCTGAAACTGAAACAATGGTTGTAGGCCACTTAAAGAGTGCTTTACCCATAGCCATGTAATAATTCCTTTGGGCAGATTATTTGTAAATTGGGGATGATTTA
Source organism: Cyprinodon tularosa (assembly GCF_016077235.1). Taxonomy (NCBI): domain Eukaryota; kingdom Metazoa; phylum Chordata; class Actinopteri; order Cyprinodontiformes; family Cyprinodontidae; genus Cyprinodon; species Cyprinodon tularosa. Next base: position 1,035,950 of record NW_024038924.1, on the reverse strand, counting down.
TGTTTCCAACTTAACTCAGAACATGCATGCAAAATCTTTTAGTTGGTTTTAATTATACTAAAATGACTATTCATTTATCTTGTGTTGCCTCCATGCAGATAAGCAACTGAAAAATTAAATGTGTCAGTTTGAGTCTATATTAACCCAGATTGTGTGTTTTTCCTCTCAGTTTGACCTGGATTCCATCTGGACGTTTATCTTTGGGATGCCGGCCTCCAGTGGGGCGGTGGTGGGCTCCATCCACAGCGTGTGTACTGAGGCGGCCTTCCTGCTGCTGGCCATGCTGCGCAGCATGCTCAATCTGGTAAGAACTTTCGTTTTTTGATCGGTTTTCTGCAAAAACCAGAACCATAGCGTGACTGCACAAGTATTTTCTAGTAGCTATGTGGCTAAAAAGCAAAATGTTTTTATTTAGTCTTGGTTGAGTGTGCCCAGCATCGTCAACAGATAATATGGGGCTGTAAATAGTTGGCACATCTGGCAGTAACATATTGTCATATTGTTATGATGATTATAAAATTAATGTATGTACATATAAAACATTGGAGAAATTAGATGCTTCACTCTGTCTTATGATTCAATCAGAAGACCGCTCTGTCTTGTGATTCAGTCAGTGGAGCATCCTGTCTTATGACCTGATCAATTGTCCTGTCAGAACAATACTCTGTTTTGTAACCATTTTGTAACCATTTTTGTTATGTTCTGTTAATAAAAACGCTCTGCAGAGGAGGTTCGAGGGAGAGAGAGTTGGAGCGTTGGGTTTGGCTCTTTCCCCTTCTGCAGAAGCTGTTGTTGAAAATCCCTTTCTGTGTGTACTCAGTCCTTCTTTTACGAACCTACATTTTTTAACCTAACACATATATTTCAGATAAAATTAATCTTTATTTCTAATCACTGCTCTGAAGCTTTAGTGTCTCAGATCACAGATATCAAATATAAACCAAACACTTGAAACAACTATGTTGCCAAATACTGCAAAATACCACAATTACTGGTCCCCATGTTGTCAGCTTTGATCATCACATACCTCTTGACTCCCCAGAGCTTTGAGTTCCTATCCGATCCTGTGTTTTACCCCAGAGACTAGAGTAGAGACGATTGTGTATCTTGAGAACTATCAGGGTGGATTTTGCGCCTTGCTATCGATCATTGTCCTGCTGATAGACACGACGACCTGTTTTTAGCTTTCTGGGAGAAGCAAACAGTTATTTTGATTTGAAAAATATGTCCTGGTTTTTCCAAGTATAAATGATATTTAAGATCATTGAAAAAAAACAAATAGATTCTACTTATCACAGATCCAATAGAAGTTTTTCCATAACATCTTTTTGGTTTACACCAGACCTACGTGGAATATGTTTTCTTAAAAGGTTGATTTTATACTTTCCTGACCTTGATTCTGGTTTGCTCTCAAACTTTACCTCTAATAGTTATGGATCCTTGCATATGATATTGATTTTACAGCTATATTAGCTCTGAATTGTTATAGCAAAATAACAGTGATTATCTGAAATAAGTGTTTTAAAGTGAAGTATTCCTACCACAGATAAGAATATCTGTGGAAAGTAATCTAATTACATCTTAACTTGGAACCACATCCTCAACTTTAGTCGTTTAGTTTTTGCTTTGCAAGTATGTGACTGTGCTATGGAAAATTTTAAAATTGAATAAGCTTACAGGATGGGAAGCGAAACGTCTTCAAACTTGGAAACTTTTTTAGCTTTTTTGTAAAAAAATTACGTTTAAATTAAAAAATTATTTATTCATTTATTAAACCTAAAATAACCTATTTAAATTTTAAAGATTTAAATTTTTTTTTCTTTTTTCCTTTTTTTTTTACTTACCCAAAAATAAACTTGACATGCATTATTCTAATTAAACAAAAAATAGTAAACCTTTTTTTGCATGAAATGAATATCTAAATTATTATTTGATTATATAAGTGTTTTTTTTTACACATTTATTGTATTTAATTAATATATTTAATAAAAAAACAATTCATCAGTTTTTGGCAACCCCCCCCCCCCCCCATAAAAAACAGATTAAGGCCACCCCTATTGAAAAAGCTCACTGTACCTTGGCCCGTTTAATAAATCAACAAAAGCAGTTTGGTGCACCAAATCATCAAATTATTACTAGATTGATTTCAACATAAAAAGGTTGTTCTCGACTTCTTAAAATCCAATAATCCAAGAATAATGACTGTAAATCCATCAGTGCTCTTCATTCGTGTCTTTGCTCCTCTGTGAGTTAAGAGGCTTCTCCGGCCCCCTGCTGACTAAGTGGCTCAGTCTCTGAGAAGTCGTCTGCTGAGGGAGTTTCATTTACTGTTCAGAAATAAAGGATTTAAAATGTGAGCTTTGAGCAAATATTTAATGTTTGATTTGTGTTTCCTTGCAGCCATGGCAGTCTGAGGAGGAAGGTTCTTGGCTCCGGGAGTACCCAGTGACTCTCATGCAGTTCTTTAGGTACCTTTACCACAACGTGCCGGACCTTTCACCGATGTGGCACAGCCCTGAGTTCCTGTGCGCCCTGGCAGCCACCGTCTTCCCCTTTAACATCAGGCCGTACTCTGAGATGGTAGGACTCTCTGCAAAAAGAGATAAATTACCCTGAATCAGTGTGTTTTCTTCTGCTTAAGGTCTGTAATGATGTTTAAGAGGTCTGTCTGCCTTTGAGCACTTTCAAGGTTTTTTTAATGTTTTTCTTTTAAAACTACCTCGATAAAAGCAGAGTGCAACGATCGAAAAGGATAAATAGAAGCTGCTTTTCTTCGTCCTCTCTCTGCTGAAGCTGTATAGACTGTTTTTCCCTCTGTTGCTTTAAGGTGAGTGATTTGGATGACGAAACCAGTTCTCCAACCGAAGAGTTCAAGGCCTTTGCTGGAGACACTGGGATGAACCGCAGCCAGTCTGAATACTGCAACGTGGGCTCTAAGACCTCCCTGACCAACCACCCTGCCAAGAAATATGTCTTTGACTTCATGAGGGTCCTGATCATGGACAACATGTGCATGACCCCCGCCAGCAAGCAGACGCCCATCATCGACATGCTGCTGGAGGTTCGGGACGCTATAATCAGACCCAAACCTTTAGATCATCTTTGGATAACATCTGATCACGTTTTTGCTTTAACCTGTAGGCCTCCCCAGATCGCTCCACCAGAACTCAGCAGAAGGAGTTTCAGTCCAGCATCCTGGATGGAGTCATGGAGCATCTCCTGGCCGCAGATGTCCTTCTAGGTAACAGCATACCAGCATTTTCCTTTATTTATGCTACTATCACAGCTTTATGTTCTCAGTTCAGGGATTTATTACCTGCTTAATTATAGAAAATCAACACATTTCAATTAGCAAGAACCTCCAGTGATTCAATTCGAGTTTTAAGCAGTGATGAGCATCCCTTAGTTCTGTATGAACCCTTATAGGTGTTTCACAAGAAAGGAAATTACCCTCACACATATTTAAACAACGGTTTCCGTCCAAATAGCTTCTTCATTCTAAACTTTCAGAAAACCTGAATGCAATTAAGGCCAAGATTGAAACTAAAGCCCCAAAACAATTTTTCTTCTTTTAAAATTAATTTCTAAATGAACTTTCGGGTTGAAACTTCAGCTTTCCAGATTGAACACTGAAATGCACAAATAACTTTACAATCCTCACTGATTGTTTTGATGGTTAAACACAAAAAAGCCTCCCGATGAACTGAAATACAGGTTAACCTGAAACTTGAAACCGTCTGAAACTTCACCGTATCCAGATTTCAGGTTAATTTTAGGGAACAGGTGTCATCATACAGTCAAGAGTTGGCTGACTGTTTCTGAAACTTTAGAGGTTAAAGGAATTTCTTCAATGGGAAAGTTTCTCAAAAGCTACTTGTAAGTTTCTGATGGTGGCCTGTTAGTTTGGGTGGAGTGGCCTGCAGGTTCCTTAAAGTAGTCTTTAAATTCCTAAAACTACAAATTACAGTAAACATGTAACTTGTAATCCCTAGAAAGTTACATCATGGAAAATAGTATTTAAATCCATTGACTGATCATCTTTACCGTTTCTGAGAAAGCACCTCTAGTTTGGTGTTACTGCAGAAATTCTCAAATATTTCACTTCTAAGAAGGTAAAATGTAAACATTTAAAAAAAATAACTGACCTGGAAGAAACCTCTGGGCAGGAAATGTGACCTGATGGTCGCAGGAAGTCATTTGTACATTTGGAGAGAGTAACTAGGAACAAAAGCTGTAGATTCCAGGATAGAACTCTGGAAACTTTCTAAACATGATAAAGTTCTGCAGAGTAAACTGGAAGCTTTAGGCTTTATCATTGATTTTCAGCATAGTTTCCTATCAGCATTTACTGAGTTAACTGATAGTTGAGGCCTTTTTTCTTTTCTATTTTTAACAAATTCTTAAATCTGAATGTTTTTTCTGTGTCTCATTTTTTTTTATTTCCACTGAAGGTTAATTTAGTAACAAAATTAGACAGAAATGTAGGTAAATGCCTAAATTCACATGTTAAATAAAGAAAATACAAATTTCTCTCATCTTTAAGGTGAAGACGCCTCTCTGCCTCTCAGCACTGGGGGCAGTTATCAGATCCTGGTCAACAACGTCTTCTACTTCACCCAGAGAGTGGTGGACAAGCTTTGGCAGGGAATGTTCAACAAGGACTCCAAGCTGGTGGTGGACTTCATTGTGCAGCTGATTGGACAGGTATGTCCAAAAATGGCTCATTTGAATCTCTTCCATAAAATGTAGCAGTAGTATTTATCCTACATTTGTTAGCTTCAGGTAATTTATTTCATCCTGAATCACTGTGGCAGATTGTGAGACACAGACTGGGGTATTTGTACCTCCTAAACTGGTTGATTTAGTTATTTGTCAAGTTAACTGAACCAATCCATCTAGAAAATGCCATTAGATTAGCAGCATGGATGTAACTATAAACCATATTTGTCCATTTCAATTGAAACATTTTGACAAAAATGACATTAACATTAAAGCCTGAATTGTCAGACATTTGGGTATTTTGAGGTAAACATATCTAGTTCACACACGATGGATATAATTTGTTCATGGGAGTTTGAAGCAGAGTATAATACAAAATAAAACATGACTTTGTGGCTATTGAACAGCACATAAAGATTGGATCATCAAAGTAGCTTAGACTTATGCTACGTTCACATGTAAAACAGCGGAGGAAGCAGACGCAGCTAATTTACATGCATAGTCAATGGTTGACGCGCATCTTGGTGCAGCAAAAGGTCCCACAGCATGCGTTTGAGTAGCAGGCGCAGCGCGTCTGAGCAGCTGAAACAGCGCCTGATGTGCGGGACGCACTGCGAAAGCAGCTGCTGCTGATTGGAAAAATTGAACTTTTGCTACTCGATGTGCCACATCAACCAATCAGAGTAGCTAATTTATGAGCTGGCAGGGAGACAGACACCGCACTGCTGATGCAGAGCGCTATGATCAGGGGAGTGATCGTTTAGCTTTTATTATCCTGTAGTTTGGTGTACGTACAAGAAAACGCTAACATCTACTTCCAGCCGCTGTGAACAGTACTTGAAAACGAAAGTTACGTATGTAACTACGGTTCTATGAATCCCGGATGACCGCCAGAGGGCGGTGCTGAAAGCACTGAATGTTCCCTTCGGGCATGCGCAGTTCGAGTAATTATACCAACAGAGTCACACCTGTGACACCGGATGACCACTCAGAAGCTATATAGCCTGGTGTCATCCTTTGCTCTGCTCCTTTTTTCTTCTCGCAAGCGGTTCGCTAACTTCCCCGTTGTCTGAAGCCCCTGTATCTTGACTGGAGTTGCGGTTATTCTCCGCCCTCCCAGGGCTGCAACGGGTCGATTCTGAGGATTACGGAAGGTAAGTGAGTTGTTTGCTGGTGATGGTAGCGTCCGCGCCCCCTCTCCCGGCTCACGACTTTAGCTTTTTACCTACAGCTTCGTGCTGTTTTGTTTCGAACTGGTGACGGCAGCGTTTTCGCCCCTACTCCCAGTGTGAATAACTTCACTGCCGAAGTTATATACGGCTAACATAGTTAGCTTCTTTAGTTTGTTGGTGTTATACCTGGTGACGGCAGCGGTTTTCGCCCCCTCTCCCAGTATATTCCCTACTTTTGCATCCTTTTTTTCACCTGTCTGCGCTGCTATAATTACTGACGGCCGCGGTTTTCGCCCCCTCTCCCAACCAAGTGTGGTCTACTTCGTTTGCCGAAGTTGGAGACTGCTAACGTTGTTAGCCTTTTTTGGTTTGTTTGCAGCCTTCTTCATCGGTCTGCTTAGTTATGAATGGTGACGGCAGCGTTTTCGCCCCCTCTCCCAAAATCAACCTTTTTTGCAGCCTTTTCGTTGGTCTGCTCTCTTAATTGGTGACGGCAGCGTTGTTCGCTCCTACTCCCAACTTAAGTTTCCATACAGCTAACATTGTTAGCTTTTTTGGTTTATTGGTTTTATACCTGGTGACGGTAGCGGTTCTCGCCCCCTCTCCCAGTATCGGCTGCCTTGTGCTCGCAGCCTCTTTCGTTTCTCTGCTGTAATTGCTGACGGCTGCGTTTGCGCCCCCTCTCCCGATTTTCGATAACTTTCTGTTCTTTAAGCCTTGTCGGCCTTCGACATGGATGGCTCCCACAGCTGCATGGATTGTGGGGCTGCCCTGCAGGCAGAGGATGGCCACGACCTGTGCCCTACCTGCCTTGGACATGAGCACCTTTTGGAGGCGCTGTCTGAGAACCCCTGTATGAACTGCAGCTTTATGCCCCATGCAGTGAGGGTGGCCCGGTTGGCCCAGTTGTGCCCTCAGGAGGGCTCGGACCTTCCGCCCTCTGGGCAGGTGGTTCCCCCCAAGCGTTCTAAGCGCCGTGGTGGGACCACAGCATCTGTGCCCCTCCCCCGGAGGAAGCGGGCCAAACCTGACCAGGGCCTGTCCACAAGGGTGGAGCAGTTGTCAGCAGAGCTGGCAGAGATGAAGTCCTTGTTGCAGACACGGCAATCTGATCCCTCGCTCCCAGTGGTTGGGCTCTCTTCCCCACCAATGCCCGAGCTGGTTGTAGAGGATGACGTTATCTCTCTGGCTGCTTCCGCTTCTCATTTTAGAGATGAGGAGGAGGCAGGGTCCTCTCAAGCCTCTGAGGCTGGTTCATTTTCATCTCAGAGTGCGGTTGGAGAGGCCGGTGATGGTTCCATGCGGGAGGTCATGTCTATGGCCCTGAAGCAGCTGCAGCTGGAACTCCCACAAGGAGAGGCATCCAGCTCCGGCAGTGCCTTTTTCAGACATGGAAGGGCTCCTACTCCTTTTTCTGTACCTCCATCAGAGGAGTACTTGAAGGAGTTACACGCCTGTTGGCGGGAACCGAGAGCGCTGTCGTTTCTCTCATCGGATGGTCGTGTATTAGCTGCCATGCATGAGTCGGTGAAGGCCGGCAAGACTGCTTTCCTGATGGCTATCGTCTCAGCTAAGAGGGTCAGTGAGCTACATGCTCTTTCTGTCAGCCCTAGGTGTATCAGGTGGAATCCAGATGGCTCTGGTGTTACCCTGTGGCCTAATACTGCGTTTGTGCCTAAGGTGTTGTCTCCTTTTCACTGTAACCAGCCATTGCGGCTGGCTCGGTTTCAGCCTCAATCTGGTACAACTGAGAATGAGTCTGAGTTGCTGTGCCCAGTAAGAGCGTTGGAGGCATACATTGCAGCCACCGCCAATCTGAAACGCTCGGACCAGCTTTTCCTATGCTATGGGGGTCCAAGGTTAGGCTGTCCTCTTTCTAAACAGCGTCTGTCCCATTGGATTGTGAGTGTCATCTGCCACGCCTACGCTGCAGGTCACTGCTCCCTGCCAGTCGGTGTGAGAGCACATTCCACCAGGAGCGTCACCGCTTCCTGGGCTGCTTTGAGAGGGGTTCCGCTGGAAGCTATATGTGCTGCTGCTTCATGGGCTTCCCCAACCACCTTCACCAGGTTCTACAGTGTCAATGTGGCTGCCCCTCATCCCCTGGGTCAGGTCCTTTTACAAGGTTCTGCTGGGCCTCCTCTGTGAGGTATGTGCTCAGGATTCCTTGTGACATCGTTGGCATTAGTCATTCAGTGCTTTCAGCACCGCCCTCTGGCGGTCAGTAGGGATGAAATAGAACGAAAGTTACGTATGTAACTACGGTTCTATGAATCCCGGATGACCGCCAGAGCTTCTCTGTCACTCAGAATCCTTGCTTTTGCGAGAAGATTCTGTAGGAGCAGAGCAAAGGATGACACCAGGCTATATAGCTTCTGAGTGGTCATCCGGTGTCACAGGTGTGACTCTGTTGGTATAATTACTCGAACTGCGCATGCCCGAAGGGAACATTCAGTGCTTTCAGCACCGCCCTCTGGCGGTCAGTAGGGATGAAATAGAACCGCGAAGAGGCGACCTGGCCAGAGGCTGCTGTTGAACGGGATTTCTAGTGACAGATTACCGCCGGTGTACGGGCGTCTGAGTTGCTCTGACAGCTAAATAATATTTGAAGGCAGGATTGTAATCTTGATGAACTGAAGGCACAGATTGTTTTCCGGTGGACTTTCTCATTTAAAAACATTAAAACTACTTTTTACCCACTAATTATAGCAAATATGGCTGTCATTGTGCAGGCAAAGAAAGGATAGGGTAGCTCTGCCCAACGTGCATCAGACCCACTTTTCGACCACGCTGCTAGAGTTAAGAGGCTTTAGCCGCACATCAGAACTAAACTTGTACAAGCATAAAAAATGAAGCAGCACTTTTGCTGCTTGTTGTTAAAGATAGGCTCTATGTATGCACCTTGGCGCTCTATCTCCCAGGTTCTTTTTCCTGAAAAGAGATCACTCGGGACAAACTCTTTAAATAACACTTCATAACTTATATGTAATAAATAACCAGGAGACATGACAACTGATTTTGATAGAAATTGAGTGTGCAGAAGGCAGCTACTCACGTCCATGCTCACCTCTCAGGAAGTGGCCCAGATTAACAGTTAAAAAGGCATTTTATAAAACTCCAGATCACCACTTCATCACATTTTACATCATACACGTTAGCAGATGATTATACATTCATTGCTTCAGCCTTATCAAAATATTACACTTCGTTCTCAGCTGAAGGACACAGCTCTCATTCCATTTCCAAATCTTTGCCAAGTACAGAATGAAGATTATTACTGTATGTCCAGACAGAGGAACTGTCTTAATTAGACTATTGTGGAAAACATCAGTTCTGACACGCAACAGGCAGCCAATACCAAGGTGTTATAAACTCACACATCATCAATGATAATAATCCTAACATTGTGGTGTGAACGTAGCATTAGACTTGGACATAAACTCAACCTCAACTTGATTTATTCCTTGGGATTACTCCTTCAGGGAAATTCTAGTTCTAGTAGCTTATATACAGGTGCTGGTCATAAAATTAGAATATCATGAAAAAGTAGATTGATTTCAGTAATTCCATTTAAAAAGTGAAACTTGTATATTATATTCATACATTACATACAAACTCATATATTTCAGATGTTTATTTTGTTTAATTTTGATGATTACAAATGACAACAAATGAAAATCCCAAATTCATCATATCAGAAAATTAGAATATTACTGAAGACCAATAAAAACAAAGGATTTATAGAAATGTTGGCCAACTGAAAAGTATGAACATGAAAAGTATGAGCATGTACAGCACTCAGTATTTAGTTGGGCCTCCTTTGGTCTGTATTACTGCAGCAATGCGGCGTGGCATGGAGTCGATCAGTCTGTGGCACTGCTCAGGTGTTATGATAGCCCAGGTTGCTCTAATAGTGGCTTTTAGCTCTTCTGAATTGTTGGGTCGGGTGTATTGCATCTTCTTCTTCACAATACCCCATAGATTTTCTATGGGGTTAAGGTCAGGAGAGTTTGCTGGCCAATTAAGAACAGGGATACCATGGTCCTTCAACCAGGTACTGGTAGCTTTGGCACTGTGTGCAGGTGCCAAGTCCTGTTGGAAAATGAAATCTGCATCTCCAAAAAGTTGGTCAGCTGCAGGAAGCATGAAGTGCTCTAAAACTTCCTGGTATGTGGCTGCGTTGACCCTGGACCTCAGAAAACACAATGGACCAACACCAGCAGATGACATGGCACCCCAAACCATCACTGACTGTGGAAACTTTACACTGGACTTCAAGCAACGTGGATGAAGTGCCTCTCTTCTTTTCCTCCAGACTCTGGGACCTTGATTTCCAAAGGAAATGCAAAATTTACTTTCATCAGAGAACATGACTTTGGACCACTCACCAGCAGTCCAGTCCTGTTTCTCTTTAGCCCAGGCAAGACGCTTCTGACGCTGTCTGTGGTTCAAGAGTGGCTTGACACAAGGAATGCGACAGCAGAAACCCATGTCTTTCATACGTCTGTGTGTGGTGGTTCTTGAAGCACTCACTCCAGCTGCAGTCCACTCTTTGTGAATCTCCCCCACATTTTTGAATGGGTTTTGTTTCACAATCCTCTCCAGGGTGCGGTTATCTCTCTTGCTTGTACACTTTTTTCGACCACATCTTTTCCTTCCCTTCGCCTCTCTATTAATGTGCTTGGACACTGAGCTCTGTGAACAGCCAGCCTCTTTAGCGATGACCTTTTGTGTCTTGCCCTCCTTGTGCAAGGTGTCGATGGTCGTCTTTTGGACAACTGTCAAGTCAGCAGTCTTCCCCATGATTGTGTAGCCTATAGAACTAGACTGAAAGACAATTTAAAGGCTTTTGCAGGTGGTTTGAGTTAATTAGCTGATTAGAGTGTGGCACCAGGGGCCATCAATTTTGAACCTTTTCACAATATTCTAATTTTCTGATATGATGAATTTGAGATTTTCATTTGTTGTCATTTGTAATCATCAAAATTAAACAAAATAAACATCTGAAATATATGAGTTTGTATGTAATGTATGAATATAATATACAAGTTTCACTTTTTAAATGGAATTACTGAAATCAATCTACTTTTTCATGATATTCTAATTTTATGACCAGCACCTGTAGAGTACAAATGGCAGAGATAAAGCAAGATTCCATTAAAGATCAAAAATACAACAGACAATATAAAAAAAGTGTATATAGTACAGAAAAGCATAAAAAAAGTTGTAATGTCCTAAAATATGTTTCCCTTAAATATAAAAATATCTGCACAGTAGAGAGCTAATGAAAGACTACACATTAGTTGACTTGGATTATTGCACTTGTACTGCAGAGATGTACTGACCTTATAGACAGTTACATAAGGTCAGTACATCTCTGCAGTATACCGGTAAGTGCTATTTAAATATCTTTATGTGATTAGTGCTATTTCTGTCCACCTGCTTATTGTCAGTTATTTCTGTTTTTAACAGTCAGGTTTTCTAGTAAAGTTTGTGTATTTACAACTCAAAGCCTCATTGCAGTTAGTTTAGAAGGCTGTACCAACAAAAGCTAACAACCAGAGCGTGTACACAGCCGACTAATGATTGAGTCTGCTTCCAGTCTAAGAGACGGTCCCAGGGTCTGTCGCTGGACACCATCTACCATTGTCTGAACCGGACGGTGCTCTACCAACTCTGTCGACCCCACAAGACGGTAGCTCAGCAGGTGGCCCTGCTGGACGCCCTGCGAGTCCTGACGGTCAACCGCAATCTGGTGCTCGGCCCGGGCAACCACGACCAGGACTTTGTGGCCTGCCTGGCTCACTGCTTCATCTGCCTGCACAGCGGGAGGTAAGAAGGAAAAAAACCAGACATCTGCAAACAGGGGCAGGAATGTTTTTATTTGTTTAGAGGGAAAAAAAGCATAGTGTTTTTGAACAGATTTAGTTTGAATATGCAGCAAATGAATCCCACATAGAATTGTGTTGCATGTGGGATTTGGTGACAAACAACATTATCTGTAACAGATGTGCAGCTTGTAGTGACATTTTATGAACTTTAAAGCAGGTGTGATCAGATTCCCTCAGAGTCTCATGCCATCCCACCCCAGAGATGTGATGTTTCTACAACCTAAGAACCAAACAGTTACCTGCAGGATGTGTTGTTCCATGATTGTTTTTCTCTCCTCAGCAGCGTGGAAGGTTTCGGTTTGGAGGCGGAGGCCAGGATGACTACCTGGCACGTCATGATGACCGCAGAGAATGAAACTGACTCAACACACAGCCACGATGTCAGCGAGGGTGAGACACTATGCTCATTCTACTCATGTGTGGGTTTGTTGTACGCAGAGGGATTTATTCTTGTTCTTATTATTCATCCTCCCCTAAAAACAAGATCCAAACAGAAGGTTTTCATACATTTATCTATGGAATCGTTTTCTTCCTGTATCGATTTTTATTTTAAAAAGTCCCGTCTGAATAGAGGTAGACTCTTTGTGCAGCTCTACAATCAGAACACAGGTAGTTGATCAGAAAAGCAGCCTTACATCACCACTTTTAACGTGATAAGTTTTCTCCCTCCTGCAGGGCGACAGCTGCTGCTGAAGGCCGTGAACCGCGTGTGGACGGAGCTGATGCACAGCAAGCGTCAGATGCTGGAGGACATCTTCAAAGTGTCTCTGCCATGCAATGACAGAGGACATGTGGACATCAGCACCGCCCGCCCTGCTCTGGAGGAACCTGCTCTGAAGAGCTGGCAGAACCACCTAGGTGAGGGAAAAAACTCAGAATACATTCAACCCAATCGTACTCATAAAGGGCATGGCTGTACGGCTCTTTGTGAAAACAACTCTGTTATCGTTGACTTCTGTGTCGATTCACATCGATATAAGCAGGTTACTGCTGACATTTTAAAGTGGTTTCTGTTTTACAGCCAGAGAGTTTGGCAGACAACCAGATGTTCTGAAGTTTTAAAGTTTATTTATTCAGTGACACAAAATCCATGAAGAACCAGCAAACAAAAAGTGTAATCTGCTCCTCTAAAATGGAAAGTAGTAGTTTGGAATTATTTGGGTACAGAAACAACAATCTTTAACGCAACTTTAAAAAGCGACAGCAGAAAAACAGACTGATACTGGAGAACGACTAAACCAAGCAGCCTGAGGCATTTAACAGAAAGTCCAAAATGCCTCACAGCTTATGAGATTCTGGGGTGACGGTCCTGACCAGGTAGGCTTCCCTACAGTTAGAATTTTATTGTGCGTTCAAATACAGCTCGTACAGCGGCTTGTCCAAATATAAAAACAATGCTAACATCATTTAAAGACACGTAGAAATGCTCCTAAAAATCAACACTTAGCATTTTGTTCTTGTGTAATCCATTCATGGAGCAGATCTAAGCGGTTGGTTTACAAGTTTAATCTGCTGTCTGAACCTTTACCACAAGATTAGGTAATATTAATCCTGAGGGCTTAAAGTTTAAATAAATGCTGTAATCTGGACTCTTTCTCTCTGCGTTATCAGTTCATGAGAAAAAGTACATCAGTCGCGGGGAAGCTGCAGCGCCAGCCGCCCAGTCCAAACTCTCCAGAGTTAGCAGCGGCTTTGGCCTGTCCAAGCTGACCGGTGTGCGCCGCAACAAGAAGGAGAACAGCCTGAACAAGAACAGCCCGTCTGCTCTGGTAAATTTGTCGCATCGAATGTCACTTAGTTCAACCCATATTAGGTCGGGTTTCATTTTCCATTTCTGACCAACAGGAGACTTTCCAGTGGATGTTCACGCACATCGCAGTGGTTCGGGATCTTGTTGCCATGCAGTATAAGGAGTATCAAGAGGTACCCAAATAGGAGGGACACTGCAGTGCGACTTTACAGAAGCATTTTTGCAGTTCCATTTATAATTCATAGCAGCCTTTTTAAAGTGACTGACCGTCAGCTTTTCATCCATCTGTTCTGTCCGCCAGCGGCAACAGAATGCCCTGAAGTATGTGACCGAAGAGTGGGCGGCCATCGAGTACGAGTTGCTGCGGGAGCGAGGCCTCTGGGGCCCGCCCATCGGCTCCCACCTGGACAAGTTCACGCTGGAGATGACGGAGGGGCCGTGCAGGATGAGGAAGAAGATGGTTCGCAATGACATGTTCTACATTCACTACCCATACATCCCTGAGACCGAAACAAACACCAACTCTGCACAGGTACTCAGCTCTACAACAAGAAAATCCTCCCTGATGAACCAGTTTTACAAACTTTCTACTTTTTCAGATTCAATGTATGTGCTTTTATTAGACAGAAAAGCAATAAGTGTAAGCTAAAAGGTTTCTCTAATCCCTTGCAGAATTGTTAACAGGGTGTTTTGAGTTTAAGAGACAAGACTTGAATTACTTGCCCAACAAAGATAAAATAAAAAAGAGTCTTAGATCTCCATCCTATATTCTTACATTTGACAGAATCCAGCTTCTTCTTCTTTATCCCGTAGTAGTAAGCCGAGATCTGGTAACATATACCCAGAAGACATTCCTTTTAGTTCTCTGCTGAACACAGCTGATTAAAAGGTTCCAGGTTAGTTTAGACACGATTCATTTAAACCGCAGAGCACCAATTCACATCAAATGTTACCTGGAGGGACTTCACCACATGAATGGATACAAGGTAAATCTAGGCCTTACGAAATCAAATCACTGTAGTTTTTATCAGTACATTTGAATCATTTAGACAGACAGTAGGGATATATTTTATCATGATTGTGCATGAACCACATACCGATAACGTATCCCATGAGGAAAATGCCACCCATTTTACTTTATGTTTGCCAAATATATGTCTTTTTTTATACATTGTTCTTTGGATGTGGAGCTGAATTCAGTTCACTTTGATTTATTTTAAAAAAACCCTAACCCAGAAAATGTCCCTTATATAAACTGGGTCATTTAAATGCGCTTTATGGAACATTGTATCTCATGTTAACTAAAGATATTATTGAACCTCGGGTACATCCCGGGTAAATACATTGCTGGTAGGGTTTACAGATTAAGAGAGGCCCATGTCAGGAGATCATTGAACACCTTCAGAAGTTGTGCTGATCCGTTGACCTCCCTGATGGTTGACATCGGAAAACACAGAGGTTGATCTGAACCAGCACATGCTTCCCCTCTAGGTAGGACAGCCATGTGCACGCAGCTCCAGAACATTTATATTTATATGTTCGTTGTGCTCCCATCGACCCTAAAGACCGTAAACCACTGCGCATTGCCACACAGCACTCCAGCCCATGCGACTGGCATCTGTGGTGGCCACCTCCCTGCGCCACACCTTTATTCCCATAGGGACGCCCTTGAACAGTTGAGTCCGGTCTCGCCATGTGGCCAGGGCATAGAGGCACATCCATGTCACTGTGAGCCTGTGATGTATGTGTACGATGTCATCAAGAAGAAAGCTGTTGTGCCACCTTTGAAAAGGAAAGAGCAAACCCAAGAGCACACCATAAGTGACAGAGGTCAGTTTGCCTTGCATCTGCAAGAAGGTGATGTAAGGAAACCGCCAGCTTGAGTATGTCGTTCACCCTGTGAACAGACAGATGAGCCATCATGGCTGTTGAGTCCATCTGCATCCCGTGAAAAGTGGATGTCTGAGATGGAACAAGGCAGCTCTTCCCCAAGTTGACCTTGAAGCCCAACCGTGACACATGGGCAAGGAGCCAGCATGTATCCCAAGAGGCCTGTGAGGGGTTAAAAAGAAGCCAATCATTAAGGTACAGAAGAACCCTGATGCCTGACGTCTGCAGAGGAGAGAGAGCCGCTTTCACGCACCAAGTAAACCCCCTCGGCAAAAGAGAGGGGCCAAATGGGAGCACCTGCAATTGCCAATGTTGTCCCAGATAGGCAAACCTGAGAAAATGGCGGTGGCAAAGAGGCATAAACCACTAGTTGCTGTAAGCTACCGAGAAGAAATGAAAGCTATGTATTTTGGACGTTTTCTGTATACTTAAGAATCTATATTTAAGTGGAAATATGAACACCCCAGCTATTATTAACTGTTTCAGCCTTCCTCTCTGTACCTTTTCCAGCCTTCCTCCCCACCTCTGGTGCCTTTGTTCCCCTCAGCTCAGGTACCCTCCTGATGTCCCTGTGAATGATAATAAGAATAACCCAGTGCTCAGCTCTGTCTGGTGTGAATGCATGTTTTAACTCTACAGCTAAAAGAATCTAAAACATGGCTTTACGCGGTTGCAGCATCCGATGACCACATGCTCTCTTGCACTGTGCACCTGTCTGTGGTTTTGGCTGAAAGTATGTATAGACCTATCAGCTTGCCTTTGGTACACAATCTAAACCTTTCTCTTCCTTTGCCCTGTTGCTCACATCACAAACATGGATTTGGAAGCAAACTGATTTAGTTCAAGCTACTCCTATCAGATTTAGTATATTTGAAGAGAATACGTCTGCTTGTTAAAAAAATCAACATGAGAAAGAAACGACTTAAATGTCCTTTTCAGAAGTCTTTTCTGTGCCTCAGATTCTCACCTTCTTTTCATTCCCATCCAGAAGCCTCTGCGGTACCGCCGAGCCATCAGCTATGACAGTAAGGAATACTACATGCGCCTGCTGTCAGGGAATCCGGGGATGTACCAGCACTCTGTGGAGCACAGCACAGAGGGGGAGACCACGCAGCATGAACCGGAGCACGGGGAGGACACTATCGCTAGAGTGAAAGGTACTTGTGATGACTGAGATCTCACTGATGAACGTTAAGCTCCCGGACACGATAAAAGGCATTTTTAGTGTAACCGAATGTTTATGTGATCTGCCCCTGAGGTGTGTTTTTTTCCCCTGTGATCTCCAGGTCTGGTGAAGGCCCCTCTGAAGAGGTCTCGGTCCACAGCAGATGGTGCAGACGAGGACAGCCAGGAACAGCAGCAGGACCAGCTACTGGAGTCAGGAGGTCCGGAAGAGGAGCAGAGGACCGACAACACATCCCTGCTGCGCCTCCTGGAGGAAGGGGAGAAGGTAAAGAAGATGCACTGAAATATCTAAATTCTCTCTTCATACTTCCCTTATTTCCTACCTTATATAGCTTCTCTTGCTTTATCATTTTCTTCATCTTTTTGTTACTCTTTTGCCATCTTCCTCTATCTTTTCTTCCTCTTCCTGTTTTTTTCCCTCCTTGTTTTTTTTTTCCTTTTCATATAAAATGTTAGAAGGGGGGACTCTCTCTGAGGGTCGCTGCAGCATCTTATCAGACGTATCTGATGTTCTGCACAAAGCTGTCTCACTGACACTTCTCTGTGCGCTCAGTGGATTCTCCCTTTCATCTTTCCTTCACCGACGTTTTCCCTGAACACTGTTTATCTAAGCTCAGAGTGTCCTTTCTCTGAAGTCTTTTTTTTAAGCCGCTGTCTGTTATCATCCATTCCTGCAGATTCAGCACATGTACCGCTGTGCCAGAGTGCAGGGTCTGGACACCAGCGAGGGCCTGCTGCTGTTCGGCAAGGAGCACTTCTACGTCATTGACGGCTACACCATGACTGTTTCCAGGGAGATCAGGGACATCGACACGCTGCCGCCCAAGTAAGTCATCCCCTCCCTGTCTGCCGCTGTACACCAACACCTCCAGAACTGTTAATATGTCTGGAACCGCGGCTGACGGACGGGCAGCACTCCGACTGCACTACCCCTTCACAATGACATCATCCCTCTGGACACCGCAGCTGCTGGGATGATGTAATGCTACGGATGGAGCATGCGTTGTCAAACTCAACAAAGCTTTTTATAAATGTGTCTTTTTGAGGATGCCGACTCTGCCTTTTCCCGCGAGACACAATTGGCCAAAAGCCCAAAAAAGGAAAGGAAATGACAGCAGATGGTTGCTGCACTTTTTATTTTTAAAAGGGTTGTACTGCCTATGGTTTCCCTATGATCCCACAAGGCAATACATTATTGATAAGAGAGTGAAGAAATTAATTAGTTTCTTTCAAAGATTTAGTTGATGCCATTTTTTGATCATAAAAAACATCTTCCAGCTTTAATGCTACATATGTCCTGTATGAGTTGGAAACTGGAGCGCGAGGCTGTGCAGGTGCTTGCAGCAAAAATGTAAAAACTGAATGGAAATTTTTGATTAGGGCTATTCTAAGATGACCAGTTCATCTTAGAATCAGAAGATGGTAACATCTTTTTCCTATGGAAACATCCTGACATGGCTTAATTCACATATGTCATATTTAATCACACAATACTTTGCTTTGTTCTTATGAAGGCAATCATTAGCTACACACAAAACCAGTGCTGTGCAACACATTTTTAACAGGGATGTATGGTAGTGGCAGCATCATGCTAGTGGGGCTGTTATGCAGTAAAAATTGATCTAGAAAGGAGTGAAAATAACTTAAAATCAGTGTGTTTGCCCTTAATTTGAACAGGTAAGTAGAATGATCTTCGGTGCCAGGGTGCGCCATCTTTATAAGCTGAGGAGTATTAATAACAATGGATAACCACAACGAAAGATTTATCAAGTAGGTTTGGAAGTACAACCACTTGTGAGATGCTTCAGACATGTGGTTTTGGAAAATAAACCAGTGCCGCCGAAAAAGTTCACGTGACCATCCGCCGAAGTTCTCGCGAGTTCTCGAATAGGCTTCCCCTAGAGCTTTGGCGGGAAACTGCTGTGCGTCTCTAGAAATTCCAGACCGACGTTGCATACCAGCAAAACTGGTTCGCGACCAGACGCAACCAACATTTGATGTGTGCAGATGCAGAAGTATAATCCGCCCTTCACTAAACATTTCCTGAACATTACAGAAAACTCCTGATTTCAGTGATTGCCTGAATTCAGGATCTCGATTTGGATTGTTTACTACATAACTGCTCTCTCAGCCACCCCTAATACTCCTGGGCATGGTGGTTAGTTCCTTCATCTCAAGCTTGGGTCCTCTTCCGTAGGCCTGGGAGCTTGAGAGTTTCTTAGCTCTCCTTAGAAATGCACATTTCTGGACTGAGAGCTCTGATGTGGGGCTTACTGCCCCGAATGCTCCACTGACCACAGGCACTGCCGTTGCCGTCACCATCCAGGCCTTGGTATTTTTCCAATCTCTCATGTTTATTTTTTTATGTTTCTAACATATGGAATGGCCACATTGATCACTGCTGCTGTCCTCTGCTGCTTATCATTGATCATAATGTCCAGTTGGTCGGCCACCACCATTTTATCTGTTGGTGTCTGAAAGTGCCACAGGACCTTAACTCTGTCAGTCTCCACCACATTCGGAACCAGGGGGTCATCAGTTCGTATTCTGCACAGATGTTTCACTTGGTTATAATGTTCCATGTTTTCCTTTTGCTGCCAGTGTCTTACACTCTGCTGTTTGAGGGTGGATTGTTTTTGGGACCTCACTGCAGAGCCTAAAACTGGGGTGTTTCCTGATATGGTAGATCTGGGCCTCTATTGTTCTGGTGCTCAAGGCCTGCTCCTGTACTGCCATGATCGGTGCTTCTATGCTTTCCTTCATCCCAGCCCTCTCTAGCTATTGGTAGGATTTGGTCATATCAGCCACTTCAGCTATCTGTCGGTGGTACATCCCATATGGGCGGCTTACCTGCTCCTCTCCTTGTTACCATCCGGCCACATTTCTCCAGCCTGAATGACATTCCAATGTCCCTGCTGCAGATCCTGGTGGTGTGGATCAGCAAGTCAGTGTTTTGTTTACTCTTAGCATACAGCTTGATGCCATCCCTGTGCTGGAGGTAGCTGATAGTGCCCCCATGATAGTGCCCCATTCATTTATACAGGTAAAGGACTTTAGTTTTGGGACAGCTTAGTCAAAGTCCATTGAGCAGTTAATCTGTTGCATGCGCCAAGTAGAGTGTGTAAACTTGGTTAGAGTGGATTCCTGCTGTGAGGTCAAGGTGGAGCATCCTGATCGATGCCTATAGATTAGACTCAATGCAGAGACAGACAGACAGACAGACAGACAGACAGACAGACAGACAGACAGACAGACAGACAGACAGACAGACAGAACTGCTTTACCAAAGGTCTGATCTGATGGTGCACACACTTTTTATCAGCAGGTTACTGCAGCTGTTTTATTTTCTGGAAGTTTTTATTTGTTTGCTATTTAATTGATCAGGATAAATCTGGCAGTTAAAGCTACAGTGTGTAATAATTACAGGGATATACAATCAGAAATGTAATATATTATACATAACTATGTTATTTATCATCATCTACGAGCTCAGCCTCTTAACCTTAATATTTGCGTTGCCTTGGAATTCGTTATTTATAATTACATAGGAGCGGGTCTCGCAGCCATGGAGGCAGACATCTTTGCGCTACGGCAGCGCAGAGCCAACAAACTAGCGATTGCGAGATCGCCAAAACGTCACAACGATGTAGAAAAAATAACGGGTATATTTATTATCTTAAGTCTACATGAAATCTATACCCTACACAGACTAATGAAATACTATCTGTAAAATTATCTATGTAAACAAACCTGATCACTTGAGAAGGAAGGTGATGTGGACGTCGTGGAAGACATTTTGTCCCGTAACGCTCGCCGTACTGGGGAGATGTTAATGTTTCTGCAGTCTGTCCGCTAGATGTCGCTAAAAGTTACACACTGTAGCTTTAAAGCTGTACATTATTAATAATCATTTGATTTATGGTATTTGTTCAGTGACGAATCAATGAATTTGCATTTGTTCCTTATTACAATATTTTGAATGCAGTTTTATTTGTCTTACAAGTTTTGTGCTATTTAGATTTTTCTGTGTAAAGTTCAGAAAATAAAGTCCTAATTTTCCCTTTATTTTTTATGTTGTAATAGTTTTTTAATGCAAGCTAAACCTTTAGGGGATACATTTATTTGTGAAGAAAATTGAATAAATTTGGGTCTGTGTTTTCTTTCCAGTTTGCATGAAGCAATCATCCCCAGAGGGGCGCGGCAGGGCCAGAGCCAGCTGAAGAGAACCTGCAGCATCTTTGCCTACGAGGACATCAAGGAGGTTCACAAGAGGCGATACCTGCTACAGGTTAGCATCAACGGTCCAAACAAGAACCAGAAACCACACAAAGACATACTATATGTTTTTTTTTTATTGTCTGAATATATTTACTGTATTTTGCTGTAATTGGAGAATAATCTCAGTAAAAATTTTGTTATTTCTCTGTAACGGGTTTAGATTAGAAATATGTCCAATTAGGATGATCTACCTTCCTGGGCTTTTTTTATGCACAAAAAGCCAAATGAGGCAAGAGAAAAGAGGAAAACCCTTATTGTAACATTATGGTACTGTTTATAAATATAATGATATCGATGCTCAAACCTTTAACGTTAAAGATCCCAGTTTAGTGTTAAAACCTGTTTTTTGTTTCCTTCCCTCCAGCCGATGGCAGTAGAAGTCTTTTCTGCAGATGGAAGGAACTACCTGCTGGCCTTCCAGAAGGGAGTCCGAAACAAAGTTTACCAAAGGTAGAGGATTCAAATTTAAAAGCCTTTTTCACAATTATTTGCAGGTCAAAATGGAAGAGAAATAAACTCGTTTTCCTTTCTAAGGGGATGTTGAATCAATCCTCTTGGCATACAGATGCATTTGTTTTCAGCTGTGTTTTGACTGGATCCTAAGGGAAAGTTTTTTGTTTTGGTCCCATCTTTGGGTTTGTACAGATGATTTAGTTATGCTTTCATGTTTAGGCCTTAACCTTCAGCCTGTAATCTATAGATGGGGCCTATAAACGCTCCCTTGGGTTCAGGGGTGTGTGCCTCAAGGAAAAGAGTTGAAGTGTCCGAGTGTCTCTTTAAGGGGTTGCGCTGAGTGGAGCAGGTAATGGGAAGGGATCAGGGCCTCATCCACTGAAATAAGCTTTTACTCAGTTGAGTAAGGGGTAAAGTCCTGGGTTTTCTGATCCATTTAAGTTAGAAGTTATCAGACCCAGACAAACTCTCCTTTGCCTCGGAGTTGCTGAATCAGGCATATCTTTAGCAGGGAGGTAACTTTGAGGCAGACCTGAAACCTGATGGTGTTATATAAATCTGTCTCTTTACAAATGGATGGATAGATGAGCCAATGAATAGATCCGTCCGATCCGTATGATATTACTTAGTCTACTTTTTGTTGTGGAGTAAACTTTTGGTTCTGTGCAGGTTCTTGGCAGTGGTGCCGTCGCTGGCAGACAGCTCAGAGTCGGTCTCAGGTCAGAGGCCAAACACCAGCGTTGAACAAGGGTAACTATCTCACAAGCATTATATATTTCTTAGTGTTATTAAGGCAAAGCTCATCAGAATAATAGTCAACAGGAGCTAAATCCAATATAACAAATATATTATAAAAGATTAATTCTTATCATTTTCTTCATTATATACCATTAAATAAATAGGCTATATATTGTATGAACCAGTAATATGAATAAACCTGGTTTATTAACAGCTGAGTAATTAGCTACGATTACGGCCCAGGGTAGTAAAAGTAAAGCAGTCACTGAGTTTACTAAACCGATCATCTTTTCCCTCCTGGTGTGCATCAGGTCTGGACTTCTCAGCACGTTGGTTGGTGAGAAATCAGTCACTCAAAGATGGGAGGTAAGCAGTTGTTTGCATGTTTGATCCACACCATCTATAACTGGATTGAAACCCTAATGAGTGAGCGTGTGATCTTTGTTCCAGCGAGGAGAGATCAGTAACTTTCAGTACCTGATGCATCTGAACACGCTGGCTGGACGCTCATACAACGACCTGATGCAGTATCCAGTCTTCCCCTGGATCCTGGCCGACTACGACGTAGAGGTGAACCAGCATTTCACTCTCTGCTGTTTGGTGTTTGACTCAGCAGAAGCTGAAGCACCACACAGAGACAATGGAGAAAAATGTTTAGTATTATTTTTCTGGGTTGTTCCTTTTGTTTTTGAACCAGGAACTGGACCTGAACAACCCCAAGACTTTCCGTAACCTGGCCAAACCGATGGGCGCTCAGACTGACGACCGGCTCACGCAGTATAAGAAGAGATACAAGGACTGGGAGGATCCCAACGGTAAGAACCTCAGAGAGAAGATAACAGGTGACTCATATGTAACATATAAGCTCCAATAGAAAGATAAGGTGCATAATCGACTTTAAGCTGTTAAATCTAGTGCCTTTTTGTTCAGAGGTAACTTTTTTTTGCCATTTTATTCCATCAGGTAAAGCTTCAAAAATACATGTAATATTTGTGTAAATAAAAATGTAATAATTTCTACTTTAACTTTCTTGATTCTAGCTTAAAAACCTTTGATGTGATGTTATTTAGATTCCCACCTTCTCCATTATTTGCTATTTCACTAATAGTACAGCTAATAAAGGTGTAATAAATGTTTAAGGTCCTAATAATTCAATGTAAGACATTTTTATTATTTCTTCTAAAGTTAATAAACTTTTAGTTCACTACCTACCTTTGCTTCACAAAGTTGGACCCCCTTTTGCCTTCAGAACTGCCTCAATTCTTCGTGGCATAGATTCAACAAGGTGCTGGAAGCATTCCTCAGGGAGTTTGGTCCATATTGACATGATGGCATCACACAGTTGCCACAGATTTGTCGGCTGCACATCCATGATGCGAATCTCCCGTTCCACCACATCCCAAAGATGCTCTATTGGATTGAGATCTGGTGACTGTGGAGGCCATTTGAGTACAGTGAACTCATTGCCATGTTCAAGAAACCAGTCAGATGATTCCAGCTTTATGACATGGCGCATTATCCTGCTGAAAGTAGCCATCAGAAGTTGGGTACATTGTGGTCATAAAGGGATGGACATGGTCAGCAACAATACTCAGGTAGGCTGTGGCGTTGCAACGATGCTCAATTGGTACCAAGGGGCCCAAAGAGTGCCAAGAAAATATTCCCCACACCATGACACCACCACCACCAGCCTGAACCGTTGATACAAGGCAGGATGGATCCATGCTTTCATGTTGTAGACGCCAAATTCTGACCCTACCATCCGAATGTCGCAGCAGAAATCGAGACTCATCAGACCAGGCAACGTTTTTCCAATCTTCTATTGTCCAATTTCGATGAGCTTGTGCAAATTGTAGCCTCAGTTTCCTGTTCTTAGCTGAAAGGAGTGGCACCCGGTGTGGTCTTCTGCTGCTGTAGCCCATCTGCCTCAAAGTTCATCGTACTGTGCGTTCAGAGATGCTCTTCTGCCCACCTTGGTTGTAACGGGTGGTTATTTGAGTCACTGTTGCCCTTCTGTCAGCTCGAACCAGTCTGGCCATTCTCCTCTGACCTCTGGCATCAACAAGGCATTTCCGCCCACAGAACTGCCGCTCACTGGATGTTTTTTTCTTTTTCGGACCATTCTCTGTAAACCCTAGAGATGGTTGTGCGTGAAAATCCCAGTAGATCAGCAGTTTCTGAAATACTCAGACCAGCCCTTCTGGCACCAACAATCATGCCACGTTCAAAGTCACTCAAATCACCTTTCTTCCCCATACTGATGCTCGCTTTGAACTGCAGGAGATTGTCTTGACCATGTCTACATGCCTAAATGCACTGAGTTGCCACCATGTGATTGGCTGCTTAGAAATTAAGTGTTAAAGGTACACTATGCAACCGGTGTTGATTTTCCAGCGAGGCTCCCCCCAGAGGGCGAAAGTAAAAGTGCACAGTCGTAAATATGCACAGCTGTTCTCCTGGTTTCTCCGTCAAGCCAGGCGCGGTTGTTTTGAGCTTAGCAGACAGGAGAACGCAACGAATGACTAAGCATCTGACGCGCGTGACGCGCTGCAAACGCGCTGCTGCTCGAGATGGAAAAATTGAATTTTTGCTGCTCGACGCGCCGCATCAACCAATCAGAGAAGCTGATCTGGGAGCTGGCAGGGAGAGAGACAGCGCTGATGATCACTCCTCTGAAACAGTTTATTGACGCCTAAATTAACTTAAAATGCAGAAATCTGCCGGCAGAATATGTTCACTTTTACTATCCTGCTGCCTGCAGTTTGGATTATTTAGATGAAAAACACCTACCAGCTGCCACGGTGAACCGCGAGGAGGCGACCCGGCCAGAGGCTGCTGATGAAGGGATTCCTACTGTCCGCGCACCGCTGGTATGTGGGGGTCTGAGCGGCTCCGACAGAAAAAATATTGTAAGGCAGGATTATAATCTGAATGAACTGACGGCACTGATTACGTTTTCAGGTGTATTTTCTCACTTAAAACATATTAAAACTACTTTATTCCCACTGATCACAGCAAATATAGATGCAAGGCAGAGAAAGGATAGTGAAGCTCTGCCCAACGCGTGTCAGACACACTTTTGCACAGCGCAGCCAGAGCAGCAAAGCTGCTTCAGCCGCGCGTCAGAACTAACTGGTACAAGCAGTAAAAATGAAGCAGCAGACGCGCTTTTGCTGCGTCGGTGTGAAAGCAGCATAACTGCACAAAGATCGCCACTGTGCTAGCAACGAGCATGTTTTTAACTGGGGGGTGTCGCAGTTCTCGCCGTAAAGCAAGACCGACTCTCGCGAGACTTCTGAGCCTGTGGGTGCGGGTCGGTGCTCCTGCAATTGCGAGTGCGGTATTTCCCCCACAGACCACCAGGGCGGCCGAGAATACCTTTGTTCAACCTGAAATGACTCATTTAATCATCCAAAACGTTATGGAACACATTAATTAACTAAAAAGTGTTGCATAGTATGCCTTTAACAAGCAGTTGGACAGGTGTACCTAATAAAGTGGCCGGTGAGTGTATAATCTAGTTACTACATAAATTAGACCAGTAAAGAGTGATGATGATGATGATGATGATGATGATGCATAGCGAAGGAGTAGGATGCAAAGTTCCCACTTCCACCCACCTTTTTAAAGGAGAATTCCGGTTTTTTACACTTTAAGCCCATTTTCTGTAGTGTCCAGGATGAAATCGAATGATCGACACCAAAAGTTTGACAATTGCTCCTGTCTCTGCTTTTTGGCTCATTTAGAATCCACCCCTGGCTGCTTCATAATGGCTGCCATAGTGCATGTCCGATAATGTCCTTAAAACAACCTTAAACGTTCTTTTTTTAAAATATGCTACTCACCGTGTCGTCAGCGCTGTTCAATGACGTTCCAAAAAAAGTTTCGTGAAGAAAAAACGTTCCTGTAGTGTTTTATTTAGCATTTTGTAAATCCCATTGAGTTCTGTTGGAATAGTCAATATTCCCCTGCCACCGGAAACGGAAACGGGGCCTGTTTACACAGTTGTAGTCTTTTCGCTTCACTCTGTGTACTCCGACGTCGAGAATCAAGAATCCACCTTTCGTTTTCCATTTTCAGAGTTTTTTAAAGTGTTTAACAGAGACGTTAGCACCTCGACGTCGGAGTACACAGAGTGAAGCGAAAAGACTACAACTGTGTAAACAGGCCCCATTTCCGTTTCCGGTGGCAGGGGAATATTGACTATTCCAACAGAACTCAATGGGATTTACAAAATGCTAAATAAAACACTACAGGAACGTTTTTTCTTCACGAAACTTTTTTTGGAACGTCATTGAACAGCGCTGACGACACGGTGAGTAGCATATTTTAAAAAAAGAATGTTTAAGGTTGTTTTAAGGACATTATCGGACATGCACTATGGCAGCCATTATGAAGCAGCCAGGGGTGGATTCTAAATGAGCCAAAAAGCAGAGACAGGAGCAATTGTCAAACTTTTGGTGTCGATCATTCGATTTCATCCTGGACACTACAGAAAATGGGCTTAAAGTGTAAAAAACCGGAATTCTCCTTTAAATACTGTTGCTTATCTGGATAAATAGACTCTTATCATTACTGAATTAGGTAACATTTGCCTTCTGTCTCACCAGGTGAAACCCCAGCATACCATTATGGTACCCATTACTCATCCGCCATGATTGTAGCCTCCTATCTGGTCCGGATGGAGCCTTTCACACAGATCTTCCTCAGACTTCAGGTGTGATCCAGTCTCCCAGATCCTCTCCTCTGTATCTTTCCTTTTAGCTTTAGGCATCTTTCAAGCCTTTATCACTCTGTTTAACACCATGGTAAATAAAATAACGGCATCCTTGCAAAGAGGTATAAGTGTTAATAATAAGTGTCATTTACAATAAAAGTGAAAAATGTCTTTAACTGTTATGTTTTGTTTATTCATAGAAATACATTTAATTGATCTAGGAAGGTACGTTTTTCATGAACAAGAGGAACTAGAGCAGTAATGTAAAATTTGCTTCATTTGGAAAAAGTGTGAAAAAAGCAGTCTTTGAAGAGGAGCAGAGGGAAAATAAATATTAATTTCCGTTGAAGCCTTATTCTATTGGTAGCTTAACCTAATATTACCTTGTGTTACTAGTTTTACTGGTTGCAAACCGTTGGAGTCTCATTTGGAGACTGGCTGCAGACAGGACAATTGTTTATTTCAATATGACAGCCTTTCATGTTTTGTGACTGATAGAAATGTTCACTTTTCAACAAATTAACAAATTTACAGTAAATTATTTACTGAATGAAATAAAGCAGAACAAGAAAGGATCCATTCAAGGATGAAATTTCAGTTTTTTTCCTTCAAATTCTAAAATGTTTTAATTTACTAGAATTTGTCTCTTTTCTAATGGGGTGACGGTGCTGATATCCTGAGTGATGCATTGGTCTTTATCCATGTGTGATTCTCAGGGAGGTCACTTCGACCTGGCTGACAGGATGTTCCACAGCGTCCGAGAAGCGTGGCTCTCTGCCTCCAAACACAACATGGCCGACGTCAAGGAGCTGATTCCAGAGTTTTTCTATCTGCCTGAATTCCTGCTGAATTCTAACAACTTTGATCTGGGTGGGTGATCCGGGAGTCTGCTTTCTGTCAGCTGCTCTCAGCTCTGATTTAACCTCTCCTGTTATTTCTTTCTTGGGCCTCCAGGTGCCAAGCAAAATGGCACCAAGCTGGGTGATGTCATCCTCCCCCCCTGGGCCAAAGGTGACCCCCGGGAGTTCATCCGGGTCCACAGAGAGGTAGGCCACCCCCCACACCATCTGAAATATCAGAGACAGTGTGAAATATTAACCCTTGTTGATATATTAACTTACTTTCAGGCTCTGGAGTGCGACTACGTCTCTGCTCACCTCCATGAGTGGATCGACTTGATTTTCGGCTACAAGCAACAGGGACCGCCAGCTGTAGAGGCCGTTAATGTCTTCCACCACTTGTTCTACGAGGGTCAGGTGGACATCTACAACATCAACGACCCGCTGAAAGAGACGGCCACCATCGGCTTTATCAATAACTTTGGCCAAATCCCCAAACAGGTTAGAAACCCGCTCCCTATTTCACCTCTGGCTGTCTGAAATAAGGTTATGTTGATCATTTCACACTGCTGTTACTCTAATAGATGCTGAAATCACATTTCTTGGCGGATTTTTCTTCATTTCAGCTCTTTAAGAAGCCTCATCCCCCTAAACGTGTTCGCAGCAAAGCTAACGGCGACTTAACAGCTGCTCCTCCGAGCTCCAACAACGACAAGATCTTCTTCCATCATCTGGACAATCTAAGACCTTCTCTTGCTCCTGTTAAAGGTCAGCATCATCTTCCTCACATCACGACTAAAAGCCAATGGAGAGGTTACATCTACCATTATCTTAAAGTCTGTGTTTTTTGGCAAGTTTTTCTATTTAAAGGAATAGTACACCCAAAACATGATTAGCCTTCATTTTCTACTCACCTCCATGCTGAACAACACTCTGGAGTACTTTTTTGATATCTCAAATGCATCTGGAGATCTGGGAGACTTCTTGCTGTCTGCTGACATTCAAATAATGGAGGTCTATGGCGCCCGAGACAGAAAGGTCCATAATAGTCCACAAAAACGTGTCAATATTCCTCCATACTGCTCGTCCAATGTAATCCAAGTGTCCTGAGTGGGTAGCATCCAGAATTTACTCGAAACGAAGTAATTTAGAATGTTTTTAGAGCATAAACAGTAGTGTATAGGATTTCCTAATAGCGCCCCCATGCGCGCTCACGATTCTACGGAAGCCGGCAGACCAAACCGGAAGGAAGTGCGCATTCAGCGTCTGGTCTGCCGATAATGCAAGCGTAGAAGAAGAAATGTGCTGTTTACCTGTGCAAAGAAAGAAACAACGAAAGAAAAATGTCTGAGGACTTCAGTGTTGAGGAAGAGCATGAGTTCTTTGCCGAGCTGAATGCGCTGGTTTGGTCTGCCGGCTTCCGTAGAATCGTGAGCGCGCATGGGGGCGCTATTAGGAAATCCTATACACTACTGTTTATGCTCTAAAAACATTCTAAATTACTTCGTTTCGAGTAAATTCTGGATGCTACCCACTCAGGACACTTGGATTACATTGGACGAGCAGTATGGAGGAATATTGACACGTTTTTGTGGACTTTTATGGACCTTTCTGTCTCGGGCGCCATGGACCTCCATTATTTGAATGTCAGCAGACAGCAAGAAGCCTCCCAGATCTCCAGATGCATTTGAGATATCAAAAAAGTACTCCAGAGTGTTGTTCAGCATGGAGGTGAGTAGAAAATGAAGGCTAATCATGTTTTGGGTGTACTATTCCTTTAAGGTCCCACTGATGTTCAAAAAAAAAAAAAAAAAAACATCTGACAAAAATATTGTGTTTTGCATTAGCACACTCATTTTTTACCAAATAAAAGATTAAAAACTTTAGAAGTGTTATCCTGGAAAAGATTGGAAAATATGTTGGAACCCTGTCATAGATCTACCTTCAGTCAGTATTTCAATAATAATAATAATATTAAAGGAGGAATAATGATGCTGAACAGAGAAGTAGATCATAAACAAAACTAAAGGGTTTCCACAGGTTACCTTCAATGCATAAAATGGTAAAGTCCAAAAAGCTGCAAAAAGCTTTGAAAAAATGAGCAGGAATCAGTGACTGAAGAAGGCGGCCATTTTGAAGAACATGTATTTGTATTTTTTTCTCTTTGGGCTGCTCAGTGGAGAAGTAGTTAGCACTGCTTCCTTGCAGCAAGAAGGTTTTGCACCAATGGTCTTTCTGCATGGAGTTTGCATGTTCTCCCTGAGCATGCGTGGGTTCTCTCTGGGTACTCCAGCTTCCTCCCACAGTCCAAAAACATGATTGTTAGATTTAATGGCTCTTCTAAAGTCTCGTTAGGTGTGAGTGGTGTGCATGAATGGTTGTTTGTCCTGTTTGTCTCTGTGTCGCCCTGTGATGGACTGGGGACCTGTCCAGGGTGTACCCCGCCTCTCGCCTGTAGACAGCTGGAGATAGGCACCAGCACCCCTCGCAACCCCACTTGGGATAAGCGTGATGGAAAATGGATGGATGGACATTTGTATCTTAAAATATTTTCTGTTTTGGTTAGTTACCTTCATGTCGGATGTTCTAGATGGTTTGACAGTTTCTGTGTCAAATGTTAAGAATTATAGAGCAAAACCAAAATGGAAAAAACCCCCAAATATAAGCAAATACAATGTTACTTTTACAGAAAAGACATGACATTATTTAAGGAAGACTGAACCAGAACTACAGGATGACATAGTGCGCTCATAAGATAAAAGGATAAAAGGTCATAGGAAAATCTGCTGCTGAGATTTAGCCGATTGTGCTAAATGATCCTCTGGTTCTGACCAGCATTTTTCTTCTCAACACAGTACTTTACAATAGAAAGCTCTACTGCCCAAGAAGCAGCTAAAAGTCTTTTCATTAATCTAATCTAACCATGGTTTACCTGTTGGAGCTCAAAGGCAACACAATAGTATAGCATCAGACCAAGGTCAGCATCTTTCAACACAACCTCTCTTTGGTTGCACCTCTTCATCATCATTGACTATCAGAAGTTTCAGATTATTAGCATCAATAAACAGATGCACTTTTGTGTTGGTTTGTGCAGAGCTGAAGGAGCCTGTGGGACAGATAGTGTGTACTGATAAAGGAATCTTAGCTGTGGAGCAAAACAAAGTTCTGGTTCCACCTACCTGGAGCAAAACGTTCGCCTGGGGCTACGCCGACCTCAGCTGCCGCTTGGCCAACTATGAATCTGATAAGGTGAGTAATAAGCTTCTTAACGCCTTTTTTCCTCAGGGACCTCCTTATTTTTATGTTTAAAAGAGGTGGATTTATTTAAGGATGCTAAGTTAATCTGAGGTCTCCTTAAATAGAAGTGAATCATTAAAGCAATGTTTTCCCCTGCTGGTGCTTCGGTTATTGCAGGTCTATTTTTTTTCTTTCTTTTGAAATCAGTTATAATCATCTCCCATGTCTGGAAGAGTGTAAAAATTTAGCAGAGTGCTTTAATTCTAGTCCTGAATTAGTTTTCTACAATTCAATTACAAATACAGATATTTAAAGGACCTTTCCTGCCTTGATATATATATATTTGCCATACATTACTTATCTTTTATTTTCTCTATTAGACGCCAAGTCAAACATAGTCTGTGATCAGTGTTTTGTTTCCTTACTAAGAGGAAGCAGACTTAAGCTCCTTTGTGGCTTTCAGACACTTTTCCTCTGTAAATCTCCCAATTATGATCAACTGAAGTAGATAAATCACCCCAGCAGGTTGCCGGAGCAAACTAAGCTGGATGCAAAATAAAAAAAAGGCCCCTTTATCTTATTCTTCGTCATTCCAGGTGTTTTAGTCCGACATCCACATTTATCTGTGATGTTTCTTGGACAATCCTTGCATGTGTCTGTAAACACCTCTGGGCTTCACAGCAGAGCCAATCAGAGCTGCATGCAGCGTAAATTAGCATTTATACGTCATTGCATTAAAGCTGGTTTCACAGGGTAAAGATCACGTCCTGTAGTGTACGGGGGGTAACGAAAGATCAGCCTCTCACAACCACGTCCTGATCTGGAATCCTACGGTTGGGAGAAAATCAAACATTCAGTCGGCCGTAGTAAGATCGCATCAGAGCGTCGGGCCTCACAGCGAAATGCATCGTGAGCTCACTTCTGTCTGGCTGTCTTGTCCCCTGATGCCGCTTGGCTCCATCAGCCAGTGTCTCTGTTCTGTCCTTTTTTGTTAGTAGTTTGTTTTATGTTTATTATGTTACAACGGCAATTCACCCTTTTCATTCGAATTTCATTTGTATTCCAATTACCTACGGGAAATTTTTTGGTTTATGAATTACCTGTCGCCGAACACATTGGTCAAGATAAAACCATGTTCATGTTAACTTCTAGTTTAAAGTGCAGAAGTTATTTCATAGTAAGAGACCCGAGCACAAACTCCTGTTTGCTGCAAACTTTAATTTAGAAGAAATTAGGTTCCCCTCAGTATCGTCTTAGTGAATCGGTGTTCAGATAACTGCTCCCTAAAAAAGGGATTGTGTTAAAGTGCAGAAGAAAAATGTACTCACTGCAAGATAATCTTTTTCAAAATTAATCATTTCCTACGACTGTAGAAATATGCTTCATCACGGGTTATAAATACACGGGGCTCATTGCAGTTGCCTTAAAGCTTGAGCACATGTTTGACACAAATTGAACCCCGTACTTTTGAACCATCGTCTCATCTGAGATCCCCTGCCTTGTTTCAGGCGATGGTCGTGTACGAGTGTCTGTCCGAGTGGGGTCAGATCCTCTGTGCCATATGTCCTAACCCGAAGCTCGTCATCACCGGGGGCACCAGCACTGCCATCTGTGTGTGGGAGACGGGCAGCTCCAAGGAGAAGGCCAAATCTCTGACGCTCAAACAGGTGAACATGCGGTGTTTTCTCCGAATCATCAGGTTACTAATGTCAGTGAGGTCAACTTTGTTAAAAGAAAACTTTTCTATGTTTCTATATATGTGTTTTAGGCTCTACTCGGCCACACGGACGCCGTAACATGTCTGACAGCTTCGTCAGCATACCGCATCGTTGTCAGCGGCTCCCGCGATCGAACCTGCATCATCTGGGACCTCAACAAGCTTTCTTTCGTCACGCAGCTTCGGGGACACCGCGCTCCCGTTTCCGCCCTGTGCATCAACGAGCTGACGGTGAGTTTCTACCTGGATGACCTAACGTGCTTCCCTCCTGCTGTGATAAAGACAAGGTGAAATGATTTCCACAGGGGGATATCGTGTCCTGTGCGGGGACGTACATTCACATGTGGAGCATCAACGGCAGCCCCATCGCCAGCGCCAACACCTTCACCGGCCGCAGTCAGCAGATCCTCTGCTGCTGCGTGTCGGAGATGAATGAGTGGGACACGCAGAACGTCATCGTCACCGGCCACTCTGATGGAGTCGTCAGGGTAACGTAACCTCATCTCTCTGAAGCAGCCTTTGATATTGTTTTAGGAGCTTAACCTTTTTCTTATTAGCGTGTGGTTAAAATGCGTTACAGTTTTGGAGGATGGAGTTCCTTCAGGTCCCAGAAACCCCTGCTCCAGAACCGGCTGAGCCGGATGTACCCGACTGCTGTGCCGATGAGAAGATTGGTGAGAAATGTTTTTCACAAAAGCATGCCTTAATTAATTTTTTGTGTGTCAAATTACAAACACACAAAAAACTAATTATTCGTATTCTTGGTATTGTTGTATATAATTAGCCAAAAGTGAAGAATACTTTGATTCCCCTTTGAGCTACTTTATTTTGGATTTTAATGAATACATTTCATCACAGTGAGTAAAGTTGAATCTTCTCCTTCATCTCAGAGGGAGCAGAGAGTCACAACGCCGATGACGATAGTAGTGAGTCAGATGGAGAGGAACCTGCGGCGCCTCGAAACCCATCAGCTGGCGGAGGGAGCAGCAGTCAGCCGGGAAGCGCCGTCCACAGACCCAGAGGTACGTAACCAACGGCTCTGCTTAAGTACTGGGATGTTAAAACAAAATGTTGTTAACCATACTGACCTCTATCTGTTTATATTCCCTGATAAGGTCCGCCATCTCGAGCTGGAGCGTCATGGTCAATGGACAGCGGCTCTGATGACTCTCACCGCTGGTCAGACACACTGAGCATCGATGAGAAGGACGGCTTTGTGTTCGTCAACTACTCTGAGGGCCAAACTAAAGGCCCCCACCCTCAGCAGAGTCATCCAGGCCATGGACCCCTCAATCAGCCTCCCCATTCGTCGGCCACAGAGCCACGGCCGTATAACCAGCTCAAAGCAGGTGGGAGGCCCTCTGGAATTATTTTACCTCCTTCTCCCAATGTTTTAACCCCTTCCAGAGAAAGGTGGTTTGATGAGTGTTTTTATTTGTGTGCTTGTAGGATACAGATGGGAGCGGCAGCTGGTCTTCCGGAGCAAACTCACCATGCACACAGCGTTTGATCGCAAGGATAATGCTCACCCAGCTGAGATCACCTCCCTCTCTATCTCCAAGTAAGAGAGCAAGGAGTTTTTGTGTTAATATTACAGATAAAGCTGATACCTAAGCAATCTAAAAACACCTACAAAGAAAAAAAAAAAAAACTTGAAATGAACTAAAGAAACTCCTTTAAAAGCAGATTGTTTTTCTATTATCAGGACACTAAACTCTGAAAGGCGTTGCTGCGTATAGAAGGTTTAAGGTGACAAAATAAATAGAGGCTGGGGCTTCTCATTAATGTGGTGAAAATAAATTTAAAAAACTTTTTGAAGTTATTTCCAACTTCTCAGTATGGAAGCCTGTTTCCGCCACTCTGTAAAAAAAATAAAAAAAACTATCTCAATATAATGAGATAGTAACTCAATATAATGAGATAGTATCTCATTATAATGAGATAGTATCTCATTATATTGAGTTACTATCTCAATATAATGAGATAGTATCTCATTATATTGAGATAGTTTTTTGGTCAATAGCTCCCAGGTCATGTGACCTATTGATGCAAAATCAGTGTGAAATTGTTCTACTAGTCTCTGTAGATGGGGCACACTCATTTGTTTTTCATTTTAACTCTTTTTTTATTTTTTAGCAATTTTTTTCGTTAAAATTTAGTATTTTTGGTCAATAGCTCCCAGATCATGTGACCTATTGACGCAAAATCACTTGGAAATTGTTCTACTAGTCTCTGTAGATGGGGCACACTCACTTGATTTTCATTTTAACTCTTTTTTTTTTTTTTTACCAATTTTTTTCGTTAAAAATTAGTATTTTTGGTCAATAGCTCCCAGGTCATGTGACCTATTGACCCAAAATCAGTGTGAAATTGTTCTACTAGTCTCTGTAGATGGGACACACTCATTTGTTTTTCATTTTAACTCTTTTTATATTTTTTTACCAATTTTTTTTGTTAAAATTTAGTATTTTTGGTCAATAGCTCCCAGGTCATGTGACCTATTGACCCAAAATCAGTGTGAAATTGTTCTACTAGTCTCTGTAGATGGGACACACTCATTTGTTTTTCATTTTAACTCTTTTTATATTTTTTTACCAATTTTTTTTGTTAAAATTTAGTATTTTTGGTCAATAGCTCCCAGGTCATGTGACCTATTGACCCAAAATCAGTGTGAAATTGTTCTACTAGTCTCTGTAGATTGGGCACACTTATTTGTTTTTCATTTTAACTCTTTTTTTATATTTTTTACCAATTTTCTTAGTTAAAATTTAGTATTTTTGGTCAATAGCTCCCAGGTCATGTGACCTATTGACCCAAAATCAGTGTGAAATTGTTCTACTAGTCTCTGTAGATTGGGCACACTTATTTGTTTTTCATTTTAACTCTTTTTCTGTTTTTTAGCAATTTTTTAAGTTAAAATTGAGTATTTTTCTTCAATAGCTCCCAGGTCATGTGACCTATTGACCCAAAATCAGTGTGAAATTGTTCTACTAGTCTCTGTAGATGGGGCACACTTATTTGTTTTTCATTTTAACTCTTTTTCTGTTTTTTAGCAATTTTTTAAGTTAAAATTGAGTATTTTTCTTCAATAGCTCCCAGGTCATGTGACCTATTGACCCAAAATCAGTGTGAAATTGTTCTACTAGTCTCTGTAGATGGGGCACACTCATTTGATTTTCATTTTAACTCTTTTTTTATTTTTTTACCAATTTTTTTAGTTAAAATTGAGTATTTTTGGTCAATAGCTCCCAGGTCATGTGACCTATTGACCCAAAATCAGTGTGAAATTGTTCTACTAGTCTCTGTAGATGGGGCACACTCATTTGATTTTCATTTTAACTCTTTTTTAATTTTTTTTACCAATTGTTTTAGTTAAAATTGAGTATTTTTGGTCAATAGCTCCCAGGTCATGGGACCTATTGACCCAAAATCAGTGTGAATTGTTGGGTCCCCCCTTACATGGGCCCACCACCCGTGAGAGGGGCCATAAGGGTCGTATGCAATGTGTGTTGGCCGGGGGAGGGGACCCTGGTGGTCCGATCCTCGGCTGCAGAAGCTGGCTCTTGGGATGTGGAATGTCACCTCGCTGGTGGGAAGGGACCGGAGCTAGTGTGTGAGGCTGAGAGGTTCCGGCTAGAAATAGTCTGTCTCACCTCGACGTATGGTTCTGGTTCTGGAACCAGTCTCCTTGAGAGGGGCTGGACATACTTCCACTCTGGAGTTGCCCACAGTGAGAGGCGCTGGGCAGGAGTGGGCATACTTGTTGCCCCCCATCTCGGCGCCTGTACGTTGGGGTTCATCCCGGTGAACGAGAGGGCTCCGCCTAAGGGTGGGGGGACAGGTTCTGACTGTTGTCTGTGCTAACATGCCCCTCCTGGGGACTCCCTTGTTCTGCTGGGAGACTTCAACGCTCACGTGGGCAATGACAGTGAGACCTGGAGGGGCATGGTTGGGAGGAATGGTCACCCCGATCTGAACTCGAGTGGTGTTCTGTTGTTGGACTTCTGTGCTCGTCATGGATTGTCCATAACGAACACCATGTTCAAGCATAAGGGTGTCCATATGTGGTAAAAAATAAAAAAAGAGTTAAAATGCAAAACAAATGAGTGTGCCCCATCTACAGAGACTAGTAGAACAATTTCACACTGATTTTGGGTCAATAGGTCACATGACCTGGGAGCTATTGACCAAAAATACTCAATTTTAACTTAAAAAATTGCTAAAATATAGAAAAAGAGTTAAAATGAAAATCAAATGAGTGTGCCCCATCTACAGAGACTAGTAGAACAATTTCACACTGATTTTGGGTCAATAGGTCACATGACTTGGGAGCTATTGACCAAAAATACTCAATTTTAACTTAAAAAATTGCTAAAATATAGAAAAAGAGTTAAAATGAAAATCAAATGAGTGTGCCCCATCTACAGAGACTAGTAGAACAATTTCACACTGATTTTGGGTCAATAGGTCACATGACTTGGGAGCTATTGACCAAAAATACTCAATTTTAACTTAAAAAATTGCTAAAAAATAAAAAAAAGAGTTAAAATGAAAATCAAATGAGTGTGCCCCATCTACAGAGACTAGTAGAACAATTTCACACTGATTTTGGGTCAATAGGTCACATGACCTGGGAGCTATTGAAGAAAAATACTCAATTTTAACTTAAAAAATTGCTAAAAAATAGAAAAAGAGTTAAAATGAAAAACAAATAAGTGTGCCCCATCTACAGAGACTAGTAGAACAATTTCACACTGATTTTGGGTCAATAGGTCACATGACCTGGGAGCTATTGACCAAAAATACTCAATTTTAACTTAAAAAATTGCTAAAATATAGAAAAAGAGTTAAAATGAAAATCAAATGAGTGTGCCCCATCTACAGAGACTAGTAGAACAATTTCACACTGATTTTGCATCAATAGGTCACATGACCTGGGAGCTATTGACCAAAAATACTCAATTTTAACTTAAAAAAATTGGTAAAAAAAAAAAAAAAAAAACGATCTCAATATAATGAGATACTATCTCATTATATTGAGTTACTATCTCATTATAATGAGATAGTAACTCAATATAATGAGATAGTAACTCAATATAATGAGATACTATCTCATTATATTGAGTTACTATCTCATTATAATGAGATACTATCTCATTATATTGAGTTACTATCTCATTATATTGAGATAGTTTTTTTTTTTTTTTCTTACAGCGTGGCGGAAACGGGCTTCCATATCTCAGCGATCATTTTGAGTCCAGTAAAAAAAAAATTCAGTTAGTAGCAGCCAATCAGAAGTCAGGTTTGTATGGAAGCAGCTATAGTCCCGCCCACCGAGTTTGATGGGTGAAGTTGACATTTTTAAAGGATTTCATGATGAATCTGCAGCGCCGATGGCATCAAATAAATACATAAATGTGAAATAAATTAGTGAAATGATGAAATATAAATTAACCTATTTTTTAAAATGACATTTAACTATTGATTGCCATAAGTTAGACATTTATATTTAATTATATAATTGGAAATTTAGCTATGCATTTAATTTTATAATTCATAATTTAATGTTACATTTAATTGTTTATTGCTGTATTTCATAGAAGGACCGTTTAATTATTTGAGGAAACATTTAATAAAATGTTTATTTATTTAAATGTAAAATTTAATTATCTTATGGTAGATTTGTTTTATTTTGTGTTTCATTTAATTAGTCATGTATTTAATGGTCTATTAAATAAATAAATGGTACATTTCTTTATTTCATTATACATTTATTTATTTTAAGTTTGATTTAAAATAATCATTAGATTTTTTTAATGGTGTATTAAATGAATAGATGGTACATTTAATTATTGAATGGGCCATTTAATGGTGCATGTATTTATTCATAGTACATATAATTATTTTATTTTATAGCTCAACCAGTTTGTTAAGCTGTTGTTGGTATATCCATCCTGTGGCAAAGGTTCATATTTGTTTCCCTTATCTTCCATTAATCACTGCTGTGTTTCCCTGCTTCCTCCTTCCTACAGGGACCACAGCAAGATCCTGGTTGGCGACGGCCGCGGTCGGGTGTTTATCTGGTCTGTGAGCGACCAGCCTGGCCGCTCGGCGGCTGACCATTGGGTGAAGGACGACGTGGTGGACAGCTGCTCTGGCTGCACGGTCCGCTTCTCCTTAACAGAGCGACGCCACCACTGCAGGAACTGCGGGCAGCTCTTCTGTCAGAGGTAAGACGATTACCCATCACAGTTCTCACAGGCTTTGTTCTTTTGATCCACTGATCCTCTGGTCTTAAAGGACATTTAGGAGCTTTAAAGTTAATCTTTATCTACTCCTGTTTTTAACCTTTATCATGTTGGAAAGCCCACCTGTATCCCAACTTTAAACTATCTAGCTTCAGTTTGAGCCTTTTTCAGGGTTTCCGCAGGTCATTAAAAATCATTATCTCATTTAAGTATTATCTTTTAAATTAAGGCCTGAATTGGCATTAAAATTTATTAAATGTGACAATTGTGGCATTTAAAATGCTTTATTTAAAAAAAAAAAGGGTTATGAAAACATTTTTTACAGATCTATATCTTGATATGTTTACGGTTGATCATAAAGCCGTATTTTCAGAAAAGAAGCTTGAGAAAAAGCTAGAGAATCGGAAAATGCTAATTTCAACAAAAGTGGCTGGAAAGCGAGGAATGCGGGACATGGCTGCAGCCTGTCGACCGTAAAGATGACGGAGGATTTCGCCGTGTTATATATGAGAGTCATGGGTACTTGTTGATAGCATTAAAATTATTTCTAAGAGCATTAAAAAGCATTAAAATACAGTTACTAATTCCTGTATAAACCCTGTTTTTGCTAAAACAGCTAAAACCATCAAGTAAAAAATACTTACACCCAAAATAAATCTCTAGTATTTTCCCCTCGCTGAACAATAACTTAACCACACAATATTTCACCTGAAATAAACAAAATGGAATGACTAAATGAATCAGATGAGCTTTTAAAAATGCAAATCTGCCTAAACCAGCTTTGCTGCCGTGCTAGATTTTATTCTTCTTATGATTCAGTCGAAGACCGACAAGATCTTTCTAAGGACTTGATTTTTTTTGTGGCTTTTTTGGTTTTGGTGCACCTCAGGGCTTTCTAATTGCCTTTTGTTATTTTGTATTTAATTTATGTTAAAAAGGTAATAAATTAGGTTTCTTTTTTATTGGTATTGTACATTGTTGGGGGTTAGTAGAAATAGAGAGAAACATTTGCAAATGCAGTAAGAAAGAGGCAAGAGTTGGAGCTGGTAATGGAAAAACCTCCACGTTTTGTTGCCTTGTGTTGCAGGTGCAGTCGCTTCCAATCTGAAATCAAAAGGCTGAAGATTTCCTCTCCCGTGCGAGTGTGTCAGAACTGCTACTACAACCTTCAGCATGAGCGCAGTGTCGACGACGGCGGCAGAAACTGAGCCCCGCCTCTTTTACATCTGCCTCTGTTTGGGGAGCAACCGCTTAAAGAGTGCTTCATCCCTCCATCTGCCCTCCATGTAATATATAAACATCCCCGAATCCAACCTTTCTAACCCTCTCAAATGTAAGAATGTTTAGTTTGCATGGAGATGGGAGCCGGATCAAAAGGAAAATGTGGGAAAGAAACTCAGCCATCACTTTAACCACAAGCACTCATCATCAGGAGGAAAAGAGAGCAAAGAGGCTCGTCTGAATCAATCACGCGCCATTTTCACTTAGCAGCGGGAGCAGATATCGTCCTTCAGTCACGGGAAACAGTAAAAGACTTGTTTATAGTGTAAATACTTAACCACGGCCTTTTTAACTCTGGAAACACGATGGAAATTTAAGTTCTTTAGGAAAACAAGAGCTTGCTTGTAACTAAGCGATGTGACTAACCACTCCTTGCTTTAAAAGAAAAACAACAGATTGTGTGTAACCTGCGTCACAAGCCACAGCGATTCCAGAGATGGAGGGAGATGAATGTCAAAAGTTTTTAGTCTGTGGGTCGAGGTATGCAAAAATCTTTTTTTTATACTCAATTAATTTCCACATGATGTTGTTTACAAGATTTAAGCGAGATGGATCATAGAATTACCCTTTTTTTTTTTTTGCCAAATAGAACTTATCTCCTCTGTCCTTATATGTTTTCCATTTGGAGGATCTTTATCATGGTTGCTGCTGCTTTCTCTGAAGACTAGATGCTATCAGTTTAAACTGTCAACATATCACTCAGTTTTGTTTCTTCTGTTTGTAGGAGTTCTTCAAAAAGCCTGACATTTTTGTTTTTTCACATTGCCATGAAAGTAGCTTTTAAAATGCACATAGAAAAAGGGGCATCTTAGTTTTTTTCACATTAAAAAAACCTTTACATGTATTCAGCTCTCAACACAAGCTGTGTTGGCTACTGCTCCAGCTGCAGCCAAATTTAAAAGCATACATAAAAGATCCATCATTAATATGTTTTATCTAAATAGCTTGGACAAAAACCGCTGTGTTCAAAAATGTATGGGTTATCGTACTCTGTTATGAAGTGATCCTGAATAAGTTTATTGTGGTCGAATGTTGTCGTCCTAGCACAGCAGACATGGAGAAGGGAATTTTAAATATTCCTTTAAACCAAATAATGATTTAAAAATCATTATTTGGTAACTTCTATCAGTTCAAAGTTATCCAAAAACAGGAAAGGTTGCCACATTTTAACAAATTTTTTTTTATTAAATACAGTGTTTATTCCACTAATGTCCCGTTTTTAAATTTGAAATTAAAGAACAAAATTTGATGAATCCCCAGCTTATCCATAGTTATACTTGTGATGATGTTTTATTTAGTTTACATTGTTTTGAAATTTTATTTGCTCTGAGTTGGATCTGACAGGTACAACGGTTTGCTGATGACAAAACCATATTTTTTAAACATTAAGTAATCCACCATCTGGACTTTTAAAGCTAAAAAACTTTTGGTTACTAATCCCAGGTTCGGACCAATGATTATAACTATGAGGTGAAGAGTGAGTGAGAACAAATTCCAGTGAGGAACTTCCAAAGCCGGACGTCAGAACAGAGCCTCTGCTCAGGTGATTCAGGTATTTCATCAGGTTGAGTCTCTTTGGAGGTTTTACGGTACTTGACCTTTCCTACTATTAGAAGACCAGGGTAAAAAAAATAAAAAATTGCTGGTGAGACCATACATCTATTTTGTAGTACAGACATCTTGCGATCCTTCAGAATAAACTGAAGATTGTCGCCATCTTTAAGTGTTATCACCATACCAATAATAAGGAAAGCTAAAGATAATTTAACCCAAAAAGTTATGATCTGGGGTCTGCAACCTGTGATTTTGGAGCCTCATTAGGCTCTTTGAACTCTTTGGTGGCAAAAAACATAATAGCAAATATAACAAGTGACTGTGAAATGTTTTAGATGTAGAGTTAATAAAAGGACAAGAGTTTAAATGTTTTATCTGTATTTTTTTTCATTCCTTATCTGCTTTGGATTTACAAAAGGACACTAATGATATGTGCTCCGTGTTTATTTTACATAAATATTAACATTTTATATAAAACATGAAAATAGAAATTTTATTTTAATACTTTCTCTGTGTTCATATTAATAAATTTATTTTTTTTTCTTTCAAAGGTACCTGCAGGTTTTGTATCTCTAGAGCAGGGGTCTATAAACCTGCTGCTCCTGAGCTGTAAGTGACTCTTTGGATTTTTAAAAATGATTTGAAGAACCAACTAATGGGTCTAAATAGAGATATTTTTTAATTCTGGTTTAATATTATAACACTTTACTACAGAATAACCCTAAAATTACCATTAGGTTGGAAACTGAGGGTTATGTTGCTTGACCCTTTAAAGAAATGAAGAAATGAAATTGCTTTTGTTAAAAATTGAGAACAAATATAAAGATACAATTGGCATTTATAAAATCTTTTTAAAGATTGTGTAATGTTTTGAACATTTCTTTCAGCGGAACTGAGGGTTAAAAGTTCAAAGTGCCCCTTTGGATTTTGAAGGTTGCAGATCCCTCATCTAGACCATTTTCCTTTACAGGATAGAAACAGTTCTTTGGATTAGAAAGATGACCCCTAATCCAAATCTAACATAATCCCACATTTAATTTTGTCTGCCGTTTATTTTTTTACTTTAGATGAGCTGTTTTATTGCAGTGTGTGATTCAGCAGTTTGATGTCAAGAATCTGGTTAAATGTTTTTATTTTATTTATTTTCATTTTATTTTCCATACCTTTCGTTTTTTTTAATCCGTTTCCTGTTGTTATCAGTGTCCTTTTAATGCTTCAGCTTTACATTCAGTGAAAGCTTGTTTTGGAGAAATCCGATCTCCCACAGATCCCAACTATTCGTCATAAAGTCACTCATTCCTGTTACCTTTGGTTGTTTCCGTACTGTAGCTCATAGTGCAATCATTATCATCACCGTGGTGACGCCATCGCTCCAAAAAAAGGCCGAGTTCCTTTGCACAAACAAAACAAAAAAAAACGAGCAAAAAGAAATCAGGAGTTTTTACTGCAGCAGGTTTACGTTTTCATTTCAATAGAGAGGTGCATTTCACTGCAGATAAATGAACTGTACAGAGAATTTATGCAATTATAACTGCGTTTAGATTTTTTTTTATGATTTCAGCAAGTTTTGTTACTTGTTGCATGTTTTATTAACACAGCTGACTTTCTGTGTCAGTGTATTGTACATGTTAGATTGTTTTTTTTTTTTGTTGTTGTTGTTTTGTTTTTTTGCTGGAATTATGCTTTTTAACTCTGAGGCATTGTCTGATGAACAGCCGACCGACACAGATCCCATCCCCGGCTCCGGGTGGACTTTTGTACTCTTTACGAAAGAAAAAAAAACAACAACTATGAACTGATTATGAAATAAAGAAGAAAAACCTGACTTATTTTGGTGGTCTTGTATTAGACTGCGTTACTACAGTATCTGGTGTGCAATCTGTGATAGCTGAATGTTCCTTGTATCTTTGTGTTCACTACATCCTACAAAAGAAAAATGGAAAAACAAAAAAAAAGTAGAGTAACATCCACGTCCCTGTTACAGGAGCAAAATGGTTCAATAATGCAATAGAGCCGGCACTTATTCTTTTTCATTTGAGTTCAATAAATAATTGCTGTTTACCACCAAAGGTCCTTGTTTCTGATTTCATTTTCCCATCTGGGACCCCTGGCCCCCAGCTAATAAAGGGGTGTTAACAA
The DNA here is from genome assembly GCF_016077235.1 of Cyprinodon tularosa. Lineage (NCBI taxonomy): Eukaryota > Metazoa > Chordata > Actinopteri > Cyprinodontiformes > Cyprinodontidae > Cyprinodon > Cyprinodon tularosa. The sequence goes on along the minus strand of NW_024038924.1, from coordinate 992,142 downwards.
AGATATTAACATCAGACGGGGGTATACAGTATAAGCAATATTGCAGATGTTACTGTAGTACCAGAATTGCTTGTGTTTATTGGCCAGGGGTGGTAAAATTGATAAGGAAGCCCAAAGACGCACATAAGAAAAAACAAATCTGGATAAGTAAAGTTCCACCGGTTTTTTGTTAGTTATTTTTCTGCCCTGAAAGGTAAAAAAAAAAAAAAAAAAGAGATTTAATGGCTAATTTTTGCATTTCTTTGCATTTGTAACACTCTGTTCTGCCACTAGAGGCGCTAAAGTGAAAGCACATACCTTCACTAACAGGTGTATTCTTCATATGTTTGATGTTCAGAGGCTTTGTTTCTAAGAATTAGTGCCCAGTCGTTCAACTTGACTATTTCAAAGCATAATAAGGTAAAATATACTGTGCATTTATTGGACAAGGTATGTGGTTGTATAAACCAAAGGATGAAAAAGTCTGACTTCAGGTATTAAACCTCTTTGTGGTATGTTTCCTCAGTTTATCCATATATATATATATTGGATTTAATATAAAATCTAAACTGTTTTCAGATTTCCGCTTCAAGGAAACCTTAGTATCAGTATGTGAGTATGCATACACAGGGGTGTGTTAAAAACTGAATTTACTTTAGGGCATCACAGCCTCTAGGAGTAATAGATATTGATGTAAAGACGGGGATGCTCCTTAATTTAAGTTAAAGGACACACCTTTAGAAATGTTCTCCTTTTGACTTTGTCCACAGAATATTTCCCCAAAGGTGCTGAGGATCTTCTATATTTCAATTAGAAGTCTTGAAGCCTGATAAATGGGTTTCTAACCCTTTACCAGATTATGCTGATAGAGAGGTTCTGTTCATGGGGATTTTATGATTTTTATTGCAATAATTGGGTCAAGTTAACCAAAGAAGTTTGGCTCTTCAGCGTTAATATAAATAAATGCATGTTTGTATGGGCTGCTCAGTAGCGCAGCAAGAAGGTTGCAGGTTCGAATCCCGGCCCGGGATGGAGACTTTCTGCATGGAGTTTGAATGTTTCCCCGTCAGAAGATGGATGGATGGATGGCATGTTTGTACAGTTAATCAAGGCCTGGTAGGTTCAGTAGGCTTTTTTTTTTTTTTTTTTTTTTTACCTTAAGAACCAAATTATGAGAAAAAAAAAACATCTTGCATTTGATCTTATTAATTCTGATTTAAGAGTTTGGCTCAGCTACATACAACATTTAACTGTGACAAAACCAATCAAAAGAAGTTGTGTTTCCTATGACTAATGCAGTGTTTAAACAATCACAACTCATGTTGTATGATTTTTTTTAGATTTTATCACATCATGTGCTTTAGGATTTTATTTTGTAAACGTATTTATTTATAGCTAAAGCACATACAGATTTCCATCAGGAAACACAGAAGAGACATGGTAGAAATTAAATTTCATTATGTTTTGGGTTTGAATTTTAATACAGCATATTAAACTCTCTAAAATGCAGGATGTATATGTGGTTTTTCTAGCATTTGTTTGAAAAATCCAGCACTTTTCTGGTTTAAATGATGCAACATTAGCCAAAAGCATGATACTACCCCCAACATGCTTAGCATGGAGCATGTGATGCGGTTAAAGGCAGGACTCTAGTAGAATGTATGAAAATGTCCTGTTCATTTTGCAGAACTTGTAAGTTTCAATAATTCAAATGTGTAAATTGATTAACTAATACTGAAAACTATATTGTATTGAACTGAGTTATAATCTGTACAGCTTGATCAGGAATGCTTAATGTGTTTTCTTCTGGATTGGATCTTTCAGTTCAGTTCAGTTTTTTTTATTCCTTTAGATATTATTTGGAGCAATATGAGGAAATCTGAGTATAACTGCTGCATTTAAAGAAGTCAGTCCTTAACTGAACAGCTTTTATCTTTAGTTTATTTTATGTTTTATGCAGAATGTGTGTCTGTGTTCTGAAGTCATTTTTCACTGCTTGTTACTGCAGAGAGAGAAGCCAAGCAGGTTAACCCAGTATGAACTGAATGGAGGGTGAGTCTGCAGCAGTGGATAAAGTAAAAAAAAATAAAAACATACTCACACCGGAACTAAGATTTCCTGCACCTCAAAGTAAAACAAATCCTCCAATAGTGCATATTTACTAAATCTATAATGCCCAAATGTACCACAGTTAATAAAATAGCACAAATGTGATCATTTAATGGCCTCTAAGGTTAAATAGGTACAAATGAAAGTATGCAATTCTATTTTATCTATCTTTTTGCAGTATATTATATAATTATAATAGGGGAATTTAATATTCAGCATTTTTAAGCTGTCTGTGATTTTACTATTCACTATTATGAAATTAAGTCCCCAGTGTGCAAGTTTAATAAAAATCTGTTTACACTGGATCAATTAAGAAATGATTTCCATTCAGAGTAAAGTACAAAAAAGTTAATTAATATTGAAAATCACTGTGGATAGACGAAAAGGTCTGAACAATAAACTGAATTATTGTGGCCCGCAGAGAATGAAAAGAAACAACTTGTAGAAAAATACAAATAGAATTTTGAACTCAGACATGTCATGTACTTTATACTATTTTGTTCCAGTGCCACGATGATCAGCCCATGTTTCTGCTAACATGTTTAATACTCCAAATCAGCCTTTATAGTGATAGACTGTTTGTGGTTTTGGCTCAGTTGTCTTTTCTGGATCATGCTCCCTACATTCGCTGTCACAGCACAGTAATACCAATTCATTAAAAGTCACCTGCTGCTGAAAAATGAAACAGACATCTAGGTGCATGTCCTAGATATATCTGTCAAACACCAACTATAGCTGCAATTCACAGTTTTGGAGCCTCCACTAAATTTCTGAATGATTTCCCATTTACTTTCACTTCTGTTTCTACTACAGATTTACCTTCCACATGACTTTCCTTTAATATGATGAATGCTAAACTGTGTGGGCAGCCAGCTTATTCATTAATGGCCCAAGTGTGTCTTTCTGTTTTTGGGGGTTGAGTGAATATCTGTTAAACAACTGTCCTCCTCATGTTAGTGTTGCACCGATGCCCGATACCTGGATCATGGCTTTGTCAAGCTGCTGCCTACCTTTGTGAAAGAGGAAAAAGACAAATACAAAGTGAATCAAGTAGAAGTTTTTATTGCCTACCTGGAATGGTTGACAATAGTTGAATAAACTTTTGGCTCATAAAATGGTATCGGTGCCCTATTTGTTGGTACTCGCCTATACCAATACCACCATTTTAGAGCTGGATCGGGGCCCCGCACGATACTGGTATCGGTGCAACACTACCTTAAACATTTCTGACTTAAAAAGCAAATTTTTGGTCTACTGTTTTATTTTAAAATCCCGTGGTCCTGGGTAGTTGAATTTGACAGAGTCTTAGTTATTATAAAAATGTAAGAAATAGGCAAAATCTAACTCTTTGTGATGACGACTGTTGCTTTTCCTAATTATAGTTAAATAATTATTGTTAGAGTTAAATAAAACAAATGAACAATTTAGTTACTTAGCTTAGTTATTAGTTTATTATTCTCGCCTAAACTGTAATTTTACAGATTTTTTTTAGCTTTTATTTTTAAAGAGCCTACCGGAAGTAGTTTGTCTATATATTCCGTGTCTTCGCACCAGCAGGAGGAGAAGCAGGGACTGCGGTGGTAAACAAACAGGTATAGAAGCGGCCCCGCACAGCGGAGCTCTTCTGTCGCCAACGGTTGACTTTCAGGGAATTTGACCTCCTTCACGGACCGCGGAGGAATTCAAACCGGTTCTAAAATCCCCCCGAACTCCGACTGCCGAGACTCCAAGGTTCGCCCTCCCCACCTCCCTGCCCTGTGAGTCGGCTTATGTGACACATTAGCGTCCCGGGGGGCGAGACGAGCGAAACATGACTGAGCTGAGGAAGCGAGGCGGCGGCCGCGGAGGAGGAGACCCGGACACCGCCGAGAATATCAGCGACAAGGTGAGCTACACCTTTCGGCTGGAAGGAGACACTAGTATCACCGTTTGGGAAACCGGTCCCGGCTGGTTGTTGTTGTCGGACAGCAGGGTTAGCCGGGCTAGTTAGCTGTCCGGTTAATCCAGCTTCAGCCGCAGGGAAACGGCTCTGAGTGGGACGATCAGCTGCATGTCACGGCTGAGTGCCTTCAGGTGGACTCTGAAATGTCAGGTTCATTTTAATTTTGAAAAGGAATCTTTGAATTTAACACCGTGAAGTAATCTTTGATTAAATTAATCAATTAAAACACGACCTAATTAAATGCTCTGATTGATAAGAAGCCTTCTATATCTTTTTAACCCTTTATAGGGCAGGTTATTTTTTGATCACTTACAAATGGAGTCCCCCCCCCTCCCTCAGTGAGGTCTAGAAGCACCAGATCTATATGCAGCCATTTAGCAAAGATACTTCTACATGGCTGTACATCTGTACATCTTATTTTGGCATTTGACCAATTAGATGAGACCTTGAATGATATATTACCTGCTGTAAATTAAGTTAAAAAAAATATAAAAATAAATAACAAGCCAAGAAAAAAGGTAAAAAGCTTGTCGAAAAGTTAAAAGCTAAAGTTAAAAAGTTAATAAGCTTAGTCAACAATTATATTTAGTGTTATAACCTAAAAAAATGTAAGTGCCAGTATCAGCATTAATGCCTACGGAAGAGGATTAGGGCCACTGGGGGAAAAAAAGTTAACTCATTTTTAAATGTCTGTATATGTGTGTGTGTATATGTATGTATGTATATATATACATAACATTATTATGGGGAAAAAAGTCAGAATTTTGACTTTAATCTCAGATTTCTGACTTTTTTTCTCAGAATTCTGACCTTAATCTCAGAATTGTGGATCTTATTGTAGATGGGCACCATGAAGGAAGAGATGTGGGAGCACTGAGCTTCACTGACAAAGATGTGAGTTGTTTGGTAGGGCCAGTGACACATTGGTGGAAAATTACCGAATTAAGCTACTTTTTACGTGCATGAGGGATCCCTGGTGATGCTATTTCATTAATGGAAGAGCAGAAGGTGATTAAAACAAGAGAGCTAGGTTAGTCTCTGAAACAGACATGGTTATGGCTTGATGCTAACATGTTTGTTAGCTGTCAGATTTCAGTCAGAATTCTGACTTTTTTCTCATATTATACTGAAATATAATTAAAAAATCAGTTAACTTTTTCAATTTTTTCAGTGACCCTAATCCTCTTCCATAAGTGCGTCTAAGGTTATGTTGTACAAAAAAAATGGATTTCTCACTCTGTTTTTCATTAATTTCTTATAGACGCGCTTTTGTTATTTTTCAATACATTGACATGACATTTTGCCAGCAAAATGTATAATAAGGTCCTGTCCTGGATTCCAATAACACTATTGGCTTGAACACTGGAAGAATTTTAAATATAGATTAGTCATTTTTTTCTTAAAATAAATGCATTTGTTCTTAGATTGAGGAGATAAAAGAAACATTTAAAACATTTAAAAGCTTTTCCAGATAAATAATCTGAACAAGAAAGAACAGATTCATATCCACTTCAGATTAAATCTGGTTAAGTTTTCAATTAGTGCACTGATTGCAGGTTTTTGCCAATTCTCAATGTTTAAAAAACCTGACAGGCCGATTAATTCCAGTTTTGACCGGTACCAATGTTTTCATTCTTATCTTACTGAAATACATTAATAAATACCCTTAAAAAACAATAACTTCTGAATGAACTTTTCTGGAATGTAAATCACAGTTTAGAGCATTGGCAGTGGGTGATTTTCAGACCTTTGCATGGGTGGATAAGATTGTTGGAAAACATCAGCTTTACATCTAAGTATCGGTCGATCACAGACCTCCTGAAATTGAGGAAATCAAGACAGATCAATTGACCGGCAGATACAGTAAATCGATGCATCCTACTTTTTTATGTTTTAGGAAATTTTATTATGACCAGATGATTGGATAAAATTTAGGCAATATCCACCTGTCCTTTCTATTCCATAGTATTGTTTTTACATTTGGGTCGAACACTGAGAATCTCTGATAAGCTTCTCTCTCTTGGAACTTTGGCTCATTCCTGCCGTCCAAACTGCTGAGGTTTGCTGAGCATCTCTCACATTCTCAGCTCTTTAGATTTTCCAGCCTTCTTGCCACTTTGGAACTATAATTAAGGCCAATTTATGCTTATGACACATAGCCTCTGCAACCGTCAAATCTGTCTCTGTACGCGACCACGCCCCCCGAGCAGAGGCTCTACTGTGATTGGTCCTTGGTATGCCTTGGTCCTTGGTATCTGTGTGGTCGTCCCTCTTGATTCGGTGCCTCGGCGCGCCATTTTTAAAAACCAGAGGAATAACTACAAAAGACATCCTACATGTCCTCCTTTGTCTTTTTGCAAACTCCATTAACAGAACCTGTTCCTCTTCAATTTCTAGCAACTCTAGATCCATCTCTGTGACAGTGATATCTTGCAGACGCGCCATTGTTGTTTTGGAAGATAAACACTCCCACTGGTGCCGCCGAAGTTCTTGCGAGTTCTCGAATAGGCTCCCCCTTGCGCTTTGGCGGGAAACTGCTGTGTCCAAAGAAATTCCAGACCGACGGTGCAGAAGAATACCTGCAAAACTGGTTCGCTATCAGACCCAAGCGACATTTGATGTGTGCGGTTGCAGAAGTATAATCCGCCCTTTAGGGTCATTGCAGTGTAAGCGGTGCGCTTTTGCTCTGAGAAGGTTGCAAGCATCCGGTTCGATCCCCACAGCCAGGACTCTCTGTTTAATAATAAGACCCTTAACCCCACACTGCTCCCCTGGCACCCCACAATGGCAGCCCACTGCTTCCCAAGGGGATGGGTTAAATGTAGAGAGTGAATTTCTCCATTGTGAGATCAATAAAATTTAATTTCTATCCTTTTTCTATATGTGTAGTTCCTACTAAAGTCCATATTTTCATTTGGCTGCTTAAACACTTTAAGCGTTCCTTCCTTAAGATAGCATCTATTCTGTGAAGCATAGAAGACTCTCCTCCTTCAGAACATCCCGTAATATAAAAGTAGAGCAATAATTTCCTCCACCTTTCCTGCCCATGTGGGCACTAGGCTGTTTTCACTGTTCATATAAACACAAGGTGTCCTGCCTTCATTCTGAACCTATCTTCATCCTGAGGAGTATAATAGCTGATTTAATATCCGCTCGTACTTCGATCTAACCATTTGAGCAGTAGACGTGATATTTTCATGCAGATGTGGGCCAAATATTGGCAATAACCCACTGATATTGTGGCTAAATTCATTTGATTTTTCAGTGATGTCAATATGAGGGAGTAGTTTTTTTTTTTAAACTGTTCTTTAAAAAAAAACAAAAACAAAAAAACATTGAGGTAATTTAACTCAGATGAAGGGATTTTAACCAATCAGTAAACAATAGATGGATTCATAGCATCGTCACAATTTTAAAGGCGTGATGGGTTAAGAGAAGGTGGAAATTTTAACACAAAAATTTCTGCATATTTCCATTATTTTTTTTTTTTTGGCATTTGGAAAATTGGGATATTTTCGGTTATCCTAGCTCGACTGAAGCACTTTTAGAAAGCAACCCAGACCATCTTTAAGGGTTAAGAAAAGTTTGTTTTTTTTCCACTGAAAGAAATGTTTTTGATGGGATTAGATGGGGATTCAAACCAAACCAGTCAGCTGCCTTTATAGGTCTAATTATCTTCTTGTAGTCACTTGAAAACATGGTAGAACTTGAATTTCAACTTTAACAGGGTTTGAGAGTTTAGCTGTGATCCATAGTAAAGCGCGTTGGGCAAGACGTTTCTAGATTCAAGCAGAGCCGACTACATCAAGGTGTTCCAGTTGTTACTTTAGTGTGAATCCTCCACTTTTTTATTGGGAAATGGTTGCAGATTAGAGGAAATGGACTCTGCGGTTAGGAGATGCTTAACTTGGGGATTTTAACTTGTTTCAAAGCAAAGTTTCTCATCGTTTCTCACTGGCGAGACTCAGGACGTGTTTTTGGGGCGTGTAGACGATTACTTTGCTTTGGTTCACACCCTGCAGCTAAATCCCAAATGAACCTTTTTCACATTTACAGGGTGGAAAAAAAAAAGTTTTGCATTGGTGATCAATACAAGTGTTATTATTTTAATGTTGATTCTTTAGGCCTATATCTATTATCTTTCTCCTTTAACAATATTAAAAATTACCCAATAATAACAAACATAACACAAGCCTAAATCTAAACTGCTGATTGTGCTAATGAATCGGTGTCAGCTAGGGGTGAGTATTGGCATCATTGATATACAATACGCATCAGGATACTTGGGTCCCAATACGCCATTTTATCTATAATATCACTAATATATAGTGATATTTCTATATCATTAAATATTCCAATATTTTTCCCAGTTATTAAAATTAAATGTTTAGATAAAAAAGCAAATGCTCTAAATGTTCATCAGAAGATATTGATCATTTAATTATTTGGTATCCATGTTGTCAGTCCACGTCTTCCACTGTTATTACCTCAACTACCGATATTGCGCTGCGGCGCACAGTAAACGGCTCCTCTGCGCTATCTGCCAGTGGCGGTGCAAAGAGATCCCATTTTCCCTCATTGTTTTTAGGTAAAAATGGTTAGTTTTTTAAAAATCGATATTAGGAGCTGAAATATCAATATTATATCGGGTAGCCGAAAATCACTATATATCGCCAAAAATATTTTTCCCAGGGTTAGGGGGATAAATAAAAACTTCCAGTCTTTTCTCTAACTAACCTTTAAAAACCCGAAATTTATCTTGATTCCAGATGTGTAGTTAAAGGAATAGTACACCCAAAACATGATTAGCCTTCATTTTCTACTCACCTCCATGCTGAACAACACTCTGGAGTACTTTTTTGATATCTCAAATGCATCTGGAGATCTGGGAGGCTTCTTGCTGTCTGCTGACATTCAAATAATGGAGGTCCATGGCGCCCGAGACAGAAAGGTCCATAAAAGTCCACAAAAACGTGTCAATATTCCTCCATGCTGCTCGTCCAATGTAATCCAAGTGTCCTGAGTGGGTAGCATCCAGAATTTACTCGAAACGAAGTCATTTAGAATGTTTTTAGAGCATAAACAGTAGTGTATAGGATTTCCTAATAGCGCCCCCATGCGCGCTCACGATTCTACGGAAGCCGGCAGACCAAACCGGAAGAAAGTGCGCATTCAGCGTCTGGTCTGCCGATAATGCAAGCGTAGAAGAAGAAATGTGCTGTTTACCTGTGCAAAGAAAGAAACAACGAAAGAAAAATGTCTGAGGACTTCAGTGTTGAGGAAGAGCATGAGTTCTTTGCCGAGCTGAATGCGCTGGTTTGGTCTGCCGGCTTCCGTAGAATCGTGAGCGCGCATGGGGGCGCTATTAGGAAATCCTATACACTACTGTTTATGCTCTAAAAACATTCTAAATGACTTCGTTTCGAGTAAATTCTGGATGCTACCCACTCAGGACACTTGGATTACATTGGACGAGCAGTATGGAGGAATATTGACACGTTTTTGTGGACTTTTATGGACCTTTCTGTCTCGGGCGCCATGGACCTCCATTATTTGAATGTCAGCAGACAGCAAGAAGCCTCCCAGATCTCCAGATGCATTTGAGATATCAAAAAAGTACTCCAGAGTGTTGTTCAGCATGGAGGTGAGTAGAAAATGAAGGCTAATCATGTTTTGGGTGTACTATTCCTTTAACTGTTATGTTTTTTTTTGTTTTGTTTTTTTGTTTGGCTTGATTAAAATGACCTGAAGGAAGATTCACCCAGACTTGAGGGGCAGATGCTTTGGAATAAAACAGAGGACGTTTAGCAGACAGGGGTCAAAGGAATTTGTATTAAAGAAACAATCAGAGCTTGAATAGCAGCCCACCGTTCCCAGTTTTTCCTGATCCAGCACTATTGATTTCTGTGATGTGCTTTGAACTCCCACCTGGCTTTGTTTCTAGCTGAAAGCTTCTTATTGCTTCAAGCTGCAGTTTGTCAGAGAAAAGCAGAGCTGTCAAAAAGGGAGCCGTTGCTCTGATTGAGTCATTCAGGTCAGTGTTTGCTGCTGATTATCCTCCCTCCCTCAGGATTAGGAAACCTGTGTGGGCTGTAGTTTAATCAGATTGGTCCTTTAGTATCCCAACCATTGAAAGGCATCTGATGGACTGAAACCTAGATGCTAAATCAGACTGTTTCCAAAGCACCTGAAACTCTTTTTCCAAATAAAAATAAGGAAAATAGAGTCTATCCAAACCCTGCTGCTGTGTTAAGGCTTCATAGGGTGATCAATTGTTAACAAACATCTTCTATGGGGCCAAAAATGGTAGCTTTAATATTTGCAAATGTGTGTGGAGAGTTGTGTGTCTGTATCTCGATTTGTGTGTGTGCAGTGGGATTTGAAAATGTGTAAATAAATCTGTAAATGTGTGAGTAGATTTGTGTGTCTGTACAACAATCTGCAAATGTGTAAAACTACTTGTGTGTAATCCGTTTTGCAAATGTGTAAAAAATCCACAAATCTGTATTCAGATCTGCAAATGTGTACTGAGATTTGCAAATGTGTAAAAAATCCACAAATCTGTATTCAGATCTGCAAATGTGTACTGAGACTTGCAAATGTGTAGATCAATCTGTAAGCACACACAGAGACACTTGTGTCTGAAGTATTTTCGCTTCAAGACCCAGAAATACTGACAAATCATTGGTTACAAGTCAAGCGGTTTTTCGGTTGGCTCTCTTTACACACGTGATTTTTGCTACTCTTCTGCCGCGTGAGATGCACAAATGTGTAGAAGGATTTGTATGTGTATTTTCGCGATTTGTAACCCCTTGCGCAGGCTCACATGCTGCCCTGACCGCAGGCTCGCAGGCTCACAGACAACCTCTACCTTTTTTTTTCCTCCGCTGCGGGAGTTGACGTGACAAGGATGATATATTGATACCATTCAGTAAGGAAAAAATTTAATCTATTATTAAACAAAAGGTTACGGAAAGATGGCAGAAGCTGTGGGAAGAGCATATAACTGGAAGTTGGCTTTATAGTATTCAAAGGAAAATTGGTGAAATGAGGAGAACGGAAAGGAATAAAAAATAGGTTATATCTAGATTAAGTTTCGGAAACACGGGGTTAAATGGAAACTTATTTAGAATGGGAACAGGAGGTTGTGGTTTTTGTTATCAAGGGGAGACGGTGGAGCATGTTTTGTTGTTTTGTTATAAATATTCTATGGAGAGAAGGGTTACAAGAAAATAAATTACAGTTAAATATACAAGATATTTTGGGGGGGGGGGGAATCTACTTATGATTATTTTTGTAATTTGATAAACAATCCTGAAAAAACGAAATTGGTAGAAAGGATATAAGTTTATTTATGTAAATATTGTTAATATTTATTTTTATTTTTCAGTGGGAAAATACATAGCATCCCGATCCACACTCCACTGAAGTAGATGGTGGTAATGCACATCATAAAGTTGCTTGCCAACCGCCATAAAACAGAAGCAGAAGAAGAAGAAACAGTTTTACTAATGCAAACTATAGGAAAAATTTAAGAAATATACTTACAGAAAGCTGACGGGATTCCATTGCTCTCAACTTAGCAGGTACAACCCCTAGGACCCCAGTCACGTCACGTACTGTACAATACCGCCAACTGGTGGTATGTGGCTGTATGTGAAGCAAGTTGTGCTGAACTGCCGCAGCAGAGAGAGGCTGTCTGTGAGCCTGCGAGCCTGCGGTCAGGGCAGCATGTGAGCCTGCGCAAGGGGTTACAAATCGCGAAAATACACATACAAATCCTTCTACGCATTTGTGCATCTCACGCGGCAGAAGAGTAGCAAAAATCACATGTGTAAAGAGAGCCAACCAAAAAAACGCTTGACTTGTAACCAATGATTTGTCTGTATTTCTGGGTCTTGAAGCGAAAATACTTCAGACACAAGTGTCTCTGTGTGTGCTTACAGATTGATCTACACATTTGCAAGTCTCAGTACACATTTGCAGATCTGAATACAGATTTGTGGATTTTTTACACATTTGCAAAACGGATTACACACAAGTAGTTTTACACATTTGCAGATTGTTGTACAGACACACAAATCTCCTCACACATTTACAGATTTATTTACACATTTTCAAATCCCACTGCACACACACAAATCAAGATATAGACACACAACTCTCCACACACATTTGCAAATATTAAAGCTACCATTTTGGCCCCATAATCTTCTAAAAGACCAAGGAACACAGCAGACAGGTTAGAGCGAAGGTTGTGATGAACTTTCAAGCAGGTTCAGGCTTTAAACATTGTATAGATCTCTCTTCAATCCATCCTTTATGGATGAGTTTATAATGAGAACGCTAGTTTCTCTTAAATTTTACATCCATCTCAGAGATGTTGGAAAAATACAAAGGAAGGAACTCTGATTAGGTTAGCCCGTGGTCTGATTTCTGATTCTCACGCTGTGCTCATTGAGAGAAACATGGTGGGGGAACCATTATGCTGTGTGAGTGCTAGACTTGATGAGAAGATGGATGGAGTTAAAAACAGGCCAGTCCTGAAAACAAATGAAAAAAACCTGTTAGAGGACCTTTGAGAAAGAGCCTAGGTGGAGTTAAAGGTTAAGAAAGACGTTTCCTCTCAGAGCCGCAGGAATAGAATGACATCATTCTATTCTTATAGGTGTCAGAAATATGCAGTGTTTGTGTTGCAGCATAGCAGACGGATGAAGCCTTCCTAGGAGTCCCACCCTATGACCTCCTGCAGTAGAGGAACAAATCACTCTAGCAATGTATAAATGGGCTATATTAGGGGTGGAACGGTTCACAAAATCCACGGTTCGGTTCAGTTCACGGTTTCGTGGTCACGGTTTTCGGTTCGGTTCGGTATATGTTCATTGTTACACCGAAAGAAAAAAAAAATTTAATTAATACAATTTTTTTTTTTTTTTTAATTAATGAAAAAATCCCCAAAAAATTATGAATTGTAATCATTTTTAATGATTCGCGGAAACCATGGATAATTTCCGCATGTTTTGCTGCTTTGAATTTATTCATCTCGCGCATGCTCTCTACCATCTCCAAGGAACTCAGAGCGGAGCGGACGGAAGCCACAGCGGAGGCTGTATGCTTTGCTCTGAGCAGCCGGTCTGGAGCGCAGCGGGGCGGGGCGGAGCGCTGACGGAGTATGTGGGATTTCGGGGTTAGCATGACATGTTGCTCATGTTGCTGTTAGCATAAACAAAACGTGTTGCACAATGCTTGCACACTGTTGCACTTTTATCCACAACTTTCTTTCCGCCGTCATCGTAGGTGACTCTAAATGCAAAGTGGTCCCATACAGCAGACCTATAAAGTGCTGCTGGCGCGTCTTCCAACTCCTGTTCCTTCCCACTCGCCATACCCACACAATTCTCCATAACAACAAATTTTTTTCTGCTGTTTCGCTTCTTCTTCTTCTTGTTTACTACTGGTGGTTGGCTTTGGTCACAGTACCACCACCTTCTGCTCTGGAGTGTAAACGCTTCGCCTATGAGAAAAAGGAGCAGCGCATGAACCGAACGTAACACACGCGAACCGAACCGAGACAGTCGAACTGAACGGTTCGGACGGTTTTCAAATCCGTTCCATCCCTAGGCTATATATAATAATAAAAAATTAAATTTTTAATTTAATTTAACTATATTGCTCTCACATTGGAGAAATTTCCTTTTTCCTTTAACCCATCCCCTTGGGGAGCAGTAGGCTGCCATCGTGGGGCAGCCAGGGAAGCAATCGGGGGTTAAGGGTCTTGCTCAGAGACCCAGAGTGGCATTCAATGGGAGTGGGGCTCCCACAGACTGCCACTGTAGAACCTCAGGATTCCAAGCTCATTGCTTAACCACTAGGCTGCCACTCCCCCTATAATAATACCATAGTGTACTCAAGTGGTGGCTTAGCAGAGTGGTTCCTAACCCTGGTCCTCGGGGAGCCCTGCCCTGCATATTTTAGATATGTCTTTGTTCTAGGGCTCTTCTATTGCAAGTAAGTGCTGCAGGTTGTGAGAGGCTGATCGCCTCTTGTTACCCCCTGTACACTACACGGCGCACGATGTATGATCAGGCTGAAAGCCCGATAGAAAAATTCTTGCATGACTTGAAAGTCAGCCCGAAAAGGGCAAAAAAAATCGTACAGTGTAAGCCCGGCGTAAGACTTCCTGCACAAAGACAGATGGATGGATTTGTTTATAAATAATCAGTATCTCTGGAGAGTGTGATAAATTTATTTGTATGCTTTATGCTCCTTTTTATCTGGTAATTAGATGCATATTGAATCTGAGTGGCTACTGATGATGTGTATCTGGTGGAGCTGTGGCTATAGAGTAGAGGATTGCCGTTGTCTTAACCGGGCTTCTTTCTTAATTGACCTCTGTATTCACCCTCACATTAATCTTCCTCTCTGATAAACCTGCGCCTGTTACATTTCATTTTTGAATACTATCTGTGGCTTCTTTTATTGAAATGTGAAGATGTAGGTTTTTTTTTGTTGTTTTTATTTTATTATTATTATTATTTTTTATTAAAAAAGAAAAGAATAATAAAAAAAAGAATAGAGATGTCAAGGTGGTGATATTAACCCCTTGACTTAATCTACTTATCCTAGTGATAAGAAGTAGATTAAATTGAATGGTGCCCATTGAAGGCCTAGGTACCATATGCACCGCCTGCTGCTGTATTTTAATTCAATTCAGTTTATTTTTATAGCGCCAGTTCACAACACATCACTTCAAAGAACTTTACAGAGACAATTCAACCAGATCATACAGTAAAACTGATCCTAAGTTTTCTATGCTGAGTTTCTACAAAAATCATCATGAACCTAGAAAAAAAAGAAGCAACTCAATCATGTGACAAAGTGGAAGAAATCAGTTTTAAAGAAAGTAATTAATTTTTTGAGCATTCCGTCACTAGTCAGAGGAACATTATTCTAACTCCAGTCATCGGCCGATCGGCTGGTTCATCACTAATGAGAGCTGTATCTGGTTTGAGGTCAGGTCATTATCAAAGCCAGTATTTATCAAGAAGTTATTTTCTTTGAACTGCTTTTCAGCATAACATCAACTCATCCAGTTTGGACACAGAGATAAAATATATATCCCTGCTGTTAAATAACGCTTGTGATATCTGTCCTTTTTCCTCCTTTCTCCTTCCTCCTGTAGGGAGGAGGAAGTAGGTGAGTAGAAAAGCATTCCTCCTCAGTCATCTGACAGTCAGGGGTTTGTTTCTGTATCAACATTTTTACAAATCTACCTGCCTTCATGTTTTCTTACCCGTGTTGTTGTGTGCAAAGATTTTAGATGCTAACCCCCAAGCCTGAGGTCACGGGAAAAGGAGCTAAAAGGTTGCAGTTTGAGGAAGATTTTAATGTTATTCTGTAGTCTTATAGATCCCTCAGTAGCTAAATGTCAAGAGACAAAGTAAATGTGTTCTATTGAAACATGGAATAGGTATGTTGGAGCAATCTTGACTGTTATTCATCTGTTTAGTTGGATATCTTACTGCTATTCTAAAGGTCTCTTATGCATCTTTGCATTTTATGATGTCAGTGATGGGATAACGCTCTGCTGACTGCAGGATTTCATCCATCTGACCTTCTAAAACACCTTAAGGTGACATTTCAATGAACTCAATTAAAGATGATGAAACCAACGTTTGATATTATGTAAAATGCATGAACTGGCTTCCTGTTCCTTGATCTATGATCTCACCTTATAGCTCTGCTCACATCAGCACACGGTTTTTGTAACTGGACACACGATGAGTGACCAAAGTGAGACTAGTTTAGATTTTAAAAGATCTTTTTACATCAAGACATTATTTCTTTTGCTATTCTGATGTTTTCTTCTGGTATTTTGCACTTTTTTGAACAGGGATACATAATTAAACATGCCTGTTATGTAGGATTTGCTGTTGTTCATTGTTCATGTACCCAGACACCTGTTCTGTAGCTGTTTTTTTTTTTTTTTTTTACACATTTCTTACAGCTTTGTGTCTAACATCTGTGTTATGTACTTACTTGTTTATATGTTTTTAATGCAATAACATAACTGAAAACCATTACTGATCCGCAGTCAGATTCTTGTGCATTACTATGGAGATGTTTTTGTGGAAATTAAACCAACTTTGGTGACATTTTGTCAAAAATGAGCAAGAAAAAGTCCTACTGTCCAGGCAGTGAGTGGTCTTTGTCATTATTTCCACTTGAGCACAGAGGCAGCCGTCAGATACTGATGCATTTCCTATTTTAGTCAATCTAAAATGGCCATGTACTCCTCTAACCTGCAGGCGTGCTTTATAACCCAAGCAGAAACCCACATCACACCCCCGCTACACCTCCCCACAAGACTTCTTTCCCTTTCTGTGGACTTAAAGCTCTGTAATTGAACCCTGATGACCCCTTTCAACCACACTTGGCACCATTTGAGTAAAAGAGCCCATTAAAGGTTAAAAAAAAGACGACGAGCAACAGAGAGGTTCTCTGGGTTAAAAAGGAAACCTGACACAGAAATAGAAGTGCAGCTGATTTCAACCCGCCATGTTAATGATTGTATCTCAAGAAAAACTTCTATTTAAATGTCAATTTATTAGCTCCACTTTGCGTTAATGTTTGTCTTAAAGTCCACTCTGATAATGCTTATTGAGAAATAACATTGTTATAAACTTTAAAGTGCTGACATTAAGCATTGTTTCTAACTTGTTTAAAGTTCCTCGTCATACAAAGTTTATATTATTATTATTTTATTATTATTACTTAATGTTTGCAGAACAATTAGACTCGGTTCCTGGAATGCTGCCTCATGTTGTTGCCATAGAGATACATTTCCTTGGAGGATGCTGCTGGTCCTGATGTCTAAAGCTTTAGTAGCATCAGCAGTGCAGAACACTTGATGCTTCAGTCAGAAAGTTAGAAGGGAAAGCTTTCTTTTGCAACTGAAAATAACGTATATGATACTGCAGCTTTTTAATGTCATTTTGCTTTAAGTTAATTTTTGTTTTCTAAAACCTTTTGAAGTAACATTGTTCGATGTGATATTCTTTAGCTGTTTTACCGCCTAGTTTAATGAGGTTCTCCAGAGCTGGTTGCTGGTTCCTCGTCAGGTCAGCCTCCAGATGGTTTCCTGATCAACGGTCCAAACTTTTGCTGTTTAGAGTAGGGCTGCAGCTCATGATTTTGCTATTTTAATCTGTTGACTATTTTTTTCTAACTCTATGGATTCATAATCTGATAGCAAATGATAAATGTATGCATTTATTGCACAGTCTCACCTTTTATTCCCTTTTTTGAATTGTATTCTCTTTCTGCTATTTTATTGTCATTATGCTCTAATTAACAAATAAGTTTAATTTACTTCAGGATTATTTCAGTAATCACCATTAATCCACTATTTCAGTCCCAGTCCTGATCTTTTTATTTACTTTCCACTTCTTGTCTTCTGACATGGTGCTCCATCATATCCATCATCAGGGCAGACTGGTCATTACTAGATTATATCAGATGTTTTGGAAGATGTTTTTATTAGAGGTGGTTTTGATTCTCTTCGGTTCTTTATTTGTGTGTAAAATGGTCAAAAATCCCAGCTTTTAACGAGAAAAAAAACGACACAGATCCTATCAGGATATCTAACTGTTTGCACCACTCAGAAGTCCCTGCAGCTTTTAGCTTTACTCTTGATGCTCCAAAGAATCCCAATGAGGGTTCAGCTTTGCCCTCATCTGGGCAAACATCTGTTTAATTGTTTTAACTTTAGTTTAACTTTTGGGCATGCAGGTGGCGCCGCGGTTAGCAAGCACGACCCATGTATGGAGGCCTTGGTCCTCTAAGCGGGCGACCCACGTTCGATTCCAACCTGTGGTCCTTTGCCGCATGTCTCTCCCCCTCTCTCATGCCCCCTTTCCTGTCAGCCTACTATCGAAAAAACTAGCCATTAGTGCCGCAAAAAAAAAAAAAAAAAACAAATAAACAAAAAAAAAAACTTGAATTTAACTTTTAAACATCCGACCATTAGTTGGCAGCACACCGCTAAGAGCCTATTATTCAGCTGCCCTGTACTACCTGCAGCTGAGCACAAAATCTCATCTTCCAGAGCTATATTATTGTAAAAATGGCTTTATATTGTCTCTGTTAATTTATCAGGATTAAGCGTATTGTGGTACGTATCGTATCGACAATTTTTTGCCAATTCACACTAATGATTATGTTGCCATGTTAACCAGGCTTTATGTGTTTTCACCTCTTCTGGTAAAATCTTTTTCCAAAAAAGTGAAAACTGTCGATATTTATCTGTCTCATAAACATTTGTACAGTTTATATTGGATACTTATTACTCTTACAAGCAAAGAATCCTAATTTTGAGTCCGTGTTTAAATCCGTCTTCTGTTTTTGTTTTTTGTTTTTTCCAACAGGAGGCGGAGAGCGAAGACAGGCTTGGCCTGCAAGGCGATGCGGAGGGAGAATGTGACGCCGACACCAAAACTGACACTCCAGATGTTCCTGTCTCCACAGCAGATACTGACAACACTCCAGAATGTCTGAACAAAGCTCTGGAGGGGCTTCCACCCAGGTACAACTGACTGCAGAAGTTTTCATTTATTTGTGAAGCTGCCCTTTAAAATGGGCGATCAAATACCAGAATAAGCTTCAAAGGCTTTAAGTGCGACAGCGTTTATCGGTGAATCCTATAATGTGACAATAATTTCAGTTGACTTTGGGGGAAATTTGTCACAGATTGCAGTAGAGCGCTAAAGGATTCATTTGGTAGATTAAGAGTGGCATTGATTCAAGCAGTCAGTATCCTACCTTTAGTAAAAAAAATCCTCCATAATGATGTCAGATCAGAGAATTCCTATTCGTTTTAATTTTATGGTCAGGCTTATAGCCTAAAGCAACCTACAATCCAACCTCCTTCACTAAGTTGTTCAACTGCAGGGTAGCATATTTCCTCAAGCTGATGATGGTTGACATTTTTCTCTACCAGTAACACTGATCTCCATCAGCCTCTCCAGGAACCTGTTTGAGTTTGACATGAAAAGTGATGGTAGAGTTTATCAGAGGGAGCTCTGATAACAGCAGGATGAGAGTCCAGACTTCTGCTGTATATATTTGCATCCACATGTTATCAGAGCAGACGCCCTTTTTTTATTTTAGACAGGCCGGTACAAACATAAAGAGCTTATTTTGTTTTCACATAAATGCCAAAAAACAGAAATATCCCAGTCTCAGATGTTCTATTTAGGTTTAAACTCAATATTGTCATTTTTCTTGCATCTTAACATAATTTTTTCACTACATGCTGGCATACAGCAGCAAAATTAAAGGGTTATTTGTAAACTTCATCATAGAAATAGCCTGTTGTTCATAATTTAGAATGAGAATAACAGAGGAAAATATTATGAAAATATAAGAAAAAGATAAATGCAGTTTTAGAATAATAAATAGCAATTGAAGTTTAGTTTGTTTTGATGTTATATTAAACCGAATACCATGAATATTTATTTTAGTTGATTACCGTATCCTTCTGAAAGGCCAGGAAGTTTGATTTAAATCATTTTAATGCCTTAAACAGCTTTTAGTTGATGTTTATTAGCAGAAACTGCCATCAAAATGTTTTTGTTTCTTCTGTATCACCTTTAGAAATCAGTCCAGCAGCTGTATTTTTAAACCTTAGCAAGAGCTGTTAATATTCTGTTAAATTGGATGTTAAATGGAAAAAAAAAAACATGGTTAAAGTTGGTCAAAAAACTTTGTTGCTTCCAGGAAAACTGACAATCAGCTGTCTTATCCAGGGAAAAAAACGTATAGAATGGCAGCATGCAGGAAGCCCAAAATACCAAAATATTTGTTTTTAACTTCTGATTTCTATACTTTATCCATTTAACATAACATTGTTGGTAATTTGTTCATTTATTTAATTTAACAATAAAAAAATTTATTTTCTTTGTTTAAGCATTTTTAATTCAGAAATTGCCTGTTTTCTGTCATTTAAAATAAGATTCAATATTTTGAAAACGAATTCTAGGCAATTGAAACAGAATTACATTGTTTTAAACATATTTGCTTTAAAAACATATTTTTTGTGTAAAAACTAAATTAGCATTTTTTTTACTTTTGCTGGCTAAGTGATTCATTGACCCTAAGAGCAATAATACACAGATTCTCAGACTCACATTTCACATTCGGTTTTTAATGGCACAGCTTTATGTCCAGACAGGTGCACCACTTAAACTTTGTTTGTTTTTCGTCATCTACATCTACAAAACGTCTACATCAGACAGACTGGAACGGGCAGATAGAGAAAAAGGGAAGTGGTGTGTAAAAATTTTGAGATTTTTGATCAAACCTCAGATGGCTGCTCTGAAGATCATTGATCTACTTTAGTGCATTATATTGTTTGTATTTTATTGTTATCGGAAAAAAGTACTCAACTATACAATCTAGTTAAATAAAGGAGATTGATGCTAATCGATCAGTCAGCACTTTGTCTTTGGAAAGGCCAGAAGAAGAACATAACAGCCTTCACAGCTTGATGTTCTGCCCTAAACAAGGCTATTCAAACTAACTTAAAATCTGCTAAGAGCTGTGAAGGTCCTGACAGACAGTTTAATCAAAACAAGCTACTGATGTGAAGAAAAAAACAGTAAAATGCTGAATAAATCTTGAGTCTAAAAGAGTTTAGCTTCTATTCCAAAAATGTCCTAATAGTTCAAAACAACCCCTCTCACCCAGACACTAAGTAGCCTGGCATGTGTGCGACGGCCTAAATGGAAACTTTTATATTAAAAAGAAATTTATCATCAGCATTTGAAGGAATGTAAAGAGAAATTGATTTTTTTTTCCCTGACTAAATTGGACAAACACAAAAAAGAAAAGGAGGGAAAATTATGCATGATCTTACTTTCTTTTCCTTACAGCTATGTTCACTTTTTGTGTCAATTTTTTATGAGCAGAATAAGCCTCACAATGGCTTCAGCCTTTCAGAGGTTATTATTATCTTGGACTCAGTCATATTGGATGGAAATCAAACATCAGGTCTCCCAGAATTCTCCAATTATTAACCTCCATGCATCTTCTTATTACCTTCAGCTTGAAACGTTTGCTTTTATTGTGATCTGACCAGAACCTTCCTCCATGTTTAATGTGTCCCATACATGGTTTGTAGGCAGCTATAAAGCATTTCTATTAGCTGACATGTCAGCAGATTCTCCCTGTCTGAGCTTAGGATCTCTGCAGAATGACCTTAGGCCTCTCGGCTTTTTCTCCGATCAATAATCTCCTTCCTCTGTTGATTGGTTCAGTTAGGCAGGCATGTTTGGTCCGTCATCTTCTAAAAATGGTTTGGAAAAACTCAGAAATGTTAGTTTACCCAGATGAGATGTTTGTTGTGAAATGCTGGTGTCTGATAGGGGAAAAACATGGGAAGAAAGATAGGACTGAACAGATAAACAGATACCAGAGATATCAGTGCCTTAAAGTGGAAAGGTCCTCAGTAACATGAGCACAAACTGACAATGGAGTGTTTTTGTGTGACGCTGAAGGAGTGGAGGGTGTGGCCACTGGATGACTTGCAGGTCACACAGCTCCTTAAGGTTTGTCGAGCCAAAGGGCGCCACTGCAGCTCAAGTGCTGCAGAGAGACGTGCCGATAAACTGGCTGCAGAGAGGAGAAGAAGGGAGGGAGTAGATTAGATTTCAAACCACACTACCTGGTATTACGTTGCAGAACACCAGGATCAGGAGGTTGATGCAGGGAAAACATAACAGTAGTGAAGGCAATCATGCATGAATGGAGTTCTTTGAATGACAGCAGAGAAGGGATGAATGGATTGGAAGGTAAAGGTTGCGTCGTGGGAGGGGGGTTGTGCTGGAGAGATGCAGAGCGTCAGCAGTGCACAGAGCTTTTCTCATGATGCAGCTATTTTTTCTTCTCCATTCATCCAACAGACAGTTACTGCTCTTTAGATTCACTGTGAAAGGTGAGCCTCAGAGCTGCAGACACTGCACAAGGTGTTCAGATCACAATGGATTTTATTTTAATACTTTCTTTTTTGATATAAAGCACTGGGAAGTACTATTTATTTTGGCTGAAACAATTGGATTAGTCGTGATTCATTGATGGTTGCAGTTACTTTACAGAAACTGTTAAAAAAATATATTATGTATAAACATTTAGCATTTAAGAAGAGAAACCTTTTTATCTCTGTGAATATCATTTTAAGTTGCATAGTTTTAGCATCCCTCTGTTTACATTCTGTACAACAATCTTTTTGATGGCACCTTTTCCTACCTGATTATTTATGGATTAATGTAAAAAAAAATTGACAGGTTTGGTTTATAAACACTTAGCTGTTATTAACCACATTGTTTGATTCTTGCTTACAATAGGTGCGTTTTCATCAGCTTTTTCTTATGTGCATTTTGAAGCTTTGCATCAGAAAAGGTTGATGGAAATTTGCAAAATTCAAACAAGATAGCAGGAATTTGCAGAAAGGTTTTTACCCTCGCTTGAGGTGTTTTTTGGCTTTTGCAAAAAGGGTGAAGGCACAAAAAAGATGGAAACACTTTTTTCGAATCTGCTCTGACGAAGCAACTTTTATCTCGTATGACTGATCAGCTGTCTAGTCTGCTTTTGCTCAAAAAATGATGTTGTTGTAGAAAGACAAAAAAAGTGAATTTTCTTAGAAGAAAAGCACAGACGTATAAGCAGTGGTGTGGGTCACTTCTAGCCTCGGCCGTGGCATCGCATTGATCTGATAAATCCTTTACTTCTATAACCCTTACATGCCTCTGCTTCTCAGCTTATATAAATGTTCTTTCCCCTTTTACCTAATTTTGTTTCTGCTAATGGGGATCTTCTGTTGTAAAATTGTTGCCTTTTTAGTTCAATTGCGGATTTATTGTTCTGTTTTATTAACATTTGTTTGCTTTATAAACTTCTCCACAGATGGAAGAACTACTGGATACGAGGACTTTTGTCCATCTGTATGATTTCAGGTTTTTTCCTCATCATCTATATGGGACCCATCACTCTTATCTTTGTGGTAAGTTACAGTGAATCGTAAAGCTTTACTGTGTTGTGTGTGTATCTTTGATTTTCAGCTTTAAGAATAAGTTTATAGGTTTTGATAAACCCTGAGAACTGAGTCCCTGCTGTCCGTCTGACTTGTCCACCCCCTCCTCTTTTTCTGACGCAGGTCATGTGTGTTCAAATCAAGTGTTTCCATGAAATCATCACCATCGGCTACAGAGTTTACCATTCCTATGAGCTGCCTTGGTTCAGGACTCTGAGCTGGTAAGGAAAATGGATTTTTATGGTAAACAGCAGATGTTTTTTTCCCATCATGAGCACAAATCTATGCTGCAGTTTTGAAATGTGTCTTGTTAAATTAGACTCTTCTCTTTCTGTGTCCTTCAAATCAAATATTCCCCTAAACGGACAAAGAAATTAAGCCAAAGGCTCACCATGTTTAACTCCAAGATGTTCTGTCTCTTTTGACCATAAACCTCCTAAAGTAATCTGTGTGGTCCATACAGTGCATCAGAGAAGTGCTTCAAACACTTTCCTCATTTATATCCCTTTCCCACTGGCTGAACAACCCACTTAAACCTGGGAACAATCGGCTTTTAGTGCCAGTGGGAACAGTGTGCATACTCGGGTCAAACGACTCAGCAAGCGACCCGCGTTAAAAACGATTGGCATGCTGTGGGAACACCAGACCCTAGTTGATTCGCTAAATTACTTGATACCTTTGAACACAACATACGGACGTCAACACACCGTGCCATTTGGTTCTGATCGAATAAGCCTAAAACGACTCATTTGATAAACATGCTGCAGCCCTAGTGAGAGGAATTCGGACAGAGCAAGGAGCAAAACCATAAAGCACACTTAGTATCCTAGCTTCCTTACATGTTTCTCCATTATTTACTTTCTTGACTTCTGTTGCACTGGTGACATCATCAAAGCTAAGCCAGCGGGATTGTGTCACCAGACACGCAGCAGTGGGGGGTCAGGGGCCATGCAGCAGCCAGCGAGTGGTCAGACCCAGCTGTCTTTGCTTATGGAAGGGGAGCCATATGCCGATTAGCTGGTCGACCCATGTTTGAAAAACATGCGTTAACGTGTTATTTTCAGTTGGAAAGAGGTTTTAGTTGTTACAGTTTTAGTCCAAATGGTGTTTATTTATCTGTTTCTTTAAAATACTTTTCTGATCACCCTCCTATGATATTTTTTTGTGGTTGCATATTGAGAAAAGATGGTAAACTAAAAAATAAACTTCCTTAAATATTCACAGCCTTTGCTTAAAGGTATAGTGGAGGATTTTCTTTATCTGGGTGGATCATCTAAATAAGAGGTCCTCCTAAATGTCCTCATTCTGGCAGTCCTATGTGCTCGCCCCATTGGCTATCGTTTTCTGAGCATGTGTTCTTTCAGGCTTATATGTGTGATGAGCTACGGTTTCAGACAGTCATTGAAGCTCATCTTTCTCACCGCGGTTCTTTGAAAATGGCCGAGGGTCATAAGAAAAAAAGTGTCTACGAAGTGTATGAGAAGAAAAGAAAGGCCTCAGAAGAGGCAGACATATCCCAGAATGCTTTGCACGGAGAGCTCTCCTCGCAAAGCATTTGCTGGCATAACGGCCCACTGTCGCTACCTGACACCGGCGACTATTAACAAAGATGGGGCAGGCACTTTGCTGTGGAGGAGGAGTTATGTAACCAATGGAGCAAAAAGCAGTGATCATCTTTCCAAATAGTCAGTTAACTGAGTTGGCTATAAACTCTATATAGTGATTTAGGGTCAGGGCGAACGTTCAGGCACAGTGAGCTTGTATGAGTTATGAGAACAGCAACTTTTAAGCAGAGCGTGCACAAGGAGAAATGGGCTTGTGCATGCTCTCGCACGTGTTTAATATGAATTAATCAATCAAAGTTTATTTGTATAGCACTTTACAATAACACCAGGAAGACCAAAGTGCTTAACAGAAAGATAAAAACATTGAAAAAAACAAAACTCCTAAGCATAAAACAGTGTGTTCTAATTATTAAAAGCCAGTTTGAAAAAAATTTGTCATTAATCTGGACATAAAACGGGGCAGATCTGTGAGAACTGACTGAGAGGCCGGCTGTAACCATAAAGGAGCGATCTTGTGGTTCGTTGCCCAAGTCTGAAGTCTGGAGCAGATTTTTACCCAGGATGTAGCTGTACATTGCTGCATTAATATTTTCCTCTAATCTAAGTAGTATATAAATTCCTGCTTCTAAAGAAACAGAACATCCCAACAGCATGATATTGCCATCACCGTGCTTCACTGTGGGAATGGTGCCGGCCTGGTATTCACAGGCCTGGTTCACCTCTCTCCACAAAGGAACGTTGGCGCCCTGACCGACTAACCATTGGGTTCTTCCTTCCTAATCAAGGCCGTCTCCCACTATTTCCCAATAAAAATGTGAAAACCTTTAAACCATTTTTCTCCTTTAGAACTAAAAAAGTGTGAATTTTTAGATAAAAATCTGACACCAACATGGTGGAGATGAGCTTTCTCAGAGATATAATAGCAGGAACTTCTGCCTTTTTTTTTCTCTTATCAATCAGAAACGCATACTTAACATGAAATAAATCATGATCTAATGGTCTGTTGTTTGCAGGGTGAAACTTGAATTGCAGTTTGTTAGATTTGCATGTTTTGTTGTCTGCGTGCGACTCAGTCTAACACTTTGCATACACACCCACACAATGCAGGTCGGAGCAAAGATCACCGCCAAGCTGGAAGTAAATAAACAATTTCCTCAAGGCCACCACTCACAACAGCTCCACACACGTAACCTGCTGTACATTAACCTGCAGCGTGTTTAAGAAACACACTAGTAGACCCAGAAACCCACTGACCCATACTCTAAGCTCCGAAAAGTCTAACAACGGCGCTACAACTTATTGCAAACAATGAACAGAGCTTTCTTTTCTGCCCCAGGTACTTCCTGATTTGTGTCAACTACTTCTTCTATGGTGAAACGGTTGCAGATTATTTTGGAGCTTTGGTGCGGAGGGAGGAACCTCTGCAGTTCCTGGCTCGTTATCACCGCTTCATTTCTTTCACTTTGTATCTCGCAGGTGAGTTTGTACTCGAGGGTGATAATGTACTTAATATCTTGAAGGGGGGAAAAAGGAAACAAACAGAAAACTACTCTTGCTCTTTTGCCCACTTTGCATACATTCTTGTCTCTGGTTCTTTTGCAGAAGGAAAAATCAGATTTCCCCCCAAACAGTGTTAGTTTTGTGGAGCTGAGCCTTAATTGTGGTGCTAAAAGATCAGATGTAACCCTAAGGGGAAACCTTTTCTGATATACAATCACATAAGCTCATTCATATCCTCTGTGTGCTGTTTATAACTTTTCTTTGCTAGTTAAGTAGCTGATTGATCTTATATTAGCTCACATATAACACCCTCCACATTCAGTGCTGAAGATGTGGGGGAAAAAGCCTTGATATAAATCCAGTTACAAAAATTGACTGTATGCATAAAATTAGAGCCATAATTAACAGCAAAAAGTTGGAGAGTGATAACAGAGCGCAGCAGGAGGAGAAGAAGTAGTCACTTAAAGTCCTCCAGCAGGCGAAAGGCTCCCAGCTCGGTCGTACTGTCTGTGTTTGAGGTGCCCTAATTAAGTGCATCATTTGTCTCATATCTCAATTTAACTCCTATTTTTACTTATTTTGAAAGATATTTTTTCTGTATCACTCGCATACTCTGTCGTAGTAAGGAATACACAGGATCCTTTCCACCCAACTCTTATGGGAGCCTTCAGCCAATAACGTTTTTGAAAGCATAAGTGGATCACTTTCTGCTACTCTGGCTTATGAATTTTGATTCCAAGACTTTTCTCTTTGATCTGCTTAGCTTTATTTATGTAGCTGTTATCAAACGCAAGAGAATCTGGAAGCAAAGAACACAGCAAACAGAGAAAAGAGAATCATATTTTTTTTTTTAAAAGGAAGGAATTTAAAACTACAAGTTAATCTGGGCTATGATCAATTTGCAAACAAAGAGACTAGAATAGAAATAGAATTTAAAGGTGTTCAGCCCATCAAACAAGGCGATTAAATAGTACAATTGACGATTATGAATAAATACTTAAGTGACATTTTAGCTTTTAGTTTAAAAGCTTCGAGTGCTTCGCTGTTGTTTAGCTGCTCTTCAAAACGGTTAGTTAAAGCTAAGTCACATGAGTGTTCACCTTTCCAACTCTGTGAATGGCAGCCTACATAAACATGCTCTTGTCTAAAGTCAGAAAATGAGATTAATGCCTGAACTGTGAACAACACAGCTGGAAGAAGATCCTGTTGATCTTAAGCAAAATGAAACGTTTCCAAAGTCTGCTGTAGCAAAACATGGCGTCATAGGGTCACCTGATTATTGCGGAGCGGTCGATGAAGAATCCTTTTAACCCATCAGGTTGTTGCATTTCTCTCCTCCATCTCTCACACATCTTTTGCATAAATAATTTACAAATATCCAGCTTTCATACCTGCTTATTATTCCTGTATAAATCAACTGTTTGAAACATGGGGACATAAAGGACTTGGTCTGTGTGAAGCTGGTATTTGACGAGGAACCATCAGAGGGAATCATCGGCTCATCAGGCAGTTTCAGAAGCGCCTGACAGTCAGTTAAAAACTTTGTGACTAGAAAGGTCAGCAGAGACACAGGATGCCTTTAAAGATGCGTCCAAGCAGTACACAATCCAGCTGCAGGGTCTAGAGCCTGCAGGGAACACGAGCCATGCAAATAAAATCTGAAGTGGAGAATTGTTTAATCAAATGCATGGTTCACGATACTCCTCCCTCCAGGACACAGCAGACTATTGTTTCATCTACTGTACACTGTTGAGTAAAACTGACAGCATGTTGTTTACTCTTTCACAGGTTTCTGCATGTTTGTGCTGAGTTTAGTGAAGAAACATTACCGCCTGCAGTTTTACATGGTGTGTATCAGCAAAGTAACATTTTCTCTGCTTCTGCGTTAATCCATTCTCTCGCTGCTTTTCATCGTGTCATACTGAGAAGATTTCAGACCTAATTTGTACTCCAGTCTCTGAAATTCGGGTGCAGAATTAGAGCCCCATTGCTCTAACTTTATTTAACCATCATTTTGTTTGCTTTTCTTGTTTACACCACATTTAAAGGCACAAACATTTGTTTGTTTTATTTCTAAATACCTTTATTGGAGTTTTTAAAGCCATTTATATAAATGTGCCTAAAATAGACAGTTGTTGGCATCAAGCCGTTGACTATCATAACCCAGCTAAACATTGGCCTCCTCTCCTGCTGTTCATTGAATAATTGATGTTCAATTATGGTCGTAGCTTCCCTGGAACCTCCCATCTTTAAACATAGTCCACACATTTCTCTCAAGGTTGAGGTCAAGGCCTTGAAACCATCTTTCCCAGGCCTTCAAATATCCTGCTTTATCCATTCCAAACCTTTTTTTTTAATTATTATTATTGATCAGTAACCAGGTTTGAACCACTTAGCTGCTTATTTGAGGTGAAATAAATGATTTGCACTCAGTACATTCATCCACTTAGTGAAATACACCAGTTCTATTAGCAGCACATAATGATGCTGCCACCGCCGTACTTAAGAGTTAGCGCAATGTTCCTGGGTGTTAAAGCCAACTTTTGACTCCTTCAAAGATTCTTCTTGTCGTTTGTGGCCAAACAGCTAATTTTTTGTTGTGTCTGCAGGGTTGTTATCCTGCAATAAATATCTAAAAGCCTGGGATATTTCCCAGGGTATGACTGCTGCTAAGAGCTAAACTCCACTGATCAGCTCATAAATCACACTTTTTATCTCCGGTTCTCACTTGGTATGTAATGTTAGACATAGTACAGCTAAAATTACATTTAGTTTTTCTTTAAACATATATGAATTAAAATGACTCATGGCAGTGAGCATCATTGATGCTAACTGCTGATAGATAAATGCATACCTCCAACCCTATTCCCGGAATGGTTTCCTTCCATCTGCTCCTGTCAGAAGGTAGAAATATGGGCACAAAAGGCCTTTGTAACAGGAAATCTTAAAACTTATATAAAAAATAAAACTATTTTGGGACGAATAAAGGAGGCTAACATTAAGCTTCCCCAACACCCTCTCCAAACTGTTGACCTTTGCTCACCAGAAAATGTCTGAACTCTGCTAAAGAATAGTTTTCTATGAAACCGACAAATTAAAATGAGCGCCATCAATTCTACCATGAAGAGTGGGAAGAGTGCTATAATCTGTTAAGTTGTTCACTGCTTAACCCAATATTAATGTGTCTCCTTTTGTTATTAATAATATTCTTTTTGTTATTATTAATATTCTTATTTTGGCTCTTTGTATGAAAACATCTACAATAGATTGCGTATTGCTTTTTTTTTTTTTTTTTAACTCTTATCTTGAATGGCTTTTAATTGTTCCCCACTGAAAAAGAAACATTCAAAATTGAACAATAAAACTCCCAAATTAAGAACTCATTCATGCTTTTAATGCATGGCTGGACTAGTAGCTAATGTAATGACAGATATAACTATAAGATATAAGTAAAGTTGGCTCCTGTACTGTGCTGCTTCCATTATGTTTGATTAATGTTCTCTGGTATGCATGCAGTCTCCTCATGCTTTTTTCCATTTTGGCCCTTGTGCTGCCTCCATCATGACTGTTCCGACAGATTTAGCTCATCTCCCTCTGTGGCACGGCTTAATCGTTGTCGTTTACTCCATCCGTCAGTCTGTTTGGACTCCACCCATTTCTGACGGTAGCTCACCTGTGAACAGGCACAGCAACATTCCCATGCAGTGAAACTGTTTGTGTTTGCCATTTCAGTTTGCTTGGACCCATGTGACCCTGTTGATTGTGGTAACTCAGTCCCACCTTGTCATTCAGAACCTGTTTGAAGGAATGATCTGGTAAGCAGGACGCAGAGCGACGGACCAGACCGCGGTTGTATGTGTGCCATCATGAGTGTTTCCTGACTGTTGTGGTGTTTTTTTATGTTGAGGCAGCATATATATGTTCCTTTAGCTGCAAGATGCAAAAAATAAACAGATTTTAAGTCAATCAAGTATAGTAAAAAGAAGGAATTTGATTCTGTTTATCGTAATATTCCAGAACAGATTAGGATCTCATTTCGGTTGTACTTTTCACTACCTCTCACCATAACTGGAATTCCTGCTTTCTAGGTTCATTGTTCCTATTTCCATTGTGATCTGCAATGACATCATGGCCTATCTGTTTGGATTCTTCTTTGGGAGAACTCCTCTCATCAAGGTAAGCCAAACTCTCTTTAATGTAGGTTTTACACAAAGCAATAGGACAGCCTCATCTTAAATGGAAGCTTTAAGCTCTCATTTATCAGTAAGCTTCATTTATAGAAAGCAGTAGTGAATAAAATTTTTTTTTTTTTGTTGTGATTTAAAGGAGCAAACAGCTGCGGGCTGAACAAGCTTTTTTTTCTAGGATGTTATTTCTTAAAGTGAGGAGTACAGAAAAGCTTTGGAATCCATCACTGGGTTGGTGTCTGATGACAGTTGAGGAATTCGTTCTTGAACAGCAACTCAGAAGTTTATCTCTGCACCACATAATTTGTTTGACCTGTAGACAAAAAGCAGACTTCTAATAACCTTTTATAAACAGAACAAGGGATTTAATAATGGAAGTTGTATGATCAGATTTCCTCTTGTTGGTCAGAACTCATTCTAGATCCAGGTTTGAAGAGTATATTGCTATGATCTTAGGTGATGCTGCAGCAAAAAAGCATGCATCATTGTGTTTTTGTTTTTTTTAACGTCCCTCTTATTTTGACAGCATGCTGATTTAGTATCAGATTTAATGTGGATGCTACGATGGAGGTTTTAGTCCAATATGAAAACAACGTTAAGCTCTGATCCTTGTATTTGGGACTTTTGTGCAGTAAAGTATGCTCAGCTACAACTTCAGTAACTGTAGTAGGCTAAGACCAGTGGTTGTACAAAAGTGTAAAGTTGAGTGTCACCAGCATACATTTGGTAACAGATGTTGAAGTAAGCTATAGTCTTAGGAGAAAATATGGATGTTTATTGACCTCCAGTTATAACTTAAAATAGTTTTATTTTGTATGGAGGAAGTTTTTATCACTATTCTTTATAAAGAATAGTGATAAGAGGAGAGTTACTGTCAGGCTGAGCTCTTGATTTTGATTGGACAAAAGCAGTTATTTTCCTGTTTGGTTTTCTTTTTCTTAAATCATATTTTCTGTTGTTTGGAAACATTGTCTTGTCCTTTTTTGGGCCGAACTTCTGCTGTCAGAAAGGTGGCCTCGTATTTTACTCCAGACTTCTTTAGTGTAAAGCTCAACCTGACTTTAGTTTGCAGGACATTTAATATAAACCCATCTGATGTCCTCAGTAAACTTAGTTGGTCGGACCTCTTTCTAATTGTCCTTTTCATGAACTTTAATTGTTAACATTTTTTGATAACTTGATCTTCAGCCATCTTAGATGTTCTCTTGTGTATTTTCTTTCTCTCTGTAGAATCATAGATTACAAATAGTTTCAAGAGTCCTTCCAACCCTTACCCAGGCTAGGACTGGTAATCTGTGTTACCAGGCATTTTGCCCAGTGGGCCGGTCTTCCTTAAATCATCCCTGCCACAACACATAGTCTCCAAAGCACCGGCAGTAAATAACTCAAGGAGCTCAAGAAGTAATACAATGTTAACTACCTAAATGATGCATGCAGTATATATAGCCTTTCCTTGTCATGCACATCCTTGTGACGGTTGGCATATGGTGTCATTTTCTATTTCTTCCAACAAACTAAATTATAAATAAAACTGAAATGCTATGATGTTCCTCTTATATTTGGCCAGCTTATGTTCGAATATTTTGCAAAAATATGCTGCGGTGCATGATGGGGTTTTGCATCTTTACATTGTTTCATTTTATTGCCCACATGCCACCTAGACTGGCAGTGAATGCTTACACACTGCTACGCTTTCATGTATTCATTCTTGAAGAACTGCCTGTCTGCCTCTATATTGTATTGTTTTATGTTGGTGTTCTAACAACACTCTGGCTTACGTTGTAGACCTAGTATGTGCAAGTGTGGATGTTACGCAGCAGCAGTCACTGTTGCGGCCGTGTTAATAACCAAAGCCAGTAAAACCGCATTATAGAAGTCTATAGAAGGGCTGGGGTCCATAAATGGGCCGGTGTAGATGAAAAAGTGCCAGGGCCGAACATGGTTCCCAGTCTGAGCTTGCCCTCACCTGATCTATGCGTTACAGTGTTTGCTTACCTAAGATCCTTGCTGAAAAGTATTTTCATCATGCCATTGTGTTTACACTTTTTTCCCCTTCTGCTTTTCCAGAGTTTAATGTATTTCCAATGGTGGGGTAAAGAAAATGCAGCTAAATTAGATTTACTCTACTTTTAGGTTAGATCAAACTTTCTCTTTGAATGTCTCTGAAATATGTTGTATTGAATGAACCAAATCTGGTTTAGACCCATAAGAAAGACTATGAGAAACGTGAAGTTTTGTTCTTAACTACCTAACAAGTTGAGAATTAAAGCCAATTCATTTTAAGCTCCTATTTATTGAATTTAATGTTTGTGGGATTTTGTCCAAGGCACCCCAGTCTACAGCATAAAAACAGATTTTTCTCAAAGCAGCTGATTAAAATGGCGTTGTAGCTGAATTGAACCTTCCTTTTTTTGCTCTCTTCTCCCCGCAGCTCTCACCCAAGAAGACGTGGGAGGGCTTCATCGGGGGTTACTTCGGCACGGTTGTCTTTGGCTTCATGGTGAGTTTGGCAGTTTTCACAGCTTCATCACATGTTCGGCCTCTCCTTCTGGACAGTTTCCGATCACCCAGAGAAGATCTTTTTTTTTTTTTTTTTTTTTTTTAGGAGCAGGGAATAAATCCACAATCGATTCCCCCTCTTAGGAAGTTTGTTGATAGAATCCCAACT
This sequence comes from Cyprinodon tularosa, assembly GCF_016077235.1. Classification (NCBI taxonomy): domain Eukaryota; kingdom Metazoa; phylum Chordata; class Actinopteri; order Cyprinodontiformes; family Cyprinodontidae; genus Cyprinodon; species Cyprinodon tularosa. Next base: position 959,105 of record NW_024038924.1, on the reverse strand, counting down.
CCTGCTGGTCGTCAGATCAGTGTTTGGCTTTGTGATCAAATATTGAACAGCGGGTGAAATCTTTCCGCTGATTCTTTATCCTTCAATCGACTCTCAGTTAAATTTGAGCAGTTTTCTGGCCCTGGCTCATGAGTGATCCACCTTTCATGACAAACCATTTACACACGCTTTATTGGATTAAAAGATCAACTCCAGAGACCTTTAACAGAAATCTCTGGAGTTCTGAAACCTTTATTTAGTCTGTCTCTAATAATAAGTGCTAAAGTTCACTTTGAATTATTAAAAATAAAGGTTTCTGTTGCCTGGCGTTTGTAATGCAGAAACAGTTCAGGCTGACCTTCCAACCCTCTGGCACTGAGGTATGAGGAGCTAATTATGAGATCTAAGATACTAGCAGCGGGATTTAGCATCCCTCATAAGGGAGACATGCCCTGCTATGGATATAAGGTGAGGAGAGCTGCCATTTCTCCTCTATATTAAAAGATTTCTCCTAGACGTCTTGTAGAGACGCCCAGAAGTTGCAGAAGGGAACATTCATCCTTTCTGGGCTGGAAATGTCTATGAAACACATTATAATGAGATGTAATGTAATCTTAGAGGAGACGGACAATTTTAGGATATTTTAATGCCATATTTTTGGAGGGCCGCCTTAGAGTGAGAAGTTCATAGGTTTGATACCTGAACCAGGGTCCTTCTGCATGAACTATTAACCAACTTTTTTAATTAAATGGTTTTCCAGTGTTTGTGTGAAATGCAGACATTTATTCATCAGCTGGTTTGTTCTTTCCTTTGTTAAATGAAGCAGCTTCCTGCACTCGGTTCTTGTTCTGCAGAGTCTTTGATTTCTTATTTCTCATTTGAAGGTATCTGATACCTTCAAATGAGAGTGAAGCAAACAATATCTGTTCAATGCTTATTAGCTGTTATAACCTCACAGTTAAAGAAATCTTATTTAAAATGATATTCATTAATTTATAATGACTGAATTAGAGGAGTGAAACCTGCACACCTCTGGTGTTACGTAAATCAGTCTGAGAATAGACGAATAGATATAAGGTTGGCAAATATTCTCACCTTCTTCTTAGTTGCAGTTAAATACTTTTAATAGCCTGTTCTGTGACGGAAGCATTTAAACAACCAAACAAAATGCTCTTTCTTGTTTTAATTGCTTTCAGATAAACACTGTGTAAAGATCTTTTTCAGGCCATCTCAGAATGGCAGCTCACAGTCTCCCTGCGCTTCGTTCCTCCTCAGCTGTCCTACCTCCTGTCGCAGTTCCAGTACTTTGTGTGTCCCGTGGAGTTCAACAGTGAGACCAACAGGTTCACGGTCGTATGCGAGCCGTCTGATCTGTTTGTGATGCAGGAGTACACCCTCCCCGCTGTGCTGCAGAACACGCTGAGATGGGTGAGACTTGCTGCTTTATTTCAAACCTTCTCCATCAACGCAGCCTGTTGTTGTTTGATGCTGAGGGTACTGGTGCTCTGTTTCGGTAAAATGCCCTGACTTAAATCATGCTTTGGCTTTAGTGTTGATAAATCAGAAGCTGATGTTTTCCTTTGCTTCCATTTCAGAAAACGGTGAACCTGTACCCCTTCCAGATCCACAGTATCTTCCTGTCGTCCTTCGCCTCCCTCATCGGGCCCTTTGGAGGCTTCTTTGCCAGCGGCTTCAAGCGAGCCTTTAAAATCAAAGTAAAACTGAACCCATCCTTTCCCCACTGTTTCTGTCTTAAGTAATTTTTCTAGGCAGACACCTTTTTACTGACATTTAAACCTCAGATTTAATAGGACGAGTTTATGCTGTCCTGTAAATGTTTACAGTCACCTTTGAAGATACAGGTGCTGGTCATAAAATTAGAATATCATGAAAAAGTAGATTGATTTCAGTAATTCCATTTAAAAAGTGAAACTTGTATATTATATTCATACATTACATACAAACTCATATATTTCAGATGTTTATTTTGTTTAATTTTGATGATTACAAATGACAACAAATGAAAATCTCAAATTCATCATATCAGAAAATTAGAATATTACTGAAGACCAATAAAAACAAAGGATTTATAGAAATGTTGGCCAACTGAAAAGTATGAACATGAAAAGTATGAGCATGTACAGCACTCAGTATTTAGTTGGGCCTCCTTTGGCCTGTATTACTGCAGCAATGCGGCGTGGCATGGAGTCGATCAGTCTGTGGCACTGCTCAGGTGTTATGATAGCCCAGGTTGCTCTAATAGTGGCTTTTAGCTCTTCTGAATTGTTGGGTCTGGTGTATTGCATCTTCTTCTTCACAATACCCCATAGATTTTCTATGGGGTTAAGGTCAGGAGAGTTTGCTGGCCAATTAAGAACAGGGATACCATGGTCCTTCAACCAGGTACTGGTAGCTTTGGCACTGTGTGCAGGTGCCAAGTCCTGTTGGAAAATGAAATCTGCATCTCCAAAAAGTTGGTCAGCTGCAGGAAGCATGAAGTGCTCTAAAACTTCCTGGTATGTGGCTGCGTTGACCCTGGACCTCAGAAAACACAATGGACCAACACCAGCAGATGACATGGCACCCCAAACCATCACTGACTGTGGAAACTTTACACTGGACTTCAAGCAACGTGGATGAAGTGCCTCTCTTCTTTTCCTCCAGACTCTGGGACCTTGATTTCCAAAGGAAATGCAAAATTTACTTTCATCAGAGAACATGACTTTGGACCACTCACCAGCAGTCCAGTCCTGTTTCTCTTTAGCCCAGGCAAGACGCTTCTGACGCTGTCTGTGGTTCAAGAGTGGCTTGACACAAGGAATGCGACAGCAGAAACCCATGTCTTTCATACGTCTGTGTGTGGTGGTTCTTGAAGCACTCACTCCAGCTGCAGTCCACTCTTTGTGAATCTCCCCCACATTTTTGAATGGGTTTTGTTTCACAATCCTCTCCAGGGTGCGGTTATCTCTCTTGCTTGTACACTTTTTTCGACCACATCTTTTCCTTCCCTTCGCCTCTCTATTAATGTGCTTGGACACTGAGCTCTGTGAACAGCCAGCCTCTTTAGCGATGACCTTTTGTGTCTTGCCCTCCTTGTGCAAGGTGTCGATGGTCGTCTTTTGGACAACTGTCAAGTCAGCAGTCTTCCCCATGATTGTGTAGCCTATAGAACTAGACTGAAAGACCATTTAAAGGCTTTTGCAGGTGGTTTGAGTTAATTAGCTGATTAGAGTGTGGCACCAGGGGCCATCAATTTTGAACCTTTTCACAATATTCTAATTTTCTGATATGATGAATTTGAGATTTTCATTTGTTGTCATTTGTAATCATCAAAATTAAACAAAATAAACATCTGAAATATATGAGTTTGTATGTAATGTATGAATATAATATACAAGTTTCACTTTTTAAATGGAATTACTGAAATCAATCTACTTTTTCATGATATTCTAATTTTATGACCAGCACCTGTAGTACAGCTTTAGTTGAGAATGTTTGCACAGCAGAGTTTTATGACTCATCATTCAAACAGCAGCACAGATTCTCCACCGTAGATTGCCGGGATAAAAGTGCTACCCCTGCTGGCAAGTTTGCCTCAGCACCTCTGCTCTGCTACTGAGGGGAAAAGGGAATTAAAATCAAATCAGATCGCCCTCTGTCTCTACAGAAAGCCCCATCCAATGACAGCACATGTTTACAGTTTGTCCTTTTATAAATACATTAATTCCAATGAAAAATTGTCTTAGATTTTGTTACATTGAGATAAACGTATAAAAAAACCCAGCATCAAGGTTTCGGAGTGGCCTAGTCAAAGTATAACTTAAGCAGCTCATGTCTGGAAGAGTTCTTCCTCAGTGGTAGAAACGATGAATGCCAGTTATACAGTCATATGAAAAAGCACCCCTATTAATCTTAATTATTTTTATTTCTAAATATTTGGGTGTTTGCAACAGCTATTTCAGTTTAATATACCTAATAACTGATGGATACAGTCATATTTCAGTAGAGAATTGAGGTTTATTGGAGTAGCAGAAAATGTGCAGTTTGCATTAAAACAAAACTTGACAGATGCAAAAATATGGACACTTCAGCAAGGAAGAGACATTAATATTTAGTAGATCCTACTTTTGCAAACAGAACAGCATCTAGTTTCTTCCTGTAGCCTTTAATGATTTCCTGGATGAAGGGATTTTTGACCATTCTTCTTTGCAAAACAATTCCAGTTTAGTTAAGTTTGATGGTCGCTGAGCATGGACAGCCTGCTTCAAATCATCCCACAGATGTTCAATGATATTCAGGTCTGGGGATTGGGATGGCCATTCCAGAACATTGTAGTTGTTCCTCTGCATGAATGCCTGAATAGATTTGGAGCGGCGTTTCGGATCATTGTCATGCTGAAATCTCCATCCCCGCGTAACTTTAACTTCATAACTGATTCTTGAACATTATTCTCAAGAATCCGATATTGAGTGGAATCCATGCGACCCTCCAATTTAACATGATTCCCAGGCCAGCATTGGCAACGCAGCCCAAAAGCATGATGGAACCTCCACCAAATTTTAGTGTTTCAAACACCCCATATTAAGAAATAAAAAAAAATTTAAGATTAATAGGGGTGCCCAAACTTTTTTATATACCTGTATGTTTGGCCATAGTTATTCCTCCCGGTCATCCTCTCTTATTGAAAGGATAGGTTTGCTTCCCTTAAAAGTTGCTCAACATGTACGGTTGTCTTTACTCCCTCAGGACTTTGCCAGCACCATCCCAGGCCACGGAGGCATCATGGACCGCTTTGACTGTCAGTATCTGATGGCCACTTTCACTCACGTCTATCTCGCCAGCTTCGTCAGGTAGGAAATGAGCTTCTATCAGACTGGGTTTCGTCTCGGCATTGAAGCTGGGTGTGTTCTAGGTGTGGGACACATCCAGGTCTGCTTCCCTGGGATAGAAAAAAAACCCTCTGCATCTGATTGATACAGGTGTGTCTGATCTCGGTAACCATGACGAGAATGACCAGACACACCTGTTTTAATTAGTCTGCCCAGTAATGACAGACAGGAAAGAAAGGAGATGGTTGAAGTTTTGGGAGTAGTGGAGTTTAGCATAGAGCGAATTAGATAATTTAGAGTATTTTCTAATTGAGTTTTAGGAAAATCTGCACATTTCCTGAATTAACTCTGTTTTTTCTTTATGTTTAAATGCTGCTTCCTTCCATCCTTTCTTCTTGGCTTCTTTCTGACAGGGTTTCCGCGGGTCATTAAGAATCACAGTCATTATATTATAATGTTTTATATTAAGGCCTGAATTGGCATTCAAATTAATTAGATGTGTTTATCGTGGCATTTAAAATGCGTTATTTATTAAAAAAAAACTTTTATAAATACATTTTTGTCAGATATGTTTGCGCGCAGCTGCTTATGGTTGATCATAAAGTCGTTTGTTTGGAAAAGAAGCACGAGGCAGAGAAAAAGCTAGAAAATGGGGGGAAAAATGCAAATGAGTTAGTTTGTTCTTTTGTATCTTTTCTTTCTTCATACCTTGTGTCCTTTGCTCCCTTCTTCCCTTCCCTCTATCATCCCACTTTGACCCCTCTTCCCTTATATTTGTACCTCCTTTATGTTGATCATCCTTCTATAAATTATATCTTCCCCCTCCTTGTGTCTTTTCCTTCCTAAATAAGATGTTCAGAGCCGAAAATATAACATGACCTTTAAATAAAACACATTTTTATTTTTTTAAATATCTGCAATAGGAAATCTTTCACCATTTTAAACAACAAAATGTTTATTTTCTGTTTTTAGTATTTGAAGGTAAGGGCAAAACAACATTTTCATAAAGAGAAAAAAATTACTTTAGTTTTTGTTCTATATGATTTTTCTTTCTGTAAAAATATAAAACATACTCCTGATTTTTCAGAGACATTCTGTAGTGAAAATAAAAGTGCAGAGTTTATTTTAAAAACTGCTAAAGCTTGTAAGAATTCTACTTATTAATATGCTTTATTCAAAATCCTTAGCTGGCCCTTTATTACTATTAAGAGCCATTTTAGGGGGTTCAATACACAGCTAAAGGTGCATTTACTTGTAGGCATGTTGCACATGTTTATCCTGGTCATCGATATGTTTGTTTTGTTGTCAGAATAAACTGGATCCCTATTGTTCCACTCAGCTCTGATACCTTTTATCTTGCAGAGGTCCGAACCCCAGCAAAGTGCTTCAGCAGCTCCTGATGCTTCAGCCTGAGCAGCAGCTCAACATTTTCAACACCCTGCACTCCCACCTGCAGGAGAGAGGCCTGCTGCCCTCAGCTGCTGTCCAGGCTGAGTAACAAACGCCTTCAGCCGCGTTTCTGATAGTTAGTATGAGCACGAGCGCGCTGTGTGTTATCCCTACATCCATCAGCAACCTTCTAGCTCTGCACCCGAGGAAACTCTGTGGAACAAACAAGCAAAAACAAACAAAAGGAAACCAGGAAGGCGTCGTCGTTGGTCTGCTTTGGACCGTCTTCATCTAAAACATGGAGGATATCTCTCTGAGTGAGGGGAACTTTAAAGCACATTGCTTTTCCAATGCCGGCGATATTTAGATCTGGACTCTTTGTTCATGGACGCTAACTTTGCACTGACTTTTATGACATAGGAGGCTTCCACCAGCTGCAGTTTGGACACAGGCTGCTGAGAAGCAGCAGGACTGTTGAACGTTACTTTACAGCCTGGTTCATTGTCTCCGCTCTAGGTAACGGTTTCACACGCCATATCGACACATGTAGCATGAAATGCAAGTCCCGCCTTAGGCTCCTGCTGGATCAGCGGGTTCAGTCTCCATTTCCTTAGATTGATAGCTTTTAGGATTCTGAACAAACTGAGTCGCACAAACGGATGTCTGCAGGCATGCCGACGCAGAGCGTAGAACATCAACTGCACACTTGACACTTGAAGTAATGTATTGTACAGAAATATACTTAAATATTTAGCTGAACAAATACCTAATATATACATATATATATTTACTTAGAGATATGCTGTGGGAAAACTAAAAAAAACAAACAATTTAAGCTGTGAGAAATGATATGCAACTAAAGAGATTATTTCCTTTTAGCATCAACAAACTTTATCTTTAATAGGCAGCGATGTAGATTTAAGCAAACGTTATTTAGAGAGGGTGATGTGGATAAAGCTTTACTTAAACAAAAAAAAGGATTGTATAAATGAAGAGTCGTGTTTCTTTCTGTCCTACGGTGGGATGAGGAGATCAGCGCTGCTCTCATGTCTGCTTCTTAGCAGGGAGCTTTAATCTAGTGGCACAAAATAGATAAGCTGAATCCCATTAAAGTTTAAGTCTTTATACAAACACCTGCAAAGCTCACACACCAACACTGTTCACTTTTTTTTTCCTATTTATTTCTACAGTTAAATTGAATTAGTTTAGATGCATTAAAACAATAAAGTCGCATTAGAAACTGTAAACCAGCTATAGGGATTATGAGCCGGTGCTGTAATAACACCATTACTGTGATTCTGGTGGATTATGGTGCAGGTTTAAGGGAAAACTAAATTATTTTCATTCAATCTTTTTTTTTTTTTTATAAGCTCTTCTTCCCAATAGTTAGTTAAAAGGTTCATCAAGAATGCGTACAGGCAAAAAATGTAGGAAACAAGAATGGTAGGTTAATTAGTTAATAGAAAATCCAATCTGTAAAAGAAATTCAATATACATAAAATTCATGTTTGATCATTCATTCAATGATTTAACGATTTCTGGGCTGAAGTGAAACCTGCAGAGCAGCTCAGATTCATCGTTTTTATATAACATGGGATTTTATGGAGGGAACAAAAAGCATTTCTTCTAAACATGATTATTAAATTTAAACAGAAACATAGATGTATGAGCCATTACCCGAGAGATAAACCCATAATGTAGCTGGACGTCACATTATCATGCCGCGCTGGTAAAATTGTAAAAAAACTATGATCATTTTTTTTTCTTTTAATAAGATATCTGTTTTATTGACAAGTTTAATCAAGAATATGTTATTAAATTATCTTGTTTGTTTCCCCAGGTTAATGAATTGAATGTTTTATTTAAAGAATTGTTTTTGATGCATTTTCAATCTAAAATCTCCTCAGTAGGTGGCAGCACTGAGCTCTTAAGTCAAGCATTTTCAAAGCTGATGATAACCACCCCTGCTTTAAATTATTTTTATGTTTTTTTTTCTCTATAAATCTCCAGTTTGCTGGTGCTGGAATATATATTTAAGATTTCAGTAATATGACTATGATGTGGGATTTATATCTAACAAAACCTAATCTGAATATAAACCTACCAGTCTGCTCTGATGTTTTATACCTCTGTTAAAGAATGAGGTGAGCCTATATATATTTGTTTTATCGGCTGCAGGTAAAGTGCACATAATCTTTTTATGTTGTAGAAATGGAGCCAAGTTTAGAGAGAAAACTGGGCTTTTTCTTTCCTGCTTCATCCAGAAGCACTTGATGTGTGAGCTTTACAGCACTGGAAAAAGCGAAATCTAGAGAAGTTATTTTTCCTTAAATTAAGTGAATTTATTCTTGGATTGAGGAGGTAAAAGACATTTTGCAAACAGAACAAGACAATTTACATTAAAAATAAGAAAACGCAATTGCAATGTCTTATTTCAAGTGCATTTTATCTAATTATCTTATTTTAAGAGTAAAAATACTTATTCCATTGGCAAATGGCAAACTCTCATTTACCTACTCAAATTAAGGGTAAATACACTTAAGACATTTTTTACTTATTTCTGGGTCATTTTTCCAGTGAGGAGGAACCTGATGCTCGTATGAGATTCATCTTCTGATCCAACTTTTAAAAACGGTGGAACTGTTCCTTTAGTGAGCGTAGCGCCTCCTTTATTGGAAGATTTGGATCATTGGAAGCAGATTATGGTGTGTGTGGTGTGTATGTGGGGGGGGGTTCTTGCACATTAAACTTTTAAGTAAATAATGAATGTAAGATGATAGCATAGGGGTGAACTATTCACAGAGCTTGTGTACAGTTTGTTGTTTCCCTGTAATAACATTGATCTGTTTCTGTATAAAAACTCTGAGAGGTGTTTTTATTAGAAAGCTTGTTTCCATGTTTACCGTTTGGGATGAGTCACATGATCGGTGACAAGGCGCGTCACCCCACTGCCCTGACGATGCATTCTCTGATCCAGTCCAGCGCTTTTTTGGTAGAAATGTTTACCAAATAACTATTAATCAGCGTTTTTTCTGGGAAAGGAAAAAAAAAACAAAAAACAAAAAAAAAAAACGCTCCATGGAGCTGCTGCGTCACAAAAACAACCCAAGGCAGGAACTGGAGAGCTGCTGGTTATTAGTTTAGCTCACATTTGTCATGTCAGTCTATTAAGTTTTTACTTCCTACTGTTCTGTTTTTTTTTTTTTTTTTCATAGAATGACATTATACACGCTGTAAAATCTACTGAAGTAGCTTATATTCTAGGGACCAGGTGCAACAATCTGTATACATCACTCAAAACAAACAAGCTGCTGCTGTATCCAGATACTGAAGCAACCAATAACGTCCAAAACGAGGTTTCTTAATGTTTTTTAACCCATTTATGTGGAGTCTGGCGAACATCTCTGGGATATTTAAGTAATAATTGAGGATTTCTTAACAAAGAGTGGACAAGAAGACAAAAAAGACAGTTTAAAGTCACTGAAATAGTCTCAAACCCCCTTAAAGGAATATTTTACGGCTTGTTAATTTCAGCTTAATTGTTTTGAACCAACACCATGGTATGAGTTTATTGAGAAATTTTTTAAAAAGTAATTATGTAGAAAAAGTGTTGAAAAGATTCAAAACGATGAGCCCATTGGTCACTTCGCCCTGCCTCCCACCAGCTGCAGCTGATTGATGAACTTCCATTAAGTTGGAGTCAGATAACCGGTTCTGTCTCACAGCTAATCTGGGTCCAAACAAAACTAATAAAATGTCAAACAAGTTAAACTAAACATTTTTTATGAGCCTTTAAATCCTACTTTTAATGGTAAGGAAACCCAAACAAATGTTATTTACAAAGACATATTCTAACACCAAGACAAATTAGCCCAGTTAAGATTTAATTTGAAGCTTTTATTGTTTCAAACCTGATTAATGAATTTCCTGTTAGCAGTCAGGAAGACCTGAGTTTATTTCTTCGGTTTCCTCTGTGAAGCAATTCAAGCAATACAAAGATGTGTAGAGTCAGTGCTGATGCTTTTAGGGGTGACGTTAAGCAGTTTAATTTAAGGAAGTGAATAAAATTGTTTTCTGTAAAATGTTCAGTGTTTGTTGCGTTTTAATACATCAAAAAGGACTTCACCCAAAATAAAGCTTGACAGTTCATTTTTATTGACGTAGAAAGGAAACGTGTGCATGGTGTAGCAGGCGAAAAAGGTTGAGCGCCACAAATAGACACATTTTAGAGAGGTGACACTGATTTACAACCATTTTCTGGGTAATAGGGATCTATGAGAAGACACAACAACAAACATTAGCGGCTTTTAATCCTCAGTCAAATAGAAAAAGGTCCCTCGACATAATCAGGACGAGGATCTGGATGGGAAAACGGCTGTTTGTTAAAACAAAATAAGTCAGTCACAATACAAAAACTCTTATTTTAATGTGATTTTTTTTTTTTTTTTGTGGGTTTTAAATAAAGTGCAGGTTAGATTAAATCCATTTGGGTTCAAATTAAAACGGTCAGGGATGCAGTCTTCAAATTGAATTACTATTTAGGACAACAGTGACCCCTACTGGACAAGAATACCAGTTGATGTTCAGTTGACCCACAGCTATTAATCATTAAAACATATAATTATAAAACCAACAACATAAAGAAAAACACAAACTGAACTACAAGCAAAAACAGTTTCCGAATCCCAGTGTTGATGCAACACGGTAAAAAAAAAACTTCTTACGGTTCACAGTCTTTGTCTCAGAAACGTCTTGTCTCAACGCTGGATGTTTCAGCTTTTAGTTGATGATTAAATTATTCTCTAAACTGATTTTTACATCAGTAGATTTAAAGTCTCCCTTACAAGCCGGGGCCACAATATAAAGAAAAGCAGTGCAGCAACGAATCTCTGTTCAGTAAGGAGTTTAAAGTGCATCAGCTTCCAAACCTAAGAGTGGTTCTATGAAGAGGTTATGAGCAGTTAGTATCTCATTGGTAGTTAACTCTTGATAACTTCACACATTAATCGAGATTCACTAATTAGTCATTTTGCCAATCATATTTAAACTGTTTAAAACACAAACCAACATGGTGAACATTCCTGTCCTCTCCATATTTATTATAACGACTGGTATGAATGCGTCTAAAAAAAAAAAATACAATTCTTATCAGCAGCACAACATCCCATATATCCAATCACCATGTTGGGAAATAATAGTTTTGTGCCTTTAGTTTATTTGTTCACCGGTTTCTTGGAGGACGGGCAAAAATATGACTAGAAGGAAACCCAGAATTATTTCGTTTATAAGTTAAATCTGCCAAATACACCAAAAATCATGTATCTAGGTTTTAACCATAGTTGAAATATGTTCTGTTTATAGCCTCTCGCCACAGATTGTCTGAACTCTGCCCTTAGGTAATGCTTTTAAAATTAGTTTAGCCTTGAGAAAAACGTTACTCACTCAACCTGCAGCTCCTCATGAAGAGAGAAAAATATAAACATGCTATGAAAATCCAATTTGGATCTCTGGACGGTTATATGGCTTTAGAAAAGTTGCTGCTGATAACAGAAAATGAATGAATGGCTGCCTGCGCCAGTGCCTTAGCTATTAGCTCCTCTCTACAGAGAGCTTCCTTTACCTCTACAGGACTTGGATTGCCCTTTCAGTGCAGGTGAAAGCTCTTTATCCCATCTGTTTGGCTCTGTGCTCCAGATATAAACAAATAACAGAAAGGGACGTATTCTCCTGTAGGTTTTATGTTAAACCCACCGGGGGGGCACCTTCCAGCAGTAAACCCAACAAACCTGATCAGAAAACCTCTAGGTGACCACAGCATTAAACGGCACCCTTGTTTCATCCGCGTCATCGTCCACCACAGTTGTCAGATTGGACCTGTTGGGACAGAAGGTGAAGCGAAGAATCGCCAGCCCAACGCGCACCAGGAGCCTCAGCACAAGAAAAGCAAAAGGCACCGTGATCTCCATCAGGTGGAAGATGGAGGTGCTAAATTTACTCAAGATGCAGGTAAGAAAAAAGGTCCCCAAAGCAATGCAGGGGTAGAGAGCCAGTTTAGCTAGCATGAACACATGCTCACGCCCGCCGTACCAAACGTAAGGGTGCAACGTTTCCTGCTCGCTGTAAAGCGCCACCACCCAAATGGAGAGCTGGAATATACCAGCGAAGAAGATGATCACACAGCTGATCTGAATGGCCTCGAGCTCGTTCTGGGAGTTACGCGGGAACTCGTGCGTCAGCTGGTAGGCTAAAGGCAAACCTCCAACAAACGCCAGGGAGAATGTGTTCAGCAAGCCCATGAAGCGCGTCGCCTTGGTGACGTGGAGGAAGAGAGAATGGTGGACGAACCAGAGGAGGCCGACCGTGGCGAAGGAACCGAAGTAGGCGAGGTACTCCGGGCCGTAGGCCTTCAGGGCTGCTACCAGGCTGCCGCCAAACTGCTTCTCCACGACTGTCGGGTCAGGAACGTTGTCCTCGCTAAATGCATGGAAGCCAAAAATAGGCGTTACGGAACAGAACATCATTAAAGTCGTCCTGCACAAACAAATTATGGCATACCAAATGTCCAAGATCAGAAGTGTTGCTACGATGGCGTAAACGCCGTCACTGAAAGCCTCCACCCGTTCTTTGCTGAGCGGCTCGTTGGGAAGGTAGGTGTAGAACACCATGGAGTCTGGAGTGTCCTCCACCTGGCCTGAAACAGACAACATCAGATCAGTGATTGAGAGAAAGTCCGCATCAGGGCAAAATGTGGCGGTTCTAGACAAAATCTACCAACCAGGGTTGCAGATTCCTTAAACAGATAAAAAAGAAAAAAAAATATTATCCTATCTTTGTATGACTGAAGCTTAAATCTATGCAATGCAATTTAGAAATAATTGTTAAACTGAAAAGGGGAAATATTAATATTGGTCCAAGGGACAAATCAGTCTCTTCTGTTGGCACAGGTTATAATAATACATGTATTTAGCATTATACTACAAGAAACTGGTCAAGATAAGTAAGACTTCCTTAAAATAACTACCATATATTCCGGATTATAAACCACTAATTTTTCCAGATGCTTTGAACCATGCAGCTTATATATGCAGTTTTTTTCCTAACCACCAGTGGTTAGAAGTCAGAGAAGATGGGACTTATTTTCATTTAGCAGATGCTAAATCTCCCAAATTCACACACTGGCATTTGCCAAATTAAAGCTGCCGCACCAATGAAGAGATTGTGTGCAACTCCTGCAGAGCTGTTCAGTATATATTCAGCTTATATATGTATTTTTCTAGTCTGCTTTTAAAACTGCCAAAGGAACGAGTATTGTTGTATTTTTATTCTTAAAATCAGATAATCATTAAGCACTTGAAAAATTTAAATGCAAATAATTTCATTTTATTAGCAAATTGTCTAACTTACAAGCAAATGAAAATACATTAATTTCAGGAAAATGATGAATCAAATAAAAAATTATTGTATGTTTACAGTAAAGAGGCCAGAAGCAGTTCTACTCTGGCCCCTGTTGGCCCCCGCATCTGGAACCACTCATCAACACAAAAAAGGCAAAGCGAGCCAGAAGGTTGAGGAGACCTGCCTACCGATGGCTTTGCTGCGGCACCACTTCAGGCACTGGGAGATGTAAGGCAGGAAGGTGATGATGGCTAGAAGAACGTAAGACTGGGAAAAAAAATCAGGACAGGATTATTAAATGTTTATAAATGGAAACCTTATAAAACAAACGGCATTAAAAAGAGAAGTCGGTTTAAAGGGGTAGGAGGAGTTCAAAGTGAATGGCTCCAAGAGGTTCTCTTGGTCTAAGGAAGACCCAGAGTTCACCTGCAGACATCCCAAAAATAGCAAACATTGCATTTTATTTTATCTCAAAGTACAAATACCTGTTTGTGTCTCAAGGATTTACTATTTTAGTATTGCAGAAGGATAAAAAGTTACGTATTATAACTGACCAGTGGGAAGAAGATGAAGGAGAAGATGCTGGCGAAGAAGCACATGATGGGAACCCTCATGATGACTTTCAGGATGTGCTGTTTGTAGAAGGTCTGGTTCTCTGAGATCTGGATCTGCTCGTTGAGCAGGAAGGGCCGGCTGAAGGCGTAAACCACAATCACCGACTGGGAAACCATGAAAAACGGATATTAGGTCGGTCAGAACGTCAGGCTGAGCAGTGAGAGGGATGCACGTATACATAAAAGAGAAGCGACGGCCTTCATTTTCCCACCTGAATGACTCCCATTACCATCACACAGCCGCAGAAGAGTAAAATCCCCAGCATGTTCTCAGGGAAGGTTGCCATCAAAGAAAACTGCAGCAGAGAAGCCATTTAAACTGGATTAATGCATGTTTGAAAGCAGACAGGAAGAGAATCAGACTGGTACTCACTGTGTAGGGCAGGAAGGTTATCAGCATCATACACGCCTAAATTAGAACAGAAAGCAGAAGTCATCATTAATAAAATGAAGGAACCAGAAACCTCAGAGGAAATCTGCTCACATGGTTTTAACAAGTATAAGAGAAAAAAAACTATGAATCCATAGAAATCTGAAAGGAACAGCACTAAAACCCGATTCTGTACTCACAAGGTTAAGCAGAGCGAGGCAATCATCAATACGGACGATGACCTGGAACAACCTGGAAATTTGAAGATCCAATAAGCAACAAGCTGAGGTGTTGAGAAGAGAAGCTAACAACAGTAGGAAGGGATTACCTGATGTGAGCGGCCCAGGCCATGGTCACGATCAGGAAGGTCATCAGATAGACGGCTATCTTTGTCGTTAGCAGAAGCTGAACGCTCTCCCTCAACTCCTGCACCAAACCAACCAGGAGAAAACATCTCACACTGAAACAAGTAACTATTGGTAATTAAAATTATTAGGAATTTGAAAAAACAAGAGAAACAAATCAATTATAAGTTACAGAATGCTTTAAATGCGTCTCAATGTAATAAAAATCAGCTTTACCTCATTATCTTCCAATTTAGTGTGGGCAACCGGTAAAATCTGGAAGCACAGAGTTAGGATTAAAAGACTGTACTGGTTTAACTGTGATTCATTTAACAATGGGATGGGAAAGAAGGAGAAGATGATGAGAAAAAGAGCAAAGAAAGTGTGGACTGCTGGAAGAACTGTGGTGAACTGGTGAAAGAAAAGTGAAATGGTGCTCAAAGATGACCCTGAACATTTAGAGTGTTTGGCTCAACCTGCTGCTGTGAAGCAGGATTCTTCACCATGAACATAATCAAAAATAAATCTGGATCCAGGCTCAAAATGAGCACCTTGATATGTGCTTGATAATGGCTTAGTCTCCATTCAAACCCAGGTTTAAAGCCTTGCAGGGCAGCATAAAGCCCACTGCTCACATTAAGACAGAAAAAAGACAGTTCAGGTGTTTTATAAAATATGGGAATCAGGAAATTGTCTATAAACCAAACTGAACGATTGCTGTTCTGTACTTCAAAAAACACTTTAGATTTTAAAATGAAAAAAAAAAAAAATATATATATATATATATATTTAAAAATTTTATGTTTAACATGGATGCATAAAGATCTGCTTTTTATTTCACAGTTAAATTCTGTTTAAAGTAACAGATTATAATTAAAAATGTCTCTGGACCTTTACTGGCTGATGATTTTTCTTTATTCAGAACCCACTGAGTTTTAATTGGTTCCCCCTGCTTTAGAGGATGTGAGAAAGACGTCATATGGTCCTATTGTTTAATTCTCCCAGACAGGGGAAACCCTACAGAGTTTCGGTAAAGTTTAGTAGAAGCTTGCACTGGTATTAAACAGGTTTATTGGTAAACTAAAAAGATCAGCCGCCTCCAGCTTAGGTGTGGATCATGAAAATTAAACTTGATCAAACGGTTAATTGATATAATCTTTGCAATATCGAGGTCCATATCTTTGTTCACTATTATTTACCTCTATTGAGTCACAGCATTTTTTCCCAGTTTTATTATTTTTCTGTTTGTAGATATGGGGAGATTTAACCCATATATATATATATATATATATATATATATATATAAAATACAGGGCCGGCAACTTTTTACCAAACCTTGGAGTGAAATTTTGAAATAGTTTGGATAGGCCACCATTGTCAGGGTTAGATTAAAAGGCTCTGAGGATAGGTGCGGTTATCTGTTTTTTCATTTCATTTTTCTTTATTTAACCAGGTAAACCCCATTGAGATCTGGATCTCATTTTAAAGGGGGACCTGGGCAGAGATCTGCCGATCTGTGTCTGTTTTCAGAGGATTTAACTAAAACAAAGCGGCAAAAGGTGGAATTTTTGATAGAAAAGTAAATATTAATAAATAACAATAAGTTATCTGTAGTTATGTGGAACATTAAAAAAAAAAAAATACATTATTTTTTATATTCGGGGGATTTTTAGAGAATTGAAGTAAAGAAGTATGGGCCCTACTAAAATAATTGCATCTTAATTATACTGTAAACTAAGAATTTCACACCTGTGTTCATTAATAATTCTATGCAGCTCATGTAAAATAAACAATGCGAAACAAACAAGTTATTACTGGAATACTGGCACTGATACAGGAACCCGTGCAGTCAAATCTCATGCAAACTACTCTGTGTATGAATATTAGGTAATAGGCTGAGGATTAAAAAATCTTAACTCATTATCTTATTGGTTTCTCTTACAATTGACAAAACAGACCTTCTAGGAGGCTGTAGATGGCTGCAATGAATGATGATTTTACAAATAGACTAACCTGTCGATTACTTTTTCAATCAATTAATAATCGGATAGCCGAAGGTTCCTTAAAAAAGATTTTTTTTTTTTTACTAAATTAAACCAGGGGAAGATAAATCTTTTCCACTTTGGGAGTATAGTGGATAATGAAAGATGACTTTTTTTATTTTTATTTTAAATATAAAATGTTTACATATTTGTTTGACAATTTTGGTATAATTGCAGCTCAAGATGGGTCATTCTGTCAGCTGGAGCATGTTTTAGATATTCCAGTTAAGGATGAATGGATGACTAAATTAGTGGATTTTTACCAGCGTGATATTTTTGTAGATAAATAAGTTGAGTTTTTAATGCAATTTTAGAATGAAAATGTGCAGATATGGAGTGAGAGGGTGTGAATACACTGTTATCATAAACATATTTACACTAAATTGTGTATTATTGATCAGAGGTGCAAATAAAGATTGACCTTTTAAAGTAAACAAATAGATATAATGATTGTTTTTCCTTTGATGACCATTAAAGGGCCCATAAGTAGTTGTACAGCGTGTCTCACCATGACTGTGGCAATGATGGAGATGAGAGCGTCGCTGTAGGCCAGCAGTCTGTGGGAGGACTGGGTGCTGCTGCCGCTCCGGCCCTCTCTCTCGGACGGACTGCTCTCCAGCAGCGGGGAGGACGCGGTGTGGCACCTCGCTGTTTTTTTCTCCATCTCCTCATCAACGTGATGCTCTATAATGTCGCTCTCATTATTCTCCCCCATCCTGGACGGAGCTGCGGGACCAAGGAGCCCCGGTACTGTTTGCAAACAGACGAGGAACAGCTGAGTGTGGGCGGGGAAACCAGAAGTGGAAGAGCGAACACTTCCGGTCTGCTCCCTTCAGAGATCGTTCTGT
Organism: Cyprinodon tularosa; assembly: GCF_016077235.1. Classification (NCBI taxonomy): domain Eukaryota; kingdom Metazoa; phylum Chordata; class Actinopteri; order Cyprinodontiformes; family Cyprinodontidae; genus Cyprinodon; species Cyprinodon tularosa. Next base: position 941,295 of record NW_024038924.1, on the reverse strand, counting down.
CAAAACAGGAGGAGTCACTCAGCCTTGAAAACGTTTGCTTATCTCTCTTTAAAGGTTCTGTCCTGGTGAAGAAACATAAACATGTAAACCAAAGAGAAAGTATCCTTTCTAGACCTCGAGTAACTGTCACTAATTATGATGAACAGCAAATACAAATGAATTAAAAAGCGAGGGGGATAAACATTTATGTAATATAATAATCATTACTTATTACTTAGTTACCATTACTATAATATACGTGAACGATCAGACATCAGAGACTCTTCCTCCTCAGGGGGGCGAAATCGGACCACACTCATTCACCATTTGGCTCAAATGAATACCAAAGACTGTTATTCATAAAAAAAAAATATATATATATATACGAATAGTTATATTATATAAAGTCAATAATAAATATGATAATGGTATTAATATTGATTATAATAAGAGCAGAGCTCAGCCTGATGTTTTCAGATCGGTTTCTGTTTTTTGACTTAAAGGAATAGTACACCCAAAACATGATTAGCCTACTCACCCCCAAGCTGAACAACACTCTGGAGTACTTTTTTGATATCTCAAATGCATCTGGAGATCTGGGAGGCTTCTTGCTGTCTGCTGACATTCAAATAATGGAGGTCTATGGCGCCCGAGACAGAAAGGTCCATAAAAGTCCACAAAAACGTGTCAATATTCCTCCATACTGCTCGTCCAATGTATTCCAAGTGTCCTGAGTGGGTAGCATCCAGAATTTACTCAAAACGAAGTCATTTAGAATGTTTTTAGAGCATAAACAGTAGTGTATAGGATTTCCTAAAAGCGCGTTCACGAGTCTACGGAAACCGCGGCAGACCAAATCAGATGAAAGTGCGCATTCAGCTCAGCAAAGAACTCATGCTCTTCCTCAACACTGAAGTCCTCAGACATTTTTCTTTCGTTGTTTCTTTCTTTGCACAGGTAAACAGCACATTTCTTCTTCTACGCTTGCATTATCGGCAGAGCAGACGCTGAATGCGCACTTTCATCTGGTTTGGTCTGCCGGTCTTGTGCGAAATTCTGTTTCCCCGATCAGCTGAGTGAAGCTGACACCCCACCCATGTCAAAAAACTCTGCAAATAGACTGAATGGTTAGTGCAACGTTAGTGCAGATTTGTGCAGAAAAAAATATTGTTTGTGCTACTTTTGTTTAAGAGATATTAAAGATTATTTTTTAGGTCATCCAGAGGTTCTAAGCATGGGTTGATGATGGGTTCATAGTCACCTGGTGACATTGTGATGTAAAGCTGCACAGTGATGGGATCTAATCTTGTTGTGTGTTATAATCTGAGCTAAGGGGAGCATGTTGATGTTGAATAGGAGGGGCCCCATAATGGAGCCTTGAGGAACCCCGCTTGGTATTTTTCTTTACTGTGATTTAATGTTCCTTACGGACACATAAAAGTCCCAGTCCTTCAGGTAGGATTTAGGATCTTTAATTTTGAAAAATTGAAATGAGAATAAAGGAAGGTAATAGAGTGGACAAATAAATTATTTAGACTTATTTGTAGACTTTGTTGCCTTTTAACATTTAAATATTGACTAATATTGTTTCAAGAAAGGTACCTTTATGCTGTTTTTGTATAAAACAAAGTTACACTTGAGTTTAATTTTCTTCATGTCCAACAATAAGTAATAGGTTTATAATTTAAGCAAAGCTGATATTTATCATCTCACTGATTTAAACATTGGAAAATATGTATTCCCCTAAATATCTCTTTTGGTTATTTTCTATCCATCCATCTGTCCCTGCGTCTGTGCGTCCGTCCGTCCATCTATCCATCTTTCCTTGCATTTGCCCGTCCATCCATCCAAGCCTGTACACTTCTACAACTCAACAAAGCTTTCATATTCATTTTCAAAAAGTCACCCCTAACATCTGGAAATCGGAGTTTAAAGTAGGGAAATTTTGATGATGAACAATCACAAATTGTGTAGAAATCTTGTCTTCATTAATGTAGCACCATGGGAGCATAAACACTGAACCACATTCTGAAAATGAACTCAAATTTTCATCCATTTGTTATTTTTGTCTTGTTAAATAAAACTGCAGTCTTCTGGTACTTTTTCAAAAGAATTATAAACTACATTTAATATGTAAGAATCAATAAAGACCAGAACATTTTTCAAAAGACTTTTAAAAAAGTTATCTCATACAAACTGTAGTAACATCTCATTTGATTTAATTCGTAAAGGCCTTTTAAATTTTAAAAAGGCAGCCCTCCTTTAATCACCACCTTGACGAGATATTTTAGAAACAACAGCACAGAGTAAAATATATTTTTGTAAAAAACTAAATATCTTCCATTCATCCTTCCTTCCAATCACCATTAAACAAGGTCTATCCATTAAACAAGGTCTATCCATTAAACAAGTAATTTCACCCCTAATCAGAGATGGCAAAAGTACTCACTTTCCGTACATGAGTACCGTAAAAGTACAGATACTTGTGTTAAAAAATACTCTGGTAAAAGTGGAAGTACTGATTAAACTTCTTTACTCAAGTAAAAGTAACAAAGTACAGGCTTGTAAATTTACTTAAAGTATAAAAGTAAAAGTAGAAACCACTTTTTTTATGCCGTTGCCTACATTTTAAATGAATGTCTGCCAATAGGACTAGATCTCCGTTGTGTTCATTTTCAATCATCTCGTCGTCCATGCTACTATGCTAACGCCACCGCCACCAAGCTGCAATGATTTGCCGCAAATGAATACCGCCGAATCTGTCAATTCAATTCAATTCAGTTTATTTATATAGCGCCAAATTCACAACACATGTCATCTCAAGGCACTTTACAGTTCAACCAGATCATACAGTCAAATCGATACAAAGTTTTCTGTCTAAGGAAAACCAATTGATTGCATTGACTCATTGACTCAAATACAATCCCTCACACTAGCATGCTTGTAGCGACAGTGGAGAGGAAAAACTCCCTTTTAACAGGAAGAAACCTCCAGCAGAACCAGGCTCAGTGTGAGCGGCCATCTGCCGAGGCCGACTGGGGTTCAAGGAGACGGAAGCAGAGACACAAAAAGCAGCTGTAAAAGGCGGCCCCATCCAGGAAACACACAGCCAGGCAGACGAGCTCCAAGGCAGTTCCCATTCCAGAGGACGAAGAGAGCACATCCACCCAGTCACGGTCAGAGAAACAGGACTACACTGGAAAACAGGCCGATCTCCAACATCTATAAACAAGGGTGTTGATGGAAGCAGCACAGCTGATGTTTCTTTCCAGGATGACGTCACAGCCAAACAGGAACAGACGAGGCAAAGCTACTCTGAGGAAAAGCAGAGAGAGCAGAAGGTTAGAGATTGAACTAACAGATTCTGCAGAATAGGAGAACAGAGAGAGAATGAAGCAGAATGATGAAATGGGGGTCCCTATGTACTCCAAAAGTCTAAGCCTATAGCAGCATAACTATAGAGATAGCTCAGGATAACCTGAGTCACCCTAACTATAAGCTTTATCAAAAAGGAACGTTTTAAGCCTAGCCTTAAAAGTAGACAGGGTGTCTGCCTCACGGACTAAAACTGGTAGTTGGTTCCACAGGAGAGGAGCCTGATGACTAAAAGATCTACCTCCCATTCTACTTTTAGAAATTCTAGGAACCACTAGTAAACCTGCAGATTGAGAGCGAAGTGCTCTGTTAGGAACATAAGGAACAATCAGATCTCTGATATAAGATGGAGCTTGGCCATTTAAGGCTTTATATGTGAGAAGGAGGATTTTAAATTCTATTCTTGATTTAACAGGAAGCCAATGAAGAGAAGCCAGGATAGGCGAGATATGATCTCTCTTTTTAATTTTCATTAGAACTCTGGCTGCAGCATTTTGGATCAGCTGAAGGCTTTTAACTACAGTTTGTGGACTCCCTGATAGTAAAGAATTACAATAGTCCAGCCTTGAAGTAACAAATGCATGGACTAGTTTCTCAGCATCACCCCTGGACAGGAGATTTCTAATTTTTGCAATGTTCCTCAGATGAAAGAAGGATATTCTAGAAACCTCTTTGATATGGGATTTAAATAGCAGGTCCTGATCAAAAATAACACCAAGATTTTTTACTTTATTATCTGAAATCAGTTTAATCCTATCCAAATGAAGTGACTGGCTAATCAGCTTCTTTTTCAGAGACTCTGGTCCAAAGACTATAACTTCTGTTTTGTCTGCATTCAGAAGCAGAAAGTTAAGAGTCATCCAGGTTTTTATGTCTTCAAGACATGCCTGTAATCTATGTAATGGGTTAGCTTCATCTGGATTTATAGACAGATATAGCTGGGTATCATCAGCATAACAGTGGAAATTAATCCCATGCTGTCTAATAACTCTACCAATTGGGAGCATGTATAAAGTAAAGAGAATTGGTCCTAGCACTGATCCCTGTGGTACTCCACAGGTAACCTTTGAGCGTGTTGAAGATCTATCATTAACATGAACAAACTGAATTCGATCAGATAGATAAGATTTAAACCAGTCTAGTGCTGTTCCTTTAATTCCAAAAAAATATTCAAGTCTTTCTAAAAGAATATTATGGTCAACTGTATCAAATGCAGCACTAAGATCCAACAGGACGAGCACAGATACAAGTCCATTATCTGAGGCCATGAGAATATCATTAGTGACTTTCACCAGAGCTGTTTCAGTGCTATGATGAGCTCTAAAGCCAGACTGAAACTCTTCAAAAAGTTCATTATGGTGTAAGTGATCGCAAACTTGTTTGGCAACTACTTTCTCAAGAATTTTGGATAAGAAAGGAAGATTGGATATAGGTCTATAATTAACCAAGTCATCTGGGTCAAGAGACGGTTTCTTAAGCAGAGGTTTAATTACAGCAACCTTAAAAGCTTTAGGTACATATCCCTGTAACAGAGATAGATTAATCACATCTAAAATGGAGGAGGAGATCAAAGGGAATACCTCCTTAAATAACCTGGTTGGAACTGGATCTAACATACAAGTTGAAGGCTTAGATGAGGACAATAATTTTGCTAATTCAGAAAGTTCAACTGGATCAAAGCAGTCTAAACCCAGTTTAGATTCCATGACTACCTCAGGTACAATCGCGGATAGAGGAGTGCTTATGATCTTATTTTTAATAAGATCAATCTTATTTATAAAGAATCCCATAAAATCATTGCTGCTAAGAGCAGGTGGAATGGACGGTTCAACAGAGCTATGGCTCTGGGTGAGTTTGGCAACTGTATTAAAAAGAAATCTAGGATTATTCTTATTCTCCTCTATTAATGAGGAGAAGTATGCTGCTCTTGCTTTACAAAGGGTCCTCTTATACAGCAGTAAACCATTTTCCAGACTTGGAAGGACTCCCGCAGGCCTGTGGAGCGATATTTTCTCTCCAGTTTCCTAGCATTTTGCTTCAAAGTACGCAGCTCTGCATTAAACCAAGGAGCAAGCTTTCTATTTTTAACGGTTTTCATTTTCAAAGGAGCTGCGTTGTCTAAGGCAGTACGCAGAGAACTAGCAACCCCATCAACAAAATCATCAACCTGTGAAGGGGAATAAGCTATGCTTTTGCACTCTGCAGCACTGCTCAGCGACACAGAGGAGAGAGAAAGTGAAGCAGATTCTTTAAAATTTATAACTGCACTATCTGATAAAGATCTACTAAAATTGAACCTTCTTTTGGGGGAGGAGAACTCTGTTAAAGTAATCCTGAAGGTTATTAGAAAGTGGTCAGAGAGGACAGGGTTGTGAGGAAATACTGTTATTTCTTCACATTCTATGCCGTATGTCAGCACAAGATCCAAAGTATGAAGATGAGAATGTGTGGGACTATTCACATTTTGAACAGAGCCAATAGTGTCTAAGATAGCATTAAAGACTGCTCTTAAACTATCGCCTTCAATGTCAGCATGGATGTTAAAATCTCCCACTATGATGACCCTGTCAGTATTTAATACCAAATCAGAAAGGAACTCTGAAAACTCATCTAAAAATTCAGAGTAAGGACCTGGTGGACAATACAAAGTTACAAAAAGAAGAGGTTTTCTTGCCTTGAAATTTGGATCAGGGAAATTAAGGGTTAAATGTTCAAAAGAGTTGTAGGTATTAACTGTTTTTGGAGTAATGAGTAAGTCAGACTGGAAGATTGTTGCTACTCCTCCTCCTCGCCCAGAACTTCTGGGTATGTGAAAATTTAAATAGCTTGAAGGAGTTGCCTCATTTATGCTCACATAATCCTCTTGCTGCAGCCAGGTTTCTGTAAGGCAAAACAAGTCAATGTGATTATCACAAATCAAGTCATTAACTAGTAGACTTTTAGAGGAAAGAGATCTTATGTTAAACAGACCGCATTTAATTGTTTTAACTTTTTCCCCAATTGGAGTTATTTTGATTTTAATTAGATTATCATGATTTACTCCTTTGGGAATCTTTGCTAATTTATTAGATTTTGGTCGTGGGCAAGACACTGTCTGGATGGAGTAAAGAGTGGGTAACAGTAGAGCTGCAGAGATGTGTGTTAAACTACAACTCTGCTTCCTGGTCTGCACCCTGTCAATTCATCTTGTAGTGGTGCGTCAAATGCAACGTAGATTCCCATCCAATTAGATTGAATTTGGTATTGATGACGTGAAAAATAATAACGGTAACTCCATTGAAATGATTCAAAATTAAAGTAACGAGCCAATTTTTTTTAAATGTAAGGAGTAGAAAGTACAGATATTTGTGTAAAAATGTAAGGAGTAGAAGTAAAAAGTCGCCATAAAAATAAGTAGTAAAGTAAAGTAAAAATATCAAAAAAATCTACTTGAGTACAGTAACGAAGTATTTGTACTTCGTTACTTCCCATCTCTGCCCCTAATGAATTATGGCTCCTAGAATATTATTGTGTAACATTTTTCTCAGTTTTTATAAGGTACAAAGAAGATAAATGTCAACTATCATTTTCTATTCATACAAAGAGCAGGGTGGCGGGTGGGAAGTGTCACAGCAAAGACATGGGTAAGGTGATCAATTTTGATCTATTTCTGCAACTTTTGTTCAGATTAAACACCTGGCAGCCACAAATAAAGGAGACAGTTCTATAGAATCAGTCCAAGAGTTTCTGAGCAGAAACTCTGGAAAAGCTAATAAAGTCATTGACTTCCTGTCTAGAAAGGGTTGGTTTTCCAGAGAAAAAAACTGGGAAGCATTACCTTTTCATGAGGGAAAGTATGTTTATTTATTTATTTTTTCCTGAAATATGGCAGTGAATACAGATGGCATCAGATCCCTAAAATAAATCTATAAAGTTTGCATAAAATTCAATATCTGAAAAGAGACGGTGACAGCATGCATTTATATGACTCTAAAAAAGGCGCTGAGCATAGAAAGCTGAAGTTTCTCTGAGGTACATCCTAATATCTGAGACGTGGCTAGATGCAGGTCAAAGTAATGAACCAAAAGACAGCAAAGCTTTCTCATCTTATCTCAGAGCAATCATGCTCATCCCCCCCGCCCCCATCCTCAGCCCTGCCTGAGATGTGTTGACACAGAACACGTCAGGTGTAATGGGATTGACCTCAGTTGCCAACTCTGCCAGATCGCAGATAGACACATCAATAACATTTGCCTCCGCTGGGCTGCTGTAGCACAAACTGTAAACTCAACAGACTGAAAACTACAGTGCAGCAGAGCCTTCACCTGTTTTTACATTTCTATATTTTTTTTAGCTGGATAGAGAAACTCTATATGATTGTCTGTGAGGGATATTAGATGGTAATCTATGGGCTGTGGCTACATTTATCATACTTATTATTCTTATCAGTTATGTATGTGGCAGGAACATCTTTTTAATCACTACTTTATGTCTCCAATTAGGATTATTTTAATTCAAATTTGTGAGACTACAAGCTGCTCTCATGTCCACCCTGCCTTTGGGAGAAATAAATCTTCCAATCTTAAAATCTTTTTCTTAAACTAGAACTTTCACCTTTTAGTTTATCATTAGTGACAGGAATTATTAATCAAATATCGATAACTGACATTTTATATAAAAAAATATATACAGTATGTATGTATATATATATATATATATATATATATATATATATATATATATATAACTAAGTGAATTCAATTCAGTTTATTTATATAGCGCAAATTAACAACACATGTCATCTCAAGGCACTTTACAGTTTAACCAGATCATACAGTCAAATTGATTCAAAGTTTTCTATCTAAGGAAAAGCAGTTGATTTAATATAAGTGATATCTGCAGACAGTGCAATTTATTCTCGCTGGTAACAAGGAATGGCAGAGTATTTAAGCTCCATTTTAAACCAAGATTTACCCTTTTTTTGTTTCCTAGTTAGCTCTCTCATTTGTCTACACCTGCTCAAGTATTGACCTAGTGCTTCCCGGGCAACTTAAGGCACGTAACTTCAGGCCAGCTCACAAATAAGTTTCTAAAATAAAAAATGAGATGGAAAAGAAACCAGTGAGAGATACCCCTTAAAAATATAAAAAAAAAAAATTATATTGAAGCCAACACTATAAAAAAGACAGTTCATGCTTGTTGTCCAAAAAAACAACAACAACATTGTACTGAGTTGATATTAATGGTAAAAAAAAAAATAATTTTCAGCATAGAAGCATGATATTTATGGTGCTATTGCAAATATTGATATTATTCATCAACAGCAAATTCAGTTGGTGGTACTAATTCAAGAAAAAACATTGCCCATTATCCAGGATAAAACATAAGAAGAAGAGAAGGTATAGAAAGTTTCAGCATTTTGCATACATGTGTATCTATGAAAACCTGCATCCAAGGTTGTGTATAGGCTAGTATGCCTATGTATATAAGGTTTATGAGGCTTCTTCAGCAGGAGGATAATGGGTTCAATAGCAGGTGTGAGGGGCCCCAGCTCTGCCCCAAAGTGCTAAGGGCTGACACAGAGGAAACCAGAGCCCTAGTTATCCAAAGGCACCGCAGAGTACAGGGACACAAGGAGGACAGACGCAGGAATGGCAGCACCTACCGATATAGACAGAGTCCTGGAGCCAAACCTCATTTAATTTACCTTTAAGCTTTGGCTTTTTTTATTTATTTATTACCCTCTAGCAGAGAGAGTTTATGGGTTGTAATTTTCTTTTTCTCAAAATGTTTTATGCTTTGGATAATTTATTAGTAGCAAAGTACTTAATGCTATAATGTAACTTTGTTTTGAAGAGGGAGTAAAAGTATAGAGGTTATTCATTCAATTAAAAATCTAAATATTCTAGCAATGGAAGTTAAATATAAAATCAAATACCTTTAGATATATTATTCTCCTAAGTAACAACATAATTTGGGTCACCATTTTTTTTCAAACCAAACCCCTCCCCAGGTGAAATACATTTATTTTGTTAACCAGTTATAATCTTCTTAGGATCTTTGAGTTTTACTCTATTCCTGCACATAGATTCACTAAAGATGTATAGCAATTTAGTGCTGTTGTTGTTTTTACTTAAGCAAAGTTCTAATTCTTGGACATCAGGGTCTAAAGCAAAAGTTCAAAAGATGCTGAATGAAGCTGTTTCCTCAGGTGAATGAAGACTGGGGCTGCAGTGAGCAGGCTTGTAACGTCTGACAGGAATTATTACCCTGTGGTGATGAGTTGCAAATCCAGACAGCAAGGCTGTGATGGCAGTCTCCTCTCCTGTCACATCTGATTAAGACAGCAGGTGTCATGTCTATAGAAGAGAGTGTAGGCTGTCTGAGGACAACAATATCAGAGAATCAGGAGTGACACTATGATGGGGTGAAAAGCAATCTCTAAGCAGGGCAGGGGTCAGACAGATGCAGACGTTTCTTCAAAACGGGCCGTGGGACGACTGCTGGGCAGGCTGGGTCCGCCAACACATGGATTTCTCTAGAGAAACTGTTTTATGGTGGATCTGCAGCCCTTTGCAATTGACTGTAGCTGATTTTATGTGCTGTTTTATTTTGAGGGAAAATGAATCTGGAGAAAAACATAAAAAGTCTTCCAAATCTACATCTTTACTTTATTGCATGGGTTAAAATATTGTTAAACTATTACTTAGTTAAAGCACATCTCAAATCCGCTTGGGCTTTCAGCCTTTTGGTCAAACTCTGTGACATCCCTGCACTATAAAATTGCCTGATGCATAGTATCTATTGATATTAAACTCTTCATAGTTCTATCCATCATTTCCAAAAAACCTCAGCATTTTAAAGAAAAGCAGCCCTAGAAACATAATGCTAGCTCCACCATTTTTACTGTCGGTATGATCTTCTTTTAATGATGCATTTTTATGCTGTTTTCATCGGATTTTGCAGTTTTTCCCCCAAAGGTATCACCAAACCACAACTCAGTCTTCCGCAAGATTTTAGAATTTTTCTTCAGTAGATACTGCGTTTTCATAGGTCTGTATAAGGTAAACTGCACTGCAGTATTTATTATCAGAGAAATGGATTATTAACATGTGTTGTTAACCTTGAATGTGATACAAATTGCGAAAACAACAGAATGATGTGACGTGCACAAGGATTTTCTCACAGATAGGATGCTTAGCAGCATGGATGTTGTTCCCACTGTTGCTAAAATAAACCTGAATTAATCTGCTGTCTGGAGTTCAGACTTAAGCCTTCAAATCTGCAATCTACTGCATGAATGTTATGCAACGGCCTGCTGGCTGATGCAGCTTGATTTTGGTTTCTTTATGGGGGAAAGTAAAACATGTCATGCTGTTTGTGCCTAATGATCTGCACAATTCAATCCTAGGAGAAATAGTTTCTTTAAAGAGAAAAAAAATCTACGAAAAGAAAGATTTTGCACTAATTGTCTAGTATCAAAAGATGTGTGTGATTCTAATATGTTTGGTAAACATTGGCAGCTACAGTGTGTAATTTTCAGCAACATCTAACGTCCAGACTACAGACCGCAGCAACATGAACATCTCCCCCCCACCGCTTCTCCCCCCCAACAGTACGGCGAGCGTTACGGGACAAAATGTCTTCCACGACGTCAGCATCACCTACCTTCTCAAGTGATGAGGTTTGTTTACATAGATAATTTTACAGATAGTATTTCATTAGTCTGTGTAGGGTATAGATTTCATGTAGACTTAAGATAATAAATATCGAGCGTAATGGGCGATCTCGCAATCGCTAGTTTGTTGGCTCTGCGCTGCCGTAGCGCAAAGATGTCTGCCTCCATGGCTGCGAGACCCGCTCCTATGTAATTATAAATAACGAATTCTAAGGCAACGCAAATATTAAGGTTAAGAGGCTGAGCTCGTAGATGATGATGAATAACATAGTTATGTATAATATATTACATTTCTGACTGTATATCCCTATAATTATTACACACTGTAGCTTTAATTAGAATTTCTTCATACAAAGATAGATTCCTTATGTTGTAGCCTACTTTTTGTTTTTACAAAGTATTGTGTTCCTGATTCAAATTTCACAAAGTTAAAAATATTACTTACTCTGACTAACATAATTTAGTTTTATAATAACATTTCTGATTACTTTTTCAAACATGAGGACATCACTTACAGAACAGATCTTTTTCTGTAATTCTTCACATTCTGTCAATAAAACCACAACGACATGAGATACTCACAGAGGTGAGTAGTAACTAGTTACATTTACTTAAGTAACTTTTACAAAAAAGTTTTCATAAGTATTAAAATATACTTTTTTACATTTCCTTAAGTAATAATGATTATGATTATCACTAGTCTAGTAGCAATTGTGGTTACTATGATCACCACGGGTACACCGCAAAAATTATCTAGAAATAAGAATTAAGGAGAAGAAATAAACAAATAAGTATAACTAGAAATATGTAAAAGATATTCTTAAGTTTAGTGTTTTTATCCTTAATTTGAGCAGGTTAATAACATTGTTTGCCAATGGAATCGGTATTTTAACTCTTAAAATTAAACTATTTAGATAATATGGACCTCAAATATTTTTTTCTCATTTTAAATGTAAATTGTCTTGTTCCTTTGGCAAAGTGTCTCAATTCAAGAAAAAATGCACCCTTTTAAAGAAAAAAATATTTAGATTTCAACTTTTCTAAATTAATTTGGAAAAGTGTTTCTTTAGCCTGACTTTATGTTAACTTCTATTGTGGTTTTTTTTCACATAATTTCTATACTTTGAAAAATTTGCACATGACTGTCTGATTACTCCGCCAAGGAGGTTATGTATTTAGGAGACTTTGTGTGTGTATGTTTGTCTGTCTTGTGTGCAGGATAGCTTCAAATGTTTAGAACAGATTTTAATGACATTTTTACCAGAGGTTTTCCTAATGCCAAGTAACAATCCATAAAAAATGTGATCCAGATCATAATCCAAATACAGGGTTTAAAAAAAAACAAAACAATTCTTTAACGTTGTAAGATAGTGATTTATGGAGGAAGCAAGCAGTCTCCCCCTCTTAACCAGAGGGTGGCAGCAATGAGTATTGACAGCCTCAGTGTCGGACTCAAAAAGTCATGATCCAGACATGAAATTCTTAGCTATAGTTGTTGTTCAAAGCATCTTTCCCACTGAAAATTACTCGTTAACGTGTGTTTTTCAAACATGGGTCGACCCACTAACAATCAGCATTTGGCTCCCTTCCCACTGACAAAAAAAGATGGGTCTGATCCCTTGCTGGCTGCTGCGTTTCCTTTGACCCCTCACTGTGTCTGGTGACGACAGCACGCTGGGTTAACTTTGGTGATGTCAGCAGTATGACAGAAATCAGGAAATTAAACGATGGAGAGAAACATGCAAGGAAGCCATGTTTAAGTAGTAGTAGTAAGTGTGCTTTATTGTTTCGCTCTATTATCTGTTCGAATCCCTCTTACCAGTGCTGTGCCATGTATATTTATTTACAAGGTGTTTTGTCAGACCAGCATACCCATATTCAATATGAATGCGCAAGACTTCTGAGTTGCGTTTATCACTTTAGTTTTGTGCGAAAAATAGACTAAACTTCCTCGACGGCCGTGCATCCCTTTAGTCATGTACAAAAAAAACTATTTAAGGTGAGATCTCCATACGCTTAAAAAACACCAAAAAGTAAGTGTCATGATTGGTTTTATATCAAACCCACATGCAGAACACAACGGAGGGTGGGTAAAAGTTTAACAGAATTTATTTAAGATGTCGACACACAAAAACATGAACTGGATCTGGAACAGGTCCGGGTTGGGTTCACTGAAGTCTGCAGAGATGATAGTTTGATTAGCTGGGCAGGCAGATGATTAATGAGTCCTTTTAGATAATTCTGATTCTACCTTGACGGGGTCCAGGCTTCTCTTGTGAGAGAGGGAACCGTTGGGTCCAGAGACTGTTGGTTCAGCAGAGTATACAAGCAGCTGCAGCATCTAGCTTCTGACTTTGAATGGCAGACCTTGATCAGAGTTTCCGGCTCTTCACAGAGAGCAGCAGGGGAAATCCAAATAGGAATCTTCAGGTTTGGCTCACCAGGGCTGGAAGGCAGGTTAAGCTCACCCAGAGCTTCAGGCTTGAAACAGGTTTCCTGTGAGCAAAGACAGAGGAAGGTTAGAACCAGTTTTCTCACTTAGAGACAACTTAGATTCTTTCAGGTAACAGAGGCTCAGGTTGCTAACCAAACTAAGGTCAACACTGCGGCGTTGAAGGAAGGTCTGGCAGCTGCTTATGAAGGGAAGGTCTCCTGATGAGTAGATGCGTCTCAGGTGTGGTGGAAGGCTCCTACATCCCAAGATCCATACAGTAAGTAATTAAATAGTTTTTTTTTTGTACATGACTGAAGGGCTACATGCCTGTTGAGGTACTTTAAAGTCTATTTTTCATACAAACCTAAAGGGATAAACTCAAATCTGATGTCCATCTGATACCCATATTGACTATGGGTATGCTGATCTGACGGGGTATGCTAATCTGACAGAACACCGGGTAGACACGCTTCAGTGAGCGGTTCCAATGCCACTAAAAGCTGATTTTTCGCTGATTTAAACAGTTTTTTTGGAAAAGGGGCATATTAGGCAAAATTTGTCTCTTGGTGGAGTGCTTTTCTAGTTTTAAACATTAAATCAAATGTTACCAGCCGACAATATAGTCTTTTATTTAAAGATAATTTAGGCAATAGTAGCCTTTATCTAGTTTTTGATAGTAGGCAGACAGGAAATCGGATAAGAGAGAGAGGGAAGAGGACCCAGACTTGAACCTGTAGCAACCATGTTCAGAACCAAAGCCTCTGTTTATGGTCACATGCTAAACTCCTGTATCACCGCCATGCGCCAACAAACAGGTTCACTTTTACCAAGTACCACCTTATTCTTACCTGAGTAATTTCTTGGATGAGTACTGTCTAGTTTTACTTGAATACATTTTTTTAATTATTGTTACTCCTAAATGAGTAACACCACCCCTTGATACTAACTGCTCACAGGTAGCTGACATATACGCCAATTTAAATTTTTTTTTACTTCAATTGTTACAGAAAAGTACAATAATTTTTTTCTATGCTCCCTCTAATTGAAGTAGGTCAACTACACTTTGACACCCGTTCCAATCTATGATTTGTGGACTAGTTAGTACTGTAATTGCGCTTTAATCTTAACTCCACTTGAGTGGCTGGTTGAGTGTGATGTGTATGTGCTGCACATGCAGCCTCTAAGCCATTTGAAGCAGGCCTCATTAATGGAAGGTAAATCGCTGCCCGATATCCGGGTTTTGCTCTCTCATCTGGTGCATAAGATGTGATCAGCTGAGTGGCAAGGGACAGCTGGGGAACAGACTGCAGAAAAGGACAGCGCCAGTGGGGTAAGACAGGATAAGAAGCATTGAAGATGTTATAAATATAGAGTATTGGAGCAGGATTTTATTCATAGTCAGTAGAACAGTGACAAAATGCAAAATGATGTCTATTGAATTCAGGAGGACACAAAATTATATCTGGGTTAAGACTCAATCACGAGAAAATAAAGGAGAAAGAACCTTGAATACTTCAAAACATGCAGTGGGCAGATCTAATGACTCGATGTACAACAATTACATAAGTGGATTAAAGTATACAAAGGTGACGTTTGTAAATTTGGTCAGTTTGATACTTTAGTCCAAAATCCAAGTAGAAAGTAAAATGTGGTGCATTGCAGGGATGGCGTGCATTGCTCACTATTACTCACTAGAGGCCTTGAGCTGATCTTTGTTGTGATTTGGTTTTATTTCATTGAACTTTATTGAAATAAACTGAATCACATGATCAGTGATAGCAAATGATCAAT
Source organism: Cyprinodon tularosa (assembly GCF_016077235.1). NCBI lineage: Eukaryota > Metazoa > Chordata > Actinopteri > Cyprinodontiformes > Cyprinodontidae > Cyprinodon > Cyprinodon tularosa. The sequence goes on along the minus strand of NW_024038924.1, from coordinate 926,059 downwards.
TTTTTAATGTGTGGTGTCAACAAGTTACCATTATTAACACTGAAACTGAAAACCACTGAACTCAGTCCCAGACCACTTTTCACATAAATGGTTTCTTAATATACTGTGTACGTTAGTTATTGGAGGAGTACATCACCACCTTCATCATAAACTTGTTAAGAAGACAATACAATGTTTCATATAATCACAAAGTCGTTTGTGATCTGATTTTGATTCAATTCCCACATAGAAAAGATTGAAAACTAATTAGAAAGCATTGACTCCATTGTGTTTAAACAGATCCAAACATTCAGAATCTAGTCAATGTTCATCTATGCAGAGTTTCTGCACTGTGTAGCAGGAAGTGAAATAGTATTTACCTATGTTTGAGTCACACTTGGATCAGCTGTGCAGTTGTGTAGTAGTGATAACGTGCTGTAATGGCATCTCAGAGTTGTCATGATTTTGTTTCACAATTATTTATCATTTCACTAAAGCAAAAATCCACAAAGAAACAAAAGGTAGCAAACTATTATTATGTACACTGCAGTGTCCAAGGCGTTAGAAGGTAATGCCTGCGCAGTACTGACCAAAGGCAATGTATGGTAGGTCCACATACTTTCAGTTGCATAACCAAAGATGATAAACCTCTTTCAAAGCAACTCTCCCACCATGGGGGCCAAAAAAAAGTTAAAGTAGATTTACTCCAAAATGAGTAGAGTTTGGGGTATTCTACCCACCTCTGGACACTGATTGCTCACAAGTAGTTAGCGCAAATCCCAATAAAAAAAAAGCTAAACTTTTTTACATCAGTTGGGTGCCAACCCTGAGGCCGAGAAATGTGGGATAAATCCTTCCAGAAGTTATGAGCTGTTATTTTATTTATTATTATCAGGACCAATGTGATAGCAGTGGAAATGATCTTCGTCTTTTATAACCTATTCCAGAGTTAATTGGTTGGCTGTGCTCAAAGTGGAAATGAGAGAGATAAAAGTGAAAAGAGACCGAGCCGACAGCGGGGCATCAATTAGAAAGATAACGGCTATGAAGAATTTTTAAAGGAGAAAACATGAGACTCAAAGTTATCTCAACATTATCCACATTATTATTTCAAGAAAGCATTTCTTGAGGTGGATCGTAAGAATAACAGTTGTTATGAAATATTTAATGGAAAATATTTCTGGTTTCTAGAGTTAATGCCTTATATATATCTATCTATCTATCTATCTATCTATCTATCTATCTATCTATCTATCTATCTATAATATATATATATATATATATATATATATATATATATATATATATATATATATAAACATATTCCATGTTTCTTTATCAGACAAATTTTGATTAAAATTAACACAAACATCAGTGCACACCAGACAAAAGAGCACAAAAACATCCTAATGGGATGGAATTGTCGCCTGTCTCACTGTTTTCTGTAGAGTCTTTGTCTGCATAAAACCAATGATAGACTCATCCTTATAGTATAGCATTGTCTTATTGTTCTTACTCTGTTCAACTTTTTATAGCTGAACAAATGTGCTTTTCTCTCCCAGGTGTTCTGCTGGTCATCTTTTAATCATATGTAAACAAAACGTCAAATGAAGCTAAATGGACAGACTACTGTATTAAAAGACAAACATGAAAAGTTAAGGGGAAGGAAAAGATGTGGTAAAAAATGGATAACAGGTCTTTAGAAGATTCCCAAGCAAAGACTTTTCAAGCATTTAAGGGAATATTCACAAGGCATGAACTACAGCTGGAGTCCGAGATCTTAAAGCAACCCCACACAAACATATTCCAGACATTGTAACATTCATGTGAGGAAACCAATAGAGGCATTTTCAGTTTAAAACCAGCTCATTTCAGTTCAATTCATTTCTGATCAGATAAGATCAAATCAGTTCAGTTATATACAATTCAAAAAAACTTTATTAATCACAAAGGGAAATTAAATAATTATATAAATATGTACAGTTGTGCTTGGAGGCTGATAAATACGCCCATCTAAGAAAATGATAAATTCACACAAGTAATTTGAATAACACCAAACTAAACTTTTTTCAGTTTGGTCATACTTTTCAACAGGTGCTGAAGTCTGACTGAACATTTCATGAATGTTACAGAAAACACCTGATTTCAGTGATCATCTCAAAATGTTGCTTCACTAAACGTTTGTTCAGGAGCTGAGGTCAAAAAGCCTGATGGAGCTCCTGAACTAAAATTATGCATCCTGCCTAAAAGTAATTACTCATTATTTTAATACCTATTATAATAAAAAAAAATCTTTCTCTGACTGGATGTTGGCTCTAGAACTGATATTTCACTGTTTGAAATTCCTTCTATGATGCTCTCACTAGTTTTCCTATTTTTCTGTCAGGAGAATCCACAGGAGGGCCTGCCTTTCAAATGTAAATCTGCTTTGATGCATTCGCAGTACAAAACAAGTCTGCTTCTTATATGTGAAGGAAGGTCTGATCTTCCGCTGTGAGGTCAGCTTCAGAGAAAGCAGCGCCGAGCTCCACAAGGCTGTTGGAAATATGCTTTCTGCTGTCTAGATGAGTTAGGGCTCATTTACTAATGGTGAAACTCAGCTTCTCCCAGAGCCAGCTGATGGATAAATCACTGGCACCGCTGTGCTGCAGTGCAGAGAGAGCACAGCCGGTCACAGTGGCTGCTCTCTGCTATCTCTTCCTTTATTTAATCTCACTTATTTCCCCACTCTCTCTCTTTCTGTCTCTATGTCTGACTCTCAGGAGCTGTGAAACAGTTTATGGGACAGATGATGGAGGGGAGGCTTGACTGGTAGTGAAGTTCCATCAGAGCCGTGGAGTGTAATAAAAAAAGGAAACACTCTCCATCAGAGATGCGGTTGTGAATGGCCAGGGCTTTGATGCAACATTAGGCAGCTGCTGCAGTGAATAGAGGGAGCTTAATATGGGACAGAAAAGGCGTTTTTAACGTAATGAGTCGCAGAGCGTTTGACCTAAATTTGCTCCTATTATAGGATCTGCAGAGCAAAACTTATGTGTTATAATGACATTTTGTTTAGTTTTTGTTTAACAGCTCATTTAGGGCCAATCAGTTCAGGTCTCCCTCCTTCCATCTCTACAAATTAAATGTTTTAGGAATATCCCTTGAAAATCTGATCTGTAAAGCCTGTGACTAAAGAACTGAACACAGTTTGGGAATTCAAATGCAATCAGTTTTGTTTATATTTAAGACCAAAAGCTCTGAGTCAAATCCTGCAGCCTGTGCTGGTAGTAGAGCAGTCTGCCGGGGTTTTCATCAGCCTTCATTAAACTGACCACAGGTTTCAAACTGGTTTGAAATCTAGGGAGTCTCCAGACTGCAGGTTCAAAACTAAACTCTGAACTTTGAACAACTGTATTACTTTAACCTTGTTGCAGAATCTTACAGGAAAATATGCAGAGAATCACACATGCGATCCTAGTAGTCAGTGTCAGAGGATGTTTTTGTTTCCAACCCTACCCAGTATTATAGGTAGAATTGGAAAAGAACCCAATACACTGATTGGATCTGCTCTGCACTGGTGGAAACATTGCAGAGGAGCACCTAAACTTCTTGACGTCTGTTGTTCCAGTTACAATTTGAAGCGCAGTCATGATGACCACATTGGTTTCTTAAACACAATTACACAATGATTTCTAGCACCTTTCATTTTATCTGGGTGGGAAGCAATTTTAAACTAGGAACGCACTCAGAGGATAAAGACATCCGCCGAGTAATAAAGTGTAACTTGCACCTACAGCTGAAAATCACACATGATCTGGAACATTACCAAAACTCCCACCCCTCATCCTCATCTGTTTGTCTGTCCCTTCTGCTCATCTCACCACCATTGGGAGCAGAGCATTCAGCCGCTGTGCCCTCTGTCTCTGGAACTCTCTACCACCCCTACATTTCAAATCCCAACTAGAAAACTCATCTGTTTAAGATTGCCTATTCTCTTTAATATCAATTTCCCTGTTTCAGCTTTTGTATTTTAAAAATGGTTTTTGTGTTTTGACTTAGTTTTTGCCATTGTGTTTTTGTCTTAAAAACAGTGACATTGTGTGTCCAGATAAATAAATAAATAAATAAAAATGTTCTAAAATGTTACGGATTGTTCCTTGGGTAAAGATTTATTACAATCTGTTCATAACTTTTCAAGTTATCCTGTACACAGATGAACAGAAAGATAAACACACACACACAACCTCGACTAAAAATGTAACCTCCTTGGCAGAGGCAATTAATTAATCTGCAGCTGATAACTTTGCACTGAAAAAAATAGAATCCTCAAAATTCGTACCACTGCAGAAACATTTTGTGACTGCTGTTTATATGTATTATATAATGCATAGTAAACTAAAATCCCTTGGTAGTCCACAAGACCAATTAGTTAATTAATTGCAAATAAGAAGTGAAGCGAAGTAAAAATGACAAAGAAAGGTCATATTGAGATGGAAACGAAGCTCAAACATTATCCAAAATACTCAAAACTAGGAGAGAAATCATTCAGAAATGATCAGAACACATGTGTGATCAAAATCACAAAGATTTGAAGTAAATCTCTAGAGTGGTGGTCTCCATCCTTGCTCCTAGTGATCAACTATCCTCAAAGTTTTAGTTGCATCCCTGCTCCAACACAGCTGAATAAAAGAAACAGCTCCATTCCAGGGTTTTGTCAAACTTGATGACATGCTGAGGAGGTATTCAGTTTTCTGAGTTAGCTGTTAGAGCAGGGCTCCACTTAAAATCTGCAGGACAGTAGATCTTGCGAGCCATGGTTTGAGACCCCTGCTCTAAAAAAATCCTAAGAAAACAATTTACATCAACCTAGATTAGCTTCTGTTTAGGAAAAAACTAAACCAACCCCCCCAAAAAAAATCTGTCTCTTTTTTCAAAAGCAATAAAATACAGAAATGCTAAAATGAAGCGGATTTGAGGAGGAGAACAGAAACACTGTACGGCTGACAGAATAAGGACATAGTTGATGTGTGTTTACATATCAAAAAAGGCTCCTCCTGCTTCATTATCGTTATTTTTGCTCTCGGTTCTGGCAGATGTTCAAGACAGCTACAAATCTTAGTGAGTCTGCAAGGATGACAGCCAGGACATAGTAATTACAGTGAGTTAAACAGAAAGACCTTAAAAAAAACAGCTAGCTTGAAAAAAAAAAAAAAAAAAAACAAGTCCATGTTCTCCCCTTTTGGGACTCTGAGTTTTAAATTTTCAGTTATTAGTTCTATTTAGTTGATCTTTGGTTTATTTTCCATTTATTTAAGCAGTATTTAGTTACTCTCTGTTGCCTCCTTGTGCTTGTTTCCTTTCATCTTAGCTTCCTTCTACTTAGTTCCACTCACACCTGCTCCTTATTGAGTGCATTAGTCCATCCTTTGTTCTGTTCCCCTTATATACTCCACCTCTGCAGTCAGTCAGTGCTGGTTCCTTGTTGTTGTTTAGTCCTTTCTCATCTCTGGCTTCCCATGTTTTTTTTTTCCTGATGTTTTCCGGTCTTTTAGTTCTTGTATTTTTGGATTTTGCCTCAGTTCTGTCATTAAATCTGCAAGATTCACCTCTGCCTCCTCATCTCTGCATTTGTGTCCTCAAAAACCTCCGTCCAACCATGACAGTCCAGGACCTCAACATATTTACCTTGCCAGTTATTTTACACACAGCTTCAGCAATAGCCTTAATAAAAGATATAAAGGCTACTATCATTAAAGAAGCTTCTCACAATGAGTATACAGTTTCACTCAAAGTGCAGCACCTCAAAACTGGACATCACAGTCACCATCAGGGATTACGCAGCAAATAACATTAGAGGGAACTGCAGAATAAACACCTCAGCAGCAGAATGAAGATCATGAGGAACCAATCTGAAAAGATGAGCTTCTGCAAAGCATGAACCATCAGCAGACTGAGGAAATGACTGGAACAGAGAAGTATTACAAATGACAAAAGAATGGCTGGACTGAGGGACAGATGCACTAACAATTGCAGCACAGGAATAAGCTCTGAGCACAAGAGCAATAGATGCTGAGATCTATCAGATCAGAGAAAATCCAAGATGTGGGTCCAAGAAAACTAATGGATGGAACACCAACCATAACATAGGCTGGAAAAGGTTTCATGGCAACATTTGAGGTAATTATGGGCAGAAGACTATACCATGAATGGCTGGAAATGAAATACAGGTCCACTGGGGGTTATTTACAGACCTTGGATAAATTTTGTACAGCATTATAAAATGGTAAAAAAAAACAACGAAAAAAAGCAGAAAAACATTTGGTAACTGTTTTGAATGTAAAGTAATGTATGAATGTACTATGCCTTAGTCCTTGACGTGGCCGACCAGGATTCGAATCCTACCTGTAGTCCTTTACTGCATGTCTCTCCCCCTCTCTCACACCCCTTTTCCTGTCAGCCTACTTTCAAAAAAACTATCCACTACTGCCATTAAAAACAAAAAAAACAACAAAAAACAATGCCTTGCATCATGTCGCCTTGATTTTTTTTTCTTTACACACTTTTTTTTTTACATCGTTCCTTTAAGAGTTAAATATTTAAGTTGCTCCTGAGCAGATAAGAAGAAAAAACCAGCAACTATTATGGAGCAGCTTTGGCCCCAACATTGTAAAAATGTTTGGACCCAACTATTGAAGCAGACAGCAGAAAAAAGAGCAGCACTGATAGATTTACAGCACAACAAAGGGAAGGTAAAGAAGCTGCTGCAACATCAGAGTTTTTTTTAAAATCCCACAGCCTGCATGCAAAATCCATCCCACCCCATTTTATGCATAATATCCAGTTAGAGATAATTATTAGTTTATGTGTTCTGTATAAATCAATCTAACCTTTAATTTCAAGGTCTTGCAGACAGATAAGTTCCTTTTTTTGGTAAGCTTCCGAGCTTAAAAGCATCCTGATGATGAATGTACTGCCTGTGTTGCCAGAAAGTGGCATCAAGTAGGAAATGGCCAAGAGTCAAAGAGCTTCTGGTATTTGGGTCAGTGTGCCACACATTACTTGTCTCAGACATGCTGCTACTGCACTCCTGTCACTGCAGTGCATCAGTGAATCTGGTATCTGATGAAAGCTATAAATCAGAGAAAAACTTCATTTTTATAATAGCTATTCACCTGTTTATGTTTTATTTTACTTGTCTGTCTTGTTCAATTGTCTCAAACTCACTTGCTGTTTGGATTGCATAATTGGCTGTCTTAAGAAAAAAACTAAAAGAAAGAAAAAGTTTCAAATACGCACACTCAAATAATAACCTGTGAAGTTAAGGTTTCATCCAGTAATTCAGTTGTCAAATATATAAAGCAAACATGTTGTGGGCTGCTTGTGCTTTTGAAAAAAGTTTTTCATTGCCATTTAAATTTCCATCTATAATCTATAAATTACACCCAGCAACCATGTGAATCCAGGACCTTAATGTGTTAATATGCGATGCCCCAGGAAAACTTTCAAGTAATGCACAAAATATTAAATGAACTTAACTTTCATTATGCTAGAGCATTGAGAGCAAGTATATTACAAGTAACTTTTTAATGGACTGCTATAAGCAAGTTGGCTACTTATAGTCTGTTGTCTACCGGAGCTAAGTTAACCTTCCCACCTCTCTCTTAAAACACATGTGCTAACAACAATAGCCATATTTGGCATTATGGTTCAGAAGTATTCATTTTATCATGGATTTCATGGCAGAGGATGCAGAAATTTGTCCTGCAACTGCGTTGCCGGTTAGAATCCTAGCTGAGTCTCTTTCAATCATCATGACCTTGGGCAAGACACTCCAACCGCATTGCATATTGGTGGTAGTCACCTGTGTATGGCAACCCTGCTTCTATCAGTGTGCCCCAGGAGAGCTGTGTCCACAGTGCAGATCTCCACCATTAGTGTGTGAATGGGTAAATGACTAACAATAAGGTTAGATCAATTTACCATTTTGCATTAAAACTATTAGAAATGTGTCCATTGGTTCAAGGGGCCTCGAAATTACCATCACTAGTTCCAGCATGCCTGAGAGCTCCACCACTGAATAAAAAACCCTGCAAAAATTCCTGCAGACTTAACACTGGACAATATTCTTACCATAGCTTGCATTTATGTGCTATCCTGGATGATTGCACTACCTGAGCCACTTGTGTGGGTTGTTGAGTCAGATTCGTGCTACGATGAGTGTGAAATACAATACTTTTTTGAGTCTATCTTGCTAATTGGCAATAATTTCCACCTGTTGTCTGTTCCATTTGCAAAAAATGTGAAATTGCATGTCAATCAGTGTTGCCTCCTAAGAGGACAAATTGATTTCAGATAAGTATGATTTGAGTGGTTATGTTGTGTTGTTTTCACATTCCATTTATATTCCATTTTTTTTTTTTTGAGCAGTGTATGATTTTATCAGATTTTTTCCAATTCCTCTGCCCTCCCTAAAGGTGAAACTTGAATCTGGCTTTGAGTCTTCTGTAGCACATGTCTACATCATTGTTCTGTTTTTAGCTCCATTTATGTCGTGTTTTATTGCCTTTCATCCACAGATAAGGTTTTTGTACGTGGACCAAAAGGTGCATTTTAAGTCTAAAGGACTTTCTTGTTGTTTAAAAAAAAAAATATATATATTGTTCCCTACATGGTTTGTGGGGAAGGTCAAAACTTTAGATTTTTGACCAAACTTGCCTTCTCTCCTTGGTTTTCATGATCTCTTTGTTTTCTAATGTTGTCAAGCAAACCTCTGGAGTTTTTCAAAACAGCTGGATTTACACTGACATCAAGTTGCAGAAAGGTGGACTATATTCACCACTTAAATCAATTTGAATCAATTGAAATAAGCTGCACATTTTATTTACTGATGATAGCAACTGAAGGCTGACCCAGATTTTGGTGGAAAATGACATAAATCTGACACAAATCTTAAGGTTGCAATGTTACATCACATTTAAGAAGTATTAAAACTTTGGCAAAACCCCATAAGAACATGAGCAGCAGTTATATTTGGAAAACTAGGCCCGACCCTTGACTGTGTAACACCAGATGATAGACTCTAGATTTACACACAATCATGTGTTATAATCCACCAGCACCGAGTGATTGTGAGTCCATCAGGATTTATTTCTATCGTCGCTGAGGTCATTGCGTAAACAAAAATGTTAACGACTTCCACGTCAGATTTACTGTTTACTCAGAGATTAGATGCAATAGTAATTACATAAGGTGGTAAGTCCAACTTAAACCATGAATCTGTGGAAGATCAGGAGTCTGAAGATTGTGGTTTCAGGTATGAATTAGATTGAGAAAAATTTTTTTAAAGGACAATAATATTCAACCCTCTGATGGTAACATTTTATGATGACTTTTATTATTTTTGTCTTGTTTTATGAAGTCCTGCTGCAAAGGCAGACGATTTTCTCCTGCTGGTAAAGGTTGATCAGGAAGCTACTGGTCGGATCTGCAGCAGTTTAAGTTTAAATTCAGAAATATAAATTCTGATGGTGCAATAACTGTCATAAAACCAACTGAGAACCAGCCCCCGTCTTAGTTTAGTGCTGGAACTGGTTTCAAGAAAATAAAACAAAAAACAAAGCAAAAAAAAAGAATAACAACAAAAAAAACTGTTAGAGGTCTGCAGATCTATTTGCCTACTGTATATTCTTTTTAATCTGAGGCCCATAATTTATTGTACAAGTACTATTTTAATTAATCTATTACCAAAAATATATGCATCAGTTTAGAAGCTTAAAAATGCCAGAGAAAGAATAAAGACATAAAAAGATAATCTACATATCTGTGCCAACAAACAGGTCTCTAACCTGTGTCTGATTTCTTTTATACCCAAATCAAACTCTGAATCAAAGGGCATGCCATTTGGTGATGCATCACAGAGTGAAAATATGTTAAAAGATTGGTGGTTAAACTTTTGATGCTCAAATAACTGAAGAGGGATCTGCAGCTCTAATATTGAAATATTTAATATTTTCCCTCTAAGCAGAATATGGATTTAAATTTATATCAAAGGTTATAAAAAGACAGCCTGGATGCTTCAAAGCAGAATAAAAAGAAAGCTGCTATTTAAAATGTTACCAGCAGTGTGATGTTTCTAAATGCATGAAAGCTAATATTAAAGCTGGCTGCAAGTTTTTATCCAGACAATCTGTTTTAAATGTCTGATCTTTTAAATTTCAATACCTCAAATCAGTTTTCCAACCAGTGAGTAGCTGCCGTCCTACTAGCAGCGACTCGTATCAGGTCCGATCTAGACATCAAAAATACCCCTTTACATCAGAAACAAGGAAAACTGGGCTTTGAAATCTCTCATTGGCCAGGCAGGTTGGAGAGATGGCCGGGCAGCTTGTTCCGTTCAAGGGTTGTCAGAAGGTTTTTTTTTTTTTTTCTCATTGGCAGAGAAATTATTATAATCAGAGAAGATGATTATGAGAAGCCTCATTTCCTCTCATGATCAGCAGCTGTGCCCTATTCAAATGTGCCAAACATGGGACCGAAGCTTTCATGTCATTCACAGCTATTTGTGATCAAGTGACGGCCACCATTATGAATCTCCTCTGGAAGCGGCAGCTTGTCTTTGGCTCATAGAAACTGAAGTCAATGAGACCTATATTAGGAAAGTACAAGAAAATGTTCTTACAGAATGCAGCTTTTTGGACTTAATTGAACATCTTTTGGCAAATTTGAAACTCATTGCGTCATTGATGGCAGAAAACAGCTTTATAGTATCAAAGATCTCTGACTTTACACATTTCTTTACCTAACAGTCGTTGTCCTGTCATGAAAACTTGAACATACAACAAGACATTAAACATACAAATGTAGTTGATTAGATTCAGAAAATCCCTTATTGCCTAGCAGTGTTTTTCACATATGGGGAATTTGTTTTGTCTATTAATTGGTACACATAGACAAGCAAGCATATGAATATTAAAAAACTAGAAACTGAAACATAGGGGATCCCAATAGTAGTAAATAGGAGTTAAGATGGTTGCTCTAGTGAAGCAGAATACCTGAACTTTAGGTTAAAAACTAAAATCCCAATTGTTAATTATAATTATAATCAGTTGATATGTGTCCACTAGGGGGAGGTGTCTAGCTCAAAACAACAGTGGCTTCTCTGGCACTAAAAATGCAAACATTGCGAAATGTCATGATGACTCTTTTTAATAAAGATGAAAACAGGAGCTCTTAATAGGACTAAATTAAAGCAATTTAAAGTAGATTTGGGTAAAAGGTGCAGCATCAGCAGCACAGAAATTTATTGGCAATAAAAGAAAGAAATTGATGAGCCTTTTGGGTGATTAAAAAAGAGGAATGTTTCCAGAGGATATATTTGGCATTAAGTATGGCTTAAAATATTTAAGAGAAGTTATTAAATGATATCCAATTTAAACTTAAGTCAATGAATATATTTAAATTGGTTATTAGTGGAGCATATAATGGCTACAGCACCTCCTACCATTGAGTATGTAAAGGATGAAGAGCAAAGTACATAGAATGTTTTGCTGTCTCTCTTAATAAAAATAAAAGTCTATACTGTATGTGTATGATGCAAACACACCCCCTAGAAATGTAAAAATACATTTTTTTGATACTTAACCATTGCAGAATGATCAAAGAATATATTATTTTCAAATTAGATAATGCATTGTATGTTAGCTTTCTGCAAACATTAAGAACAGCCTGGATTGTTTGGATTCTCCAAAAATGGATCAATATAACTCATATACTGTATGCTTGCAGGACAATCAGCATACAAACCTGCAGAAACAGAAACAATGTGTTTGAAATCATTCAACAGTCTGCAGCTGACTTTTAAAATACAGCAGTTAAGTTTGAGGAAGAAAAAAGAAATCGGCATTTAAAGCTAAAATTACAATTTATTCAAAGGAGCCTTCTACACCTTTTAATAAATGCATTGGACGCATTTGGCAGCATAATGCAGTGAGGAATATTTCATTTCAAAAGAACCCTGGTAGATTTTAAGAATGCATTGAAACTTTGTGTAAGTATGCTCTGGCTGCTGCATGATTCCAGGAGGCCTATCCACATGAACAGCAATAAGATTCAGAACCAGAGGGAGGGCTTTTCCCTGCTGTTCACATGCACCCAGCAGTGTCTCCTGCATTGGCCTCACATGCCAACCCCATCTGACTCACAAATATTCTGCCATTTACTAAATAAACTAACGTATTCCTGTTATGATCTGCCATTTTTGGATTTTTGGTTCTGTTTAGTTTTCCCTTTTATACTTTCAGTTAGGCTTGGATTTATGTTATTCTGTTTTATTGTTAAGAGCTTTATCTTTTTTGAATTACTTCTACCTCCTGTTTGTGGTTTTTCAGTTATCTCCTGTTCAGCAGTCCTTAGTCTTTGCTCTAGTTTTATTTTGCCATTCATTGTTTTCAACTATCTTTAGGTTATGTTTCCTATTTACTTTTCAGTTACTGTCCCCTAGAGTCACCTTCCTTACCATTGGTTTTCTTCAAGTTCTTTCTTGGCACATCTGTTCCCACTCAGACCATAACTCCCATCGTTTCCCTGCTAATGTCTTCATCGGTGTATATATAGCCCTCCTGTACAGTTTGTCTTTCGGTTCCTGTCAGCCACCTCCTTTATACTCTGTTTTGGTTCCTTGCCTGATTAATTTTGGATTTATTCTACTACTGCCTTCATCAGTAAATTTACAAGAAACCATCTCTGCCTCTGCCATTTTGGGTCCAGCTATCACAGGCATCCCCAAAGTCGGTCCTAGAGGGCCGCTGTCCTGCAGGTGTCAGAGGTTTCTCTGCTTTAGCACAGCTGATTCTGATAATTGCAGTTCATCAAAAGCCTGTTAATCAACTATCTATGTAAATCAGCTGTGCTGGAACAGGAAAACGTCTAAAACCTGTAGGACACCGGCCCTCGAGGACCGACTTTGGGGATACCTGAGCTACAACCTTCTACACATCAGGACGATCCTTACTTCCCCTTAGAATAAGCCCGGGCAGGTTGTGTTGCTATCTGAATTTCAATGTAGTTTATTACAAGGTAAACAACATCCTAGTGAATATTGCTCAAAACAGACTTAATAGGTTTTCTTTTCCATTTTAGAATCCATGAAAGTGGGAGAGCTGAAGCAATGCTGTAATTTTGAGTTTTATTTGAAATAACGAGGATATGTCAAAAAGTTTAGTTTTCTCCAAACATGCCTGTCTTTTGAAAAATATTTGAACAGCAAAGGAAAAGCCAAACATAGCTCATCTAAAATGCTCTGATAGTAAAACTAACGTAGGGTCCAATTTAACATCAGAAACATTTTCCTGAGAACTAGAGAGATACAATTTAATCTCAATATAAACATCTGTTTTTATAATGTCTTAATAAGGGTTTTTTATTTTACTAATGTAAAAAACAAACAGCCTGATGGAGACCAAGGAGAGCAACCTACAATCAGTTATTTAATGTTTTGTAATAACCTTCCTATTTCTGGTAACAGTGTGTCTTGTCCCTGTTTGCGAGCTGGAGCAGATTTTTTTTTAAGCTCTTTGTGTAGAAAGACATTAATTTTTTCCTGCAAACATTTAATATATCTTTTATATCAGATTTCCTTAAAAAACAAATGAAGACTTGTGATTCTAAGGACTTTTATGAGTGACCAAAGCCTGTACCAACATGTAACATGAAATTTTACCTGCAATAGAGTCTGTTCAAATTCTTAGGGCAACAATAAGATTGTTTTTAGACACTTATTTTATATCTAAAATAGGCCTAATTCGCACTGTTCTCTTCATAAAAAGTTATTTGGGGTGATTAACTCTCTAGATCTTTGTTTTTATTAAAAAGAATCCTTTCTTTCCACTGTCAACACATGTTTTACCACAAAATTAAAAAATAAGCTTGGCTTCCTTGGACATATAATGATGAAATGATCTTGTTTTATTTTTTCTAAATTGCTTTATCATTAAATTTGTAATTAACTGAAGCACTGACCTATTGCAGTCTTAATCTTAGGGCTGCTCAAGTTGCGTTATTAACCCAAAAAGCTACCCTACATTTTTTTAAAGTTATTTATCATAATATAAAAATGAACACTTGAATGACACCCAAGGTTGTTTAGATATTTTTGAGGACCCAAATGCAAAGATGAGTCGGCAGATATGAGTTTTGCTGATTTAATTAAGGACTCACAGGCAACTGAGGAAAAAATACTGGGGGGGTATTTACTAACAATATCACCATCTCTGGGTTCTCTGGCTTCCTCCCAAAGTCCAAAAACATGACTGTTAGGTTAATTGGCTCCTCTAAATTCTCCTTCGGTGTGAGTTTGTGTGTGGATGGTTGTTTGTCCTGTTTGTCTCTGTGTTGCCCTGCGATGGACTGGCAACCTGTGTTGTGTACCCCCCTCTCACCCGTAGACAACTGGAGATAGGGACCAGCCCCCTTTGCGACCCCACTTTGGATAAAGCGTGTCAGAAAATGCATGCATGGATGGATGGATGGATCACTGTCGCCGGATTGGCAATCTTGTGAAGACCCTATATGGGTTCCAAAGTTCCCCGCTGTGTTCTCTATCTGATGGAAGTGACACCAGGCAGTGTGTCCCTTTGTTCTCCTCCGGCACTCATTTTCTGAAATGTCTCCTCATCTACCATTAAGGATACATTCAGTCAGGAGTTCTCTGAAGACGTTCTCCCATGCAATGTAATCTTCATCCAAAGGTCAAAGCCATCATCTGCAGCAATAAACCAAACACAGAGCAAATACTTGCAGCATTTCTTTTATTTATTTTCATCTGCCCTGGAAATGTTACCTGCTACCTTTTCATTGCTGCCCCTATCTGTGGAAATAGACTCATTCACTCGTTAGCAGTAAAAATAAAGGTTGGTGCTGTATGTTTTGATTCAGGAAGGTGAGCAGGACTGAAAAGAGAAAATAGACGACATGTCCTTTGGAAGATGATTGTTTTTTCCAACACTTTAGTTTAGACCCAGAGTTGAATCAGTCCATCAAAATGCAGCGTTCAGTGTTTCAGCCAGGATGTGCGGATTCAAGTTTAGCATCAGTTTCAGGATTCGCTCATTATTTTCAGACTTAAAAATATATTTGAACCTCATTTTTTAAAACATGTAATAATTTTCTTTCAATCAGGTTAACCAAATTACCCCAGGGCTTTGAAGAGTCCACGTGACAAATTATTCATTTTAGAACAGCTCATCAGTATTGTTTATAAATTGATGTGTCACATTTTTGACAAATTTTTTTTAGTGTAATGAAATGTGTCTGCTCCCTTACAGTTTCTTTTTCATCGTGGTCTGAGTTGAATATTTAACATAATCAAACAAATTCTTTATCAGAAACAGATCATCTAAGTACAAAAGTAGTTTTTAAAGGATTATTTCATTTTTTAAAGGAAATTTTTATCGAAACCAAAGTGGCCTTATGTAAGAAAAATAAATGAAAATAAATAATAATAATAAAGGTTCTTCTTTCCTTCATTAGGATCACTATCTTCAATAACTTGTAGAAGCATTCATTTTTCAGGAAGGAGAATATTCTACCATGACTTTAAGGAAAGGTGCTCTTAGGATGCTCACAAGTATAATTGTAAAAATCATCAAAAGTATTCGAAAATTCACCTTTAAATGACAAAAAAATACAGTTTTAGAGTGTTCTACTCAAAGCACAGAATTAAATCAGACTGAGATGCAGAGGAGCGACTTTTAGCAGCTGTTCATGCTTGAAAACCCTCCATTGGGGTTGAATTGAATCTGTCACAGTCAGTTGTTGCCCAAGAGTGACACCACAAGTTATTAGGGTATTGGGGAGGCAGTGATCTTTTTAATAAAGCGAGGTTTGTTTGTATTCCTTCTCCCCTAATAAATGAAACTAATAACATTTTCATTTAAAAACTGTTGCTTTTTTCTCCGGTCTTATCTTTCTCCTATATTAAATATTTTTTGTGGTTAAAAACACTGTTCAACAAACACAATACATAAAAGAAATAGGAAAGCAGTAAGTAAGTAATCACTTGTTCAAAGCACTGTAAATACTCCTTTCTCGTCATTCCTTAATCCGGCTCTTTGTTTAGATTCTTCAGACTCTATGAATTCTCCTGTTTTGCATTAAATCCTAAAACGTGTATGTATATATATACACTATATTGCCAAAAGTATTTGCTCACCTGCCTTGACTCACATATGAGCTTAAGTGACATCCCGTTCCTAATCCATAGGGTTCAATATGACGTCGGTCCACCCTTTGCAGCTAGAACAGCTTCAACTCTTCTGGGAAGGCTGTCCACAAGGTTTAGGAGTGTGTTTATGGGAATTTTTGACCATTCTTCCAGAAGCGCATTTGTGAGGTCGCACACTGATGTTGGACGAGAAGGCCTGGCTCTCAGTCTCCGCTCTAATTCATCCCAAAGGTGTTCTATCGGGTTGAGGTCAGGACTCTGTGCAGGCCAGTCAAGTTCATCCACACCAGACTCTGTCATCCATGTCTTTATGGACCTTGCTTTGTGCACTGGTGCACAGTCATGTTGGAAGAGGAAGGGGCCAGCTCCAAACTGTTCCCACAAAGTTGGGAGCATGGAATTGTCCAAAATGTCTTGGTATGCTGAAGCATTCAGAGTTCCTTTCACTGGAACTAAGGGGCCAAGCCCAGCTCCTGAAAAACAACCCCACACCATAATCCCCCCTCCACCAAACTTTACACTTGGCACAATGCAGTCAGACAAGTACCGTTCTCCTGGCAACCGCCAAACCCAGACCCGTCCATCAGATTGCCAGATGGAGAAGCGCGATTCGTCACTCCAGAGAACGCGTCTCCACTGCTCTAGAGTCCAGTGGCGGCGTGCTTTACACCACCGCATCCGACGCTTTGCATTGCACTTGGTGATGTATGGCTTGGATGCAGCTGCTCGACCATGGAAACCCATTCCATGAAGCTCTCTGCGCACTGTTCTTGAGCTAATCTGAAGGCCACATGAAGTTTGGAGGTCTGTAGTGATTGACTCTGCAGAAAGTTGGCGACCTCTTCGCACTATGCGCGTCAGCATCCGCTGACCCCGCTCCGTCAGTTTACGTGGCCTACCACTTCGTGGCTGAGTTGCTGTCGTTCCCAAACACTTCCATTTTCTTATAATACAGCTGACAGTTGACCGTGGAATATTTAGGAGCGAGGAAATTTCACGACTGGATTTGTTGCACAGGTGGCATCCTATCACAGTTCCACGCTGGAATTCACTGAGCTCCTGAGAGCGACCCATTCTTTCACAAATGTTTGTAAAAACAGTCTGCATGCCTAGGTGCTTGAATTTATACACCTGTGGCCATGGAAGTGATTGGAACACCTGATTCCAATAATTTGGATGGGTGAGCAAATACTTTTGGCAATATAGTGTATATATATATATATATATATATATATATATATATATATATATATATATATATATATCTTCTACATCCCAGCTTTCTCAGTTCATCCAGTTGAGTTGGGTTGTGTCATTCATCAAGCAGGGCCACATTCAAAACATGGAGAACACAAATAATAAAAAAACAACCCTTCCCATTTCTGTAAAACAGAGTCATATAAAATTGATGCATCTCATTTGATGCAAGGAAAGGTTTCTGTTGGTGCAATATTAAGGAATTACATGTGCAGTGATGGGAGAAAATCTAGCCAGTGATGAACAATGTTGATGGATATTGACAACTATCAACATAAAGTTGGCAACATAAAATCAGTACTTTGAAACTATATCAATAATATCAGACCTTAGCTGAAAAATTAAATGGCTTCTCAAGTTGTTTGATATTTCTGGTACTGTATAACAGGGGACATGGTGGCTTTTGGAGACATGTTCCCTTATGTTGCCACTATGAGTGAAAATTAAAAATAAAACACATTAATGAATTATTTAGAGTTAATAAATCTTTCATTATTGTGGAGCAAAAGTGGGTTTAGAGGTTTTACCTTAAATTTGCACCTTAAAGCTTCCTGATGATACAGTTTGTAAAAGGAAAGCCAGGTTACTTGTGGAGTTTTTCTGCTTGTTTCTTGCCTCTTCTGGATAAAATCACATCTCTGTAGGCTTAGAGGTCTGTCGCAGGTCCCTGCAGAGAGAGAACATTGCTTGTTTTAAATCATCTTTTCCGCTCTGCAAACGGTGTGTGTCATTGTCAGTTTATGGCTGTAGGTGGCACATTAAGATCTCATTGTGTAGCTAAAATGATGTTATGTTGGCGTTCAGGGTGTATCATATCTCGGTGTGTTTTCTCCATGTTGCAGTTTATTTGCTCATCAGTTTTGTTTTTCATGGTAAAAAGCTCCATTGGGAGCCTCTTGTTCTGCCTTTTAAACATTCATTAGGATTCATTGCTCCGATATTGCTTCTAATAAAATGTCAGACATTGTTTACTTTGAATGTCTGACTGCCTGCAGTTTATTTGTCATTTGCATTTGCTGCATGTAGCTCTCTGTCCGTGGGGCATCCAGCAGCTTAAAGGATTTTTCTTTAATGGAGAAATCTTTTTCTTCATCACACATTATGTGAGACAATTGTGTCATCTGTCAATGGTTGTTTGTTTTGTTGCTTGTCATGTTTGTAAGGATTTATCCTCATGATCAGTGAAACATCCAATAATAATGAGGGAACAACAAGTTGAATGTCAACCATCAAAAATTGTTGATTAACATTTATTTTTTGCTGTTTACAATTTATTGGTTCTGCTTCTAAACTGACCAAAAGGCAAGACTTTGTTATCATGCGGCAATGATATCTAAATGCTTAAAAAGCTTTTTGCTAGAGATCTAGGTAAAAATTCTGTCTTTCGTTTACAAAGCAATATGCAGAGATATTTAATAACTGGTTTAGGTGTTCAAGGCAAGTGTTGGCAAGTCTTCATCAAGATGATGTCTCTGCAGTAGCTGCTTTTTGTAAATTGTTTTCTGTAATGTCAATTAGCATTGCATGGTTCTTGAATGATTGGTCCAGGCTAGCGAATCATTTGAGTGAACAAAGTCATTTGTTCCTTTCTCTGTTCATTTAAGGTCTACTCAAGTGTATGTCTGTGAGTAAAATGTTCTGCTTTGTGTTACTCAAATTTAAACTCAATCTCAAGAGGTTCCCAGTTGCAGAGGGTAACCTGATGTTGCGATTTGTGTGTCACTGTGCCATGTTTTCACTTGCTTTACTTAAATCTAAATGAAACAGAGCCGGGGTCACAGAATTGTGCTGGTTATCAATCAAAATATAAATGCAGCATCCCCCATCATGATCTCTGCTTTACATGCTCCAATATTGTGTCACAGACCTAAAAAGATAATGTACCAGTTTTATAATGGAGAAGCTATTACTCAGCTTTATATTATTTTAATATATAAAAACAATTTTTTTTCTGAGAATGTTTTAATTTATGAGCAAGTATGCAAATTAACAAACATATTTAAAAAGCTACACTATATAATATTATGTTCAATTTGAATTCCAATTCTTTGCCTTTTCTAAAAAGTGCTTTAAATCAGTCCTGAAAGTCTTAATCCATGCTGGGTCAGATCCAGACATTTGAAAATGGAGGCAGGCAGTGAAGGCAGCAGAATAAAGTGTTAGACTCACTGCATGCAGTTAGCCAAGCCTTGTAGCTTAACCAGGTTCTCGAAAAAGACAGAGTGTACCGTCTCCATCTGTGTTTGGACTGCTGATTAATTCTGATGTTCGGCTGATCAGGTTCAAACCGTTTCACATGCAGCTTCTCTTGGTAAGTTTGCTATAAAGGATTTCACTCTCACAACTCAACCTGTCAATCAGCTCCACTACGACTATGACGACAGTTCCTGTCAGCTCAGGGTGCAGATCTCCTGTACCTCAAGGTGAGCTCTCCTAAACTTCTGGATTGCAGAGGAGCTACTGTACGTGTACAACTTTTAACGGGGGTCAATGTGCAAAGATTTTGGCACCTTAGGGCAGAAATATGTCACCAATCCGATGAAAAAGTAAAAGTCATTAAAGATTAAATATTTATCTTGCACATAAAAAAAATATATATATCAATATATTTCAAATTTCATTATTATTAGTTTTTTTAATGTCTTAATCAAGCTTATTGGGGGGGATGGGCAGCGCCTTAGCGCCCCCTGGTGGCCAGCCTCCACTGTAAACATTCCCTTTCCTCCACATTTGTTGTTTTGCAGCTCAAAGAGTATTTTAATTTATCTATTTTCTGTTTTTCTGAGCTCCTACGGTGACTAAAATCCGGTGTTTTTGAAATGTTTTACAGATTTAGTACAGGTGCTGGTCATAAAATTAGAATATCATGAAAAAGTAGATTGATTTCAGTAATTCCATTTAAAAAGTGAAACTTGTATATTATATTCATACATTACATACAAACTCATATATTTCAGATGTTTATTTTGTTTAATTTTGATGATTACAAATGACAACAAATGAAAATCTCAAATTCATCATATCAGAAAATTTGAATATTACTGAAGACCAATAAAAACAAAAGATTTATAGAAATGTTGGCCAACTGAAAAGTATGAACATGAAAAGTATGAGCATGTACAGCACTCAGTATTTAGTTGGGCCTCCTTTGGCCTGTATTACTGCAGCAATGCGGCGTGGCATGGAGTCGATCAGTCTGTGGCACTGCTCAGGTGTTATGATAGCCCAGGTTGCTCTAATAGTGGCTTTTAGCTCTTCTGAATTGTTGGGTCTGGTGTATTGCATCTTCTTCTTCACAATACCCCATAGATTTTCTATGGGGTTAAGGTCAGGAGAGTTTGCTGGCCAATTAAGAACAGGGATACCATGGTCCTTCAACCAGGTACTGGTAGCTTTGGCACTGTGTGCAGGTGCCAAGTCCTGTTGGAAAATGAAATCTGCATCTCCAAAAAGTTGGTCAGCTGCAGGAAGCATGAAGTGCTCTAAAACTTCCTGGTATGTGGCTGCGTTGACCCTGGACCTCAGAAAACACAATGGACCAACACCAGCAGATGACATGGCACCCCAAACCATCACTGACTGTGGAAACTTTACACTGGACTTCAAGCAACGTGGATGAAGTGCCTCTCTTCTTTTCCTCCAGACTCTGGGACCTTGATTTCCAAAGGAAATGCAAAATTTACTTTCATCAGAGAACATGACTTTGGACCACTCACCAGCAGTCCAGTCCTGTTTCTCTTTAGCCCAGGCAAGACGCTTCTGACGCTGTCTGTGGTTCAAGAGTGGCTTGACACAAGGAATGCGACAGCAGAAACCCATGTCTTTCATACGTCTGTGTGTGGTGGTTCTTGAAGCACTCACTCCAGCTGCAGTCCACTCTTTGTGAATCTCCCCCACATTTTTGAATGTCTCTCTTGAATATCTCTCTTGCTTGTACACTTTTTTCGACCACATCTTTTCCTTCCCTTCGCCTCTCTATTAATGTGCTTGGACACTGAGCTCTGTGAACAGCCAGCCTCTTTAGCGATGACCTTTTGTGTCTTGCCCTCCTTGTGCAAGGTGTCGATGGTCGTCTTTTGGACAACTGTCAAGTCAGCAGTCTTCCCCATGATTGTGTAGCCTATAGAACTAGACTGAAAGACCATTTAAAGGCTTTTGCAGGTGGTTTGAGTTAATTAGCTGATTAGAGTGTGGCACCAGGGGCCATCAATTTTGAACCTTTTCACAATATTCTAATTTTCTGATATGATGAATTTGAGATTTTCATTTGTTGTCATTTGTAATCATCAAAATTAAACAAAATAAACATCTGAAATATATGAGTTTGTATGTAATGTATGAATATAATATACAAGTTTCACTTTTTAAATGGAATTACTGAAATCAATCTACTTTTTCATGATATTCTAATTTTATGACCAGCACCTGTATGTATTTGTCTTGTATTCATATAATGTGTTTCCAGACTGGGCCATATAGGCTGGTTTACCTTGCCATTTAGAGTTTTCCTTGTATTTTCCCCAAAGCTGATTTGTTTTTGCCACCATGCCTTCCTTCCTGTTATAATCATGACATTGCCACCAAATTCCTGTGTAGGTCTGACCAAAATAAATCAGGGGTCTAACCTCAGTTAGGGCTTTGCAAGCTGCCTAGTGTCAGACCATCCCAAGATATTTGCTATAAGATGTAAGTGCCATAACCTCATTGAATCTGATTTTCCTTTGGACCGGGCACTAAATTGTGTCCAACATCTTCAGGCCTTTACAGTACCAATCCTGAACTGCTGCTTAGGAGTGATTCAGAAACTAGTTTTGAGCTGGAAATGCCACTGTCCCTCAACTACTGAATGTCATATATACAGTACAGTGTCAGTGAAAACTGATGCAAACACATCATATTCTGAATACTACTTATTTATATACTACTCCTCATTTGTAATGCAGGTAAGTGAATGTCAAAGCCTGATTTGAAAGATTCTTCATAGAAAGAATTCCCTGCTATGACAGTGACAGCACCAATGAATCACTTCCCCATTGTTTCAGTAAACAAGTGAGTGACACAGCATCACTTCCAGCCAAGTTTGAGAGTCAGTCATTTGTTGCAACTTACTGTGAATCATTATTGGAGAACCTAAAGGACACTACATAAACAGCAGCATTGATTCACCATCTAGTACTATGCTGGAAGTAGAGATGTCTGAGCTGCGTACCGCAGGAATGAACAGAAAAATATGGTGAATAGCTCCTAACAATTTCATAATAATGTCCACTTAAATGTCTCTCCATTTGGAAGCTTTATTAAATGCTATTGGATAACCTCTGAGCAAAATTATCACATTGTACTTTAAAATAATGTTGCTGGTGTGAAGTTAGCTGTGCCATTCCAAAGACTTATTTTGTACATTTTTAAAATGTTCATATGGTCATTTGGTTCTGGGTATAAATGGTAGAAGTTTTGGTTTCTGAATGACAGTGATGCAGAGTCAAAGGTGACAAGATGTCATGGATTGGAAAAAATGTTTACTTTCTCCATTAGAGACAGAATTCCATCACAAAGATTTGAGAATCGACTTGGACCTTCAACAAGAAAATCACATGTGAACAATCTCTGATGTGCTCTGAGTGTTTTATAATGACACTACTTGGTTGACACTAATACTTGTATCTCTGTACCTGCTAAACAAAGCAGAGAGTTTCAGTGGACTTCAGCCGTCTTTACATGTTTATGTTTGTGATAGTAGGATAGTCACCATGGTAATGAAGACCCAGTGACTCCAATATGCAGCTATTTGCTGCAGTTCTCTCATGGTTGATGTTTTCACCTCCTCTACAGCTGATGCCCAGTCTTGTTTGCCACAATTACACTCATGTTAAGCTTTTCATTAAGTCAGGGAGAAATTAAGGCAAGATGTTTTCTAAGTTAATTTTTTTTCATCAAGGCAAACACATACCTACCATAAATATAAGGTGTTTCTTCTATTCTCTGATCTTAAAGAATAAGTGTTATGGTATACATTTAAAATGATTCTTTATCTTTTAGGAACACAACACTTGTAGTTTCTCTTTAAAATGCATTTATTCTTTTTAGTCTTTTTATGCTAAAGCACCTCTTTGCCAAGTATATGCACAGTGCGTTTCAAGTTCAACTTCATGATGCTTTTCTCTCCTCCCTGAAGTGCAGCCATCCACCCTATCAAGGACTCAGCCTTTCCTCCACTCTGCAGCTTAGTAAACACTTGAAACCTTATGTGACTTAACATAATTGTTTTTGTATCCCATGTTTTCAACGCTTTAAAGAACAAGATGTCCTTCCGCAGCTGACTGTGCCAAACACAGCCCAGAGTTCACTATAAATGACTCCTGTAGCTGAAAACATCACATGGTCTCATCATCTCACTGTCTGTGGCCATCTGAGGCTTCCACATCACAGGGGACTTTATGGACAGATAATGTTCTTTTTCTTCCATGTGATATAATGAGGTATTACACTTCAAATGTCAGATTGACTGTCACATTGCCTGGCTTCTGTTGAGTGCACTGACCGGTTGGCTGCTTCTGTTCGAGGTCACATGAAGCCACTGAGCTGAAACTTAAAAGTAATTTTGAACAGCAGAAATCTTTAACTTAGTAAGATGGGTGAAATTTAAAGTTTTATTATTTTCAGGGGTAGATTAGTCAAGAAAAGCCAGTCTAGTTATATTTGCTAAGATGAAAATGGTTAAGGGAGGGTTTAGACGTCCATCCGTCTGAATTTCTTCAAGAGAATAACACTAAAAGTACCACTGATATTTATTTGGATCTGTTCTTGTTTTAAACATTAGGTCCACATTAGTCAGGTCAACTAAGTTCTATTGGCAGGTTGATTTGAAACATATTGCAAAGGTACATGACCATACAAAAATATATTCAGCAGTAATTTTCATCTCTCATTTCACCTGGACTGGGTCTTGCCTGGGGCAATGTATATGCCCTGTATAATATGAAATAATTTGAATCACCGAGAGGTGACATAAAAAAAAAACAAAACAAAACAAAAAAAAAACCCACTAGAAAAATCTGGAATGGTACAAGCAATTTTTCACATCCATGTAGCCTCTTTAGAGTTCAGAAAATCCAGCCCACATGGCAGCTAAACATTCAGGGGTTGATCTCAGATTATAGATGCACAATCACTTGGCTGGACCATGGCCTGATTCATTCATGACCTGGATTCTGAGAATGATGTGAAGAGATGGCCTGTTGAACTGGGCAACTATGCAGAAGTTACATAAACATTGACCAACTTTTTTAAAATTCATCCCCAGTTCTGTTAAAAAAATATATTAATCCTTCAGTGTTCTCTCAGATTGCATCTTGGTCTATTCAAAAAAGACATGTGAAGAGAATTGCTAGGGGTTAAAATCAGACTGAGATCTGATGAAGGAAATACTGAGCCTTGTTTAAAATATGTTAAGGCAAAGGGAGGAAGGAGGAAAATAATAAAAACAGGCAAGAAGAAATAAATACATTAAAGGACCAAGTAAAAGGCCTTTTACAAGCTTTGAATCTTGCTCGGAGTATTTGAGGTAGGAATCAGCGAGGTGTTAAAAAGGCCACACACATTTTTAACCCCTTCACTGAGGACACCATCTCTGCTGCTCTCCACCTGAGCCTGGCACACCTGGAGGAGAAGAACACCCAGTTGCAGATGCTGTTCCTGGACTTCAGTTCAGCTTTCAACACCATCATCTCACAGCATCTGATGGGCAAACTTGGAACAGCTGGGATTCAATACACCCCTCTGCAATTGGCTGCTAGACTTCCTCACCAACAAACCGCAGTCAGTTGGACGGAACACCTCTGATGTCATTATTTTAAGCACAGGCTTCCCTCAGGGCTGTGTTCTGAACCCCCTGCTGTTCACCCTGATGACACATGACTGCGTCCCCAGGTTCACCACCAATCACATAGTGAGGTTCGCAGACGACACCATGGTGGTGGGCCTCATCAGAGACGACAACAACTAGGACTGCAGAGAAGAGGTGGACCAGCTGGTGGGCTGGTGCAGAGATAACAGCCTGATCCTGAACATGGACAAGACAAAGGAGATCATCGTTTACTTCAGGAAGAACCAGCATAAACAGAAGCACCATAGAGAGCGTTCTGACCAGCTGTCTCACTGTGTGGTGTGGAGGCTGCAGCGCCTCAGACTGAAAGAAAGTGAGAATAGTGGTGCAAACAGCAGAGAAGATGATCAGGGCTCCTATTCCCTCCATTAAAGACATTTCATCCCAGCGCTGATGGTCCCAAGCCCGTAATATCATCAATGACCCCTCACACCTCCACTATAGACTGTTCTCCCTGCTGCCCTCTGGGAAGAGACTTCGAAGCATCCGCTGCAGGTCCAGCAGATTCCACAACATTTTCTTCCTCACTGCCATTAGTCTGCTTAATGTTTTGTAAAATGGGTTATTGTATTGTATTTTATTATATTTTATTTTGTATATAAAAATATATAAAAAAACTGAAATGTTAGAACTGTAAATTTACAGTCATATATTTATATTACGGTACTGTTTTTATTTATATATTACTATTTTTCAAGGCTGTCCTTTAAAAAAATGAAATTGTCCAGACAGTTGTTCTATACGAAATTTCTTTTTGTTTTACACTTGTGCAAACAAAATGACAAATCTGTCTAAGTCTAAGTCTAAAAATATATATTTCTCCTATAATGTAATTTTTCACTTGAAAAATGTTGCAAAAATTTGCAATTAGTAGGGGCACAATGAAAAAAATTTATCCCAACATTGTTCATCAAACCTTATACAGCAATCTCTAGAATGCTGTACTAAGGTAGGAATTATAAATATTCAGATTATTTTTGCCAATTCAGCTGGTGTTACGAAATCAACCTATGATTGTTATTTCAACACCCCTTGTAGCTTTCTGTCTGACTAATTCTAAAAAGCAGAGTGAGCCAAAGACCTTTACCACAATCTGTTCTTTCTTTTCAATTAGTCTGTGCTTTAGTTCATAAATCATTCATGGAAATCTGCCTGAGTCAGTTTAAATAACTAATATAGATAAACAGATTCAGGGAACAATTAGCTCACTGGCACAGTTCAGAGTAAAAAGAAAAGTGGTATTTACTAGTCATGCTGGGATAAAATATCAGGTTCAAAAAGCAGGAGGTAGTCTAAGAACCCACATAGAGGCAGGAACATATTTATCTTTTAAATTGTGTCTGAAAATCTGAGCTGTTTAATTTCAGAAATCGGTTATATCTTTGCAGCCAAAACCTGGCTATACACAATTTGAAAAATATGAGTTTATCTCCTGATCCTTTAACCCCATGATGCTCTTTCAGCTCACAGCTTCTAGGATTTAATCCTTTTCCCCCCAAACTATACGCCTAGAGGATTTTCTCTATACATTAAAATGCTTTCATGCTATATTGTTATTTATATAATAAACATATACAGAGGCAGATTTGTGGTCCTCTTTTGTTAGACACAGAAAATTAATACTGGATGTGCATGAAAAAGACCTTTTTCCATTGATTTCCTGTTTCTGTGTGACGCTGATTTCAGTTGTATAACAGACCCATGTTATGCAGCAGCATGTAACAGCAGGGCTGCGCTCATAAATCCCCAGCAGGCCTCAGTTTGTGGTGATTAAAGTGGAGTGAATGCTCAGCCAGACTTTGGAACGTGGGACAGGTAACCTTAGCTATAAATAAATGAACATTTTTATGTTGTTTCATCTGTAAATTTATTTTAAGTGGTATAAATACATTTTTTTAAATATCTAAAGTGAATTTGAATTATCTGTAAAAACTCTTTTTTGCATCCACATCTGAAAGTCTGCATAAAAACCCCCCCTATATTTTCTCTTCCAATATCCTGAGTAAAAACATAAAAAACGTGTTTTTCTTTGAAAGAATATGAGACTCCTGCTTCTGATCTCTCTCTTTTCTTACTGTCAGGTCGTTATTGGAGCTGCAGAGGAGAATGTTTTATCTGCTCCGTTGGCTGCCATTACTCTCTGCATAGACACCTGTCCCGCTTTAATAAATTCAGATTTTCATTAGCGCCATTACTCTTCGCCTGTACTGTCAGCGCGCTGCAGCTTTCCAAACTCAGCAGGTTGCTTTACTGCTGTTGCATCACTCCAGGCATTAATTTGTTTTACCTCATATTCCCTTTGTGCCTGTCAAACATGGCTAAAGCTGCAGGGAATGCTTGTTTAGTGCCTACAATATTGAATATGTAATGTATTCTCATTAAGCTGAGCTTAGAACAGTATAACAAGATTTTTACTCCCCAGAGTAATGTTAAATCCATCAAGTGAAAATGGAAAAAGACCATGTCTCACATAAAATACTAATTTAATTACCTTTAAATTAACCGATAAACTGTGTGAAAACATTAAGGTGTACAGTAATAACTTGGTTAAACAAATGTGAGCCTCCAGAGTGACAATGAGGTGAAGCTCCTCCTAACTAACTTTTAACATTCAGTCATGCTTGGTTCTTACCTGCCATCAATTATGTCAAATTAAATGCAACTGAAATAAAGTTCATTTGTCGTAGTCTGATTTTCAAGACTTCCACAACAACTGCATCAAGGGACGTTTCCAATAATCCTTCAATATGATGACATTGATACTGCACATGCTCACCAGCAGCGCAGAAGAACCATTCAAGATCATGTTCTAAGGGTATTGTAAAAAACAAACAAAAAAAACTCTTTTTGAGGTGTGAAAGTACTTTTCTTCATGAGATGTATATTTGTTATACTGCCCTAGCTGTTTGGATGGATTTATTTCTACTAAAGTAATTAAACCCTGTGAAGGAGCGACAACTTGCAAATTCAGAATCAACACATGTCTGGAAGAGGGAACGTGACAGTCAACAGGTTGAGTTTTATAATGTCAGGATTAGTGCATACTTGTTGAGGACTGAAATGCAGAGATGAAGGGGCAGACATTATTTCTAGCAAATATAATGAAGTGAAAATACAGAATCCATAATCCAGAACTGATCGAAAAGAAACCCACAAACCAAAAAGTAGGAGAAATTAGGGAAGTATAAAGCAAGGGAATGAGGAAATTAAGGAATGAAGATAATCCAGCCAACATTAAGCTGCAGGGGGGGGGGGGTACTGTATTTACACTGAACAGAACGATCAATGTAGTAATCAACCGATTGGGAGCAGGTGTAGACAGAAGAATCTAGAAGGGAGCTAGGGGCAAGGAGACTGGCACAACAGAGAGTAAACAAGAAATATATAGGTGCTCAAATACCACCAGAAAACAACTAGAATGACATAAATCAAAGTGTAACTGAAAATTAGAAAAGAAAACGTAAACAGAACCAAAAGTCAAGAAAAGGGCAGAATCATGCAAATTCTCAAAATGAAAATTAACGCAAACGTTAAATTGTGAAATAGAATGGACTTTTTCAATAAATATTTTAAAACATCTGTCCCATGTGATCATATTTAAATAGTATGAACTATTAGCAGACAGATGTAGGGAGATGAGGAATGTTGGAAGACAAGCAGAAAATATAACTGTACCCAGTATACCTCCAATCTTTAAAATAAAATGGCAGAAATCTAACAGTCTCTGATAGGAGAAGGATGTGAGACAACAAAAATTGGGCATTTCTTGAAAATGATTAAGAAGACAAGGCAGAAACCGTTAAGCTGAGAGCTTGACAGCAACACAGGAGCTTTTTTTTTTATCCTTAAGTTTAATAATAATTAATAAAATTAATTTATATATTGCATTAATATATTCATTTATATTTCTTCAGTACAATTTAACACTATCAAATTATCATTATGAACATTATAGAAATTATTTTTCATGATTTTAGCTTTTTACATAAAAACTTAAAATAGAGTTCATCTTCAGAATCACCTGAGTGAGCATATTGAGAGTAGTAATTTGGTTGGATGAAACCCTGAAGAGCAGCCTTTGGTCCTTTATTCTAATTATTAAGTGTTGCACATCGCCTCAAAATGAAAGTCCTATAATGACACATGGTGATGGCAGCATCATGCAGCAGAGATGGTTCTTTTCAGCAAGAACAGGGAAGGTGGATGAAATTGAGTGTTCTATTTTATACCTGTTTTTAAAGTGCTATATAAATAAATTTGACATTGACATTTGCCACGGGAGTCAGAAACTCTTTGAATCTCACATTTTCCCATCCTTTTTTATTTAATGTTTTTAGTCTCAGCATGTTTTTGTTTGTATATTAGCTTGTAAAGCACCCTTTGGATTGTTGTAAAGTGCTATATAAAAAACCTGGACTGACAGACTTTTCTGTCAATCCAGCCTCTGAGTACAAAAATGTAACTAAATACCCTGAAGATCTTATTCCAGTAAAAAGTCAGGACAAAAGGACTTTACCCGATTTTCATAAAATAGTTTTTTTCTTTTTTTACATAAATCATTTAAACATCATAATTTAAACATCATTTAATCAGGTTAATCCCTTCAGACTTATTTACAAGAGTGACCTGTTTAAACATATACAGTTACAACAGCAATTATAGATCTAACAGTGTCCAAACACATGGTTTATTATTTTTTAATGAACAAAGTAATATGAGTAACACGCTACTTGCAGCAACACTTTCCTAATTTGACATTTTAGCATTTTGTTCTTATTTAACTGACATTTGGCCAGTTTAGACTCTAAACATAAAGACAGAGTTACACTGGAATTGTTCAGAAAACAGCATTCATTCTGTTGTAATAGTCCAGTCAAAGAACATGAATACATGAAACCCATATATTAAACATAATTAGATAGTGTTCTTGGAATTTCACCTGGCCCAGTGCCTAGGGCTGAAACTAACGATTATTTAGCAAATCTTTTAATCTGTCGATTATTTTTTCTATTAATCGATTGATTATCGGCAAGCCAAAGGTTCCTTAAAGAATATTTTTTATGAAATTAAACCAGGTGAAACTCAAAACTTTTCCACTGGAGGAGTTCTGGATAGAGCGTATTGACAGACAAAAACATCTTTTAATGCTAAATGCAAAATGTTTATTTTTTTTACAAATTTGATATAATTCCTGCGTTGCTCTTTCAGCTAAAGGCACATTTTAAAGTCGATATACTCCAGTTAAGGATTAATCCATAACTAAATTAGTTGATGATTATTTCAATAATCGATTTATCCCGATTAATCTGATTAAATGTTTTAGCCCTACCAGTGACATTTCTTTGTTCCTCCTGCAGAAAACCTTTTTCTTGTGCATTGAATAATCAAAGGCTTCTGTTTGACAACAGATTGGTAAATCCTCTCACTATGAGGTTTTTTTTTTGTTATGTTGAGGACCAGATAACGGTGCTCCAAATGGCAGAACATTTGAGTTTCACGCTTGATGCTGGTTTTAATTAATAAAAAGCTAAGAAAATATTAATTAACACTTTCATGGGAAATTCCAAAAGGCAGAAACAGATTTCAGTCAAATGATGGCTTTGTAACTGTCTGTGTGGGATTTGTTGTTTAGCCTCTAAATATGCAGAAAATTGTAACTAATAAACCAATAAGTTGAACCCACCAACAGTAGATAGTTAAAAAAAAAAAAATCTTTCATGATGACTCTAAAGAATGCAACATCTTCCTTGATCAATCTTCTGTTGTGCACTGCAAACAGTAGCACACATCCAAGTAAGCCAATTAAGCACTAACAAAAAGCAAAGCAATGCTGCTTGGTCTTTGAACGGCTTAATCTATTAGAGCACGAGTGTGGTGAGTCCATGCCAGCTGGCACATGATTTTAATTACTTAGGACAAGAACAAAGAAGGAAACAGAGTTATGGTTTTGTCAATTTTCAATTTATCAGAAACAAATAAAAGGATCCTTTTATGGTCTGTCTCTGAACCCCCCACCCACTGCTACACCATTAAGGATCCTTATAGCAGCAGGTGCATGGGTGGATACACAGGTACATTACTGCAGAGTCTCATCATCAAAAGCTTTAACCTTTTCAAAGAACAACAAGCCTAACGTGATTCAAAGTCAGAGAGGATTATAGAGGGATAGGGCTGTTTGCCTGCATGCAATTCAAGCTTCATCACTATTGGTTTAAATAAATAAATAAATAGAACAAAAACTGAAAAAATAGGGTACAATTCTGACCTTTTTTTTTAGTGCAAAAGTCAAATGAGTAGGATTATCATATGCATACAAATCTAATCTCATGTGGTCAACTAGGCCTACTGATAACCCTGTATTAAAACAATTGCATATCAGTTTTTTTTCTGTTGCTACCTTTCATGAATGATTTCTTTTTAAATGATCCTAAAAATGCTTCAAGCATTAAATGAACAATCCAATTCAAATTAAGACTTTTATATATCTCAATATCATTGTTACACACATCTTTCACTAAATCGTGTTATGCTCATTTGTAGTAGTTTACTTCTGGTCACTCACAGCTTCTTGTTATAAATGTATCTTGGGTGTTTGGCATAATTTCTTTACAATGCTCTATAGTATAAGCTGTCATTCTATTTAGTTATTCATCACATGGCCATATTATCTGTAACTCTACAGCCAAATGATCAGTGAACAGAGGGGTACATTTCTATGATTACACCATTAAACATGGTTTAAAGTACAAATAGGCTTTTTTTTTTTTTTACATTTAATTGTTACATATTTTGTTTTATTTTTTACATGTCAAGACTTCAATTTGTTTTGTATTGTGTTTTTACTTACCAAATTAGCTTGGTTATCTCTATTTTAATAAATGACATATATAGTACAGGCCTCTGCTAAAAGACTTTTATGAAAACTGGATCTTAAAAGTGGAGGATTTTCATGAATTTTTGAAAAGACCTGCCCTCTCCAGTTAAAAACAAAAATGCACATGCACAACCCTGTACCCGCTCCAGAAAGGGAATGCCTATTAAACGAGTGCAAGAGCACGCATGAGCCCATTTCTCCTTGTGCACGCTATGTTCAAAAGTTGCTTTCCACTATGTCAGACTCAAGTGAAAATGTGGATGAGCACGTAGGAGGGCCTTACGTAACATATCACCTCACTTATTTTGATTATCCACCAAGAAGAACATTCTCCACTATTTCTTTAAGATTTTTTCCCTTATGACATAATTATGGGAAAACCTGAAAATATTGCAGAAAATCTTTGTTCAGCTGATTATTTCCGTTGATATTGGCAGATTGAAATTTGCCATCTGCATCAGCTCTGTGTTTGTCTTTAATTTGACAAAAACTTTAAAACACAAGAACTTATCTTTAAGCAAAACTTGCTTCTTTACTTTTGATCAGACATTTTAAAAGCTAAGGGATTATCCTTGTTGTGCCCTCTTAGTGCTGATTATTTGTGTTTGTCCAGATGTTTGTCTAATTCCTGTTTTAAAAAAAAATGCTGAATATCTGCCATAATACTTCACCTTAACACCATGGTACGTATTTGTTTACTCAGTCTGAGGGTCACACACACGACACATAAGGTCAGAGGGCTAATACTCTTTAGAGCCATTACCCTATAGGATTGAAGTATTGCCTGTATTTTCTTTTCTTCATTGCAGATCATCTGCACTTTGTTTTGTTTTTTTCTCACGAAGAACCTGGTGCTACACTGAGCCTCTCTCCCCATCCTTGACTTAAGCCTCCTGAGGATTGTACATTGACCTCTCTGGAAGGCCCAGGTGGAACGGTGCATGAGGATTATGCCAAAATTATAAATGCCAAACAACAGCTCTCTCAGTGGGACACTGAACCAAAAAAGGACGCCTCTATGATATGGGCACAGGCAGCTTAACTCTGATACATGCCCCAGCTATGGAGGATTAATATAAAAGGAAAACAGGAATGGTTTCCTGAATCCTAACTGATTTTTTATTACCCCACTTGCTTTGATTGCATAGGCAATGCTGCATAGCAGCTACACCTAACATACGGCTCTAACCATGAACTGTGAGGTGAAAAAATAGAAAACCTTGTTTAATATGTTTCAAAAAATGATATTTCCACATCTTTGTTAAGACTGTAATGTGTTCTGTGGTTCATGATGCACATTCAATCAATTAAATGCCTACTACAATTGACTTCTCCATTATGCTGATGATTGCCGTCTATTTGCCACAGTTGGACCCTGTCTGTAACGTTCTTTTAATTAATGAAGACTCAGTTGATGAATAAAATTAGCTAAATGGATTATAATGAATCCCTCATCTTTAGCTGTTTGGAGGCTTTGGTTTCCCACAACGAACAAATCAGGATGCTCTGAGGAAGCTTTTTTTTTTTTTTTTTATTCATGAATATGATCGTTTTTAGGAGTTTTTTTTTAATCCTCTGCTACATTTTCCATTATTTGAAGGTCTGCTCAAAATTTTTCATTTTTATGGGACATTTTTAAGAAATCTAATCTAATAGTATTTGGTTTTTATTAGATTTAAAGCCACGGCCATTTGGCAGAAGCTAAAGCTTTTTTATGATCTTGACTCAACTTGCTTTATATTAATAATTGTGCACCAAAATCAGATGTCCAACAATCAAGGTTGAGTCACAAGAAGAACACTGAAGTGAAAAATGTGCACAAATCATGTTTCAGTTAAAGCAGGATCTTTTGTTTTATTGCTTATTTCATTTTTTTTCTTGCTTTCCAAGAGTTGAATGTTTTACAATGTAACTAACATATTTCATAGAAGCCCCCGTATGTTTGTTAAAATGCGTAAAATAATTAGTAAATGTTTTTGCAGGATGTTTTCATCATTAACTTGTGAAGCTGGCTGGCAGTTTGTATGAAAATGTTTGACATAAGGAGTTTAATCAAATTAAAGTTGTAATCCTTTTGTAGCTCACATGCTGGGGGAAAGCATTTGGAAGGCAGATTATTTCCAAGCTTCTACAGTACCAGGAGTACTGACCTTTTCCGGATGCATTGTCCCAGAGAGAATTAAACTCCTGACCTCAAATGTGTCAGCATCGGGGCTCCACATGGCCCTTAAGTGCCCTCCAATGAATTAATAATATTAATGGCAGATGTTCATAAAGCCAGGGTCATCTGGGAGGTGCAGCTTGTTGGTGACAGTATGAAATTGCTTCTATTTTACCTCTTTATGCTAAAAATGTTATTCCTTTGAAAATAAATGGGGATAAAAAAAAAATTTTGATTGTGTTTGACTTATGTAGTCAGAACTATTAAAAAATGGGTCAAACACATGCTAAGTTATCACAACAGTATATTTATATGAATGCCAACAACAAAAAACATTATATAAACATTTTAAATAAACAAAAACTAATTTTATGTACTGGTTTACTTTTTATACATAAATTTAGCCTTTCTGAGGCTTTGTGAAGGCAAATCTGTTTTGTATGGTGCAATATGGTATCAAAAACCTAAAAATATAATGTACCAGTTTCATAATGATGAAGCTATTAATCTGCTTAATATTTTTATATGTATTTAAACTATTTATTTTCTGAGAATGTGTATTTAAGAGCAACTACGCAAATTTACAAACATCTTCACAAAAGAAAAGACAAAAGAAGCCAAACGAGCCCCATTCCGAAGGGGTGGACTCTTTACTCTGTTCCAATCTGCATGTTTTTAAAAACAAAAACAAGGCTTTGTTGGGCTACTGTATAAAACCTCAACGCTACTCTTGACCTTTTGAATTGAAAAAGCTTCCTGGATGGGAAGCAAAATGTCTTCAAACTTGGAAACAAAGTCCAATGGATTGTTTTTATATTTCTTTTTTCAGAATGAATCCCAGATTGTTCATGCTTTTTTTTGCCATTTCTAAGAAGTGCTTTAAATCTGTCCTATCTGTCTTTATTAAAGCTGGGTAAGATCATGATGTTTGAAAAATGAAGCAGGGAAAGCAAAATAAAGCATTAGCCTCGCTGCATGCAGGTACAGTAGCCAAGCCTTGTAGCTAAACCAGGTCCTGGAAAAACACAGAGTGTAGCGTCTCCATCTGTCCATGAACTGTTGTTTAATTTTGTTGTTCGGCTGATCAGGTCCACCTCCAGTTTCTTTTGGTAGGTCTGCTTTAACAAGGGTCTATGGATAAAGATTAGTGTAATTTTGGGGCCTCTGGGGTGTGCCTTAGTCCTTGACACGGCCGACCTAGGTTCGAATCTAGCCTGTGGTCCTTTGCCACATGTCACTCCCCATCTCTCATACCCCCTTTCCTGTCAGCCTACTGTACCCACTAGTGTCATTAAAAAAAAATAAAAAAAATGGGGCCTCTATGTACATAAAGCAAACAATGGGATTGGTAGAG
Organism: Cyprinodon tularosa; assembly: GCF_016077235.1. NCBI lineage: Eukaryota > Metazoa > Chordata > Actinopteri > Cyprinodontiformes > Cyprinodontidae > Cyprinodon > Cyprinodon tularosa. The sequence goes on along the minus strand of NW_024038924.1, from coordinate 890,348 downwards.
AAGAAGACAGAAAGAAATGATGAAACTTAGCTGACTTGTGGGGCAGTCTTGCACCGAACCTAACATCAGCAGTATGCTGATTGTTAAAACCACTGTTCTTGCAATTTGCTTACCAAGCTGGGAAAATAGTTGAGGATTCTTTATATTTTAGACTCTTTTTAAGCACTTGGAAAGACCTCCAGCTTATGCTAGACTTTTATTTTGCTTATTTTCCATCCGCTTTTAATAAAATATAAACACATTTTTGATTCACAGTCTTTTAAATTATTTTAATCTGCATCACGGCTATGGTCTTATTGATTCTAAATTGTTTTGTCTACGAGGGACAAGAGTGTTTGTTAATAACTGCCTGTCAGATTGTGTCTTTGTATTAGGAGGTTCACCTCTTCTTTATATCTTATATACCACTGAATGTTAAAGCAATCTTGAACACAGTTATTTTGTCAAGTATCAACATGAGCACTGTTGTCTCATCTCAGTGGTTCAGAATAGGCGCATGGGACTGTACTCTCAGTCAGGGGCGGATTTAGGACATTTGGGGCCCAAGGCAAAGACAGGCAGGGGGCCCCTCTGAACTGAGAAGCCAACACATAAAACAGACCCATTCTACAGATAGAGAAATGTTAATAGAATAGACATCAATTATCTGTTCTAGGTTTGGTTCCTCTCTTCTTGTTCCTTTTCTTCTTGTTTTCCTCTCTATGTTTTGTACTCAGCTGACTTTTCATGCTGTCTCTAAAGGAATGAAAGATTTTTTCCAAGCACTAAGCTCACTTAGCTGATTGCTCCTTCCTGTGTTTCCAAAAAGGCCAAAGTAACTAACCCAGTCCTTCTTTTCACTGTAGACAAGCCATGATCTGCTTACCTGTTCTCCATTTTTCATTTGGATGAAATAATAGCTGCATGAATCATGACAGCAGACAAGATAGAGGAGAGCAGGAGGCGGGGTTACCAATCTACTCGCTCTGGAGAGCAGAGTTCGCTGCTTTTAGATGTTGTCTCCAAAGTCTCCAGTAGCAGAAAAAAGTTGCTAGATTTGGCGCTAGGAGCTTTTTAAGAAATCAAAGTGCTAGAAGGGTCTGAAAAGTGGCTAAATATAGCGACTAAAGCGCTAAGTTGGCAACACTGCTCTTTGCATCGTTTGTTTTCAAATGCTTTGCTGCTGTCCGTTTGGACCTTTCTGAACATGTGCAGCAAATGGACTGATCCAATATGGTGGACACTGAAGGGGGGGCTGAGATAAAATTAATATTATAAGCGTTCTGATGGCAATTAGCCAAATAATTTTTTATCAAAAACATAATTAATGTGCACAAATAATGAATATTTGTTTTAACCATACATGAGAGCAGATTTTTATGGGGCCCCCAGGAACTTGGGGCTCTAGGCAACTGCCTAGTATTGCCTACAGTAATGGTAAATCCCCCCCTGCTCTCAGTTTTTATTTGTTGTTGTGAAAGTAATTTCTTGGAGTGAAATGCCAAAAAAAACAAAAGAACAAAATTAAAAGGACTTGGCCATCGAGAGCACTATTCACATAGAAGATGCTGCTGGTCTCCTCTTATAGCCTATCTTGGTACAGTTTTTGACAATCTCCCAAATTTTGGTGTTAATACTACAGCTGTTGTGAAACAGGCTCAACAAAGGATATACCCTCTGAGAGAGCCAAAGACATTTTCAATAAGTGTAATTATTACAGGTAGGTTTTATCAGGCTTTCGTTGAGGAGAACTTGTGTATTTCATTTATCTGTTGCTACAATTGCCTCGCACAGAAACTGCAAAACAGTTTGAAGCATGTTGTTAAAATCTGTTCTAAAATCATAATAGTGCACCAATTTGTTCCAATGAACAAATTGGAAAAAAGGCTAAACTTATCCTCTCTTCATCAGAACATGGATGCTGCTTTGTAATTCGTCAATGTAAAACAAACTGGTATGCAAAATATTTTGTACCAACAGTCATCCAACTTTTAAACTCTATGTAGTGTGGCTGTTTTCTAAACTGTGTTATCTTTAATACTTTTTTGTGTTTTTTAGTATTAATTATTTTTTATCTCCAAGCTCTGTATCATTTTTTTTTTAATCATTGCATTTTTCTTTTGTTTTATTACATGTTTATTTTTGTTTGTCCCCTATGCTGATTAAACAAATTGCCCCTGGTGGGATTAATAAAGTGGTCTAAATCTAAATCTATCACACAAGATAAAACATCCAACAGAAATTCATTTCAAACTCATTAAAACCTATTTCTAATTTGGTTTGGCCAGGCACAAATAAATTGGCAAAGAGAAGAAAAACAAAGTTTTACAAGCTACAGGCTTGGTTCCAAGAAAAGAAACGAGGATGGCAGCACGCTCATTGCTGCGAGTCTCATGATTTGGCTCATCTATGGCTTTCAGGAGCAAAAGGGACGAGCCTGTTTCTGCTTCAGTTCTCGGCAAAAAGCTGTGCAGTGACCAAACTCTGTGGTAGGACAAGGGAAAACACCGGGGCGGTGGTGTCTGCTACCATCACAGCTTCGCCAATGTGAGCAGGCGGATACGGTTTAATCACTGGGCCACTTCTACTTCACAAAGGATGATTCTCCATGTTAATCCAACAAGAGAGGTAGTTTCATCTAAATCAGTACAGCTTGACAAGAGAACAGTCAGGAAACAGCAGATTCTCGATTGGTTCAGGCTCCAACCCCAACAACAAATCGTCTGCAAAAACAGTTTCCCTTTTAAGTTATTTGCGTTAACTGCAACAGACACGCAGACGACCTAGTTTCTCAGCATAAACCAGCCTTTAGTCCTAAAGCTAACCCCCAACCCAAGAATAGAACTTTTCCTTAATGGGGACTAGTTGACTGTACCCAATGGATGCCTATAAACACCTAGAAATTAGCATATTCCAGGGAAATTGTTCTTATACTCTCCCCACAAGGCAACAAATACTTGTCTATGTGATGTGCACACACGTACATCCTCACACACATGCCTTTGTATGTTATGTAAACTTGTTATAGCAGGAGCTGTGTCTACTTACACACAAATCTACATGGATAAACACTGAGCTGCAGGGATGAAATTAGCTGTCTGCCTCAGAGTGGGAATGTCTTTGGTTTATTTTGCATGCTTAGCTACATGCAAGCATGTCTCAGTTCTGTCTGGTCTTGTGATTATTAGTCATGGCCTGGACATTGGCCTGCAGCCCAGCTTGTAGGCCTGCTCATTTCTCTGTGCATGTGTCTCTGTTTGTAGTCCTGCTGTGTTCACTTAATACCTGCTATTCAATGACACACTGTATAATCCTTGGCATGTCTATGCTTTGAACTAAGGGAAGGAAGTGTCTGCCCTACATTTTATACTAACAAAACAGTTTCCCCTCCAGATTTAAGGTCTGACTGCTTCCTCTCTGAGGATATTTAGACTTACTGATGCCAAAGCCGCAGCATATCCTGGATAATTTTGTTTTCCTCCATGCCTAATGAAATGTATTTGAATGATATGTCGGGAAAAAATGTATATTGATCATCAGTGTCTTTAGGAACTCCTCATTTATTTGAGACGTTTCTTCCAGGTAACAATTTTATTTTCTTTTTTTAGAAATAAAATTTCAAGTCAAAATAAATGTTCAAATCAATAACATTTAAACCAGATTCTTAACATTAACACATTTATACACCTAGATGTAGATCTGTTGCAAGCTTGGGGTTATGGGTTCCTCGCCAAGTGGCGCATCCACTTGTACCAAGAAATTTACAGAAGTGGTGCCCAAGCATTTCTATGCTTCAGCCCCTAAACAGCATTAGCTTCCAGAAGGAGGTCCCTTTGCCAACTTACAGACAATACTACTAAATGGTTAAAGAAAAATCTATTTTTATACTGATTTTCATTCTGATATTCAAGTAGCATTAGAATATTAACTATCATTTTTTAAAACTTTGTATCATGGTATTATATTTCCACTGAGTAACAAACCTTTCAGTGAACTGTTGATGATTATAACAGAACAAAAGAAATCAAACTTCTCAAATATGTTGGGGGGGGGGGGGGGGGTGTAGAAATATGCTCTAGTTTCTGTTAAAAGTCAGGCTTACACAAGTATATTACTGCAAACAGTAAAATTGGCCTTTCAGAACCCTGTCAGCCGAGGAGTTATAGTCTTCTTACATGAGAAGATAGAGGAAGGGTCTCAAAGTTCAGTTTTTATATTTTCAAGTTTTTTGATGCTAGAATTATAGATTATTTAAAATAATAGTTTAGAATAAAAAAAATACTTCATCATGTTGAAAATGTAAGAAAATTTCTTTGGCATATTATTTTTTTTATTGTTCTACCAATTTCTGGAGCTCCCCTTAGCTTTCCCTGAATGGCTACAGCTCCCACTTTGAAAACCACTGATTTATATAATAATTGCTTTTCCTATTCCACAATCTCTTACTCCTCTATTAACATATATTAAATGAAAAACAACTGGATAGAATCTCCTATTAAAAAAAAAAAGATTTATTTAGGAGAATAAAACAAATAGAAAATCCAACTAACCTAATAAAAAGGGGGAGATTGTTTAAATCTGGTGAAATTTTGTCTTATATACAAATTATCTTCAGTTGCTTTAATTGTCCCTTGAACCATTGTAATTCTTTGACTGGCTATTGATAAATTCCAATTTAAGTACTAAGAACCAAAAGTCAGTTGTTAAGTTGTTCTTCAAATGTTGGTGCAACACATTAAAAATATTATTGACCATTGCCTTAAAGAAATCATCAAAAATAATGTATGCATTCAGATAAATCCATTTTATCATGCTAAACAAGATTGGCCGATGGCCAGTAATCAACCCCACCTTCTCTGGGTCCAATAATCCAAGAGGAAATGAAATTGGCTTAGTGACTTCCCAATCTGTCAGGGGAGGAAAGGCGACACAGCGCTGCAGTGAAGTTTAAGCTGATTAACCCCATTAAGGGGGGTTATCATATGAAAGCTTGACTTAAGTGGCCATGTGTGTTGGATGCATGAGTAATAATAATTGCAATGAGTTAGTCAGGTAATATTAATGCAAAAAACTTGAACCTTAGTGGCCTAAAGCTTATACTGAAATGTATTTTCTGAAAGACAAAATTTTGGAAACATCTGGCAATGTCTTAAACACTGCAATTTGATGTCTGTCATATATTTATATCAGCCTAATTTGTTGATTAGGAAGTCCAAATTTACAGTAAACCTTGCATTTTCTGTTTATAATGAAATAGTTGGTAATAAACTGGCTTTGTGAGGTAGAATTTGGTTTAAAACAAAGATTAAGCTTCAGTTCAATAAAATCCAGATTATTTTTTTAAGCACATTGTTTTCTGGCTACATGTTCATTAGTCAGGAAAAAAAGTTTTAAGTTGTAGGAAGTTATTCCTTAGGGATGCCCTTCCTTTGTCCAATGGGATAAATTTGAATGGAACTTAGTCAGAGAATGCTTGTCAAATAGAATACGTAAGAAATCCTTAGAATAAACGTTTAAAATATTAAGAGAGTTTAAAAGTAAATTTTGAAGTGAAGTTAGTATTTTCTGTAATAAAAAGACACCCCAAAGATGAACTTCATACCTTCAAATTGTCCATATTTGGTCATTTGGCATTAAGTTCACAAAGAAGAGAAACCAATGGTGAAGATCCTGAAATCTATTCATACTGGCAGTGAACATTGTAGTTCCGAAGTCATGACTATCGAACCAAAACTACAAAGAACTGCTAAACTACAAGGAAACAAGCTGATTACTAGTCGGGCATACACTGTACGACTTCTTCAATCGTCGCATGCAGCTACAGCTCACACTGTACGATGAAACTGCAGGGTTTAAAAGTTCCCAGCTCATGATGTATGTTTTCACACTGTGTGACTCGACGCTCTGATGTGATCAACCTGCTCACACTGTATGTTTAAAAACCACACTGGACTCAGCTCCGCAGTAAGATGGCGCTACTCTGACTCGTCTATCCGGAAGCCAAACGAGTAGAAGAAGAATATGAAACTCACTGGATAGAAACGCGCTGCCTCGGCAATTTGTGCAATTTTGTGCTGAAAGCCCTAAAAAAGAAAAGGCAATGACATATTTGGAGAAAGACAAAAAGCAAACGTGGCTACTACGGTCTGTCAATTTTACAGAAAGAACTCCACTGAGTAATTTGCCCATGACGGTCCACTAAAAATCAAACATTTTTGATTTTCTCCCGACCTCACGATTCCTGATCGGAAGGTGGTCGTGAGAGGCTGATCACCCCTCGTTACACTTCACAACGCACGATCAGGCTGAAAGTCGGCCCAATCTAAACATTCTTGCACAACTGAAAAGTTGCCCCGAAAAGGGCAAAAAAATCTTATAGTGCATGCCCTGCTTAAGAGACCAGTCGGAATATATATACAGTATATATATATATATATATATATATATATATATATATATATATATATATATATATATATATATATATATATATATATATTTTTTTTTTTTTTTTTTTTTTTTACTTTTTCTTTTTTTTACTTTTCCATAATTACCACAATGCTACGACATTCAGTCATGGTAGTCGGGGGCACTGTATGGGGGTTTAATCAAAACGATCACTGCTTAGGACCCAACACACCAATTTGTTTTTATAGTGGTGTAGTTTATCAATTTTATTATGAATGGGCCCAGGAGGAACCATCTGTGCAAATATAATATCCTGAAAGGAAGCTGATTTGTCAGTTGCTTTTCCATGTGTCTGCCCATCCATGTAGCATCTGCTTTCGAAATCCATAAGAGCCAGGCAAAAAAAAAATAAATATATATATACCCAAAGGTAATTTACATACTTCTGAAAGTGAGAGTACCTAATACGGATTGCTGCAGCTTCATTTGCAAAAGTGTCACCTATATATAGATCGTGATTAATGCTATAATTTTTTTTTTTTTTATAGTTTTTTATCAGTTCTAAAGTAGCTACAGAAGCATTTTTTTCTGATGAACAAACAATTAAAAATACAAAACAGAAAAAAAAACCCTTTCAACTTCTTTTTGTCTTCTTGTCTCTAGTCCCAAAACAGATTTATATGTATTAACATTATGCCTAATTATTAGGTATACTTACAGAGGAATACGATGAACAAATAGATAAATAAATAAATGGCAATGTACGATAAGGCTCTGCTGATCTTAATTTATTTCATATTTACCTGCAGAGACAAAGAAAATCATCTTTTGTAATGATGTAATATTGTCATTTCTTTTCTAAATGTTATAGCAGCAACTAGAACCTGAGAATAATGATATGAAAATAGCATTTCTTAATGTTGAGATTTTTCTAATACATTTTAAATTAGTTCCAGAGGTTTGTCTGCTTGCTTTAAGGGTATTTTTCTGTCATTTTTCAGTAATTTCCATTTTCATGACTAAAATGTTTTTGCAGGCTTATTTTGTATTTTAAGAAGAAAATAAAACTTGTGTATCAGGGATGCCCTGAAGACGCCATTACTTGGATAATGATGGGAATGTTTAATGTTGTGTTTTTCAGCTATTAAAAGGGAAAAAGGCACAAGGGAGCAGAATCCATTAACATAAACTACTATTAACATGACTGCTATGAGCCCGATTTAACCAACAAAAATAAAACCTTAGGTATATGAATAGTTTTTAGAAAGTATTTGGTTGCACCTATACTACTTTCCGTAATACCAGACACATACTATACAATTATAATCACTGAAGTTACAGACACTTTCCAGCTCCTCTACTGTGAACGGTCACAAAGCTCTTGTAAAAGCAGGGTGGATAATGAGTTTAGGCAGCAAAGCGTGGGCTCATTTTATTAGTTCACTATCATAATGGGTGGAAGCTCCAAGCATCGCCTCCTGTTTTGACATGTGAATAGTGAAACCATATTAATACATGTATCTATTTGCTGTCAGAATTATAAATGTGCATGTGAGCTCCTATTATGCAAATTAACAAAATCATTCCAGAACAAAGAAATTAGTTTTTTTGTGTCTCTATTTAATATATTTCCTTTGGTGTACAATAAAACAGGCCTTCATTGCATAAGTTAATGAGGAATTAGTAATTTCACGTTGCAGAATAAATCTCAATGAAGACATTTTTTATTCTTTGAAATGATTTTTAGGTTCAATAAATGACATAAACCATAAGTTACGAGGTATTTGAAGTGAATACAATGAATTTGTGGTGATATAGGACGAATATATTTTTGCCAGATGAAAACTCAGTTTTTAACTCATACAACCAATTTAGAGCTTCGCTGATTTTGCATAAGTGTGTCCGTTCTGGCCAAATGAATCCAGTATGGAGGACATGCAGTCTGCTGCTTTACACAGGCGTTTTGTTTAGAGTTGTAATTTCTTCTCAAATGAGAAATCCCTTTTAAAGTCCCTTTTTATTCCCAAAAGTTATGAGCTCCATTCATTTGTTAAAAAAAAAAAAATATATATATATATATATATATATATATATATATATATATATATATATATATATATATATATATATATATATATATATATATATATATTTTGTCATGTCTTATTCCATCGCTGGTTGGACTCCAGTTTAGAAGTTTTATTTCTTTCACTTGTGTGGAGTCCTGTGATGGTGTTTAAGGTGCTCTTATAGCTGGTCTTTTGTGATCCATCTTTGAAAACATTCCCTTGCTAATGCATCAATGGCGCTTTGCACTCAATCCAAGAGATTAATTCTCTTATAATGGAGCCTATGAAAGCAACTGTGTTAATTAATGGAAAGATTTTGCAGATTTTAATAGCATGTATAGTGATGTATATATTTCTTACTTTTTAACTCCTGCACCTTCAATTGTGATGCAACTTAAAGGTAAAGTGGAGGATGCTCTTCTTCCGGGTGGATCATCAAAATAAGTTGTTCTCCTATTTGTCAATCATTCTGGTGATATGTTTACCAAAGGCCGTCCTATGTGACATAGTGGAAAAATTGCAAATCTTTTGGAAAGTAAGCTTGAATGAGCGACGCAAACAGCAACTTTTAAAAAGAGTGTGCATGAGGAGAAATAGGCTGGTTCATGCTCTCACATACGTTTTATTGGTGCTCCCCCTTGGGAGCGGGTACAGGGTTGTGCATGTGCGGTAGGGCGGGTCTTTTCAAAAATTTGCAAAAATATATCAAATACAAACTCCTGTATTAGGTTCATATTTGGTTTTCTATCTTTCTATTAGTCTAAAAGCTATGATTCAAGTTTTGTGAAGGCTTATAGAACCTGACTAGACCCCTGTTATCTAATATATTTTTGCCAGGTGCTTTCACATGACATTCAACTGGTAAATAAGTTTATGTCCACTCATCATCATCATGAATATAATATTGTTTGGGTCTTTTTTGAAGATTTATTTAAACAGTTTCTTTCCTCGCTGACTAGTTACTCATTACACACTGAACACTGTTAAAATGTTTTGGAAAATACTTACCCAATCTGAAGAAATTATATCAGTCGTCCTGAGATGAGTGACTGGAAATCCAGATATAATTATGTCATAAATGTCATGATCTTTGGAGGTGAAGGACTGAAGTGGTGAGCAGACATCTGGAGGTGCATGGAGGAGATTTAATGCAGAAATCAGGAACAACATGTAGCACAGAGGAACGACGAGGAGTAATAATAATATACATTTTATTTGAAAGCGCCTTATCACAACACCCAAGGACACTGTACAGGCAGATAAAAACATTAAAAACCGGAAGCTAAAAAGTACAAGCATAAAGATGCCACAGAAAACAAAACAGGAGGAGTGACTAAATGCATACTGTAGGCTTAAATAAGAGAAAGAGTAACGAAAAAAAAAGTGAGGATATTTAACAGAAAACACAAACAGGTTCAAATCTTGACAACAAGCTTTCTTGTTGCTAAAAATACAAAAAACGCTTGTAGTTAAGGTTCAACTTGATAGAAGATCCTGTGTGGATTCTGTTAAAGTTTGTGGACCTAATTCTTGTTTTTCTTTCCCCTCCTTGGTACTGAAACTGTTGGTGTCGTGCATTTTATTGAAACATTCTATAAAATAAATTTCAATGTTTTTGCACCTTCAAAGTCATAATTTCGGTCTCTTTGTAAGGAGAAACTCTTTTTTGTGTGTAAAAGCAACTAAAAATGTTTTTTCTATGGCTTGAAGAAAATAGCTTCTCTTATCAAACCTAAACACAAAGCCTCAAAAAGCAACAGAACATTTCAAATTTATGCGCTGAAGATGCCTTGGGCTCCTCTGTGCATATATTAGCTATTAAACACTGAGATCCAGATCAAATAATAAGAGGCATGTCTTTGTTTGCCACTGTACTCTAAGAAGACACATGGGAGTGGGGGGGCTTTTGTGTCTCTATACTACAGGGGGGTGGGGGGTGGGGCTGCTTCATGTTTTATACATGATGAATCCTGGCCTGTGGCAAGCAATGGCTTTTTATTCAGTTAAGTGACTTTTGTTAAGTCATTTGTTAAATTGTAGAACAGGATGAGGCTCAATAAATCTGCATGCACTGTCAGCCAGGGTGAGCTGTTATCACAGGCAGGAGTGACAGAACAAATCAGCCGATATTATTAAGAGCCACAGGAAATGCTGCAGGTAACAAAACTCCAAAATGAATAGAAAATAATAGCTTTTCTATGGTGACATTTTAGATAATCTCAGCTAGAATACACGACTGATAAGTTCAAACTGCAACAAAATACTTTAGCGAAAATATCACAGTAGTCTATTTTTTCTTGCATTGTTTTGCATTTAGTTAATTAGATAAGTACATTTAGGATAGATAACTGATATTTGGGGGAATTTTTTATTTGACATCGCAATTTGTTTAAGAACTGTGAACTAAAATGAGCTCAGCACCAGATGAAGCATTTGATGATATTTTACACAGCAGCATGGTGGTGGTAGTATTATTGCTGTGGGACTGTTTTAATGCTTGAAGGCCTGAAAGACTTACTGGAACTAATTGAGTCATAATTTCTGATCTCTAGCAGAAAATCCTGAAGGAGAAAGTCCAGCCATTAGGTTGTTTGCCTCTTTATTGCTTTATCTGTAAAAGTCAAAGGGTTTGGCCAGGATTGCTTTAACACAAATATTTTTCAACTGGCATTGTGTTTATAGTAATATTGTTTCAAGATTGCGCTGTTCAAACATAAAATGGAGGACCACAGTCTCCCTTAATGTTGTTGATGATGTTTAAATGTACTTGTGTCCCCAAACCTCATAATTACCTCATGTAGTCCAACAGCACATTTCCAAACGATTTTGTCCTTCCTCTAATTTACTCTCTTGTTGCTTTTGGTTTGCTAAATAGGCCTTTGTACGTTAAGAGAATCCCTATTTGATAAAATAAACTGTGCTAAAAACAACAATTGTAACCCTAACAGGGTTCAGCTATGGGTTTGTACTGGTGTGACTAAATTCAGTAACTAGACTCTGGCATGATAAAAGCTTTCAAAAATGTTGTTGTGAATGCCCCAGTGTCTTTGGGTTATATAGCAGGAAAGTGGTTCAAAGTCCATCACAAAAAAAAACAAAAAAAAACAACAACAAAACAATACAAACAAAGTGAGGCTTTTGTCTTCTCCTAATCAAAGTCTGGCTCTAAATCAAACACAGTGGCATTGTGGGTGAATTGATATGATTCTGCAAAGAGAAGCAGATCAGAATTCTTCAAAGCAATGATAAACACTCCTGTTTGCTGCAAATAACTTGAAGGAGTCTTAGTTCTGGGCAAGCATGGATAATATTTGCTGTATTTAGTCACTATTATTTGTCTGATTTTGCAATTAGTTTGATATAAGTTTTTTAAATCTGAAACAATCTGTAAGGGTTGCATAGTCTTATCAAGAGGGTATTTTGTACTTGGCTTCTCTTGCATTTTACATGAGAGTACGGTGAAGTAACAAAATCAACGCTGTATTTTTTTCATATTTTACTTTTGTAAGTAAAATTTTTGTAAGAATTTTTGTATAGTAAAGCTTCTTACTCTTAATGATGTGAATGTTATGATGATTTAAAAACAACAGTTCGTCCTTTTTAATTTGTTTCTCTCTAAACAGAAAAATGTGTGAATAATAACAGGTTAACAATTAATGATTTGATATAATTCTATTTCATGTGAATACAGTGACGTATTAACTCTGAGCAAATGGATTAACTGAAAAAAAAGGCATTGCATTCATAGATGCAATCATTAACAGGGACACTATTTATTTTTTATCAAAAAACTGTATTCCTCTTTGTTGTCTCCAAATTGACTCTTATAGAGCTCCAAAGAAGCGTGTGTTTGTTTCTCTTCTTTTGGCAGCTCTGCAAAATGCCATCCAGATTGGTTCTGCTGATTTCGAAAGGTCAAGTGCGCAGTTATTTGCTGAAGCAAATTAAAGCTGAATGTTTTTTATTTATCCTGATTCTAAAGACCCCATTGTAAAGCTGACAAAAGATTACATATTTGTAATTAACACCATTATCATTTGTGGGCTTTTTTTGTTTTGCTGCAGGTTCACAGATGCCTCCTAAATGCCTTTTGATTGACGCAGCTTTTTACAAGCTGGCATCTTAGATGATAAATGTGTGGGGAACCTAATTTGCAAACCAAATCCTCAAACCTTTGTGATCGTAATGGTTTGGATGAGTGGCAGAGTTATTATTGGGTATGTGACGCTAGAGCTACAGTCTGGAAAAGTGTCTGTAAAGATAAAAAAAAAAGGTAAAATTTAGCACCTTATCTTATTATAAGTGTGTCTTTTAGCATGTCTGTAAAATTTACAGCCATCAGCATACCAATTAGATGTATTATTTAATTAGTTGGTATGTTGAAATTGACCAATGCAAGGATGCTTCATGAGTGGAGCAATGTTCTGCAGGCAGTTTTTAAAGCATCCGGCAGTGAAAGTCTCCAAACAGAAAGTAAGTCATTTCTATTTTTATTGTACCTTTTAACAGACAAACATCACAAAGTGCTTTTTGAGAACAATAACCCCAATAAAAAACAGTTAATCCAGTAAAAGCCTGTCTAAATAAGTACATCTTGAGGTGTTTTTTTTTTTTTAAAGAGTTACTGTAGATGCTGTGGAGTGCAGAGAGATTTGAAGGGACTCTCAGAATTTGGGAGCCACAGCTAAAAAAAGCTCTATCTGTACAGGTAGTAAAATTATTCATAAGAACCACAAGCAGCATCTGGTTGGGAAAAAAAGTAATGCTTTATTGCTGCAGAGACAAGATTACAAGAACAGGTTTGGGTTTTATTTGAGGTTTATGTAAAGTTGGGTTTCAGCCAAATGTTTCTGGGATCTCTTTCTCTTTCAGGTTCCTCAATCCAATCAGTTTAAATGAGCTTCCTCCATAGTACAGAAGCTCAGTAATAGAGATCCATGAGAAGCCCATTTCAGGGTTTGTACCTAGGATCTCATTATTTTGTACTTAATGCATTTGAATCATTTCGTTCTAGCAGTATGGTACGGTTGGTTAATCAAGAGCTTCATATTTTACGTTTGTTGTGACCACAACATTCATGTGCATTATGGTAGATACGGTCTAAATCTATCCATCTCCCTCTTGATCCATCATTACTTGAATCACTAAGCTTGAAGTAAAGAGGGAGAGGCTGACCCCAAAATGCAGAGGCAGTCTTCCAGCACTGCAGGATGTTGTAAAAACATCCATAACAAAACTAAATATCTGTAAATGTCGTGATAAAGATCTGATTTTCAATGAATGACTAATTAAACATGGTGATGCTTTTCTGCTTTGGGTTTTGGTATTGAAACATCTTGGTTTTAGTTTATTTGTAATTTGACCAATAGCAAAATCTAAACATTTAAAGTATTTTCTGCTTCATTTAACCACAGGTGTCACTGTGAATTTATCACAGACATAAAGAGTCTTAATCGTGCATGGTTCTTCATTAATGAACCATTGCTTTTCAAGCAGTCCTTTGTGATAGGTAGTACATTTGTAGAAAAATACACCCCTTCAGTTCACCTTTTCAGGTTGCGAACCATGGTTTCCGATTCTCATCCCAGGATGTTTACACAAAAAAACTGCTCAGATACACGCCGCAAGTCATGGATCTAAGATAAAATGAGAATTGCAAAATGGGCAAAAAGCAAAAGAGGCTTTTTAAGGTTTATAAACACTTATTTTTTCTGTGGACCTTTTATTATCGAGCCAGTGTTTCTACATTATATCCAGAAAAATATCCAAATGTAAATATTGCACCTATGGCACAACTTTTAAACTTGAATATACTGTATTTGAAGCCTTGGCAGTGTTTACAGTGCAGATTTATCACTTGAGCTTCATTAATATTCAAGCAACCTCTTCCTGAACTCTACTTCCTATCTTATAAACATTGAGGTGCATAAACCCTGATTTATCTGTGAGTTTGGAAGAAATATATTCCTCTGCTAAAGAAACTGATTCTGGTAACATTTTGCTTTTGTCCATCCATCCTTTTTCTGACACGCTTTATCCCAAGTGGGGTCACTATCTCCAGCTGTCTACGGGCGAAAGGCAGGGTACATCCTGGACAGGTCGCCAGTCCATCACAGGGCAACACAAAGACAAACAACCATTCACAACTAAGGAGAATTTAGAGACCTAACCGTCCTATTTTTGTACTGTGGGAGGAAGCCAGAGTACCCGGAGAGAACCCACGCATGCTGAGGGAGAACATGCAAACTCCATGCAGAAAGACCCCGGGCCTGGAATTTAACCTGCAACCTCCTTGCTGCAAGGCAGCAGTGCTACCCACTGCACAGCCCGTTTTGCTTTTGTCATTGTTGTATTTTAAGTGCAGCTGCATATTTAGACTCATAAGGAAGCTGTATTACAGAAAAAGTGTGCATAACCTGAATATCAGCATGGGATTGTTATGTAGTTTAATGAATTGAAATGAACATGTTTTTTCGTTTTTTTAATTAACTTGGAGAGCAAATTCTCTGCTTTCCATATACAAAGACATCTTTGTAGGACAAGAAAAAATGCATCTCAGGTATCTAAAAATGCCTTTTTGCGTAGCTTTTAGAGAGTATCAATAGAACTTAATTAATAGAGCCTAATGCTGTCCTCGGGTTTAAATGCATATTTTTCATACTAGTTTTTTTTTAGCCCTCACACTCCTGACATGCTTATGAGCTGATTGATAAATTTCATTGCTATGGTGTGTTAAATTGAGCTAATTGCTTTAGGGGCCAGAAGGCATTTCAGACTCATTTTAAGTCACCAGTTTTTATGTCCTCGATGCATTTGAAAAATTATCCACTGTTACTGTTTTAAGAGTACGCAATCTTTGGTTTTAAAAATTCTACAGGGTACTTTTTGGTCTAATAAACAATCCAGAATTTGTCCTTAGGGTTGATTTATACTTTCAGATAAGTTAATTTATCTGTTCAGTTGCAAAATAAAAATAATGGTTTTAGTGCCTGACAGCTCCTTGCAACAAATTCCAGTTTGAAGATGAGCTTTTAGGCCCAAACTCACTTAAAAAAACTTCAAGAAAAAAGAAAGAAACTGACTGTTTGAATAAATATTTCTGATAGCCTTTCAATATTTATCTTTAAAAGGTCAAAAACAATATCAACTCTACATATTTAGATGAGAGGAAATTCTTGAAGTGGCGTTTTGATCCCCTTCTGTATTGACTGCAGAGTTTGCTATTTTGTGCAGAGAAACAAACATCTTCCATCATTTAGACAGTGAAAGTGCCTTAGCTTGTTAAGCAACAAACAGTCTGGAAAAAAATGCACATCACGTTTTCCACTTTTATGCTGGTTTTTACCTTCTTATGGATGCTGTGCATATAAGGAAGGAGGGAAACGGATAAAGAGCAGGAAAGGATTAAGGCTTTTCTTGAACATGGAATAACTCCCTTAGGTGGGCAACGGTGGGGAAAGAACACCGTCTGCCTCTGCAGAATGAATAATGGAAGGGCGCCAGTGTGCGTCTGTGCATGTCTGCAGCCCACCACACAACAGCGATAATTGACAATTAAATGATGGAGAAGGTGCATCAACACCTGGGGTTCATTCAGAGAGGTGACATTTTACAGGCTAATCAAAGAAAAAAACAAGAGAAGCTCTAAATCAAAGAATGGTTTCATTTTTCAGGTCATAAATATATTCAGCCCTTTTGTCACTGTGAGAAAGTTCAGGTTAGTGACATTTTTGTGTAATAAAACAAGGTAAACACAATGATCAAAAGGTGGAGATTAAAGTTGGAGTATTTTTTAAAGCCTATGTTTAGGCTTTGCTTTTTTAATTTTCCATTGAACTGAGCTGAGCACGAGATCGCGGATGCAAGTGGCCGAAATGGGATTCTTCTGTAGGGTGGCTGGGCTCTCCCTTAGAGATAGGGTGAGAAGCTTGGTCATCCAGGAGGGACTCGGAGTAGAGCCGCTGCTCCTCCATGTCGAGAGGAGCCAGTTGAGGTGGCTTGGGCATCTGTTTAGGATGCCTCCTGGACGCCTCCCTGGTGAGGTTTTCCAGGCACGTCCCACCGGGGGAGGCCCCGGGGAAGATCCAGGACACGCTTCAGAGACTATGTTTCTCGGCTGGCCTGGGAACGCCTTGGGGTTCCTCCTGAGGGGCTAGAAGAAGTGGCTGGGGAGAGGGAAGTCTGGGCCTCCCTTCTTAAGCTGCTGCCCCCGCGACCCGACCCTGGATAAGCGGAGGAAGATGGATGGATGGATGGCTGAGCTGAGCTAATGTATAACCAGTTTAGCTGTAAAATCACAGCCTAATTTCTTAATTTAGTCTATGTCATTCCAATTTTTGGAATGATTTTTTTCATGCAGAATTAATCCTTTTCATTCTAATTTTGCTAAGGTAAGGCATGTTTTATTTTTCATTCTTGAAAACAATTTATTAGTACTTATCTGAGCTCAAATCAAAATGATTGTGAGTCCTGGAGAAGTTGTTGTTTTAAAACGTGCTGGTTATTTTATGCAAAAGTAAGTACATTTTAAACTACACAGAGTCTTTAAGTAAACCTTTGAACTGGATTTGATCTCTTCAGAATGACTAATTTATATTCTGCAATTCATCATGGATTAATGACTATCATTGTAGCAAGATCGTGAAGAAATCTTTGGTTGTGACTCAATATCTGCAGTCATACTATACAATGATACAGGTTCAAAATTATTTTCCAATACAGTTTCTGATAGAGCAAGTTTCTGTCCGTAAAAATGGCCATTCTTTGTGCCTTGAGCCAAATGTTAAATGGAGCCTAGGCGAAAGTTCTACTGAAGAAACTGACTCCTCTCCTACATCCACCTACGACACAGCCAATCAACTTTGAACCAGACCTCCACGAAAGCCAATCGGCATTTAAAGTTCATCTTAAAAGGCCTCCGATCTGCAACTTGTCTGCTGCCTGGCATGCAGGCATGTGACTTTATTCAGATTGTGACTCAGAGTGAGACAGTGTGCATACAAAACGAAATTCTGTTGCATAGAAGTTTACGACAAGAATTAGATTGCAGTTGAATTAAACAGCATTTACAAAATGATGTGCAAAAAAAGGATGGTCCAAAAAAGAGAAAAAAAATGTTTTCTTTAAAGCTGTAAGCTTTTAAAAACTGCGTTTTGCTTCAAAATGCCATGTTTTACTTAAATTGTCCCAAAAGTTGGAACTTATAAGAAAATTGCAACAGGGCTTGAGTTGCTGGATTGTTGATGTTGCTTTTATTTAAACTAACTAGAGATATACTGAACAAATTTAAAAGGATGTTTAGCAGATCCATATATAAAAAAGCAGATAAAGCGGCCTGCCATTTAGGCAACACTTTGTTTCAGCATTAACTTTCTTGAGCTACTGTAGCTAACCAAGGATGAAACATGTTAAAACTGACCTGCAGAATTAGAGTTGGCAAAGGACAAACAAACAGTGAGAAACAGTTAAACGGGATTGCAGGAACATAATTGGTAAGTTAAAAGAAACACTTACCCATCATGCCGCACTGCAGTGTCTTATGTTACTGCACTTTCAAGCTAGGCTTGGAAGAACAAACATGACAATAATTTAAGTAACTTTAAAAGGAGGAATTGACTCAGCCTCAGTATTGACTGTATGGAGGACCAATGACTGAGGCCATTTTAAGAAATTATATGAATCAGTTCAGAGGGCAAATATGGAGCACTGCTAAATCAAAGTCTGCACATGCTTAAACTGTTCATAAAGCAGTAAAAAGAAATCATAGCTGAAAATGAAAAGTAAAAGAAAAATCAAATTGAATTTAAATTGCGTTGGCCTGAGCCTTCTGGGCAACTTTAAAGAAACTAGAGAATGTTTTAGATGGATTTTCTCTCTGGTTTTAGCTGCTCAGGAATTTAAAAAGGGATTCCTTCCAGCCATCAGTTCTGACTGACAGCCTTGAAGCCCAGTCCTGACAGATCCATTGTCAGGAGGAGCTTTGATCCCACTGGACCAAGAACACATTCTGTCATGATGTGATGGTTAAAAAAAGACAAGAAAACTGCTGGACTTTTTTCGATGTCTTCAGTGTCACTGAAAGTCGGGCACTAGAAGAAAGAAGCATGAAAATAAAATAAAAACAACAACTAACAACAGCAATGAATAAAGTGTAGCTAAGAAAATATAAAAGGGATACTGAAACTTAATGGTTATCAGTGGGAAACTGGGACTAGATTTACTGCAAGATAAATTTACCACACAGATTCAGGTTGAGTTACAACTGGTCGATTTTTCAGTTCATTTACCCCAAAACAAATTTAGAAGTCAGATCAGACAATGAATGTAAACTTTGATTGAATTTATTTAGAGCTTAATGGGATAATTAATTATAAGATATTATTAGATGCTATCAAGAATCACAGCAAGGAGTTTAATTTTGACCGATTTGACTTTCTGTATATCCATCCATCCATCCATCCATCCATCCATCCATCCATCCATCCATCCATCCATCCATCCATCCATCCATCCATCCATCCATCCATCCATCCATCCATCCATCCATCCATCCATCCATCCATCATCCATCCATCCACCTATTCTCCATCCATCCACCTATTCTCCATCCATCCACCTATTCTCCATCCATCCACCTATTCTCCATCCATCCATCCATCCATCCATCCATCCATCCATCCATCCATCCATCCATCCATCCATCCATCCATCCATCCATCCATCCATCCATTCATCCAAGCATGCATTCATTCATCCATTCATTCATCCATTCATGCATCCATCCATCCATCCATCCATCCATCCATCCATCCATCCATCCATCCATCCATCCATCCATCCATCCATCCATCCATTCATCCAAGCATGCATTCATTCATCCATTCATTCATCCATTCATGCATCCATTCATGCATCCATCCATGCACCCACTATGGATATTAAAATCTGGTCCTATGTTAGCTTGTTGACAGGAGATGCAGCTGTCTGGTTGAGCTAATTCCTGGTGTCATAATCCTGCTGTATGATCATGGGACTTTATATTATGCAACTAGATAATACAGGGTGACCCGGTTTTTCAGATGGTTATATGTTTAAGGGGCATAGACTTGTATGAGTGTAATAACAATACATATATCTGTCTTCAAATGAAAACATTATACTTCAAGGGTTCGATGATCAGAAGACATAAAAATTGGTGTGGGCCATGCAGTTTGTACTAATTATCGATCCACTTCACAAAAAAACCTAAATGCTTCTACAGCTACTGTACGCTTCAGGTGAAATTGACATTCCAATTAAATGATATCTGAGCATTAAATATTTCTTTGTAATTTTTAAACATTTTATCATAGATGTATTTATTATTTTTCTTCTCTCCTCCGCCGGGTGTTGACCTGTTGCTTTGTTGTTTACTTATTGAGTGCATGCACAATATCATACCTCCTGTTACATGGTCTTGTTAACATTAATATCCACTAAAGCATGTTGTGTTCTTACAAAATAAGGCAAAACACAGTGTAAAACACTGCTAAAAAATATAATAAGCCAAAATAGCACTATATTCTAATCAAAAGACTGTAATACAAACAGAGTCAGGAATGCATAAAGTCATGTATGTGAGTAGGCCTTTTTCTGCTCTGTTTTAGCTTTTAAAATAATAAAATAAGTGTGAAAATAGTGCAGTTTGTGTGCAATGCAATTAGAGAAATCATATACACAATATTTACTGCAGTGAAACCAAACACAAACTGAAATATCTGTACTTAACCTTCACGTCATGATGTGATGTGACTCTGAAATGTATGACACATAAATGTGAGGACATAACTCATCTCCCTGGGGTCAACAGATATCATATAAACTCATCTAGATCAAGTTCAAGACATAAGTTATGTAATGACTGACCCATTAATGGCAGGCATGTACGAGTCACAGCCTTAACGTATTTCATTCTGATCCTTAGATCTTGAAAATTGCTCCTGGATGTGTAGATGTCAGAGGTCCTAACTGATAAGATGAGTTATATAAGTCATGGGAGTGACAGAGGGCACAGAGAGGGAGGAGCGAAGGCCTCTGTTTGTGACAGAGTGGACCGTGAAAATCAAATCCCCTGTCAAATATAACACTGTGAACAAATGGCTGCAACCTAAGGCATGCTGACCAGACTCCACCAGCTGTCAAAGCTTTTAAATCTCACTTTGTATTTATAGCTTTCTGCATTATTTCACACACAGTAGATACAATTGCAGTCAATTTTAGGGCAAAGAGACTAGTTTAAGGTTCTTTAAGCCTGTCTGTTTTTCTGTTTTCACCCACATATAAAATGTAAAGCAAATTGCTGAGTATAGTTATTAAAGTCTGCGGAAGATTTTTAGGCTCGAAGAACTTACGCTACTTCTAATTAAAGATGATATTTTTGTTGTTTTTGTAAAAGCAGCCTATTCTTCACTGCCCTCTTGGTTAAGTTTTTTTTCCAGCTTTTAGATCAGAGTGTGTTGCTTTGCAGATGCATGGCTACATATTTATGCTTTACTGGGTGAGTTTGAAATGTTTGAAACGGCGTACCCGACGCCTGGAGGCAGTGAAGGATGTTTGATCTGCAAAGGCCATATTAAACCTCCTGCTGTCGGGTCTAAGTGCAATCATTTCTGCTTTTGAAGAGCAGACGAGCATGCATAGCATGTGATTTCCGGCATGCAGAACATTGAGCCAGGTTCATGGATGATGGTGGAAATATTAATCTAGCAATCTAGGTATGGTGATTATTCTTAGGGATGAGTATAAATCATCCTGACTGTAATAACTAAATCATATCTTTAGAAATTTGTTTCAATGTAAATTTTAGTCAAAAAGGGATAGATCTTGTTGCGATGGACCTTTATTTACAGGAAACTGAAGGAATGCCATTGAAGGAGGATATTGTAGCTCTACACTCAGTATAGCTGAACTGGAATGACTGACCAAATACACCCTGCTGCATTTAGTCCATTCAGTTGAAGACAAGTCTTTTATTTCCCTGATATTTTCATTCTATTAAAAAAAGTCCCTGTGTTATTTCTGACCCCTAAAAACAGCTAAAAACAGCATTTTCTTCTAATTCCATTCATTTGTACAATATGTTTCCTAGGCTTTTCAAAAAATTATTTTACAAGGCTTGGAGAAGCAAAAGGTTTGAAAAAGTGAAAAATTCCAAGCTGAATGGAATCATGAGATTTTTTATTATAAACCAATGCATTTATCTGTCATGTTCAGCCGAACCCTGGATATTAAAGATACAAATTGACAAACAGGCAGGCAGCAATGGAATTTAATTAAAACCTCTGGAAATAAAAAGTAAAAAATAAGATTTTTTATTTTGTTTGAGAATTTAATTTGTGATATAATCAGGAACCCCAGAATGTGTTTCTACCATTCAGTAGAGGTGCATTTACATATAAATGACAAATTAAAAGGGGAACTTTGGTATAAATCTACTACACAGAAGACTTTTAGCTGCCTCTTTATTATTTTAATGATAATTACTTCAATAAAAAAATCTAATTTCAAAGTTTTTTTCAAAGTATATAACTTTGGAAGATTTAAAGCCCTCTCAAAAGATTTGGAACACTTACAAGGTACGGACCAGATTTTGCTCCAACAGATATGTTTTTTGTTTTATTTGATCGACGGCGAGTTAATTAGCTAATGATAGTGACTTCGCTGTAGACCTTTTTTTAACCAATAGACATGGTAAAGCCTCATAGCTTACTCCAAACAAGGTTAGCTTAAAGATACATACTATAAAAATTTATTTGATACTCTTCATTTAATACAGAAAAAAAACCCACAACGGCCAGGGAAACAAGTTACATCTGAAAATAGGCAAAATTAACATAATAAAATCAGACACTGCTTACACTCGTGAAACACACCTGGAGAAAAAGGGATGGTTGCATGCACAACACTTTAAAGCGAGTCATTGCAATTAAACAATTCTTGTTACTGTCTGTGAGACTTCTGCTCCCCTCAGTTCACCTTTTGTTTAGTTATCAGTTTTGCTCCTGCAGCAATGTCTAGGGAGGTTGGCAATAGTCCCATGGATGTTAGTTTTTTGCTAAATATGTGTAATTTCAATCCAAAGAACTTCAAACTGCTTTGTGATGGTCTAATAGCATATAACTTTAACATGCTTGTCTGTTATTTTAATTTAATCTCCTGAGACAACTCTTTCCTTTGCATCATCTGGTCCATGTTGAGTGTGGTACACACCATGTCACGAAACAGCATGGTGTCAAGTTTGGTGGAGGTTTGACAGGACCCAAATGCAGACACAAAAGCTTGAGGTGGTTACTTGAAGGTTTAATAACAAAAAGGGTACCGTATTTTCGCGACTATAAGGCGCATATAAATGTCTTTTTTTTCCCTAAAAATGTGTGGCGCGCCCTATAGTGCAGTGTGCCCTATGTGTGTTGTTACTGCGGACGTTGCTGAGACCACCATGAGAACGTTAAAGAGGGAAGTGTGGGCGTGGATTGTGTATAAAAGACCAGGTATGTGCTTTAGAGGTATTTAAACGAGGGTAGAGGATATGTACCGGTATATAAAGCCCGCGCCCTATAATCCGGTGCGCCTTATGTGTGTGTTAAATACAGTAATGGCACACATAACTGAGACTGTGCCTTTTAGTACGGTGCGCCTTATGGTCGTGAAAATACGGTAACAGAAGCAAAAATCCAAAAACATAAATCCACAAAATTCCAAAAATACTGAAGACCAGGAATACTCACAACGAAGGATGCAAAGAAATTATGACAAACCACCTAAGCATGACTGAACAGGAGGAGAATAAATGGGAGAGAGAAACAAAGACCAGGCTAATTAGCAGATTGGGTGCAGGTGTGAACAGAGGAGGCAAGAAGGGAGCGAGAGAAAAGGAAACTGACACAAGAGGTCAAACAAGAAATATCTAAATAACTCATATACAATCAAAATAACTAGAACACAAAAATGGAAATAAGACCAATGATAAAACTTGGACAGAATCAAAACCATGACACACAGTGACTCCCTGTAGCCCTATATATAGGCCCATTAACTGATTACAAGATTGAAAACACCTTTGACGCATATTTGTTTTTTAATCCTAATTATCTGTTTTTAGCAGTACCATACTTTTTGTCCAGGCCTTTTTTATTTAATTTTTTGAAATTGTTCTGTTAAAGCATAGTGGAAAAGCAATATCTGACTTTGACTTGTTCATTTTCATAGAATTTAAATTTTGTATTACCTTTTAGGGTTTCTCTTTCAGTAAACGGGGTGTATCCACATGTGTGGCCATGTGTGGAGTTTTTTTAATGCTGATCATCGTGTATCTGCATTATAGTGTTTAGGGGATTCCTCTGCTTTTGATCCTGACATACAGCTGGCTGACAGATTACACGAACAAAATGATGGAGAGAGGAACTATTTAATTTATACACCCTTGAAAATATTTTGAACTGTATTAT
Source organism: Cyprinodon tularosa (assembly GCF_016077235.1). Lineage (NCBI taxonomy): Eukaryota > Metazoa > Chordata > Actinopteri > Cyprinodontiformes > Cyprinodontidae > Cyprinodon > Cyprinodon tularosa. The sequence goes on along the minus strand of NW_024038924.1, from coordinate 866,407 downwards.
ACCTTGCTTCAGTTATGTTATGATCTGCCCGATAAGAAATATAAAAACATGCTGAAAATTCTAAATCAGTAAAGTTATTAAGATGTTTCCATGACAGCAATAAATGATGAAACCTATCAAAACAGTCACCACAGCTCGCTTAAACGTTCTGGATACTTTAAGACCATTTCTAAGAGTTATTGAAATTCCTTGAGAATGACATTGAGAAGGTACTATCTATCTCTTCCAGAGGAAGAGCTAAACTCTTTGTTATGCAGGCAAGTCATGAAGGAGCTAAGAAACTGACTCCCAATGAGGAGAGGTATTTTACAAACAGTGCCACAGGCAGGATCGAGGGCAGTGTGAAGGAGACGGCGAACGGAGGAAGATGAGGCTAATTATGCTTCCTGCACAGACACAGAGGCGTCCCCTGACTTACTGAAAGGGGGGTTGTCAAGATGTAATTCCCTAAAGAGAAAAGAACAAATGCTGATAACATGAGAAAGGAAAAAAAAAGAAAAGAAATATGTAGAAGAGCATAATCTCAATGAAAAATCATTTTCAGTATACCGTATTTAAAACCTATTCTCTTCCAGGTGAAGGGCAGGGCCGGTATCACGTGGAAGACATGGTACTATCTTCTTGATTTATACTATTTTTATGTATGCTACCTGGAATCCATGATGTGCAATTCTCACTTTAGTTGAAAAAACAAATCTACAGTCAAAACAGAGACAAAGCCATTTCACTGAACTAAAGCTACAAACATAACTACTATTTATTGATGTAAATATTGATCATTACAGGCAGCAAGGAATCAAAAAACAAACAAAGAGTATACAGAATGCCAGGTAGAAACCACAGACCACAAGTTAAAATATGGAAGCAAGTTAATCATGTTATATTTTGAAGCAATGTTCATTTTGATACTTGTAATTGAAAAAAGAACGGAATTAAAATGGAACTACAAACGAATAAAAGAGACTTCATGGTATTAACAGAGTAATAAATTCGCTCTCTTGATGGATTAAAACAAAAAACTGACAGAAAGCTTGCAAAGTTGCATGAGATTAATGAGATGAACTGTCTCCCTTCTCCAATAAATGCAGATATGAAGAGAAGCACTCATTTCTTTACCATGCTACTAATATTTAGACTTCACAGAGATAAGCATCAGATTCTTTAGTCACGCTTTACTTCTGAGATAGAGGCTCAAAGTTCAGTGCTGTAAGTCTCCATAGTATCGTATAAAGTGTTGCACCCCTAAAACAAGAACTTCTCTCACTTTCCTCAGAGAGAAAGTATTTTCCCAGCGTTCTGCTCTGAATGGAACATCTATTCCCTGAACGTTGCATTAAAGGCTACAACAACAATCAATCACTCATATCCTTTGGGCGATTTAGCAGCAGGAGTGAGAGTGGCTTGTTTTACTTCTGTCCAAAAAGCCAAATTCCTTCTCCCCCCTCTCACCCTTCAAAAACACTGCAGAGGTCTTTGTCAGATATTTTATCTTTAAGCATCAATCAGAGGGCTGATCTGGGTCAGAGTAAAAAAATAAAAAACAATTGGCGCTTCGGGATCATTTGCAAGAAATACAAAATCTCATGTTAGTTATCTCTTATCTATTGCTATTCATTTCTGATCTCAAAAGATGTTTTATGATGTCTACCTTGGGTCTTGACATGGCAGGGCGTCAACATTACATTATTTTTGTGTTAAAGGAATAGTACACCCAAAACATGATTAGCCTTCATTTTCTACTCACCCCCATGCTGAACAACACTCTGGAGTACTTTTTTGATATCTCAAATGCATCTGGAGATCTGGGAGGCTTCTTGCTGTCTGCTGACATTCAAATAATTGAGGTCTATGGTGCCCGAGGCAGAAAGGTCCATAAAAGTCCACAAAAAACGTGTCAATATTCCTCCATACTGCTCGTCCAATGTATTCCAAGTGTCCTGAGTGGGTAGCATCCATAATTTACTCGAAACAAAGTCATTTAGAATGTTTTTAGAGAATAAACAGTAGTGTATAGGATTTCCTAAAAGCGCATTCACGAGTCTACGGAAACCGCGGCAGACCAAACCAGACGAAAGTGCGCATTCAGCTCGGCAAAGAACTCATGCTCTTCCTGAAGTCCTCAGACATTTTTCTTTCGTTGTTTCTTTCTTTGCACAGGTAAACAGCACATTTCTTCTTCTACGCTTGCATTATCGGCAGAGCAGACGCTGAATGCGCACTTTCGTCTGGTTTGATCTGCCGCGGTTTCCGTAGACTCGTGAACATGCTTTTAGGAAATCCTATACACTACTGTTTATTCTCTAAAAACATTCTAAATGACTTCGTTTCGAGTAAATTATGGACGCTACCCACTCAGGACACTTGGAATACATTGGATGAGCAGTATGGAGGAATATTGACACGTTTTTTGTGGACTTTTATTGACCTTTCTGCCTTGGGCGCTGGCCACCTCCATTATTTGAATGTCAGCAGACAGCAAGAAGCCTCCCAGATCTCCAGATGCATTTGAGATATCAGAAAAGTACTCCAGAGTGTTGTTCAGCATGGGGGTGAGTAGAAAATGAAGGCTAATCATGTTTTGGGTGTACTATTCCTTCAAAATAAACAAGTCATTGTGAGCGGACATTTACTTTAAAATTACTCATACTAAAACTCCACACACAAAACAGACGATTTAATTTATTAAAAAAGTAGTTGCCCTCTTTGTTCAAGTTAATTAATTATGATTGACCTAATAACTCCCTGATCTGAAAAAAAATATTCTTAGATACAGCCTGTCTGACAACATCAATCAGGCTGAAAGATCCAAAAAGCAACATAGGATTCAAGAACTGATGAGAAACAGACAATTACATCTATCAATCTGGAAAGCATTACCCTCAATTCGCGCAGCGTCCAGCTCAAAACGTCTCAATTCAAACATTGAATAGGGTTGAAACGTTTCAGGGAAGGCTGACAAAATTACTCAAAGAGCAAATCAACAACTTAACCAGGAGGTTACTAAAGAACCCAAATTAAATATAAACATAAAAAATGTTGTCCTGTCATAGAAGGAAATATTTCTATCAGTGATATTTGTGTGATGCTCTGGGCCTTTTTTTTCCTTCTCTTTAGGACATGAATGAGTTTCCAATAAATTATTAAAGCAAAGCATTTTCCACTCTGCAAGAAAACCATGTTTTTGATCCAAAGTGCACATGGAAACTCACATCTGAACGGATCAAATAACAAAATAAAGGTTTTAGACCATTCTAGTCAAAATCTGAACTTTCATCCATGCGGCATTACCTTAGCCTCCTAACATCCACCCGATGGCTGGCAACTATTTTCATTTATTCTAGACTAGTTCTATACTTAGGAACTATTCACATACTTGATAGATCAAATTGCACTTACAACATTTACCACTGTTTGGCGCCATTTATCTTTTTCCTCTAGGCACGGAGCAGCCGGCTTTCTTGGATGCGCAATGAATCAGGGGATACACAAGGCTACGTAGGATATACGGAACCCGTCCTTCAAAATGGACGAAAAGAAGGCTAAATTTGTCAGCCATATATTGAGGAATCTTCCGATCTGAACAGGCCTCGGCGCCGCACTATGACGTCATCAGCCGACGAATCTGGCCTTCGGAGGACACAGCCCCTAAATTCAAACTCAGCAGAAGACTAGATCATTGCATACTGTTAGATAATAACATGGGAAGTTAGAAGAATAACAAAAAACATTAGCTTAAAAAATGTTTTGTGGCCATCAAAATGGTTCCATTAGATCTTTTGGGTAAAATTGTTTTTTAAAAGCAATTTGGTATAATTTGGCATAATTTGGCACATTTGGAGAGGTTTGGAGACACTGGTGACACCAGAAAATAAAAGTCCCTTAGCTCTGGAACTGTTATACCTAGAGGTCTAAGATTTTTTTCAGTTGTGTTTGACATGATACAGAATAAATGGTATTCAATGACACATGCCTATTGCCAAGCATGTCTCTGTTACTGCTATTCAAAAAATACCTATTATTTCCGAGAAGAAAAAAACAACAACTATGAGTCATGTTTGAACTGATGCAGTTTAGGCTGTGTTTTAGTCACATCAGTTTGGGCATAGAGTTCATTAGTTATTTGCTTTCCATTTTGGAATGCCAGAAGGTGAGGATTACTTAAAATCAGGTGTGTGTTAAGAGGTCAAACAGGCCCAGACATCCTGGTTTGGCCACAGATTCTGCTAATTATCCCCCGCTGATCAGCAAACAACTGAAGCTTGCAATGTTTTTAAATAGATTAGCTTTGTCACAATAACACAATAGGATTATGTGTTTATACTTTTGCGACAAAAAAAGCCTGGTGACTTAAAGTGTATTTAGACATTTAAGATGCAAAACTTCTGAACTCCATCAGGCAGCATTTTTACGGGTTTTCGGCAAATATGTGTGAAAATATGTGTGAAACATGGAGGGTTTATCAAGTTATCAAAAGGTTTGAAAAAAAAATTTTAAACAGGGTCTGACGCACAGTCCATTTATCTATCCTGTAAAAGGAAATAGTAAGATAGTGTGTAGGATGAAGGAAAAAAATGGCTTTTCCAGCTGACTGACTTTGCCTTGTTACATAAATTCTCCAAATTATGTAATCTTGGACAACGTGTCCAGTTTTCTGTTTTCAGTCTGTGGGTGGTTTTGTCTTTAAAGCTGTGTAGTGGAATGAGGTCAGATAAGTGGGCACTCTGTTTGTGGGCAGTTTGTTTGCAGCTGGTGCCTAACATATATCTTGTTTTGATGCTTTGCTGAATAGTGTGGGCGTCATGGTCCCACACATAACAGTATATGAGTAATGTGGGTGATGAAGACGCAGGGATGGCTATACTGTAGCTGGGTGAAACTTCATCTTCCTGATCCTTAGACCTATGTAACTTACAAAGAATTGATATCTCTTAAACTGTTTCACATCTTGTCATCTACATATTTCAATATACTTTTTTCGGATCTTGAAACAAAGTTTTTGTTGCATCCTCTAAATCAGGGGTCTTCAATGTTTTCCAGGCCAAGGACCCCCAAACGGATGGCGAGATGGAGCGAGCCCCCCAATTATATATATGGTATGAAATTGTATTATATCAAACTGGTCTTATAGTCACTCTATTACAGATGGAGTAATGTAATGAAAGTTTTTTCGCCCTGGGATTATTAAAGTATTTATGATTCTGATTCCTGGTTGATGGGACAGGTGTAGTGAATGAAACGGTGCCCAGCTTGAAAGAGCTCCTGTGTGTCACTGAATGTGTGCATTGATGACTGAAAGACATCTTCTGCCTCCATTTATCTATTTTCTACAGTGTGTTGAATTCATGTTAATGTGGATTTAAAGACATTTGCAAGACTGCAAAAAATTGCAGGGGGAAATATAAAAAAAGTCTAATCATAGAAAACTTTTGCAACCCCCATGCAGTACCTCTGTGGACCCCCTAGGAGTCGCGGACCCCCTGTTGAAGACCTCTGCTCTAAATGACTTTTCTCTCTCCCCATCAAATCAAGTGTTTGGGTTTGGAATTTCATTTATTTTTCAGTATATCACTAGCTGTGTAGTCTTAGTTTATTTTGCATTTTGTTCTTCGTACACTTGGTAGAGTTGCCGAAAAGAGAGAAGGGCAAACAACAAATGTGAAAAACACCCAAAAATATTTAATGCCAAGAGGGATACTATATGGTGTTCAATGAAACAACAGCTCAACCTACTGAGGCATTCAGATTTCTCTGCCAAGTAAATGGATTTGTGAGTACAAAGCAATAATAATACTGATCCTAGTGAAAGCCTTTCTATTCTTAAGCTCTTATCTGTAGAGACAGAAACATTTATACGGTATGTAATCTGTATATTTGCCATTGCTCAAGTTTACATTTAGGTCATTTAAGATGCTTGCAGATTGCTTCTATGCATGTTTATGTCTGCTGATAGAGCCTGGTGCAAAAATTCATTTCAGGCACATAAAGCACTAAGTAAAAATTATCGAGATGAATGCTTGGTGTACAATTTTTTACTTGGAGGTGAATGTATGTTTATGTTATAGTACATAAAGAGGCCTCTGTGTTGCAGTACATGAACGAACCAAAAAATTCCAGCGCAGGCAACAAGCAGTGCTATACTTTGAATTGGGATTTTATAAATAACCTATGGCCTGGTTGATTGGCACTCTGTATGTTACAATAAGAATTGTAAAAACAAATTCTAAAATCTACTTGTAGCTATTAGTAATTGTATTAAATAGATGCCCTACCATTAAGCCCATATCCTGATAACTTACCCACTGCCTCGCTCTGGGCATCAGAAAGCTTATATATGGAACCTAGGCAGAAGTTTAACTGAAGAAACTCATTGTTTTTCATACATCAACCTGCGAGACCGCCAATCAGCTTTAAACCACACCTCTACGAAAGCCAATCGGCATCCAAAGATCATCTTAAATGGCCTCCGATACGCACCTCTCTGCTCCTGTGTGCAGGTGGCGGATGAGCTGTTCATGCATATCTATCAAAACTAAGCGCTATGTTTCCTGCCGAGGTCTGAGTGCCAAAGACAAAGTAATTGTATCAATACATTTCTCCTAATTCTCTTTTCTCTTTGTGTGAGTTTTTTAGATTAAAATGTTTTACGTTTTGCACCATGAGGTTTATCAGTCATATAGGCCAACTTCAGTCGATTAATTTCTGTTTTCTCATTCTCATATAACCTACTTAAAGCTATCACCCCACATCTGAGCAGCATGGAAGTTTTGGTTCATATTTTATACTTGATTGAGCTAATCAGTTTTATCAGTTTTGTTGTACGCCATGTCAGTGACAGTGTGAATGAAGAAATCTTCATTCACTAGAAAATTACATTGTAAAAGTCGAGAGTAAACTGGTTAAATTGCCACTTTCTGTGATGATTTACTTTAGAGATGTTCAAAGAATGGCCGCTTCTTAGCACGGACCATGATGCTCCAGATGCTGCAGGGGGTGCTACTACAGGAACTCAAGGTGGAACAAAAATAAAAATAAAAAAAAACAAACAAACAAAACAGAAAGTGAAATAGTTAATAGCATCAATGTGCAGTATTAATTTCAGGGTCATTATTATTCTTACCTCCCTGCGTAATATTGCCCCCTGAAAAACAAAAGCTTTGTTGTTTTAACTTTTGTTTAATTTTGACTCAAGAGTTGACCGTATGTGAGTGTTATACTACTGTTTTGTCTGTTAACTTCCTTTATTTAAGAGTTGCCTTCTAAATAAGTGCTACTATATCAAAGGTAAAAAAAATATATATATAAATTTTTTTCTAAATAAAAAATGAAACTCGTTAAAGTTCACTCAGTTCCCAGTTCACTCCATGGAGATTTTTTGTTTTACACTTATGTAAACAAAATGACAAATAAAATCTGGCTAAAGTCTACAGTTGAAGTTCAGATTTTGGGGTAAGCTAGATGATGGAGCCTACAAGCCGTTTGTTTCTTTTCAGCAGAAAGTGTGGCTTCCAGAAATATCCTCATTGATAAATTGCCTGCATTTAGATTCAATGAAAAAGAAAACAATTTTTTCTTCCGATCTCTGAGCCAACCTGTGAACACTACCTGAAAGTCCAGATAATAAAACAGGAGCAGTGCTGTCATCTGCCATTGATTGATGACACGCGTTTAGTTAGAATCCTCTCTCACTTTCAGCCATATCAGATTCATTTCAACCTATCAGTTTGATTGACTTTTTTTCTGTGATTCTTTTTGTTTTGTTTTGTTTTTTTTTTATTTTGGAAGACACTATAGTGCCATTAATTTTTATTCTTTTGGAAGTTGCAACACAAGCAATGAGATAGAGAAAGAGCGAGAAGAAATGCAGCAATGTCCTGGATTACAGCCTTCAAAAGCCACGTCCAGCATTTAGACCTCCTTCTAGTACGTCTCAATTTTTTCTTGAGAATTTGCTCTATTGCAGTGCAAATGTTACACATTGTGGGCGTTTTTTATCGATCCAGGGCAGGGCATCCTCTAACGTTGCTGTTCTTGGAACAGGAGGACTTCAAGAAAAAAAGAAGGGAGTGGGTGGAGTGTGTTTGTCTTGGCAGAGCCTCATTGTTTCCCTGAAGTCATAAAGATATAAGTAGTATAGTTTTTTTTATTATATCATAAAGTTTTTTTTTTCTGTTTTTCTATTACCGGTATATATTTTTTGTGTTTTTTATTATTTATCTCAGAGGGGTTCTAACAAGTTGTTAAAAAAGGTGAAAAGGGAAGGAAATTTGGGGAAAACAAATGGCCTCTGTAAGATAAATTCCAACAATTTCCGGCTTTAAATCACAATAGCTGACTGAGACATAACAGTGTCTTTAATCAAATGTCTGAAATGATTCTCCTTTAAACAGAAAATCCATCTGAAGTCAGTAAATCCTCCAGTGATATACATCAGTCTCTTATGAGTTAAGATTACAGAGAAGTAGAAAACACACACGTCCCAGACTCCCAGCTGCTGGGCCTAATTACAGACACTTCCTGGACCAGAACCTGCTGGCTGTGCAGCTCCTCTGTGTTTTCAGAGCATTAATGATATTATTATTTGGAGACTGGGCCGAGTCCTTCTAGCTCCTCTTAATGCCTCTGCACCTGCTTCCTCTAACACAGCTGAGGCCAGGTGAAAAAAACAAACAAAAAACCCCCACAAAAAACAAGAAATGAAAGATAATCTATTACCATTGTGAGCAGGGCTGAATTTTTTCCATAGACTAGAAACCAGTTCACTCATTTTTAAATAAGCATTTTATTTCATTTTTTATTTTTTTTTATCAATATCACTATTTTTCTTTCATATAAATATATACTGACTGAGCAGGACTTTAGAAGCTGAACTGGACATCATATTACAAAAAGTCTAATTCAGTTATACTTCTGATGGTTTTGCTTATTTTTTAGCACTTCTGAAAGTCCGGGGCAAACTGAGATCGAAATATATCACCTGTCATTGTTGCCTTAAAGGAAGCATGGGTTCAATGACAGGGTGGAGAGATGCTCTGTACACATGTAATTACATTTGGACCATCAAAATTAACAGTAGAAGATTAAAACTAAGAAAGAAAAAGAAACTTCTACAGGCCAGCATACATTGATGCAGCTCGATGCCGGAAATTCTTTATCAAAATTAAACAGAAACAAAACAAATGGCTTTGCTTATATATTGTGGAACATTTATAAACAAGAATATGATCAGTGAGGGATGATGAGAGGCAGAGTGCCGTCCTTTCTGATCCAAGTTTAGCCTCTCAAAACCGTTTTAAAGCGTTTACAACTAATAACTCAGAATACATGAAAATTATACCGGTAAAATGTTTACCAATATAGACATGTTAATCATCATTGGAAAGCTTAGATTCTCAAAAATTCAACCATCAAGTTTAATTTATAGACACAGCGAGCACCAAAGCACAATTAACACAGATATACCAGCATGTCAAAATGTAAATATGACAAAGCAGCCAAAAACAAGCAAGTATGCCTTTATTACCGCTGTTCAAAAAAGACCTATTATTTTCGAGAACAAAAAAACAACTTTGAGTCATGTTTGAACTGATGCAGCTTGGTCTGAGTTTTGCTCACCCAATTTTATGTATATATTCAGAAACTAGAATGTGTTAGCTTTCAAATAATGTATCATACGTGTAATTTGGGCTTACAGTTCCTCAGTTATTTGCATTTGGGTATGCAAAATAGGCGAGGATTTCCCAAAATGAGGTGGATGTTAAGAGGCTATTAGACAATGTGTCCCTTTTAGTGCATAAAATTTGCAGAGTGAAAGCAACTTTTCTTTTTTCAGTTAATATTTTACTCGCATAAAGATGTTTTGCAAGAGCCTATGGATATTGTTTAGCCTGAAGAGCTTAGTCCGCAGATATGGTGTGATACCATGCTGCAGCAGCTGTAGGGCAATGACATTAAATTGGTGGTACCCACACTGGGGCAAATTTAAGTAAAAGTCTGTTTCTTTTCACTCAGTTGGAAAGGTAGCAACTGCGAAAGCAATATTCTGTAACAAATGAATACTCTATGCTGGTGAAGGGAATAAATGTCTTATATATGCCTACAGTTGACTTTGGAAGTCTTAAAAAAGCATCATATGGGAATTTTAATGCAGGTTGGAGACGGTTTGTGAATTCCATTTTACCTTGCTGTTTGCCTGCTGACCTATTTCATGGCAGACTTTAAAAAATACATAGTATTTAACGGCCAAATTGAGCTTAATTCACAAGCTAAGTAATTGATTTAGCTGCATCCTGAATTTGATCTTCTTTGATTTAACATGGAGTTAGGAGAAAGTGGGAAACATGTGAAGACAAGGAGCAACTAAAGGTTCACTAAAACATCAATGTTATCTATAAAATCCTGCTGTGATGACACAACAGAGAACACAGATAGATCAGAGAGTTGGTTTGAGGTTTTGTATCTGCTGGAAGGAGCACAGCCACCTAATGAAAATCTTCAAACTTAATCCTCTGCTTCATTAAATCTGACAACCTATGTGATCAAGACTTCTTAAAAAGCTTAAAGTATTATAAGTAATCACTTAAAGTTTGTCTGCTTTGCATAAAATTGAAATTTAGATGGTTTTTATAGAAAGATAATCTAATAGTTTTCTACATTTTGCTCAATGGTTCCCCCATTCTCAAAAAAAATGTCTATATCTGCATTGTGTTATGGGTTATTTGGGGAGGAAAGGCTCCTCCTGGGTGGTCAGGGTCACTTCATCAGGAGAAATGTGGACGCCTGTCTACTCTTAGAAAACAAGCCGAGGACAGACATGCTTCACATTCCAAGGCCTCTGAAAGGGAGGGTCGCCGTGGTGACTTAAATGGGACTAATTCCTTGGAGCCACTGGGATCAAAATGTGTGTGTGTGTGTGTGTTTGTGTGAGTTTGGTGATGGGGGACGACTAAATGCATGATGTCCCAGAAACTGAAAGAAAAAAAAGAGGCACATAAAAACCACCCACCATAGTTTGAATAAACGCATTTAACTCAGGGAAGTTTCCACTGATGCTACCATGTATTATCTCACTGCAAACATTTATCTATCATATAGTATAAATCCACAACATCTTTTAGCATTTTCACACACCAACACCAACATTTGTTGGTAAAAAAATCTCTTATTAAATATGCAGTTTTTGAAGCCATCAACTGGCTTCTGGCATAATTCTAGTTGGGTATTTGCTCTCTCTTCATGGCATTATTGACAGAAACCACTGAAATTGTTCAATTGTTTGCTGATACAGATCTGCTTTTAAGTCCAATGCTTACATGATGGCATTACACAGTTCCTGAAGATTTTTCATTTCTGTTTTGGCTCAAAAATATTCCCACTGGTTCTCTTTTGGTTAGCTAACTATAGAAACCATTAAGTTTGAGATGATTTGAGTATTATGATATGGTGCTAATTCTGTTGCAGGGAGCCATCAGAAGATCGGGTTACCCTGTGCTTTCGAAGGTCTGTGAATAGTCAGTAACAATGATTACATAGACAGCTGTGCTTAATAAAGTCATAGGGAAACGGCTGTTCCAACCGTTGCATTTCCCAATTCTCCTGAGTGGTGCCCAACTCCAGGGTGTCAGAAGCTTGGTTTGGTGCAGAAGGCTTACAGCCGTACCTGTTTGAGCCCTTGCCTCTCAATGCTGCCAGTTCTATTAGCTCTACGCCTGCTAAAGACACCAACATCCATTCCCATGAACACTGGGACGGAACTCAGTGGTAAAGGAAATTATTCGTATTCCTTATTGCAACCGTTGTGTTTATTAGCAGCAACATATGATTCAAGATGCTATGACTGAAGAAATTTGATTGACAGATTACCGTTGATATATGATTGGCTTAATTTAGGTGTACAGGCTAATGTATAACTAACTGGCCTGCATAAAATAATGAAAAAAAATCCACAGATTTTAAGACAGGATGTTTTATTAAACCGCCATCAACCTAAAGCCGACTTTACACTACCCTTTTCAAACCATGCTGAGAATGGTCCGAGCACTGACAGCCAGAGATGGCAAAAGTACTCACTTTCCGTACTTGAGTTAAAGTACAGATACTTGCGTTAAAAAATACTCTGGTAAAAGTGGAAGTACTGATTAAACTTCTTTACTCAAGTAAAAGTAACAAAGTACAGGCTTGTAAATTTACTTAAAGTATAAAAGTAAAAGTTGAAACCACTTTTTTCATGCCGTTGCCTACATTTTAAATGGATGTCTGCCAATAGGACTACATCTCCGTAGTGTTCATTGTCAATCATCTCGTCGTCCATACTACTATGCTAACGCCACCGCCACAAAGCTGCAATGATTTGCCGCGAATGAATACCGCCGAATCTGTCGATTCATCTTGTAGTGGTGCGTCAAATGCAACGTAGATTCCCATCCAATTAGATTGAATTTGGTATTGATGACGTGAAAAATAATAACGGTAACTCCATTGAAATGATTCAAAACTAAAGTAACGAGCCAATTTTTTAAAATGTAAGGAGTAGAAAGTACAGATATTTGTGTAAAAATGTAAGGAGTAGAAGTAAAAAGTTGCCATAAAAATAAGTAGTAAAGTAAAGTAAAAATATCAGAAAAATCTACTTGAGTACAGTAACGAAGTATTTGTACTTCGTTACTTCCCATCTCTGCTGACAGCAACTGAACTGGACCATGCCAGACACAACCAAACCACGCTAAATCTAGTGCTAGTTCTACAGCATAGGGCTCGGCACGTTTGGCTCGGTTCTCTGCTAACAAAGAGCGCATGGGCAGACAGTGTCATCTCCTATTTACAGTCTGCTGATTCATTTTGCTGATTTTCTGATGTGTCCGGCTTTGCAATTCACAGATCTCCTCACTTGTTCATAACACAAACTTCTCTCAGCCTATTAACAATAAATGGCATCAAAAGAGCGTGCTACAACCTGGGATGTTGCCGAGACGGAGGCTCTAATTGAAATTTGGGTGGAAGACACTATCCGGACACATAATTTCCTGAATGTTTTGTCATTTTTGTTTTTTTGTTAAATGGTCAGTAACAACCAAGCTCGGCAGGGTTAACTGATCCAAGCTCAGTCTGAACTCGACACAGATCGGTTTCAGAGGAGTAGCGTAAATAGGGCAATAACTATTAATACAAGGCAAGATGGATGCATGCTTTCATATTCTAACCCTTCTAGCTAAGGATCAGTTCTAAAAGTTGAGACTCATCTGACCAGACAATGTTTTTTTCCAATCTTTTATTTTCCAGTTATGCTGAGCCTTTGAGAATTTTAGCCGCAGTTTTCTGTTCTTCACTGTAGCTGTAATTGGTAATGTCCTTTTTCTCCTATAGTATGTCTTTTTTAAGGTTTTACATTTAATGCATTAAGAGATTATGTTGCTTTACCATCTTCACAAACCTTCACAATCCATTATCTGTCTCCCTTATCCCAAGCAAGGTCATGAGGGGTGCTGGTGCCTATCTCCAGCTGTCTACGGGCGAGAGTTGGGGTACACCTTGGACAGGTCACCAGTCCATCACAGAGCAACACAGAGACAAACAGGACACACACAACAATTCACACACACACACCTAAGGACAATTTAGAGAAACCAGTTAACCTAACAGTCATGTTTTTGGACTGTGGGAGGAAGCAGGAGTACCCCGTATCAAACCCAAATCTTTTTGCTGCAAGACGACAGTGCTACCCACTGCCCCACTGAGCAGCCACATCTTCACAAACCAGTACAGTAATTGTTATCCCCCCATACACAAGGGATTGTCTTCCACACTTGTGCTTCTCACTGAACTATGCTCTCTGGGTTGACCGATTCTCTGTAAACAGAAGAAATGCCTGAGTGTGAAAATCCTAGACACATTTTTGACACCAATATGCTACATCAAATATCACTTTCTTCCCTTAATGATAAATGCCTAAACAAGCAGCTGGCCACTAATTTATTGGTTTGCTATTTGTGATGAAACAGCCATTAAACTGATGGACCTGTTGGCGTTTGTCCTTCACACATTTTTCTCTGTTTCTACCTTATTTTTTCTCAAATGTTCAACAGATCATCAAACACATTAAATAATGGATAAATTGATTAAACCTAAAAATTATTCTGTTTTATAAGGTGATAGTTTAATAAATTCAATAAAATGGTTCTCCACGCAGACATGGCCCTCTGGGAAAAGACAACTGCAGTTCTTGGTAAATTGTAGATTAAAATCCTTTTTTTGTAAATCCAAGCTCAACTTCTCAAGCCAAATTAAGGCCTGATTATTATCAGATGTGCTGATGTGAGAGATAAAAGAGCATATCTTGTGACTGAAAGATGCAAAAATGCAGCAGACAATATAAATGATCCAAAAACAATAGAAAAAACAAAGTCATCAAGCAACAAAGTTTTTTGTTTGGGATGCAAGTAAACCAAAGGGAGAGCCATACACCACATGCAGAGACATCATGCGTCACTATACCACCATGTTTGACTGCTAAAAGTCAAACATGGTGGTGATGTTAAGATGATCTGGGGCTGATTTTACAGCAGATCAGTCATTTAAAGCACAGAATCAAAGCACATCTAAATGAATTGAACTTAAAAAAGTAAAGGTTTGGAGTGGCCTAAACAAAGTCTGATCCAAAACCCATTACAGATACTGTAGAATATGTTAAAAGCTGTTCATTAAAACAAAAAATAGAGAAGCAAAAATAACTTTCTAAATTAAATTAAAACACTTTTGGATAGAATAATGGTTCAAAATAGTAAAGAAAATGTTAAATACTCTTTGGTTTGGTTGACTTAGGTAGCGTTTTTTGCTAAATAAATGTAAGCATGATTTGAAAACTGTATTTATACACTCAGGTCTTATTTAATACGTTTTTCTTTCTTTTTATTGGTTTGCAACAAATAGGTATTTTGAAGTTTTGTTTCAAGTCACACTACCCACCTGTGAATGTGCTTTTCTTAGCTGTAAAACTCCTCTGCAGGTCAGCAGTTTGTAAGAACAAGAGAAGGTGTTTAACTGCTCAAAGCTGTCTAGGCTGCATACCATGTCACGCTGACTGACCCATTCTTTGGGACAGACAGCTTCTTATAGCAATGGACAATAGTTATAATTTAAAGGAAACATGCACCTTTTCAAAGGAGCATGCAGCTTTATTTGGAAATAAATGGCAGCCAAAAGGAAACGGTCTGTTTTGCCGTCATCGTCACATGGGATGTATTTTTAACTCTTTGCCCTATGTAGAGCTTCCTGTTTGAATACATTTGAAACAAAAGCAGAAGGAATTTATGGTGAAAATCCCTGCAGCTTCACAGACAAGAATGTTTGCTTAAAAGGAAAATCAGAGGAAGTGTTTTTTTAAGTGCTGATTGAAAATATAAACTATTCCTTTAAAGATCTTAAAAAAACTAAGCCTTTTATCTTTTTCCTGAACAGATATGTTTTGAATTTACTAGTTGATAGAAAGTTTTTTTCCTACTAACACTTATAGTGAACCTTCAGAGATACAGATGCACTGCCATGTTTTCAAACATGGTCAGTGTGGTCACTGAAAATTGGTGGCTGCTATAAAAAAATCTAGGAAATTAGAGACTATCCTGGCCACCGACCACGAGATCCGTCATTCATTTCAGAGATTACTGTACCACTTTAAGAAGACAGGACCAGCTCCACATCACAAAGGCTCTGAAGCCCATTTCACTACTAATAAATGACCTGCTGAAGTTCTTCCATATGGGTTTAAGATTTCTGTGGTACAATATCTCAGCCTGATGCGCAGGCATATGCTCTGCAGCTGCAAACCAAAGAGAGACATTTTCTGCATGTTTTACGTTGAAATCAACAGGTACAAATGAGCTTATGATAACAGAGAGAGACAATCTGTAATCAGATGCAAAAAGCGATAAAGTTTGGTGATTTTTTGTTGAATTTTCTGCATAAATCTGCTTCAGCTTTGATTCAAACAAGTACAGGTGCTGTCTTGTGGTTGAGTAGAGGTGACTAGTTAAATCCAATCATTCAATCAGCTTTAAGTAAGAGTTCTTGGTTATCTCAGTTAGTGTCAATCCCCTGTTGTTGCCCAGTTTAAAACCATCTGTCACCCTGCACCCTCAGTCCTTACCTCTGCAGAGAAGAAGGATAGCTGATTGTTCCTCCTTGCATTTTCTTTGTATCACCCACAGTTTTTCTCTGAGGCTGTGTACTCCTCAGCTCTACCTAAGAAATCAGGGTAAAATGTGGATTCTGTTTTTGTCTGTCTCTGACCTTACATTTTGGATCTGTGTTTTGCTGGAAGACCCATTGACGACATTTATGACATCCAATTTTATCTCAAATAATCTGTCCTTGACAAACAGTTCATATTTCAGTTTATTTTGATCGGGCTTCAAGGTTCTTAGAAAAAAACAAAACCGAAAAAATTTGGCGCAGCATCACAGATTTTCCATCATGCATGCAATTCATGTTTTTTTTTTTTACCCCAAAAACCACCTGGAATATGTTCGGCTAATGTCATTGCTTGTGATTTGAAATGAAATGTTTTTCCTCCTTCCATAACCCCATGCTTTGCATAAAATATTCAATTAAGGTGCAGAGTCGGTTTGAAGCACAATCTCTGACAAAAAGGCTTCAGTTGAACCGTCTGAAGTGTCTTAAAATTGCGAGGGAAAAAAAAAATAACATTCTTCAGATAGCTGCAATACTCCCATGTTGAGTATTTGTGTGTCTGGTATGAAAGCTGTTAAAAGTCTCATCCAAACAACACAACGGCTAATACTGCAGGCTGTCAGGAGACATGAAGGCGGGGTGGGAATAAAGCATGCATGTAGGCAGGAATCCTGAGTCTCCACAGCAGGACTCCTTAGTCCTGCTTCAGCCGCTGCTGACGTAACCCCCTCCAATGTGCACTCCATCTTACCTCGTTGTGCGCCTGCTGACCTATTTTTCTGCACTACTAATCACAAAGGGAGGAGACCTTAAGCCTGTCTCTCCTCATGACATGTTACAAAAAAAATCCAAAAATGGAGAGGAGACAAAGCTCACTCTGACATTATTTATTCACTTCAGCTTGATTCCCACTGGCCTGGTTTTTGTCTCTGGTTTATGTAGTGGATTTGGTTCAAAAGTGGTCAATGTGGGGAAATATAAAAAACAAAACAAAATATATCCATGTATTATTTGCATTTTAAATAATGTAAACCAATTACCTCATCCCTTAAGAAAATGTTAACATTGTAAACTGACAAAACATTTCTTATGAAAATCCCATCTGTTGGATCTGTTTCAAAACCTTTAATGTATACTGTATGTATGCTTGTATCAATTTGTGACAAATGATATAATGCAAATTATAACTTCATAGTTAACTTGTTTTGTGAATGGATAAATGAGTGGATCAACACAATGATGGGTTTGACTTTGAGCCACTGGAGTAGGAGTTCATTAATTTACACTCTTCAATCCCATTTCAAACGTAACATTGATCTTCTATAATATGAAGTGTAAACTTTATTTTTATGAGACAAGTTTTTATGGTTTTCTTTTATTATACATTTTCTAATTATCTGTAAGTTGTCTATACCTACTAAATCTTTGCAGGCTCATGGGGGAGCTGGTATCCATTTCTGGGGGTGATTGGGTCAGAGGTAGGGTTTACCTGCAAAGGTTGCCAGTCAGAGCAACACAAAGACACCAAGAAAAAAAAAACATGCACACTTAGTAAGAGTGAGTACTTAGTGAAACAACTCTCTGTAGAAAGACCCTGGATCATCTTCCTGACTGCTCCACCATGCAGCTGTTCATGCTGGAAATTACTAAAACCAACTTAAAGCTAGAATATGTAATTTTCTGCAACATCTAATGGTCTGACTGCAGACCGCTGTTCTACTTTGATATTCTGTAGTTAGCCTCTATAGCTAGCCCATGCCAGCTGTAGCCTTTCGGGCCATCAGTGCTGTTTTTCACCAGCTGCCCCATCTACAGCTCCAGAAGGCAGCATTTCTGGCCGGCTCATCCCAGTTATTGAGATCTCTCTACTGGTTTTCTCTGTCTGAATCTCCTCTGGTCCTGCCTTATCTCAGGAACAAACTTCCCCTTACCTCTGTTGTCTAGGTGATTTGCCCCCCTGCTTTGGGCTAAAAACAATCATGAACTAAGGGCAGAAGAAAGATGCTGCCGCTCAGAAAAAAAGAAATCAAAAAACGCAACGACAGCTTTAAATTGGTCATCTTCAAGATAACCAGGTGGTAGCCAGATGTGGGCAGTATAAGTCTAGTTTACATAGATAATTATATAAATAGTATTTTACTAGTCTGTGTAGGATTGTGTTTAGGCCTGACTTGTTCCATTCCTGCGTAATGTAATGTGAACTCTATAGTCACTAGTGTGTCAGCTCTGTGCTGCCGTAGCGCATAAGATGTCTGCCTTCACAAATAGCAATTTCTAAGGCAAGGCGAACAGGAAGATTGAGACTATCAGTTCATTGGTGATAATAAATAATATATATTTAGATTATATATTACATCAGGAAATCCCTGTAATTATTACACACTGTACCTTTGAGCAAAAGCTAAACCTTTTCAGTCTCTTATCAATGTTTTTGTTTATGTTTGGTTTTTGGTCTGATTCTATTTGTTCTTGTTATTTTTTCTCTCCAAGTGACTTAAAAAGTGTATTATTTAAAAAATAAGGAAAATATAACTTCATAGAGCTGGGGTCTTCAATGTTTTCCAGGCCATGGACCCCCAAACTGATGGTGAGATGGAGCGGGGATCCCCTAATTATATATATTGTATGAAATTGTGTTATATCAAACTGGTCCTACGGTAACTCTATTACAGATGGAGAAATGTAGCAAAGTAATTTCTCCCTGGGATTATTAAAGTATTTCTGATTCTGATTCCTGGTTGATGGGACAGGTGTTGTGAACGAAACGGTGCCCAGCTTGAAAGAGCTCCTGTGTGTCACTGATTTGTGCATTGATGACTGAAAGACATCTTCTGCCTCCATTTATCTGTTTACTACTGTGTGTTGAATTCATGTTAATGTGGATTTAAAGACATTTCAATTAATGGAAAGAATTGCAGGAGGGAATATAAAAAAAGTTTTAGGTTATAGCTATCCTATACCATATCTTTTCTCTGGTTAATTTGTCATTTATGCTGAAGACTATCTCAAAATATAAGTCATGTTTTTAGAATTTTAAACAATGTTATAGTGTTAATTCATATTTCCAAAAAGAGAGAAAAACTTTTTAGGATTAGATATTTTATTCATCAAATCTTGATACTCTTGATATTCTTTCTCTGAATTTTTAAAGAACTAAAAAAATCTAAAGTCTATGTTTCTTTTCTTACTATTTAACTTATTGGAACAACAATGACACAGTTTTTTTTTATATATCTTCTCATTTCCACTCTTTTGTCAGATGCTTGACTTATTTTTACTCAGAAACACAGATCTGCATTGATAATTGAAATACATTTTCTGCCTTGATTTATCTGTTTACTACAGTGTGTTGAATTCATGTTAATGTGGATTTAAAGACATTTCAATTAGTGGAAAAAATTGCAGGAGGGAATATAAAAGAAAAAAAAAAGTAATCAACCAAAACTTTCACAGCCCCCATGCAGTACCTCCACGGACCCCCTGTTGAAGACCTCTGTCATAGAGTGAGATACTTTTTACACCAACAATTTGAAAATAAAGAAAACAACACTTTAAAAAAAATAAAAATAATAATAAATTGTCTGATGTTGCTGTTTTGAGTAAATCAAAAAAATGTCTTGAAGTGTCATGTTAAAGGCCACTCCCCTTTTCCAAGTCACATCCATATTAAGGGAAATGAAACTACATTGAATATGTTGAATTTTCCATCAGTTCTTTCCAGAAACCTGAAAAGTTTCAGCTGAAAAAGGGAAACAAGGCTTTTTGGTTTTTTTCTTTATCAACAAGCAAAACTGAGCTGTTAAGTGTAAAAGACAAAGGACATAAGCCAAACAGTGCCTATGTTTTAAATCTCAAATTTTTACTAAGATGTATAATATTTTTGTTACAGTAACTCCTACAAATTGTCTTTTTGTTGTTGTCTTGTCTATTATGATGTGTGCCAGAAAATGTTTGATTTTCTCCCAACCTCACGATTCCTGATTGGGAGGTGGTCGTGAGAGGCTGATCACCCCTTGTGAACCCCTGTAAACTACATGACGCACGATTAGGCTGTAACTCGGGCTGATTGGAAAATTCTCGCAGGACTGGAAAATCGCCCCAACAAGTGCAAACGAATCGCACAGTGTAAGCCCAGCTTCAGAAAGATAATTTTAAAAAAACTGTACTTTATCAGCTAAACACCTTCCTAACTATGAGATCTTATTATTGGTCAATATACTGTAAAAATGCAAACTGTAAAATGAGAAGAGATATTATGGACCTTGATGATTCAATGCTGTTGATCACCCAGTTCAGGGAGAGCAGCTGGATAACTGGGTTGGTTGTTCTGGTACAGACTGAACTGGTTTAAATCCTTTTAGTATCATGTGGCATTCCCCAAGGATCCATCTTAGGGGCCCTACTGTTCAGTCTCTACATGCCCCTCCTTAGTCCGATTTTATTAAATAACTATGCAGCTGACACACAGTTGTACATTACAAGTCACCAGGTGATAATGAAGCCATTTAAGCGCTTGGTTAATGCAGAGAAGAAATCAAAGCATGGGGGTGACACGTTTTTTCTTCAACAAATTAAAAAGAAAACTGAAATAATAATTTTGGACAGTCTTGACAGTGACGCTATCTCCATATCTACATATTTATTATCTGAAACAAACTCACAAAAATGTTTAATGTTATTTTAAAATGATTTAGTGACCCTTCAAAGCTAAGTTAAATAATGTTTATTTTTAGAGTTGCATTTTATTTTTCTATTCAAATTGTTAACTGAGACATCATTATTTAAGTTTTAACTCCTTTATTTTGCTTTCCAGCCTTTATTTGACCACTACATTGTACTTTTCTCTGTTTCCTTTCTTATGTTTAATTGTTGTGAAAAAATGTTTTAATTCTCTTGTTACTGACATGTGCTGTATATATAATATTCCTTGAGAAAAATAAATAAAGGAAGAAAGGGTGGTCTATTTTTTTTTCCATGTCAGGAGCTTTCTTCTCTGTGAATCCCCTGTATCTATTCAAAACCATGGGACTTTTTTCAGGTTCTTTTTTTTCCCTTCAGTCTCATTTAGTGTCTATAAAATTTTTTGAGCCACGTGTTACTATTCTTTCCCATTTCCTCTTTGTGGGGTTATTGTGGGTAATGTAAAGGTTGCAGTGAAAAGGTTAGTTTTTTTTCTAGTAATTGATGACATGTAAAAAAATTTCAATCAGCTGATTAACCGAAGGAATTGAAAGTAATAAAAAAAGCATTATTTGACACATATACTTTTCATATTGAAAAAGTGTACTGTATTCTCAGCAGTAAACATAGAACTAACACTTTAAACATGTACATTTAGCAGCAAAACTTTTATGTACCTACAAAATAAATGTTTCATGCTCTATGATATTGTTGACAAGAGTTTCATGACCACAAGCAGCAGAAAATAAAAGTTCAGAAGAGATCAATACACAAGTGTTTTTTCCCCCAGCCTTTTTATTGTCATTACGCTGTCACAGGTACAGAGCAACAAAATTAACTCTCTGCGTTTAACCCATCCCCTTGGGGAGCAGTGGGCTGCTATCATGGGGCGCCTGGTGAGTAGTGTTGAGGGTCTTGCTCAGAGACCCAGAGTGGCAGTCTGTGGGAGTGGGGCTTGAACTCAGAACATCAGAATTCCGAGCTCTATGCTCTAACCACTAGACCGCCAATCCACAAGTAAGTCTTATGAATGATCCGCCTATGAATGATCACACAATTCTCTATTCAAATATGGGAAGTTATCAGTTATAACATTTATCAAACCAATCCTGAGAAGGTGCCATGAAGCCCGAGACAGTACCTGCATAAAGTTAAAAAGGGAAAACGCTGAGGTATAATAGTAGGTGTAATAGTTTGCCATATCAGTGAGGGGCTTATTGGTACTGAAGCCATAGAACTAGAAGAAAAGAAAGAAGAAGAATATTTAACATGACATATCCTCCATGATATTGTTATTAAGATTACGACAGTGGCGTTGGATGTAGGAGTTTGCCCTGAAATTGAAGGATTGACGGTTCAAGCCCCGACTCCAACTTTCATTGTCGTTGTGTCCTTGGGAAAGACACTTAATCTGCATTGTCTACTGATGGTGGTCAGAGGGCTCGGTGGTGCCAGTGTATGGCAGCCCGGCTTCTGTCAGTGAGCCCCAAGGCAGCTATGGCTACAATGTAGATTGCCACCATCAGCGTGTGAGTGTGTGCGTAATTGGGTGAATGAATGTAGTGTAAAGCGTTTTGGTCAAGTCTCCTGACTTGAATATAAGTACATGCCATTTACCATTACATCCAAATGTTTGAAAAATACATTAATTGCTCCTGTTTAATTTTCATGAATGCAGCATTTTTGTGTTGCTCTTGTTTTGGTGTTTTTGTGTTTTGAAGTTTGCAGCATTCATGTCTGCAGTTGTTTGCATCTGTCGGCCACCATAGAAACAAATACAGTGAATTACTTTCTACAATAAATCATGAGTCATCACTCGACTGACAGTGAGTGCCTTCCACTGAGCTGTGAAATTCTTTTCAACTCTTTTGCCTTAAAAACATTCATGTTAACGGCTCAAAATACTCTTGCCTTTTCTGCAGAGCTGCATGAATATGCATTAGGACACTGCTCCACATCACAATGAAGTTGTTGTGTTTGTAGGTGAAAGCCAGAGGTGTCGAATCACCAGGGCAAAACTTTAACACCTCACCTCGTCCTATTTAGAAGTTTTTCTCCCTGAATAATTAGTATTTGTTATTTGAAAAAGAGACACGTTTTCCATGACCAGCAGCATTTAGCAGACGCATGTTAACATGTGCATATTGCATCCCAGGTGCGACTGAGGATGTAAGTCCATTCACGATCATGTGAATCCACAAAGAATGTTAACGCTCTCTTTGTTTGAATCATTTGCATGTTTTCTAAAGATTTGTGATGAAGTAAATCGTTATAAAAAAAATGTCCCTGCATTCCTTGAACCGAGCTCTGTGCATTCACCCCCACTGCTCCAGCTTTTGTTTCCAACAGATGGATGAAAAGAACCTGTAGCTTTTCCTCGCTGTTCTTTTGTCTTTCTGAACATTCCTGTGAAGTTTTACATTCCTTTAAACATCACCATAACGACATAGTAACAACAAGAATTTATAAACCCAAACATATTATAAATGGACAACCTCTGATGAACCTGGAACCATCTATGGTTCCATTTAATGGATCTGATTAATGCCAGCTATTGTTCATTTTTTCAGTTTTTATCCAAAAATTAAACCAAAAATTGTGTTCATGTTTAAACCAATTCTTCTACATAATAATATTTGCTGAGCACCACTCAGTTACTTAGAATATTGGTTGTCCACTTACTTAGGACAACCAATATTCTGATAAATACAACGAATAACATCCGACAGAACGAAACAGCAGAATTGAGGTCTAAACTAGTGCACTTTAAAAAAACGAAACTTTTTTAAAGAGTACATCTAACCTATGAGCAAAGGATATTTGATTTAAAATTGACTACTTTATCACATTATGACTAAATGGCTGCAAGTTTTAGAGTCTTATTTCGGTTGGTTTGTGGTTCTCTTCAGTCAAGAAAATAAATAATATATATGATTTCTGTCATGTTTTGGTCAGCAGTAAATTGTCAGTTTCTAAATTTTGTTTAACTTTGTTCCAAATTTTAAAAAAGTTGAACTGGCGTAGTAAAATTATGAGCTGATAGAGTATACCGTACTAATTGATATTTATAAGATTTTTCTTTGTTTTTTCTATAAGACTGTAGAGTACATTTGTTGCAAAAAAGGATGAATGTAGCCTGGGTGCAATACAGCCGCGGAAAAATTTTGAAGTAAAAAAATCTAAATGCGAATTCCTGATGCCTTAGTGTTTTAATGCTGTATAGGTTCAGTCTGTGTCCGTTTTTATCTACTCTCCTGCAGAATGTCACATGTGCAGCTCATCGGTCTTAACGTCACCCCTACATATTCGGACACTCTGAGCTCACCCTTTTCCCTGTCTTATCTTTTAGCATCACAATAACTTCTCTGATTTACTGTTGAATTTTTAACACCTTGTACCAGAAGGTTACGTTTGATGAGAATTCTGCAGTAGCTTCATGGCTTTCACACTGGTAGGATTCCTACAGAGTAACCCTTAGGGCTGTAGCATGATGGCCGTTACCTGAATAGACAAGCTGTGAATCCCTCATTAACTAGTCTAACTGTGGCTGCCCTGAAGGGCTGAAATAAATGCTTTATTCAGGTTTCTAATCAACATTGCTTCAAATGCAGTCCAGTAAAAACTAAAACATTGGAGAACTTTAAGGATATAAATGGGGGTAAAAAATGTTTGGTTATAGATAGAAACTCTGGTGATGGAACAGTAATCGTGATTATATTTTGTCTTTTTGTTTTGTTGAAACAGTAAATGGTTGAAAGGGTTGATTAAAAAAATCCACAAAGACTTACATCATCTAATTGATATAAAAGGTATAGAAATATATTTGCATGTATTTGCACAACCCATTGTCTAGAAAATTAATTGCAATCCATCAGTGGCACATGTTTCCTCCATGAGGTCCAGAACTTTTTTGCTGGTGCTGAGAAGATGTTGGTCCTGCAGGGTTGCTGGTGGGTCCATATCACTAATCTAAAGACAGGGAACACCCTGAATAAACAAGGAAGAGAGTAGAATTTGATTGCAAAATATATCATACATTTCTTTTCTTTAAGTAAAAACCTTCAAATACCATAATATGTATCTTTAATGACAAACATCTACAGTTCGTTCTCTTTTCTGTCTGTTTTTGACAGCTTTCATTTCAGCTACTCCCTTCTAGAGAAAGGATGGATGTGGAAGAAAAGGCCCTGAAAACTGCCGTGGTTCCAGGAAAAGCTTTCTGCAGCCGAAAAGCAGCTTACAGCTGTTTTTTGTTTTTTGTTTTTGTAGAAACGAAGCATTCTTGTTTCCCGGGATACCCACTATAATAAAAAACGGATGCAGTCGTTTTAAGCGAGAGTAAAACCAGATTATTTCATATATGTTAATCTTAGCTAAACCCAGATTATGTAATAGCTGTGGATGTGGATGGAATCGATGTTAATTTACCGTGGCTTATTACTCTGCTCGGAAACGCAGCGAGAGTCGGTCAAGAGCAAATAATTCTTACCTGAGTTCAGATTTAGTTCAGATTTCCTCTGCATTTTAAATGACCAGCAGTGTTTATCTCTGAAAGAAGAACACAACTGAATGCTGAATCTACTAGTACCACCTCCCCTCAGAGGAAATCAAACTAACATGCAGATGCAGAAAGGAACATTAAAAATGTTTTGCATCATCTCCTAATGTGTTTCATTTTATACCAAAGAACAAAGAACATGCTTACAAAGTCAAGACTAAGCTGCAAGCGCTAAAGCAAAGGATTTAATACAGATGACATGAAAATATAATTGTGATTTGCATGTTTTAGTCCTATAATCCATACCATTTTGTCCCTTTCTAAGAATTAATTGTCACAGTTTCATTCTGGGCTTTTCTTTCACTGTGAACCAAGGTCTTTCATTACTCTACAAAAGGCAGCTTCCTTTTATGTGTCGCCACTTAGAGAGGCTTGTCATTTTGTATTATGTGAACCAATGGTGAACGTCTGTGCAGCCTTGAGAAACAAAATGGTTAAAAAAAAAAAAAGAGTAGCTTTACTTGTAAAGCTGTATTTTTAAATATATTTTACTATAAGTGGAATAAATAAATATGTAAAAAAGAAATATATATATATATATATATATATATTTATATATATATATATATATATATATATATATATATATATATATATATATATATATATATATATATATATATATATTTTTTTTTTTTTTTTTTTTTTTCTCATTTCAAAAAGTGAAACTCATTCAGTGAACTATAAGGAGACTTTATTTCCTCTCCTGATAATTAGCCTGCAGATGACAACATCTAAAATAATAATTAAAAAGCTAAATATGCAGAAAGTAAAATAATCATCAAAACAAGTTGGGTTTTCATTACATCTAAACATAACTACAGGCTGATCATCTCCATTCCACACAGCATGATGCAACAGCTCACCAAAAAGGGCCCAGCCCAAATATCCACTGCATATGAATATACTCCTGAGAAACCAGACCCTTCTGTTTCTGTTATCATTATAATTTTTTTTCTGAATTAAAGTATTTTTAATGCAATATATCAATAATTTGATATACCTAACTTTTTTGTTTGGGATCGTGAGCTTTCTTACCAAAATAATCAAACCTTGTTGGCTAAGATAAACTGTCTTAACTCCAGAAAAAGCTGGACTGAAGGACAGCACAGAGGCACTAATCCTGGCAGCACAAGAACAGGCACTCAGTACAAGATCAATAGAGGCCGGGATCTACCACACCAGGCAGGACCCCCGGTGCAGACTGTGCAAAGATGCCTCTGAAACAATACAGCACATAACAGCAGGGTTTAAAATGCAGGCAGGAAGTGCATACATGGAACGCCACAACCAGGTAGCTGTCATAGTGTACAGGAACATCTGCCATGAGTATGGGCTGGAAGTCCCAAGGTCAAAATGGAAGACACCTCCTAAGGTAGTTGAAAATGACCGAGCTAAGATCCTATGGGACCTTAAGATCCAGACTGACAAACAGGTGATGGCTAACCAACCAGACATCGTGTTGATCGACAAACAGCAGAAGAAGGCAGTAGTGATAGATATGGCGATCCCAAGCGACAGCAACATCAAGAAGAAAGAACACGAGAAGCTTGAGAAATATCAAGGGCTGAAAGAGGAGCTAGAAAAGACGTGGAAAGTAAGAGCAGCGGTGGTGCCAGTGGTAATTGGAGCACTGGGGGCTGTGACCCCCAAACTGGGAGAGTGGCTAAAGCAGATTCCAGGTAAAACATCAGAGGTCTCTGTCCAGAAGAGCGCAGTCCTAGGAACAGCTAAGATGCTGCGCAGAACCCTCAAACTCCCAGGCCTCTGGTAGAGGACCCAAGCTTGAGGATGACAAATAATTAGCAAAAATAATGACTTGGCTTTATATATATATATATATATATATATATATATATATATATATATATATATATATATATATATATATAAAGCCAAGTCATTATTTTTGGTAATTGGTTTCAAAATTAAAATCACCTGGGGGAAAACGATTTGTAATTTTTAGGACATCATCAAAAGTAGATTTGGAAGCCTGACAAAGCAAACAGGGAACCACTTGGGCAGATTATGACTAGTTTTATTGTTGCTTTATAAAATTCCCCTCCGTAAAGTTCCTGTCAGGTCAGAGGCTGGATGTTTTTCTCTCTCTTAAAAAGTTCCTGTAAATAAAAGTGAAAGGATAAAGAAGTGGAACTTCAGAGGGAGGCAGAAAACGTCAGTGTGGGTGATGGAGAAAGGGAGAGGGAAATGAAAGAGGCAGAGAAGGCGTGGGATGGGGGAGTTTGAGAGGGGAGTGTCCTGCTCTCTGATTGGCTGCCGCTCTCTCTTTCTCTATGTGTGACACTAAAGTCTTGAGGCTGAGCGCTGTTTCTCCAGCTCAGATGTTAGAAAAAGCAGCTGACAAGCGCAACTGACGGAGATTTTATTATTTGATGCTTCTGGATTACTTACAGCTCTCCTTAAACCAGATTTAAACCCGGAATATTCCAGTTTATTTGATTTTCTTCACTGACAGCTGAAAGATGCTGCAGTGAGACAGAGGAGCGCACTGAACGTGTTTATTCATATGTGAAAGTGTTAATTGAAGGCTATTTGTTTTGGTCACTTCTGGAGAGAAGAAGCTCAGATCTACTCGGCTCCTGCTTGCTAAGGTGAGATTGTTTTTATTTTTTATATGTCTTGGCTGTAATGTTTGGTTCTGGTTATTGCAGTGCAAAATAAATACATTTCGTTTTGCATGCACTCTGTGTATATAAAATGAGAATAAATGTTGTTTAAGTGTGGTTGTTTGGTTTTGGAGCGCGTCCAAAGTGCGCGCAGGTGCTGGATGGAGCGCACTCCATATCCAGACCCTAATCCGCCTGAGGCAATTTACTTTTTTTTTAATGAACTCATGTTTTAGGGCTTCTTTTCTTTATACATTGCACCTCTTTAATCATCAGTTTGACGTTTAAATTTAGAAGAATCATTCAGCTGTTTAAACCTAACATTTACACAAAATGATCCTCTTCTCTAAATACTTTCAATGTTTTTAAAAAAAAATGAATGTTTGAAATCCGTGTCAGTTTCTCTTTATTTTAACCTCTCTACCTTATGGTTAAGAGGATTCCCTCTTCCCTGATGATCCCCCGCAGAGGTGGAGGGATCAGTGGGCTTAATCCCGCATCCCTCTCCAGTACCTTTGCCTTGTGCTCCTTGGCTTTCCGCGGAGCTTCTCGGCATTAGGAGCCTGGATTGGGGTTTCCCTCTATGTGCTGACAAGTTTAATCCGTTTACTGGTAATTTGGTTGGACTCTGATCGGCTGAATATGTGCAAATGCTTTGGGACCACCTGAATGGGTCATTGTTTTGCTTGGCAACATAGTTTCCTATGTTGTTTGAATCTGATATATTTCTTGTCCTTGTTTGTCCTGTTTGCTGGTTTTCACAAAATTTTAAACTTATAAAACCATGAAACAGTTACAACCAAATTATTTGTTGAATTGCATAAAATTTCACATTATTTTTTTTTATTCAATACAGAAAATAAAGAAAGCCAGCCTACCTGCTGGTTTTAGCTTCCCCAGTGTATAAGAAGATGGGTCAGATTCTAATAGTTTCTACTCCATATTTTTTCAGTTTTTGCAAACAAAAATCTTCCCAAGTGCCAAGATTTATGTGTCCTGTAAGCCAGGGTGGGGTGGGGGGTCACCTTTTTCTAGCCAGTTGTCACCAATGCTTAGCAACAAGCAACAAGTGGAGGGGGGGCAGCACTGTGCTACATTATGGTACAGCTGGGGAAAACGTGTGGTTTCGCTGGTATCTTCTTAAAAAGCTTGTAATAGCCTCAAAATGAAAACTTATAGCATTTTTCACACTGAACTCAGCCAAGAGATCTAGCTTGTACATGTTTGCAGAACATTTCAGTGTGTTATGAGGCATTGGTCCAATTTGGGACTGACTTTTTGCAATCCTGAGAAGCATTTTGCTCCCTTTCTTAGATAAGATTTGCCTTGACTCATGAAAATAAAACATGACGTTGTTCATAAAGATTAATTCCTCTTTCAATAACATTTACTCTTTTACTTAAGAAAAGGGGATTTATGTTTGTCATCAGGGTTAAGATCCAAGAAAATATTAAGCTGTTCAAAACGGATGCTAAAAAAAAATTATGTTTAGGCTAAAGACAAAAATGAGCAATTAATTTGTTTCCTAAAGACCAAAAAGGGGTTCCTATCGGTACAATGTGTCATAACTTTTGCATTTCTTATGTTTCTGAATGTTATTTCATTCTCCCCCCAAAAACCCAAACATTTCAGATGTTTGACGTCTCTAGATTAGAATCCCAGCCCGTTCTGGTTAAATCTGTGGAAGCAGCGTCTCTCTGTGTTTTCTGGGGGATTAATGGGCCTACTGAGGACTGATGATACCAGGTGACAGATTGCTTTAAGGAAGCTGCTATTTTTCTTGCTTGTTGCATCAGCTGCAAACATTTCCTCCACACTTAAAAACCTATTGCTCTTACAGCACCCATCACTAGTGTAAATTAGGAGGGGAAACGGTGGATGAGCTATCAGCAGCTGAACTTCACAGACTGTTGTGTTGCAGTCATCTGGATGGCTCATGTCATACAAGGAGGAAGAGAGTCGTTTGTTACTAAATGACAGCCTTTTTGATGTTTCATGGTTAGATTTTGTGTTTTGGGTCGTATTAAGTAGGTTAAAGTAAGTCTGACCTCAGGCCGCCTTCAGAGTTGATGCTATTCCCCTGTGGCTTCCTCCACTATCTTTCCCTCATTTCCTCAGGCCACAGATGAGTGAGATTCCTCATGCCTGTCAGTGTTTACACAGTGGAGTGGGGAGGGGGTTGCTGATGTACAGACGATCCCTCAAAGTGTCTCCAACACATTCTCCTAAAGCCAAACTCCAGGGATCTATTTTTAGTGGAGGTTTCTGATCATTTTCCCTTCAGGATTCCCTCTTTCACCAAGGTTTTCTGCTGTGACCCCTTTACTCTGTAATGGGATCCAGCTTTGTAGAGGAAAAAATAAGACTTTTAACTAAGATTTAGGCTTTTTCTTATTAAAGGTAAGGTAACGATCTGCTCATGAGTTGTCTTAAAGGCCTCTGAAGTGGTGATGCATTTTTTATGACGAGAGTTTGTTAACAACAGGGGTGGGGCAGAACATGAGGCACCCTGACCTGGTTGTACGATACCTTGTTATTGTGGCTCAAGTTAGACACCAGACTCCCGTTATTGTCCCTCCAGGGTGCAGCCCTGCCCATATTTTCAGAGGCAAAATTACCTTAGAGCTTTAACTGCTTAACAGCCCTTTGGCTTTGGAATTGAACACATCAAAAAAGACAAAGTTTTGCAGGTAATGTCACATTATTTTATCACAAAAAAGTCTGATTTTAGACATTTAAAATTTTAGCCTTTTTCCTATAAATTCCCCTGCAAATGTTAGAAAACCATCAATGCATTAAGCTCATGCATTGTAACCTGATATGAACTATGCAATTAAACTATTTCAGTAAGTAGAATTACTTCTGTTTTTATATCCATTTCAAGTTTCCTCAACAGTCTGTGGCAGATGGCTAATGATAATTAAATGATTTACACCATCTCTTGTTTTAGTGGCGTTGTGTTTGTTTATCTTAAACTACCACCCAGCCGCAGCTTCTCTGAACCAACAGTGAAGCGTTGAGTTTGTTTTTGTCTGCACTGAGGACTCAACATGTGGTCTCTCAACGCTATGCCTGGGCCGGCACCTGGAAGCCATGTGTAAATCACAGGGCCTCAGCTGTCTCTGCATGGAGCATCCATGTTTTTTTTTCGTGAGTAA
The DNA here is from genome assembly GCF_016077235.1 of Cyprinodon tularosa. Lineage (NCBI taxonomy): Eukaryota > Metazoa > Chordata > Actinopteri > Cyprinodontiformes > Cyprinodontidae > Cyprinodon > Cyprinodon tularosa. The sequence continues at coordinate 835,205 of NW_024038924.1, read as the reverse complement.
GGTTGCTGCTCGTTGGTAGCAGGAATGGAGATCCTCTCCTAAAGATGGGCGAAGTTACCATCAGTGGTGTTTGTAGCAGAGAAAAGTCAATACTGCAAACACTGCCACATATTAAGCAGTTAAACAGTCAGTGGGAGTGATGAACAGTTTCCTCACCTGCAGTGTTTCAAAGGACCTTAGTGTTTAGATTGCAGCTGGGAAAAGAGAAATAGTGACGTTCTCAGCGCTCAATCACCTGCCACTGCTGCTTTTCTCTTTACATGTCTTCTTTGTGTGCCCTGGGCATCTGTGATCATGCTTGGCTGCCGCTCAGTGCAAAAGTGTCCCTACATGTAAGTTATTGTCAGCAAAGGCCTCCCGGGAGTAAACAAAGTTCGCACAACTGTTGACTCTGTGTGTGAATATCCCTCCTCTTCCACCCTTCTGGCTCGTGATCTCCTCGTCTCTGAGGGGATGCCACATGGTGCGGCAGATGCCGAGGCCGCTGCGCTATGACTCCTCAACACCCGCCATTCTCATGGAAATGGCCACGGTTGTCTGCTTGAATAATGGCGCTGGTCTGTTTGGGCACATGTGCACAATAGAGCGGCATGTGTGCGAATAAGGAAGAGTATTAAAGATGTTTTATGTGAGGTTAAAAAGTGAATAAATGAGGAAGGTTCTGGTATCTACCTGTTCAAGAGAATCAGCTGAAACTGATTTGATGAGCTGATGTTTAGCAGGCTTTTACTCCAGGTTTTGCTAACCCTTTTCTGCTTGGCTGCACAATAACCCCCTGAATTTATTTGAACTACTTGTCTCAGTGTGTGGGCTGCTTCAGTTTTTATTCCTCTTGGCATCCTTGAATCAATCCCTGGCAGCTCTGCAGTGTGTCAGCTGTAAAGGCTTTTACACTTGGCGGGCAGCCACAGGGCGGCATATTGTCAAGAAAGGGTGGGTTTGTCAGGGTGTACCGGGTTGAGATTGTTGGACGGATTGTTGTGGAAAGAAAGGGTAATAAGACATAATCTCAAAAGGCTTCACATAAGGTGTGTGTATTAAGTCATTGCAACTGTTCCAAATCTGGTCTTGGATCAAGCTCTATCTATCAATCCACCCATCTTCTGAGCTCAGTAGCCAAACTCATTTCAACCAATCCACCGTGGCCCTTTCCATGTAGATGAGCAGAGATTCTACTCTGAGCCCCTTCACAAAAGGCAAACTCCTTATGGTTCAACTGCAACTCAGGAAAAAACACATTTCAGTCTCTTGAATTTCCAACGTGACCAATAATGAAGATCTGAATCTTAATCGACCGCTGAATTGAAAGCTTTGTTTGTTTGTGAGCTCGCTCTTGACTACTAAAAACTGGGTAGTGTTGGTATCAATAGATACATCTTTGGATTTTTCCACACAGACAAAACCCCAAGAACTCCTCTAATCAATGTATCTATTAATTTCAAACCTGTGGCAGAGGGCCTTGCTCTAAGATTTAAAAATAAAGATCTTCTCTTCTTCCACATGGATGTTCAACATTATGCACCTAAAGACAGAATGAAATGTAAATCCTCCCAGCTGGGAAGACCCTTTTCTCCAAACAGATTGGGTATTAAAGGGTGACTCCAGAACTCTAATATTATCTGCTACAAAGCACCTTAACATAATCAATCTGTTAACAATAGTCCAGAGAACTGCTGAAACGTTCTTCAAATGGCTTTATCCAAACTAGCAGGTGTACCTATTATTACCAAGCATTTTTTCATTTTAAACACATCCCTTAGCATCATCATCATTTCCTCGTATGTCCTGTGCTTTCACAGGTAGCGCCAAAATTGTGATTGCCTGGAAAACACAAGGATTTTACATCTGAAAGCACACCCTTGTTTTGCTCCAGTAGCTTTTCAATTTTCTCTGCCTCCTTGGTAACACAGCCACCTACTCACCCACCCACCCACAGTCACACACAAATACTCCTCCTCGCTGTGAGTCACGTACACATACACCACACATGACCGCAGAGGAACTGAGCAGACAGCGTGATCACACCGCGATGATTTCAGGGTGAAACAACAGTCAAGACCTCCTGCAGGGCTGCAGATTGGCCCAGAATCTCTCATGAGCTCCCACACATTTCGCTGCACTGTCAACGTGATGCCTGTATGCTTTCCAGTGTTTTAATGGAGCTTCATTTATGGTTTAATAGTTAGCTGTTACATTGTCCTGTTTGCAGGTAGGAAATAACGGCTCACAGAGCTATATTTCAACTTTGCGGATCAAGGTTGGGCTTAAACAGAAAGCTTACCTCCAGGGTTAAGAGTTCCTGTTTATCCACTAGACAGCTTAGGTTTGGGAAATTGTTTTTTCAGTAGTTGGATCATGGCACAAGTGAGCACTGTATACATTTCTCTCAGTTATAAGTCACAAAGAGACCAGAAAAAGTTGTTCTGGTGGCTCGGATCATCTCCTTAACCATTTTTTTATGACTCTCAGTCTCTAGTCTGAGTTGAGCCATTTTTCTGTTATTTCAGGCTTCATCAAACCTAATAGGAGCTAGTGTTATTAGTTCAGCCACCCAAAACCTCAATACTTAACATCTTTAGAATGTTTGAGCCGGTTTCAACAGCAGGGTTAACTCTGATTTAAACCAAGATAGATCTGTGCTTCTTAAATATCAAATTTTCTTATTTCCTCTCTTTAGCAAATCATCTGTTTATCCATTTAGACTAAACCGAAGCCCAAAATATGCATGGGAGGAAACGTTTTGTTTAGGGAACATGTGCTACTCCGTTTTCTTAAACAAACCTTATGCAGTCTAGAGTTATTTTTGGTTTGCTTGGCTGCTCTGCGGTTATGCCAGGAAAGGCAGTGGAGCATTTGTTCTGATGTTTGGTCTCTTTGTCTCCACAGGACAACATGCCGCAGACACCACCTTTCAAGGGGCAGCTGAACACTGGTGGCTACAACAACAATTTGTACGAGACCAAGGAGCAAGGCTACCCCGGCCTCTATTATCATGGCAGCAACCTGGTGTCCGGCTCCCTGGAGGCCCTCATTCACCACCTGGTGCCAACTGTGGACTATTATCCTGACGTGAGTGCTCATGTTCTGCTTTAGTTGTTTTAAAGTCTTTTAGATTCAAGTTAAAAAGTAGAAGCTTTTACTTTCTTTTATTGCTGCTGTAATGAGATGCTGTTTAGCTAATGAAAGCTACTTTCATTTTCTCTGTTTTTCTCGCTGCATAAAAGTTTTTGTTGTCATACCGGGTGTCTTATACGTGATTATGAATATTCTCTACATTGTCTTTCCTCTGCAGAGGACGTATATCTTCACCTTCCTGCTCAGCTCTCGCCTCTTCATCCACCCGTATGAACTCATGTCCAAAGTTTACCACCTGTGCTTCGAGCAGCAGAGACTAAGTGATCCTCAAGCAGATAAGGTATGTTCGGTTTGTACATTTACCAAACTAAATCTCGACTCCAATTGGGTGATTTGGTGTTCATTCATTGTCCGTTTGTTCTGTATTTCCAGCTAAGGCTCAGAAAGATCACTCCAAAGATTCTCCAGTTGCTGACAGAGTGGACAGAAACTTTTCCATATGACTTCAGGGATGAGAGAATGATGCGCAGCTTGAAGGAGCTGACCCACCGACTTGCCAGCGGAGATGAGGTCAGTACCCTTCCCTTAAATTTGCCTAATTTTCTACCAGCAAAACCCAGTTTTTTGGATAATATCGTTCATTAAAACTGTTCTTGTCCAGCAAAGCTTCAGGAACTGTAGATCTTTTGTAGAGATAGTAGTGGTGGGACGCAAAGCAGGCCATCAGTGGCAACAAAGCAGGTTTTGAGGCTGGCTGTGTGCAGAGAAAAGCCTTATTGTTTACCAGCTAGGTGGGCTTCGTCGTCTCTATGACTGCTCCGCTCCTGTTCAGCTGCAGAAGAGCTGACTCGTCCTGGTTTAGTGCACAGTGAGCCTCGGCTGTGCTGCATGAATAAAGGTAGAGCTGATCTGTATTTGTCCCGTATCCTCTGTTATCTTTGGGTCAAGTTGATGACCTTTCACTTTCAGTCATTTACATGCAGATAAATTGTGTTTATAGGCAACAGCTTATGCTTTATCTGCCTTGAATTGAAATGCAAGCATAGGCTTAAATTAGCACCAGAAGCTCAAAATCAAAGTAACTGTGTGTACTGTTAGATAAGGTCTTAGTCTTTCACTGTTCAGATAAAAATCCTGATTTGGTTTTCAGGTAAGAGATTCGTATCACATTTTATGAGGAAAACAAGGTGCAGTTTGTCAACTGAATCAAAAGGCTCCTTCAGAGAGGGCTTTACTCAGTTTATGATCTCTGAAAAGAAAACAAAACCCCTCTGAATGATCTTATGAAGTGCGACATTTACTCTGACTGTAATTTTAACAGTTATAAGTGCAAAAGCTGTTGGCAAGCTGTGCTTCTTCCGCTGTAATTTATCTGATTTAAGGGGAGTTTGAAAAATGTGTGACTTAAATACATGTAGAAAGCCAGCCTAGTAAAGATTCAGTTCCTTTACATTTCCTCATGGCACACTATAGTTTGTGACTGAAGATCTTGTTGAGATGAAGATAGGGTGATGAATTGAACTAATGTAGATGAGCAGGCAGGTAAAATATAATGATGAAATCTTCTTTTAAATTTAGTTACAGTTTTCTAGTTCAAAAGAGGAATTATTTGCAAAGGAGTTTATAAATTTGACTGCTTACAACAAAATAATTAGATTTTTTGGGGGGCATTTGCACACTGAACCTAAGCATTTCACATTTCTCACTATGGGTGTATATTATTTAGAATAGGGACCTGTTTCAGCCAATAAGAAAGCAGGTATTTAGCAGAGGTTGCTAGTGAAAAGGAAAAAAGATAAGGTTTTGTTACTGGTATTAAATTTAAATTGTATTTTGATGAGTTTACTTAGATTTTTCTTTGTTCGAAGAGTTTTATTTTCTTTTTTCTTTTAGTGCGAACCCTCAGTGGTTTCAGCTTTAAGGATCCTGCATCTGCTGTCAATCTGGTGCCACATGAACCAGTATCTTGTCAAGCAATCATTTTCCCTTGTCCTCTTCATTTCAGCAATGGAGCTTTGACAGTACCATTTCTAGTTATTTTTCACGTCTCCTTCTCCACAGTTCTGGGTGTTTAACTTTGAGTTATTAAAGATGTGCATCACCTTATAGAAGGCTTATCCACTCGAGAGCAGATAATCCAAACATGCAAACCCTTACCTATAAGGACAGACCTCAACGACCTCACTAATAAAGGCTGAAGTCAAACCTTTATCAAAAGATCAATGCATTCCCAGCTGAGACATCCCCAGCTTGCACCTGGAAATAACCTGGCTAACTGGAACATGTGTGCTCTTGTACCGTCACGCTGACAGGCACAGTTTCACTTTTATTTACTGCAGACATATATTGATTTTCATCTCATATTAACGGAAGCTGGCATTAAGCTTTCTGTTACTGCGCTTAAAAAAACAGAGGGCAATTTTCAGCAAGTTTCCATGGTACTTTCCCATGAGCTGATTTCATGCTCGGTGGCAAAGAGAGGGAAGAGAGGCTGTTAGATAACAGAGAAGCTCTGCTCTGCCAGTATTTCCATTCATGGTCATTTCTAAACTGGGTGTAACAAGACATGGGGCATTTTGTGGTAATGCTTTGAATAAAATTGGCAAAATAAAATATTTTCTAAAATGATTGTGGACGCGTTAAGTTCTAAGGACGTTTGCTTAGCAGCATCTAAGGCTGTAGATGTCTGAATAAAAAGAAAGGAACACATAAACACTAAATATACAAGATGTCAACACTGGAGGCATCATGCAAACACATGGCTTCCTAGTTGTTCAGCGTGACCAAGAACATCGTTTGGACAGGCTTGTTTTCAGGGAAATCCGGTGGTACACAAACCGCCTCAGCTAAAGTTTGTGACTGTTTGTTCACGTATCTGTAGGTGATGAACTGTTGGAGAGATTAAAACGTGACTTAGTTAATCAGCTGGTAAAGATGCCCTCAGGGTATTTCTTGGAAACAGTAAATGGAAGCTTTTCTCTCACAGAGGTGGGTCTAATGCCGTATCTTCATTTCAGAGTCTTTAACCGCATCTTTGGAAAACAAGGCACACGTGTGGTACCACAAGCAGATCTGCTGTGCAGAGTAACAAGCTGATTCTGTTGAGCCACAGCTCTGGGAAAACAGACCAGAGTCTGGAATAGATGCTCTGAACATCTGCAGAAAGCTGTGTCCAAACCACACTGAGAACACACCAGGACCTTGATCACTAGTGAGACTGTCATTATGGATTTGGTCGGATATATTAGGAACCTGCAGCTGAGAAGGGAATCAAGTTCTGGGATCTTTATTTTTTCTTTATTTTATTTTGTGTTTTATGTGTAAATTAATAGGGGAACAATGATGATCAGTTTTAGATTTTCCGAATTTGCATATAATTATAAGTATATCACTCAAATGAGGTCTGAAATAGTAAAATAGTCCGAAATAGTTGATGTTCAACCCCATATTGTTGGTAATTTGAGCATTTTTAATTTAGTACAGATAAGCATGTCTATAAGGCTCAGTAAACTCCCAAATTGGTCATAGAACAGTAAGAAATTAGCTCAGATCGCATTAAGTACCCAGTGATGCTAAGTTTACCCTTTAACCAGGATAAAAAAGTTTCACACATACTTAAAGAAAATGATGCCACTCAACCAAGATTACCAAATGCAATAAAAAAACAAAACAAACATGCCCTCAGTAATGAAGGCTGGCACAGATCAGCCTTCTGCCCCCTTCCTATTGCTGCCAGGGCTCGATCGGGGGGTGGGGTTTGTAAACAACAAACTCCTGCTATGCTCCCTCGATCGTAAAACCAAAGGACTCCCTCTCTTCAGCAAAAGCAGAACATGTTGCCTCTGAGATCTGCAGCTAAATTTATCCAAACCCAGCGTGTCCTCTGTTTGGATTGGGGACAGAAGCAACAGCAGATGGTTGACTTTGAAGTGGCCACTGGAGTGTTTTTCACTTGTGGCATGCTTCACTGTTGTCCAAGTGTGCAGTGGACCGTTTCTTTTACAAAGCTTTTTTATATATAGAAGCCAGATAGAAAAGATTTCTTTACTGTCATCAGTTCACGAAAAAAAAAAAAAAATAGTTTTAAGTTAACTTGAATATGAATCCTGGCTGTTCTTCACTGCCTCCACCTCCAGATCTGTTAGAACCCAGATTCTAAAGGCTTGACTGGCAGAAAGTCCAGTAAGGATAAATAAACTCCAACACTCTAAACCCCGGACGTTAAAGACCTCCATCTATACACAATTAAACACATGTGTATTTCTCCTCTCTAAGGACAACTTATGCAATTTGTTGGCTGAGCTTTGACTGTAAGGAAACATTGATCTAACTGTGGTCTGTTTTAAGTCAAAGGAAATGTTCCGTACAGGCTGACCTCTCAAACCCTGCTGCTACTGAGCCAAAAGCTCTTCCCCTCTTAAACTTAGAGTGTCTAGTAAATGGATGTTGATTTACTAGACTGATGTCTTGATTTATTTAATTGATGTCTTGTTGCGTTGCGAACAAAAGACAACAGACCTATTTAAGAAATCAGACATATTTTCTATGTCCGATACCAAGCACTCGTTAATTTTCTTTCCCTTTTATCCACCAGGTGTACAAGAAGGCAGTGGGCCAGATGAGCCAGGGTCTGATCAGGAGGTTGACGGTACTCAGCCAGTATGAGGAGGCACTGGTCAAGATCAACGGCACAGCGGCCGAGCGACTAACAGCTCTGAAGGCGAAATCGCAGGCAGCGGTCCAAAGAGACTTGCTCTCCATTTGCAACGACCCCTTTACTGTTGCCCAGCAGCTCACACACATAGAGCTGGTACGCACACATTTTCTATGAGTTTACTTTGGATCTAGATCTGTTGGCTCTATGTCAAGGACATGATGTCAACCACATCAACTTCCTCAGATATGTTTGTTCCAATGGTCCTTTTTATTCTCTTACACAACATGAGTCCCATGACTTTTAGTTGTCATGTCAAACAAAAATGTATCAATATCCCTCAGAGGGACATTCGGGAACCCTGATAGCTCTTAAATCCAGTGATAGCTCAAGACCTGAGCAGTGCCAGATGTATTGACCATATGAAAGGGAAGTAGAACTGTGATGTATCATCGGTTAGAAATCAGTGTTCTGGTTTGTTGCTACAGCACAGATTTTTAACAATGGTGTTTAACCAGAGATATATCAGTTAACAAATCAGACCTCCACAATTCAGGATTTATTTGGTAAAAATTAGAGTTTTAAAAGTCTAGGGGACATTGTAGCTAAAGAATGGAGGATGTAATATTTCTATTTCTGCTTTTAGGAGAGACTGAGCTACATTGGACCTGAGGAATTTGTTCAGGCGTTTGTCCATAAAGACCCTCTGGAAAATGACAAGGTAACACCTTCCTGCTTTTCTAAAAATAATCCAGTAGATAAGAAAGAATACACAGTGATTACACAATCTTCATTCCATGTCTGCATGCCTAGTAGCAGATTGGATCTTTCTTTTTATTATGGGTTGGAATGGTCTGCCTCTGTCTGCAGACGGATGTTAAGTTTACTCAACAAGGTTCCTGTCTGCTGTGCAGGTCAGAGTGAGGGCAGGTGATTGCCAGACTGTAGCAGCACCCAATATCCACTGCAGAATCACACGCACACTCTGACGCACCTAACTGACTATTTATCCAAATCATCCAAGTGTCTGAATTAGATGTGCATTTCATCTCTTAGCAACCGCTGCTGCAAAAGGGTTTTATATTGGGAAGGGGTGTGTGTTTTGGGTGGCGGCTCTCTTGTCTGGCATTCGGCTGCTAGGCAACAGACCCTTTTTTGGAAGCAGAGGGGGTTAGAGCTGCCATTGTGCCTCTGGCCACTCTGTCTCATACCCCAAACAAGCCCCTTCAAAAACAGAAATAACAGCATCCATGCATGTGTGTGTGTTGCATATAAAAATGTGCCTGGTGGCAAGAGAGACTACATGGGGGAGAGTGGCGTAAGGCCAAAGGAATGTGTGGTATTAGATCAATAGGAATCCACACAAAGAAAGTAAATGCCGCTTTGGACGACCATTGTCCTGACAGAGGCATGTTGAAGTTGAGGATGATTGGAGCTTATTTAGTGTGCTCAGTGATGCATGGACTGGGAGGAAGAGTGAAATGCAAATATAAGCTCTACTTCTATCTGGACAATTTTGGCATTGCAGTTACCAGCCTTGTTAATTGAAAACCTGTTATTGTTGTTGCAGAGCTGCTTCAGTGATCGCAAGAAGGCTAGCAACCTGGAGGCCTACGTCGACTGGTTCAACAGACTCAGTTATCTGGTGGCCACAGAGATTTGTTTGGTGAGTAACAAGAGTTTATTTTGTTAGATATAACATAATAGATAAACATATAACATAAAAACATTTTAGAAGCTGTTGTTATTTTTAGTTATCCTTGCATAGTCCTGGTTTAACTGTTAGCATATTAGGCAGAAATGTTTCTCTGAAAAAAATGACTAAACTAAATGTACTTTAATTTGGGGTTTCATTTACCTAATCTTTTTTTGTCAAAGCTGCTTTCTAAAAGGCTTAGATTAATCATTTGGAAACATATTTATTGGAAATTACCAAACTAAGCAGTTGAATTTGATTTAAATTTCCCATTATAATCCTGTTCCTTGTTTTTAAATCAGCCTGTGAAAAAGAAGCACCGAGCCCGAGTCATGGAGTTCTTCATCGACGTGGCGCGGGAGTGCTACAACATCGGCAACTTTAACTCCCTCATGGCTATCATTTGTGAGTGTTTGGTCCTCTTTTTCTTTCCTCTCAGTCAAAATCACTTTGGCTGTTTTAAGCAATCGTTCCCAGAACTTTTCATGCAGGCAAATCTTTGGAGCTGTTACTGATTACATTTTGTTTTATATTAGATCTATAAAGCTTAAACCAGTTACCAAAAGGTTCCCTGTCAGATCTGAAAAAGACTCAGTATATATGTTGTTGTGGAGCTCTTTTAAAGGTTCCTGTGGTCTGAGAGCACTTAGTCTATAATCTCCTCAGGCAATGCGTTGACTACCCTGGGGGATCCAACATCCAAGCTGCACCAATGAAGTAAATCTGGCTGCTCTCCCTGGCCTGAGGCCTGGAGTAGAGTTGGGGATCTTTGTGTCCAGAGTAAAGGGGGAAGGGGCAGAATCACAGGAGGACTGAGAACAAACTGGCAAAAGCAGATGGTTAGCGCTGACCAGATAGAGAGTCAGCACACAATGGAGGGGAGGGATGAGGGTGGAGGAAAGAAGGGAATATTGGAGTGCCAGCTGTCCTTTCCTCGTCTCCCCTGAGAGAGGGAGAGAGTGCCAAAGGCAAAATTGTCTACAACAGCCTCATCTCAAGGGAACAGTCTGGGTTATGCTTTACTGTAGTGCTGCATCCAAAAGGTTACTACTATCCTAAAAAAAGATATCTCCTAATTTACCTATAGAGTAGACATATGTGCAGATTTTGTGAAATCAAGGGGCTGCTTCATGGAAGGGTAAAACAAAAGGACAGTAGGCAAAGAAGAATAGTTTACCTATGAAGGGTTTGTTTTTATCACAAAGAACACCTTTCACTGTTGGCGTTGTTTGTGGATAGGTAAGGCATGGTTAGATCCCACTTTCCTCCAGTTTTTTAAGATGTAACACCCTAGCTGTCTTTTTCATCCGAGCTCAGGGAGAGATTGGTTCAGTGGTTTAGATTTCCGTTCTCTGAACATGAGCGGTCATTCCTGCTCGTCTAACCATGCAATGCCCACACCTGCAATGCAAATAAACATACAGAGGGATTAGCATATGGGAAGCAGAGAGCTGGGAGGGGAAACGAGGCATGCGTTAACCTCCATTGTTCCCTGTGGCCCCGCTGCATTGGAGGAAACAACATAAAGACGGCAAAAAGGAGGGGGTGTGCAAAGATGACTGCAAGGGGAGGGGAGGAAGGGTGGAGAAGGGAAAATGCCATGTGTTAATGGAATCGTGTTGGCTTAGATGTGCGATTTTTCCTTATCACTCATTGTGATGTGTTTTCTTTTTGTATTTGTTCTCATCTTGCAGCTGGGATGAACATGAGTCCAGTGTCCCGCCTAAAGAAAACCTGGAGCAAAATCAAAACAGCCAAGTTTGACATCTTAGAGGTGAGCCTGCGGGGAAGATTTTTTTTTTTCCCCAGAGACCCAACAAAGATTAGAAACCTCCATCTTAATTGGATTATAGCAAATAATATACTCTTTCTTTAAAAAATATATAATGAACCCAGAAAATTGATGCACTCCTCCCATCAGCTGGCTGAAAGAAATCTGCCTCTTCTTTTCCCTTGTATTTTTGGAAAAGCAGATACTCAACAGACTGAAAGGCTCCTGTTGCATTTATTGGCTGTAGGCGAGCTGCCAAAGCAGCAACTTGCTACCAACAGATTTTCTTTTACTTTCTGAATATAATATCATAAAGTCATAATATCTATGCAGAAAACATTTTCTCAAATATATTTGGAATCGAGGTCTTATTTTCTTAGAGGTCTTATTTTTCTCTTTGTGGTTTTGTGGGGTAACTTTGAGTCTTTTGAAAGGAGGAACTAGGTTCAAATCGTTGTTGAGTCAGTAAGGGGAATGTGTTGACCCATGAATAATGGAACAGCTAAAAGGGTGCACATGAGCTTAAATCAGTGTTTTTGAATCAAAGTCTTTGGTTATTGGTCACATAAGTCGAAGCTTTGGTTATATTCACTGTAGAGGTGTGTTAGGTTCCTGTTTTTAATAAAAACTCATCATTTCAGAATGCATCAAAACTGCAACGGCAGTTATAGAAAAACAGAAGCCTAAATTGAAGATCAGTTGTATTATTTTAAAATGTTTTAACTGCAATTAATTCAAGTTTTTTAAAATCCCGTACTTTATCATCTTACATTTTTGTTACCAGTAACAAAAAACCCACACGGGTGGGGGAATTTGATGCCCCAGATGTGGAAGGCAGATGCAGATCACTCAGCTCTCTGATACGTCTTGGAAAGCTCAGGAACTTCAGGGAAAGCTGAAAAAAACCACCTGCTGTCAGTCAGTCTGCACATTTGAAATGAAAGATCTGAGAAATAAACGATGAATCTGCTCGAAAGCTTTTCAAATACCTCTGTTGTTTTTTTCATTTACGTCTCAATGGAGATGATCAGCTTTCATTCTTCAGTCACATTCCCCCTTAAAACATCTTTACCTTCCTGCTTGATTCATCAGGGACTGGTGGAGATAAATCCTGAACTTTCTAACAGAGCTTGCTGCAGTGATGCTTACTTTACGCCATCATATATCATTTTAGCATGGAGGGTTTCTTATTTTCCCATGACTGCTGGGAAGCGGGAGATCCAGCACATGGATGTTGCCAACATATGTATTGTATTAACGTTGGATGGGTACCAAGGAGATCTGGCCTCACATTAGAGGTCTTGATTAGGACCCACTATCGTTGACTTAGTTTTAGCAAAGCAGCTGGGCACCAGAAGTTACTTTCCCTTTAAATAAGTAGTACAAAAAATAAAATAAAATCCTGCCCTGCATTGAACATAGAGTCAGATCTACATCTAACATGTTATGGGCACTAACATCAAACTTTCAAACACTGTTTCCATCTATATTAGAAGTTTGCTCACTCTATGCTCTAACCTTCACTGGATAATTAACATTGACTGTTTACCTCCATATAGCATCAGATGGATCCTTCAAGCAATTTCTACAACTACAGAACAGCACTGAGAGGAGCCACACAGAGATCCATCACAGCTAACAGTACCAGAGAGAAGGTGAGGCCTCAACCGGACCAGATCTGGTATAAATCCTGAGTTTATATCTGTCTGTGGAAGATCACAGCAAAAAATGTGTTTCTTTTCATTCAGACTCACTCACCCTCAATGTTTGCATGTCTTCGCTGAAGACTTAGTGTTTAGATTTCATACATCTGTCTGAGACGACCTCAATGAGTAATCAGGAGATTTGTGTCTCCTTCAAACCACTGAAAGTGCTGTTGCAGCAGGGGCGCTTTAAGCTGATGGTTGTTATGTAAAGAAGGGGGATGTCATGCTTTAGGGAAACCGTTGATGCTGAAGGAAGGAGGGGAAAAACAAATGTCTTGTTGTGTCTCGTTACCATCTGCACACCCCGTTCTCCGCCTTATTTACGCCATCAGCAGCATCTCCAGACGATTCGCACTGAAATCAGGACATTGCATAACAGCTGAGCTCTGGGTGGACACAGTGACCGAGTCATAAGAGGAGGGTCCCTTCGAACAGGGCCGCCTGCCAGATCACATAGTGTTCTCCGAGGGTTCCCTCCTCCTCCTACGAGCTTCCTCTCACGAACATTTTATTAACTGAGACAGAATGTTCTGTCATTATTCATTTGGCTCCCAGAGTTATTTTGGAGCCAAGATATCCAAACATTCCAGCATGAGAGGCCGAGGTCATGAAATGGAAAGTTCCCAGTAGTCTGGTATGTTCCTGCTGGTGACCTCCTGTTTTAGGACTGGGACTCAATGCTGACTGGTTTGCTTTGGACAACATTTCAACAAAACTGCCAAACTTCAAATCTGAAACAGACTTGGTGTATCTGATGTTTGGTTATTTAGCAACAGCCCTCTGTGACATTTCACTGAAAGGAATGTGGACAATATTCCAGAACCACATGATCTGCTTCTAATTCCGATTATTAACTTCATATACATGACAAAAGAATAATCTGGAAAACTGCAATGCTTGAATTTAAAAATTAACTAATATTAGTGAAAAAAATTAGTCACGGAGAGGAGAGCAGGGATCTGTTCGACGCGCTAAATCCAAGGAGGAAACGTAAAGCTTTACTGCAGTTAGGGATGTTTAGACTTGCAGACTTAATTAGCTTTAAAGTTGTGGTCAACAGAAATATTGGCACCCTGCCTTAGGCTCTCTCTGTATTAAAACAAACAAACAGCCCCTGAGCAGATCCAGGTGATAGACAATCATTCAGCTCCAGACAAATGCCAACACCCACTTTTAGCTCCACCCACACATGCCCATACATACCTCTAACACATGCACCCTACCGTTAGAGACAAGACAAAAAATGCATCCTTGCCTCTACCTTCTTCTGCCTTGTATCCTTCTCATCTTCTTGCTGCCTCTCCTTAACTTGTGTCCTTTGATTACTTCCTAACCTTCACTTTTTGCTTCTTTCCTTTAAGATTTTTAAAAAATATATATTTTTCAGATTATGTATTTAAAGGCTGCCCATTGTCGAATTTTAAACCTTTGAATTTAATGTCTTAAAATGAATGTAAAGCACAAATAACACAGACACATGACTCTGGAAAATCTAGCATGTTTACATGATGTGCAAGGAAGCTTGAACACACCTGACTCTCCTAAAAAATGTCCTTGTAAACAGCATCTAACCCCTGCTGACCACTTGCCGAACAGTCTGCTCTGAATTGGTGACCTCAGCGCTCCGTATCAGTCAGCTGCTCCTAAATTTTCTCCAAAACAAGCTTACAAATTAAGTCAGCTGAACGGCAGACTGAGAAGGAGACGAATCTGCACGACTGTGAAGGGAATCTAAAACCAAAGGAGGGTGTGGTGGATTTAGATGTTACATATGATTGGATGATTATTAGCATGTAATACACTGGAAAGTCAACACAAATTGCCTTTGATGGAGCTTTGGGCCAACTGCTGCTGCTCTCCTAAAAGCGTCCCCCTTCATAAATGTTTGATGTTTGGGGGCTGGGAGGTAGAAGAGAAGGAGGTGACAGACTGAGGTTTTTTTAGGTCAGCATCTTTCTGCAGATGCATTTAAGCATCACTCATATTTTAGGCTATTCATATATATAAGAATACGCTGCAAAAATTGTAAATCTAAGTAAATACATTGTTCTTACAATATGTGGTTTTTAATTACGCAGGTGAGACACTTTACCTATGGAATAAGATATTTACATTTAAAGCAAGAAAAACAAGATGCATTTTCTCATTTAAAGTGCACTATATCTAATTATCTGATTTTAAGAGTAAAAATACTAATTCCATTAATAATAATTAATGCACTCACTCAAATTATGGGTAAAACGCTTGTTTTAAGAAATTTTGACTTCTTTTCAGATTATTTTTGCAGCGTTAAAGTGCTCACACCTACAATCAAAAAAATTATATTCCATCATCTAAACTGTGAAATGAAATTCCCTTTCCTCTGCTTCTTTTTGTCTTTAGATTGTCATCCCTTTCTTCAGCCTGCTTATTAAAGACATCTACTTTCTCAATGAGGGATGTGCCAACCGCCTGCAGAACGGCCTCATCAACTTTGAAGTAAGCTAAATTTTGAATTTCCCCCGAAAAGCTAAAATAACAACAACGGTGGTTTCCCCAGCAACGGATTTCGACACTGACTTTTAATGTCACAAAGCGCTGAAGTATTTACAACACATGGCAACTAGTGACTGTTATTTACCACAACTTCCCTAAAAAATACATTAGATTACTAGGAACTAGGGCTTGAAATGTTTCCATGAAATATAATAGTGACCAAATGCTGTTTCCACTCACATTTGGTCTCCTGGCTATTTTAAGCTTTCACACCTCTCTGGGAAACTTTGCTCAGGCTTTTTTCTGTCCTTCAGCTATTTTTTTCATATTGTAGTTATTTTTCACCGCAAGGCCTATTAAAAGCAGAAAATGGGTGTTGGCAGTTTTAATAGTAATTTCTTCTGAATGATGTTTATTTTTATTATGAATTTGTTCCAGAAATTCTGGGAACTTGCCAAACAAGTGAGTGAATTCATGACATGGAAGCAAGTGGAGTGTCCATTTGAGAAAGACCGCAAGATCCTGCAGCACCTGCTGACCGCTCCCGTGTTTACAGAAGATGGTGAGCTGATCTTTGAATGACTTATGGGAAATGTTTGTTTTTCTCTCTTTCTTATGTTCTCAGCTGCTTTCATTAAAAATAAATCATGCAACATAATTCTTTGGAAAAAAATTAATTTAGTCTATGATCTTGTGTTTAAGATAAGTAACGATTCTATAACTTTTTTAATAAGAGTAATTTTAGCCATAGTAAACAGGGAAGACTTGTCCTAGTTTCTAACCCATGCTTGAGTGTAGGTCTGATTACAATAAAAACTTTTAGCTTGAAGTTGTGAAACTTAGCTGATATAAAGTGATCAAAGCAGCTATTTTAAAATTGTATGAATGATCTCCTCCATCTTTTTCTGGTTTGTGAAAAAAAAAAAGTTGAAATGGAAAAGCCCCATCTTCTCATCCCATCTTCCCAAGGGAAAATGTGCATTTATCTCCACTGATATGAACATATTTACCAATTATATCATTGTTGCATGATTTTCTAATATTGTGCAGCCCTGAATGGCGCCATCCCAGCTGATACTGGTTCTATCATGCAAAGGCGGCATAGATATAATGAGAGAACACCTACAGGAACGACTTTTATCATGTTTGTAGTCTACCAAAGGCCACAAACATACGATTAGTCATAAAAGTGTTGATTATCACATATTAAAAAAGGCCTGTCCATTAAAATCAAAGAACCTCGCTGGGCTTGAATTTGATGTTTTATATCTTGGATTTTCCAAGAGTAAATTTAAGATAAAATTATAGGCTTTAGCTGCCTTAGTCATGTCTTGTTTCCTTGGTAACTGACTCATAGATGGTGTCTCCTTATTTATAAAATTTTCTCTGATTTTTCTGCAGCTCTTTATCTGGCATCGTACGAAAGCGAAGGTCCTGAAAACAACATGGAGAAGGACAGATGGAAGTCTCTTAGGTGTGTAAGACCCCCTCCCTCCTCCTCTTCATCTCCCGCTCTGCACGCTCTTTCACCCTGAAGGGATTTGAGACCTTTCAATCACAGCGAACAGAATCCCCTGCCCCCAGAAATGACCACAGGGATGTAGGTCATGACAGGAGCCTGATCTCTCACTCTGTTTGATAAACACCACACACAGCTTCGCCCCGGCTGTGGTGCTTTTACAGGTGCGGAGGATAATCAGCTGATGGGAATCCTCCAGATCAGTTTAGAAAACAAAATGTTATTTTCACGTCTGAGTGCTTCACTTTTTTGGATGCAGTTTTTATTCTTTTAGTTGTGCATTTGAGATTTCACAGCCCTTAGTTCTATATATTTCCACTTTTTGTATGTAGCTAAAAAAATTATAGGTTTAACATAACCAAATTTATTGCAAAAATATCAAAGTACCTCATACTGCAATACAAATCATCTGCTTCTAAAATGAGTAGGTCAGATATTTACCTTAGATGTCAGATGAAACCAAAATACATTTTAGAATTTAACACATATATTATAAACACTAATATTGCCTGTAAGAGTTTTAAATGAGCTCCCCTTTGGTAAAGTGGACCTATAACTTTTAATATTCATTCACTTCTTAGAAGAGGACGTCTGTGAGGTCTGTCTGCCCTCTAGTGGCCAGAAAACAAAAATACAGTTTTAGAATTGATGGTAGTCAATTAAAAGAAGCTTGAGATTATGTAGTGAATTTACTATAGAAAACTAATGAATGCACTTGAATATTACCCCTAATGTAGAATACAAAATATTATAATTAGTATATAGTCAGATTGAAATATATGCTTTTATTATAACATCAATTTAAACCTAAAATATAATAACAATGTATCCTGTTTTCATTATGGACATAGCGAATCTAGAATGTTCTGCAGGCTTCTTTTGATGCAGAATTGATGACATGTGAAACATCTTAGAAAAGATATATTTAAAGAGGGGAAGTAGCAGAAGATGGAGAAGCTCTTTTCCCAATTTGTGTTTCAGCATGAGCCTAATCAGACACATAGAGTCATAGATTGTGTCAGGCGTCATAGGTGGTCGTGTTTTTACCCAAAGGATTGGGATAAACCTGACAGGCAGATCCACTCATTCCTTCACGTACGTCACATTTGGTGATGAATTGCATTGCTAAAGGCTCTGCCTCCACTTCAACACCAATCTGTCACTTCCCTCCAATATAAGCTGTGCCAGCAGGACATGCTGCTCTGGGTGGATGGTATCAGCTCATCACAGCTAGGCCCGTCCAATCTGTCTGCCAACACATGACCGTTGTGACTCATTTCTCTGGCTCAAAATTTTGAATATGTCAAGACATCCTGCTGTAGATGCCTCCAAGGGCATCTATCCAGTCATATCCTCACCTTTCTGTACTTATGTGTCTCTCTGTGTTTCCTCTGCAGATCCACTTTGCTGAGCAGAGTTTAAAGCTGAAAAAATCCCGGAAGGGAGGAAAACTCAACAGGCAGAAGGCACCATGTCAGCACTGCTGTTGTCCAAGCAAAGTATCCTGATCTCAGAAGGGAAACGACAATCTCTCCTCAAGCTGTGGTGGACTCTGAATGTCCCAGTCCCCAGCACTGAGCTGTGATTCCCCACCCTGCCCTCCAGCCCCTCTGCCCACCATGCTGTATATTTTAAGACAGCTGTTTTCCATCTCTTTGTATGACTTTTTAGTCGTTATGTTAAAGACACACTACGGACCTTAGAGGTAACAAAGAAGGTTGATCTTTCTCTGTGCAAAGGTTTCAGGGGCATGTTGCAACCCCTGATGATTTAATACTTTTATTATTGTGTTAGCTGCTGGTCAGCTCACATGGCAGATATGCTACATACCTTCCTCTTCCTAATGCCAGCATTCTCTGTATGGAGAAGCTAAACCTTAACACTGTAGCTCAATAGGACAGCATTATTTCTGCTGTGCATTTTACCTTCTTTTCTCATTCCATAACTTCTGATTAGTAAGTCAAACAGTCTGTTTGTGACGTGTGTTTAAAAATGCACTGGCTGTATTTCAGAAAAGCTTCTTTTTTGTTTTTTTGTTTGTTTTACACTTATGAGAACATTTTAAAGTAGAAAACAACACTTATTTAAATCTTGGCTGACTGGTGGTGTGGATTTATTTGTTAGAGGATTGCTGTTCGAAAGCAACTCTCTGCTGCTGAGGTTACATGCTGCCCCCTGGTGGTCGGTGCGGAAAACAATTTGTGTGTTTGAAAATGTATTACATATTTGTTTTATTTATAAATGTGTGCTGTCATGTTGTGTTTTCATTTTGTTATTTAATTTTGTACTAGATTCATATCATGCTTAGCCCTCAGAATTTCTTGATAATGTTATCTTTTCAAGGCACCAGGTCAGAAGATTAAGTTAAATGAGTTTTTTGACTGATGTCTGCTTTGCCTTGACGGTTTTCACACAGAATCTTGTTGTTGTTTTTTTTTTTATATATTATTTGTGTCTGTGTCACTTTCTCACTCCCTCCCTGTGTTAATGATCAATTTGTATTTGTGCCACTGAAACAGAATAGAGAAACCGTTTATAATTGATTTAGTTGTGTTAAAACGAGAAAGTTAATAAATAGTTTTGTCTCATCAAACGGCTCTAATTGATGTGTTTAAACATTTTGTTGTAATTTATGATACAGGATACTTTTGCTAGAATTGTAAAAGATTAAAGTATTTGGCTGCAATGACTCCAAACATACCTGAGGGAAGCAAGCAGTGACTTTCAAACATAAGAACATTGAACCTATCGCCAAGCATAGTGGTGGCACCATCATGCTGTGATCTATAAGCAGCACTCATGCAGAGTGGAATGATTGAGAAAGCTGCAAAATTCCTTAACCTCTTAAATCAATAACTGCTGACACAAAACTTCTCATTTGCAGGATCTAATATAAAAAATAACCAAGTGTAAAATATAAAAAAAATTTGAATTACATCATTACATTAAATGTCAGCCTATGCATTATAGCGGCTGACGCACCAAAACTATTTGTCGATCTCCTGCTTCATTCTCTCATCAAATGTGAACAGGAGCCAAAGATATCTGAACTCCTACACTCTCCTCTGACCTGAAGAAGATGAGCCACTTTTTCCCATTTGAGAACCATGGACTGGGACTTCTAGGGGCACTGGGTCATGGTCATTAGTTGGTTAAGATCATTTTTGTACAAATTCTACGAGAGTTGTGATTATAAATTGTATTTTTTTTCCAGGGTAGAAGTCTCAGTGTGGATCCAAAAGTTTGTAGCTGGTGAGGACTAATGAAACAGGGCTGAAAAGGGGAGGTCTGGTGATCTTAGCTGAGATTAATCTCAGATAACTAGAACAACTATAACAATAAACTCAAAGCAACCAGCAAAGCAATTAGTATTATTTTTAAACACACATGCATTTTGCATGACTGAAAATAACAAGTGTCACAGACAAGTTTCAGATGTATGTGAGGTTAAACACATTCAGGTATATAATAAACTGAAGATTTAGGTTATAACTAATATTCCGGCTAAAACAATTATTCAGATTAATCGTGATTATTTATTGAAATAATCATCATGTAATTTAGTAGTCAATTAATCGTTAACTGGAGTATAGAGAGTGTCAAACATGCACTTAGCTGACAGAGCAACCCATTTCAAAATTTATTAAAAAAAAATATGTGAACATTTTGCATTTAAGATAAAATAGGGAGTGGCAGCCTAGTGGTTAGGAATAGATCTTGGAATCCTGAGATTCTGAGTTTGAGCCCCACTCCCACAGACTGCCACTCTGGCTCTCTGAGCGAGACCCTTAGCCCCACATTGCTCCCCGGGTGCCCCACGGTGGCAGCCCACTGCTCCAATATGAGATCAATAAAGTTCAGTTATATTATTATTATATATATATTAAAAAAAATTCTGTCAATGTGCTCTATCCAGAACTCCTCAAGTGGAAACGTTTTAGTTTAGTTTTAGTTTCACCTGGTTTAATTTTGTAAAATATCTTCTTTTGTTTTTGGTACCTTTTGCTATCCGATTATTAATCGATTACCGATTAATTGAAAAAATAATGAACAGATTATTTGATTTGCAAAATAATCGTTAGTTGCAGCCCCACTAAATATACATAACGCAGACATTTGTCCTGAACTGCACTGTGGTAATATTTCAAGAAATCCAATAAAACTTTGAAGCAGAAGATTTGAGATCATGTATTAAATTAGATCAGTTTTTCCCCCCAAACATGATAATCCTCATTAATTAACATTTCAAAGAAGAAAATGTATCCACCATCTCTTCACAAAATGCTGTTTCTATTCTAAAATCTTGAAATCAAAATAAGTGTAATTCTTTAGAAATATCTATAAATAGTAGATAGTTTTAAAACGATTTTAAGTTATTATTTTTTAAATAAAGGCCTTATATTATAACAGTTTTAAGCTAATTTTAGTTATCTGGACTGAGACTGAAAAAGCTGGCTGTTTGTGATGAAAAAGGTTGCAGATGTCGGAAAATTAAAACAGCTCTTTGGCTCCACACGGTGTCCTGATTTTTGAAATGTAAATACAAGCAGAAGCTTCAGTGTCTGTTTTACAGGGTTCAAGTACATTTCATATAACAGCTTCAGGGATAGTTCAGATTTTGTCGTTTCGAATTTATTATTTGACATTTTCATCCAATCTGAATCTTTATGAGGCTAAAAAACATTATAAGTCAATATTAATAAAAAAGTAAGAAAGAAAAAGAAAATTTATTATACAAAATAAATGACCAAGTTTAACTGCATGTATTGTCTTGGCACCTTACAGCAAAAATTTAAATTCAAACTCCATGTTTTTTTTTAACATTGAAAGAGGCTTGATTTAAGCAAAGCAACAGGAAGTTTAATTAGGATCATTAATAGGCCAAGCTTGATGAAACATGCATAGAAACAACTTGTTGATGAAGATTCTCAGTCATCCAGGTCATTCCCAAAAAGTAAAAAAACAAACAAACCACAAGCAACATTTTGGATTAGCTTGATTTTTTTTTCTGTCTGTGTGTCTGCACCCATGAGGGATCACATTTAACCTCGATTAAACCTCAAGAGATCATGGCCTTAAGTTCAGGCATGCATTTGATGGACTTTTAAAACAACTGTTTCAATAAAAAATCTATTGAATAAAGCTTAGAGTCTTTATTTTCCCTATCAATTTGATTACAAGGAGCAAAAAGGAGGCACTCAGAAAAGTGTATTTTCCTGGGATAACGAAGCTCAACAAGTTATGATACAGTAGTAATATTAATATAGCATTATTTTAGATTAACAAAATTTTAAAATCATGATGTATTGAAGATTTTGACAAAGAATAACTAGTCAATAGCAGGTGTTTATAAGAACAAATACTGAAAACCTTGAAATCGATTTACCTGCCTGTTTAATGCAACTGAATTAAAAATGTGCATTTTTAAGGGTTTTAAATGCGTCAACAAACAGCTACTCTCTCACGCACTGTTATTTTGAGTTTAGCAAAGCATCTCAGTCACACTAAAGTTTGGACTATGATTAGGCCCCACCAAAACCTCTTTTTTTGCATTTAGCAGTAGACTCTCTGTTATGTTTTAGATCATTGATCTGCTTTGTAAAACATTAGTTTGTCACATTTGAGCAAAAGGTTACAAATTGGAATATCCTTTAAGATTTTATGCCAGAGATCAGAATTCCATCCATGTATTACAGCAAGTCATACAGGTTCTGAAAGCAACAAAGCAGCCTAAGAGCGCCACACTACTACCACCCTGTTTGACTGTGTGAATGATGTCCATTCTTTTTTTCTATAATGGTTCCTTTTTGTTGCTAATGTAAGAGGGTGCACATCCCTAAGACATTTTCTCTCTTCAATTTTCAGAATATCTTGTTCTGAATCCTGACTGCCTCATGTTTTGTTTGTGGAAAATGGCTGCTATGCTGTTTTAAAACAGATCCAAAGCTTTGAAAAGTGCTTTAAAAGGATTACCGGATTGAAAAATGTCAACTACTTTGACATCAAGTGCTGCTTTTCTAGATATTTCAGTCTACTTAATGCTGTCAGAGAGGTGATACTTATTTGATTATTGAATTCTAAAAGAAAAATGAAAATCTTTAATTCAATACTGGATGTTGCATTTACTATGCCTTTTCTAATCTATTATCACAGTTTGTTCAGTGTAAGAAGCATTTCAGCACCACAACAGCTCAAAAAGAGAAGACAACTAGATAGCGAGCATGTATTATGTATTCGTGTAAACTTTGTTTACACGAATACATAAGGGAGGGTAACAACCTAAACAAAACTAGAGATCAGAGTCAACTAATAAAAGCATGATTAGTGCATCTTTTGTTCTATTTCATCAGGCATTGGAAGGCTCCTGTTTAAGCTGGAAACATCTGGGAACATCTGTTATGGATCAACACATGTTGCTGAAACTTCTGAAGTATCAGGATGGAGAAAGTGGGTGTAACACAAACACCGCAAATTTTCGTAGCACATTGTGCTGCCTTTACAACCTCCCCCCCAAAAAAATTATTTTCTCAAGATGTCAGGAAGATTTCATCAGATTTATACCAGTAAGTAAAACTGTTTCAAGTTTCTATACAGATGGATAAATATTCATTTTCGCTCGCTGTTGCTATCGGGTTCTTTAATGATTTCTTTCTGTTCTTGTTTAATGACTTAAAACATCTTTTGATCTCCTGTCAGCCTCTCTGTTCCTTTTAGATTTAGTCTGGACATCAGTGACCTGAATCATTGTTTCTCTGTGTCCTCAGTGGTGCAAATGAATTGGTGTTGGCCACTTGCCATTTTTTTTTTCTGTCAGTGGAATCAGCTGCAGGCCACAGAGCTCATCACAGGCTGGAAAAAAACCAATTAATCACTGGTTGGTGTGAAGGACCGCAGCATGCAGTCATTTACATCTGTGAAAATCAAAATACCTATCAGTCAAACAAGAGGGTAACACAACTAGTGTGAATGCATTATCTCACTGAGTGTTATACTGGTTTCTCTGTCTATCAATTTTATTGAATTTTATACCCAACTGAAAAAAGAGGTGCTTGAATGACAGTTCGACTGATGCATGAAAATCAGAGTTATGAACCAACCTTCTTCCTGTTGAGCATGTTTACATTTTCTTAGAATCCCTTCATATAAACCAAAAAGCCTACTTCTGGATTTACTTGAAATAAAAACAGCTTTAACTGAATCCCATATCTGAGAGCAAATCAAACTAGTTTCAGTCTGAATATTTCATATGAGATCATCCACTAAAAATTCTCGCATTGTTCTAGCACCTGCTGTTAACAAATGATCTGCATCATCAAAAGGGAGTTGGATTTGAAAACAGGCAATTGGTCCAGTTCTCCTAAACAAGCTGCTCAAGCAGTCTCAATTTACATGAACAATTAACATACCTAGCCCGGTTCTGCTAGAGGTTTCTTCCTGTTAAAAGGGAGTTTTCCTCTCCACTGTCGCCACAAGCATGCTTGCCTTTGAGTCAATGTAATCAACTGGTTTTCCTCAGATAGAACTTTGAATCAAAGCACCATATAGATAAATTGAATTGAACACTTAAATGTGTCCTATTTTTCTAATGAGCAGATATTATTATGAATATTTGTTGTGTGTCATTAATCTATTGATGGATTTATGAACTGAAAGTAACATTTCTGACACAGGTCTTTGTGGTATGTTTTGCTTAGCAGTTTTCATGAAGGAATAGATAAATAGATGGATGAACTGATTGTTTTATAGAATCACTGGAAAGGAGAAAGATGGATAGATAAATGCTGAACCATGTTTAGAAAATAAAGTTAATTTATTTAACAAGATAGACACAAGAAAGACAAACTTGAGCAAATATTTATGAAAACAAATATATAATTGTTATAATTTTTTAATACTTGTTAGTTTCTTTTAATGAAGAAAATTGAACATACTTCCAACAATATGGGGAATTATATATATATATATATATATATATATATATATATATATATATATATATATATATATATATATATATATATATATATATATATATATATATATTTACAGTATGTTGACATAACACGAGTTATTTAGTAAATAGGTAAATAAATCGACGGTGACGTCAGTTGCGGTGCCCGCGTGCCGGAGGAAGCGGCACACACAGCTGGTGAGGAGCGCGCGCGCGCAGAGTCAGCAGAACAGCCGAGCAGTAGTTAAAGGGGACCGTTTTGTCCCGATGGTTCAGTCAAAACCGCTCGGTTCTGTTGGTTAATCCGCAGCTGGACTTGTCCGAAGGCTCCCATAGAGAAGCAGGTAAGAACCGAGATCCTTCCCGGTCCCGATCCATTCCCCCGCCCGTCTCATCAAAGGCATGACGACGCGTCGGAAGTTGCAGGTGCACGCGCCCTTTAGATGTTTTAATTGGCTAACCTTCACCAATTACCGTTTTCATTCGCTCAATCTTAAAACAGCAAAAAATTAAACGACATCTTATAATATTTATAGTTTTTCTGTAAAATATTTTGTCTCTGATTTAAGTTTTAAAAATATAGCCTATTAAGAACAAAGAAAGGAAAGTTCTAATTCTTTTAGATTTAACATTGAATTTTGTATTTTATTTCTTTAAGTGTGGATAATAGTCTCTTCTGACCATGTATTTCAGCAGGAATGTCATGAATAAAATCATCTGTATGTGTGAGTAGGCAGAGGCAGACCAGACAGCAAGATTATTGTTCTCTGAAATGTTTGCCAGTCTCAGTCATATGCTGGACATCAGACTTTAGATGTTTTCTCTAATAATTGTGTAGCGATAATGTTTCTGTATCCCTGATGCTCTCTAGGCAGACTGAGAGTGCCTGTCCATGTAATGCAGTACTTCCTGCCTTTTGAATAATAAATGAACAAGACACTTTCATTGAGAATTATACATTGGATTCGCCGTCTGCATCTGTCCTCCATCGCCTCACACTATAATCACAGATTAAACAGCATTTAAACGGATAATAAAAGACAAAGGCTGAGACATATGCGTATTTTTTAAAGAATCTCAGGTCCCTTGAGATTTAAATATGCTGTTGTCTCCCTGCACAATCAACCTCCACTAGTCTCTTTTGACTGTAAATATTTGGTCTTCCTCATTATTGCTTTGTTTTGATCTTATTAATTCATGCTTTTTTTCCCTGCTAAAGAACAGTATCCCCTTAGCATGATGCTGCCACTGCCATATTTCACATTGGAAATTGTGTATTAATAATGTGGTGAACTGCTTGTCCAAAAAGTGTTTTTATCCCTACAGCAAACAGCAAACAGATTTTTTAAATTTATTTATCTGGATTTCTTTTGACAGTGACTCCTCCCATTCTTCCATAAAAGGCAGCTCTGTAGAAAGCACAACTGATAGTTTCTTTAGATAGAGTCTCCAACCTAAGCGGTAGGTTAATACAGTTTCTCCAGAAAATCTGGAAAAATGTCTAATGTTTTCTTGCCCTAGTCGGACATATGTAGACAGCCATGTCTTGGTTAGTCTGCAGATGTGCTGTACACCAAATGGACTTTATGATTCTGTTTGTTCACCAATGTTCTCTTACACACTTGGCAAACCTTCATGGAACATCTTTTGATCCAACTTACTACTTGTGTAACCTCTTGAGTGGATAAGTCAGACTAGACTTTGAAATGCTAAAGGAAGTTGAGTAGTAAGGCGTTCCCCAAAAGTATTCTTTCTGTGTAATATAACATTAACTACTGAGGGACCAGTACATTAGGCTGGATGATTATTTTTGCCCCATTTCGGAAACTTTTGATTTACGTGCATGTTTTTGCTTATTCATAAGTGCCTCCAGCAACCAAGCCTTGAGATCTTGTAGAGTGCATGCATCGCCAATGGCCTTCATTTTTCAGCTGTTGTTAATGTATGGTTCAATTTGCTTACGATTGCTTCTTCTTTGTTTAAATGAAGATCTGTGTAATATTTGCTATTAATATGTGATTCTTATCATGTAAATTGAGGAAGGACAAGCAATACAGGCTCCAGGAATCTGCCTAAAAATATGGGTAGCACATATCAGAGTTTGGTTCGACTGATGTCAAAATAATTGGTATTGGTCATGGAGTCAGCCTTACAAAAAAAAAAAAGACTGTGTTGATTGATTTCTATTAGTAAATGATACCAACAGAAAAAATATTTAATGAAACCAAAATATTTCCTGATTTTAAAATACTGTCTTTCATCATTTTTGCAGATTTTATCTCTCCATTACGTCCAAAGATGGGCAATGGTTCGATGAAGTCGAAGCGTTACAAACCCACTGAAACCTCTGTTTCTGCCGCCAATGGCCAAGCTCACAAAGAGCGATGCAGCGCCCACAAAACATCATCGCTGGACTCCCTGAGGGCCCGAGTGGATGAGCTGGAGCGAGAAGGAAAGAGGAAGGATGAGGAACTATGTGCCAAAGAGCAACAGATCAAAGGTCTTCAGGAGCAACTGGCCAAGCAGACCCGGGTTCTGTCTGAGCTCAGCGAGGAACTCCAGAACAAGTGCATCCAGCTTAACAAGCTGCAGGACGTGCTGAAGAGCGGGGCCCCGACTGGTCTGCCTTCAAGGCCACCTTCTGTCAAAGCCAGTGGAAAGAGCAGCCCCAATCTGAGTGTCCGCATCAAGGAGACCATGAACAGAAGAAAAGGAGCTAAAGCCGGAGTGTCGGCAGAACCCACGTCGAGCAGTCTACCAAAGTTCTCCTTTGAGAAGGCTCGAGTACCGAAAGATGTGAGGTGAGATGCTTGTGTTTTCAGAGGAAGCAATAAACAAGGACAGAGAGAAGCCTGATGAAGGTGCAGGACACCCTGAGGCTCAGTCAGTGCTACCTCAGTGGGCAGTGAGTGGGAGGAGAAGTGAAAAGCAAGCAACAAAACAAAGAGCATGTGCAGATTTTTATTAACATTATTCAGGAGCTGGTCGTCACTTTAGATTTAAAGGTTCAATCCAACCCAACCTGGACATTTACCTGGTCAAAGCTCACTGTTGTTTCTAATAAATATCTAAGGAGTAAGGCTCAAGTCAAAAAGAATACAGAAAAGCTGAAACCTCGACTTTTCTTAATCAACACCTGCTATTTTGGGCATCAAAATGTCAACAGATGACCTCACAGTGAAACACACACATACAGTTTGTCCCTGATGAGACGGGAGCATAATTGTCTTTCTGTAAAACTGAACTGTAATTTTATTGATTCCTGCTGCAGTGCTGTGTTACTGTATGTCCCGCCCCAGTAAAGGTTTATCGGATTTAGGGAGTAATTTGATCTGAGAATATTGCTCATGGGAGACAGGATGCTACAGTGAAAAAAAAATGATTTAGTCTGTTTGACATGGTGCAGACAGTGGGTAAAAAAATGTAGGTGATTAAAATGAAAATCCATAATTTTTATCTCATTAAAGTATTTTAATGTTTGAACAGTGGGACTCTTGGAAAAAAGCCTATTTTGAAGGAGCAGATGGCCGCTCACACTGAGCCTGGTTCTGCTGGAGGTTTCTTCCTGTTAAAAGGGAGTTTTTCCTCTCCACTGTCGCTACAAGCATGCTTAGTGTGAGGGATTGTATTTGAGTCAATGACTCAATGCAATCAACTGGTTTTCCTTAGATAGAAAACTTTGTATCGATTTGACTGGATGATCTGGTTGAACTGTAAAGTGCCTTGAGATGACATGTGTTGTGAATTTGGCGCTTTATAAATAAACTGAATTGAAAATTGAATTGAAGCAGTATTATTTAGCATAGCTCAGGTCCATGCTGCTTTTGTTGACATCAAACATAAAACTAATCTTTATATAATCAAGTCATTTAGTTTCAGCTGTGTAACAATGGTAATTCCCTTATGTTGTTAGAACAGACTTCATCACATGACTATGAAACATGTTTCAAACAGTTAAAAAACCCAAACCTTTATAGCTTCTTGCTCCTCTTATGACATCTACATGTCTCTGTATTTATGCTTAAACATTAATTCAATATTCAATTAAATTGTTGATTCAATTCAGTTTATTTATTTAGCACCAATTCACAACACATGTCATCTCAAGGCGCTTTACAGTTCAACCAGATCATACAGTCAAATTGATTCAAAGTTTTCTGTCTAAGGAAAACCAGTTGATTGCATCGACTCATTGACTCGAATGCAATCCCTCACACTGAGCACGCTTGTAGCGACAGTGGAGAGAAAAAACTGCCTTTTAACAGGAAGAAACCTCCAGCAGAACCAGGCTCAGTGTGAGCGGCCATCTGCTGAGGCCGACTGGGGTTCAAGGAGACAGAAGCAGAGATACAGAAAGCACCTGTAAAAGCCGGCCCCATCCAGGAAACACACAGCCAGGGAGATGAACTCCGAGCCTGCTCCCATGTCAGAGGTTGTTGTCACAAATATCCCTCTGTAATTTAATTCAATTTAAATATAATGACCAATTCACAACAAGTCATCTTAACACGTCTGACCATATGCCTACATGCTTAACAGGGTAAAGTTATTTCTTTTACAAAGGCAGCACCAATTAGGTCTAAAACGTTGCCGCTAAATGAGAACAATGTCTCTTGGAAAGCAGAGACCAAATTAAAGTTGCTTGGCTTTAATGCAGAGCATCAGATTTGGACAAAAACGAACAGAGCATAAACACCTCATACAAATAATAAGATAAGATGGTCAAAAGGTAAGAATATAGGCTTGATTTTCAGCCGTGGGAACTTGGCACCTGACTAGAACTCCTCTGTTTACCAAAGTATTCTATAGTAAAACAAATCCATGTGTCCAAACCTGCAGCTTGACCCAAACTTGGTCATTGAGATGACAATGACACAAGAGCAATATATGTTTTGTTCAAGGATTGAATAGATGGCTCAGTCAAAGTCTAGACCTCAACCTGATTATGATGCTGTGAACCACAAAAACCAAAAGATCTTCAGACCTGAACGAAATGCAGCAATGTTGTATAGAGTGGTTGAAAATTTACTCACCTTGATATAGGAGGCTGGTGGTCAAACGGAAAATCACACCTGAGAGCTTTTGCAATCAGGATCTACTAATTTTTTAGCGTGAAGGTTTTGGACTTCTGGCTTTTTGCTGCTCAAAATGTTAAAATTCATTTAAATGTGTAAACTAGATACAAAAAAATAAATTATTATGTAATACTGTCTTCTTAGATCATGTTGAATGATGTTAAAAAAGAGAGCTTTTAAAAAGATTTTAAACCAAAATATAAATATTTTTGTGTTTGTGTAGCTAAACTCTACAAAGGATATTTTAATGACCAACAACAGTGGAAAGACTGAAGACCCTCCTATTGAGCCGTAATTTAATGCATAAGAAACATCAGTTACACATATTGATATCAGCTGCAGCAAGCCTGCTTTGCATTTCTAAGACACAGGGCAAATTACCTTTTGTCATTCTACAGCACGATTGCTGTATGATTGAACAATGCATGCAGCGTCTCCCTCCTTGTGCAATCCTCATGTTTAAAACATATGTTGCTAATAATCCGTGTGTAGATTATATAACCACAGTCTGAAGCACCTATTGAAACATCCTGCTGTTCCCTGGATAACTGTGACATATTGCAGAATAATGACTTGCCAAGATAACAGCAAAGGACATCGGGAGAAAAATCTTAGCTGATTGCAAAAGAGCTTAAAGTGAAAATTTATGACACATAATGAGGTGAATAAACAGATCACCCACTAGTAAAAGTAACTCCTATATAAACGGTAGCTTCAAGTCTTTTCAGCTTTCCCTCCGGGAATAATGCAGTTGTTTTGAGGCATTTGCTGCTGCTGCTCAAATAAATATCTACGAACATTGACAACTGATGATGATACAGCGCTCACTGCTTTTATGTGATTCATTGTCAGTGCAAACGGTCATTGTTTTTATATGAGACAGAAGTATTAATCGTGCAGGTGAAAAAAAAATTAAAGCGGTGACTAACGAGGATGTGGGAGTGCTGGTGGCTTTTTGTTGGATCAGTGTGGGCTGTGGAGGAAGAAGAACAGGGGGAAACGATTATAAACATGTACAGGTGCTGGTCATAAAATTAGAATATCATGAAAAAGTAGATTGATTTCAGTAATTCCATTTAAAAAGTGAAACTTGTATATTATATTCATACATTACATACAAACTCATATATTTCAGATGTTTATTTTGTTTAATTTTGATGATTACAAATGACAACAAATGAAAATCTCAAATTCATCATATCAGAAAATTAGAATATTACTGAAGACCAATAAAAACAAAGGATTTATAGAAATGTTGGCCAACTGAAAAGTATGAACATGAAAAGTATGAGCATGTACAGCACTCAGTATTTAGTTGGGCCTCCTTTGGCCTGTATTACTGCAGCAATGCGGCGTGGCATGGAGTCGATCAGTCTGTGGCACTGCTCAGGTGTTATGATAGCCCAGGTTGCTCTAATAGTGGCTTTTAGCTCTTCTGAATTGTTGGGTCTGGTGTATTGCATCTTCTTCTTCACAATACCCCATAGATTTTCTATGGGGTTAAGGTCAGGAGAGTTTGCTGGCCAATTAAGAACAGGGATACCATGGTCCTTCAACCAGGTACTGGTAGCTTTGGCACTGTGTGCAGGTGCCAAGTCCTGTTGGAAAATGAAATCTGCATCTCCAAAAAGTTGGTCAGCTGCAGGAAGCATGAAGTGCTCTAAAACTTCCTGGTATGTGGCTGCGTTGACCCTGGACCTCAGAAAACACAATGGACCAACACCAGCAGTTGACATGGCACCCCAAACCATCACTGACTGTGGAAACTTTACACTGGACTTCAAGCAACGTGGATGAAGTGCCTCTCTTCTTTTCCTCCAGACTCTGGGACCTTGATTTCCAAAGGAAATGCAAAATTTACTTTCATCAGAGAACATGACTTTGGACCACTCACCAGCAGTCCAGTCCTGTTTCTCTTTAGCCCAGGCAAGACGCTTCTGACGCTGTCTGTGGTTCAAGAGTGGCTTGACACAAGGAATGCGACAGCAGAAACCCATGTCTTTCATACGTCTGTGTGTGGTGGTTCTTGAAGCACTCACTCCAGCTGCAGTCCACTCTTTGTGAATCTCCCCCACATTTTTGAAGGGGTTTTGTTTCACAATCCTCTCCAGGGTGCGGTTATCTCTCTTGCTTGTACACTTTTTTCGACCACATCTTTTCCTTCCCTTCACCTCTCTATTAATGTGCTTGGACACTGAGCTCTGTGAACAGCCAGCCTCTTTAGCGATGACCTTTTGTGTCTTGCCCTCCTTGTGCAAGGTGTCGATGGTCGTCTTTTGGACAACTGTCAAGTCAGCAGTCTTCCCCATGATTGTGTAGCCTATAGAACTAGACTGAAAGACCATTTAAAGGCTTTTGCAGGTGGTTTGAGTTAATTAGCTGATTAGAGTGTGGCACCAGGGGCCATCAATTTTGAACCTTTTCACAATATTCTAATTTTCTGATATGATGAATTTGAGATTTTCATTTGTTGTCATTTGTAATCATCAAAATTAAACAAAATAAACATCTGAAATATATGAGTTTGTATGTAATGTATGAATATAATATACAAGTTTCACTTTTTAAATGGAATTACTGAAATCAATCTACTTTTTCATGATATTCTAATTTTATGACCAGCACCTGTAATGGAGCTGGATGTGTCTGATCATTTCTCCAGTCCTGTCCAAAATACTACAGGAAGTTGATGAGGGGCAGTGATAGAGCTATGAAAACATGTTTTCCCATTCCAGTTTTATTTAACTTTTCCCCTTTTCTTGGATATTTAGATTACCACAGAGATTTTGATAGAAATAACAGATAATGGAAGTAAATCTATTGGAAAAACAGTTGTTCAGGTATTATTGTGTTTATTAGAGTAATAATTATCAACCCTTATGAGGCAAAATAACAGGCTGAACATTTTATTTGACAGGGAAGCGTTTGAAATATAATTGCCACCAAATATTACATTCTAAATAGCGGTGTGGCATTAATATTGTATAAACTACAGTCTAATGTAGAAACTGTTAAATTAGTTATATTGCTCTATATATTCAGCACCAATGAATCATACTGTACCTGGTTCTTTTGCCTGTCATGTGTCAGGTTTTACACTTGAAAAAAAGTGTTTAAGATATTCTGTCTTCATCTGGAAGATGGGCTTAACATCAATAGAGCAACACCTCAATAGGAGAAAATGTTAATCCTCTTTCAGCTCCTTAATAATAAAGGTGCTCGTTGAACCCTTTCTGTGTTTTCTGATGTGTTTGACAGTGTAAAGAAGCTGCTGACAGATGCCCTGATCAAGAACCAGTACCTGAGGAGGCTGGAACTGCAGCAGATCAAAGACATGGTGGAGTGCATGTACGAGTGCACCTACCAGCAGGGAGAGTATGTGATCAAGCAGGGAGAACCTGGGAACCATCTATTTGTTCTAGCAGGTATGTTTGTCCTCACAGCATCTGGAATGTTACCTTCCCTGCATCTTTCTATCATATTTATAAATCAAGAGTGCTCGATATATGCGCATTAATATCGGTATTGGCCAGTGTCATTCAGTTTTCAGAATATCGGTCCGATAAGTAAATATAGGCAGATATTAGCAACCAATGTTTACTCCCATGTAACTTTCCCTTTAGGAGGAGGAGAGTAGGGGTTTGGTTGTGAGGTATTTGTCTGGTCACGTGACAGTGATTGTGAGGCAAAGGGTTGAAAAGTATATGATTTAGAATATCTGTAAATACCTTTATCGGCTGTAACCGTATTTTAATATCTGCCCAGATTTTCATATCGATGCATCCCTGTCAATAATTGTAACAGCGTTGTTGTCAGTGCAAATTATTCCTTCTGAAGATCACGTGAATCTCAACAGAGAAGAAGTTGTGGAATAGATCATTTCTGTTGGCTAAAAAATAAAAGGGCAGCAGTGAAGCAAAAAATTACAAAGTTTAGTCTGTGGACTTTGTTCCTCAGAACTATTTAACATGCAGTAAAAAGATTCAGGAATCTTTAGATTTCACAAATAATAAGTAAGAAACAGCAAATTATTGAAGGCAGGGATTCCTCAGTACCAACACTTACCACAGACAATCAAAGTCTCCCCCTGAAGATACCTGGTCAAATTTCAACATAAACTCACCTCTCATTTGATCTTAATAATTATCTCCTAAGAAGCTGTGATAAAAAATAGATATTTTAAAGCAGATCTTTGGGGTCACAGATAAAGGTCATGGAAGTACAGCTCAATATGAAGTTTGATGCTCCCTATGGAGATAATGGATGTTAAAGAATGGTAAAAACAAAAGAGCAGATATTCCAGTTTTCATCACTAAGCTAATTTACAGCACATACTATCTGTTGGAAGTTTATGACTAATGTGTAATTATACTAAATGAAATGAATTCAATACAAAAAAATCTAATTAATTTCACCACAACCTATATTGGTGTGTTAAGAATCAGTTACACATTGAGCAAATTCAGTTTATCATAAAATGCTAGTTGGTAAAGTAATCTTAGTAGGCCTTTAGACTCCAGAATGTTTGGTATAAGACACAGTTTGCCTTAATTGATTGGTAGTTAAGAGGACAGAAGAAGAAGGACAGAAAGGAGAAGTAAAAAAAAAAAAAAAAAAAAATGATTGGGTCTACAGCACATTCTAGGGAAGAGACTTGGAACACTACACATTGTTATTGGCATTAACATCCTCATCTGGGGCTCTGATTCCTCTATAGCAGGGGTCTTCAATGTTTTCCAGGCCAAGTACCCCCAAACTGATGGCAAGATGTAGTGGGGATCCCTAATTATATATGTTATATGAAATTGTGTTATATCAAACGGGTCCTATAGTCCAGTCTATTACAGATGGATTAATGGGGATTGATGGGACAGGTGTTGTGAATGAAACGGTGCCCAGCTTGAAAGAGCTCCTATGTGTCGCTGAAGTTATGCATTGATGACTGAAAGACATCTTCTGCCTCAAGTACCTACAGTGTGCTGAATTATGCATAGTATCTTTGCTGTTCCTATAACTGCTCTTTTCTGGACCGCGAAGTCTGATGTATTTCCAGGGATCTGCTGTAACCACTCCTCAACTTTGGGGGTTACTGTAATCATCCCGAGTGCCCCAATGACCACGGTCACCAGTGATGACTTGACCCTCCAGGTTTTCTCCAGCTGTTCTCTGAGCCCCTGATATTTCTCTAGTTTCTCATGTTTATTTTTCCTTATGTTGCACTCACTTGGTATTACTATGTCAACCACAACGGCTTTCCTCTGCTTTTTCTCCACCACCACAATGTCCGGGTTGCTTTGCCATTACCATTTGGTCCGTCTGTATCTGGAAGTCCCACAGGATCTTTGCTTGATCATTCTCTACCATCTTTGGAGGTATTTCCAACTTTGCCTGTGGAGTTTCCAGCCCATACTCTGCAGTGATGTTCCTGTACACTATTCCAGCCACTTGGTTATGGCCTCCATGTAAGCTTTCCCTGCCAGCATCTTACACCCTGCAGTTATCTGCTGGATTCTTTCAGGGGTCTCTTTGCACAGTCTGCACCTGGGGTCTTGTCTGGTGTGGTAGATCTGGGCTTCTATTGCTCTGATGCTCAGGCCCTGCTCCTGTGCAGGAATGATGACTGCCTCTGTGCTGTCCTTCAGTCTGGATTTGTCCAGCCATTGGTAGGATTTCCTGATATCCACCACTTCGGTTATGTTTCTGTGTTTCATCCCGTGTATGGGCTTATCCTCTTCTGTTCCCCATTGTCTAAGACATTCACTGAGCATGTCGTCTGTTGGAGCCTTATCCTTGATGTACTTATGGATCTTGGATGTGTCATATTTTATTTTCCTATCTCAGAGGTCTGTTTATTCTGTCTTTTTCCAATGTATATCTAATCTTTGAGCCACTACCTGCAAGTATTTTCCTCTAGTTTATGTTGTTGTTGCTTGTACATATTTTTGTTGGAATAAATCAAAGATTCTTTTCATTTTTTTTTCTTTTCAGATGGAAAGCTGGAGGTGTTTCAGCAGAACAAACTGCTTACATCAATAGCAGTGTGGACCACGTTTGGGGAGTTAGCCATCCTGTACAACTGCACACGAACAGCATCAGTCCGAGGTGAAGAGTTGTCTTTGCAGATACACTGATTGTTGTTGATTTTTTTTTTTATGTTTATAGGTTGAAGTGATCACTGCCACACAGAGTGAGCCCTCTGGGGGTAGCACTGTGACAGGCTGGATCAAACATATTGTGTCCTAACAGAACAGTTTGGGCCATTTGGTTAGCAGACCTATTTCCAAATTGTCTATTTAAACCTGACCTTTCAAGTTTGAGGCTCTGAGCTCAAAGAAGTTCACCCAGAATCGACTCTTAACAACAAACATGGATTAAATAAGTATTAAGTCTTAAATGCAAATCTATTATTAAGAAAGATAAAAAAAATAGCTTTTAACCCTGTCTTCCCCATCTATAATTAGTTTTCTAGTGTTCTGTGCTTTCTAAATGCACTAAAACGGTTTAAACTTTTTATACTACAAATTTGACACACTTGACAAACTCAGGTATTTTACTGAGGTTTTATCTGATAGTTTTCTAATTTTTACATTCAAAATATTGAAAAGTGAGGGACTATCATGTTCAGACTCATGGAATCAATACTTTGTGAAGGTTACTGCACTGTTCATTGTGATTCCAGATAGTTTGTCTTCACTATCTTTGCACTTCTGGACATGGAAGTATTTACCCAATGTTATTTAAAGAACAGCTCAAACACAGCCAAATTTTACATTTTTCCAAAGATTGAAATGGGACATGGGTCTGTATATTGAGTGGCTCAAATGAAAATAAAAAAAGAGCATGCTTTGATGCAGCTGTATCTTCCCCAGTCTCAAAACGCAGCACTTCTAAAACCTATGTTTCACCTTTAATGATCCCAGGTTGATGATGCATAATTAATTTTCCGCATGTAAGCAAATAAGTTTTATTCGATCTCATCTAACCAGGGAACCTTCACCCTCATTTTATCTCCCTGGATGACCAGTGTTAAACTTTAAATTCACTTCCTCTAGCTATCCTCTCCCCTCTTTTTAATATAGGCCAGGTTTTTGGAGTTAGCTCAGGCATTTGGCTACTTCTCTGATAAACTCTCACCTTGCTTGAGCTGTCAATTTAAGCTGGGCATACACTGATATATTTTCAATTGTTGCACAGAGGTACAGCTCAAACTGTAGGGCAAAACTGTAGGGTTTAACAGTTCGCAGCTCAAGATGCATGTTCTCACACTGTGCAGCCCGACGCTCTGATGCGATCTACCTGCTCACATTGCACATCCAAAAACTACACGTCGGACTCAGCGCCGATAGATGGCGCTGGTTGGACTCGTCAATCTGGATGGAGAAGAAGCAGAACTCACTTGTTTGCACAGGCGTAGTGCTCGAGGTTCTGGTCAATCGGCTCGTAGAAACTCATAGCTCTGCTTCAGCAGCAGGGTTTGTCCATAAGCACCTTACGACAGCCGACTAATTTTCGAACATGTTTAATTTTCTCCCGATCTTATGATTCCCGATCGGGAGGTGGTTGTTAGAGTCTAATCGCCCCTCGTTACCCCCTGCATACTACACGACACAGGACGCACAATCAGGCTGAAACTGGGCCCATTTGGAAAATTCTTGCACGATTGTTAGTTTTTTCTCCAAACAATCTAACCGCTGAATTTAAATTGTGGTAAGAAAACACACTGGCAGTCTCCTAAAGGCAATTGGTTGGTGCTGATTTTGATGAAGGGAATTGGAGCAAAAGGGGATGAATTCAAATTCACTCAACTGGCATCAAGACAATTATTCTTATTGCCAGACAGGACACTGTTAAACATTTTTAAAAACGATTTAGTATGAGTTTTTATGTTGTTTGTGCTTTTTCTTGCTTCGTCCCATACTGTATTTCCTTTGCTGATTTTAACCAGGGTTCAGTGAATCCTATTATCTCTGATATTTCCTCAGCTCCATCAACTTGTCACTCGATCTTGCAACTTTCTTCTAAACACTGTTAAGTCTTG
Organism: Cyprinodon tularosa; assembly: GCF_016077235.1. NCBI lineage: Eukaryota > Metazoa > Chordata > Actinopteri > Cyprinodontiformes > Cyprinodontidae > Cyprinodon > Cyprinodon tularosa. The sequence goes on along the minus strand of NW_024038924.1, from coordinate 797,245 downwards.
CTGAAGATACTAAGAAAACACAATTGCATTGTCTTATTGTATTTCAAGTGAATTACATCTAATTATCTTATTTCAAGAGTAGAAATACTTATTCCATTGGCAAACTATGTCATTTACTTAATCATATTTAAGACTTTTTACTTATTTCTAGATTGTTTTTCCAGTGTATTTTGTATCCATGACTGTAGAGCAGGATATGCAAGGTCAGGATGGCTGGTTTGTCCTAAATCATATCCTTAAGTAAACCTTTAAAATACTTATGAAAGTCATCTGACTTCCTCTGAGCTCTTTTTCTGACTTCTTAAAGCTCTGGGAAACTGGAAATGATGAATTGGTATGCTTTTTCCCTGGTTGTGTTGACACAAGCTTTACATGATACCCACAGTGCTGCATCCTGATTTCTTTTGACCTCCTTGACATGTGAGAAGTAAAACACCATGTACTGTAGATCTGTTCGTTTATGTTTGTATATATAACCAATTACTGGGGAACCTGTGGACCTTCAGGAAGGTGCGACCTCAATGTTCTGGGAGAACTGGAAAGACTCTGACAGTTTGGCTCAGCAGGATAACAGATCTAGCAGAAAAAGCGGTGGAACATTATCTCTGCTACTGATTCATGTCAAACTGTCACAGTCACTTCCTCCTTCCTGAGGCAATTTATGCTTCTTTTTATAGCTGTGAACAAAGTGAGGACGTGGGCTTTGGATCGGGAAGCGTTCCAAAATATCATGAGGAGGACGGCTGAGACACGACACGAGCAATACCGCAACTTCCTCCGAAGGTCAGACTCAAGGCTGAGCCAGAGAGTTAACGTCATCTGAAAAATACAGCTCTGAGAGGTTAAGTTGTGGCCAAAGGGTGCAATACATTCATCACAGCCATGCATTAAATCTTTAATTGGACTTTTAATTATCTTTTAAATCCCATCATCTTACCTAAACAGAACCATCCTTGTTCCAAAAACAACACTTTAAGTTTGATTTTGAAGTACAGCTAGATTGACGAGACAGATGTTATTGGCTTGAATTCAGTGGTCCAACACACCTGAATCAAATACTTCCTCAGGAGGTAGTTAGGTTTTAATGTCCCACTAATGGCCTTATTTAATTGTGCTATATTTAGATAGAGAAGTATAAACAAGTTGATTACTGTCTTTGAGGACTCATGTTTAACTGTCTGATTTTTTTTGGGCATCAAAATGGTGGCTAAAAAAGGCCTATGCTGAGGTTCCGCTTTCTAAGAGACATTTAACCAAATTCTGCTCATGTACGTATGTATTTGAATATCAGTTAGTCCAGTGAATCTGTCATACAAACGATTTTAATGCTGTTGAGTTGAAAATACTAGCTTCAATTGGTACATTTTAAAAGCCTCTAACATTTTTATTGTATAGCTGTCCCAGTCTGGAGCAAAGATGGTACAAATTAATCCTTGTCAGAATAGAATGAACAGCATTTCCTGTTTGCGATTTGTGTATGAGCACTCCTGACTTCTGTTTATGAAGCTGCAACTTTAAAATAAATCTATGGGTTAACTTAGAATGTGAAGCCTATTTTTTCTGTTCTCTCTTTTTGGTCAGTGTTTCACTCTTGGCTAATCTACCCGATGACAAGCTAAGCAAAATAGTGGACTGCCTGGAGGTGGTAAGTTATTCTGTCAAACTATCTCCATTTCTAGTTGAAGGACAATTTGACTTTTACATAAATTGCACAACTCTTTGGCAGCTCCTGGGACTCAGGAGCATTGCAGATAGCGGCTGTCAAAATATCATTACCATTTGGCCATATACCATTACTGCATGTCAGCATATTCATTCTAGCTCTAGTTGGCAAGAACCCCCAGATTTACCTTGTTGATGAACGGGGCCGATATTCCTGTCATCGCCGGGTGCTGTATATTGTTACCCTAATTATTTGACTAAGGCCCCAGAAAGTGTTTATTCAAATGGGGGACGAGTGATTTCTTAAAGATGTGCCAGTGACAGGCTTTTGGTGTGAGATGACACAAGTGTGTGAAATTGTGTGCGTAGCTGTGAAACAAGCTGGAGAGCCGGGTTATCTCCATCTTTTCCTGCAGAAGCATCATATTTCAGCTTCAAAAAGGCAAAAACGGAGCAGAACCTGTCAGCGTCGGGTCAAAAATCTGCTTTTCTCAGCATCTTTTCAGCACAAACTTCAAGGACATTTGTTACATTGGTTGATTATCCCACTACTCTCAAGTGTGGGTAAAATTCTTCTATTCAGACATTTGTTATTGAAGCATTCTGCCTGTCAGGGGGCCAACTGAAACCTGAGAAAGGAGCAGATGTTCACAGAGAATCACTACAATTCTCTGTGAACATTTAGAATTTCTTTTTTTTTTTTTGGAGAAGGAGAATTGTCAGTGAATGGAATCTGGTGTGTTTCACTTGTATCTGTGTGTATGAAAAGGCATCCTAACATTTAAGTAATCCCTGGGAGGTAATTTGAATTCTCAAAAAATAAATTTGATTTTTAACTTAGTTTTTATTTAAAAAAGTGTTTTGAAGATATGATGATTTCAGTAGAACGACCATAAATACATATGACCTGTTTCCTTAATATCTGCGTCTCCTTTTTGTTTGTTTTTTTCACAACAACGGGGTTTGTACACAGCGATTTTGTAGATTTCTCTTTCTAAACATGATTATTATCTCTGTCAATCCATTTCTCTATCTATCCAATTAAACTACCCAACTGTTAACCTGAATATATTTCTAATTCTGCCCTTTTACAAGTACGTTTATCTAACAAATGCAGAGCACCCTACAATATCTGATGTACAATAGACAAAAACAATAATTGTAATAATGAAACAATATGGCAATAGAATAAAACCTGACAGGCTGCAGCTGAGCTTAACAGATACCCAGTAAATTTTGAGATGGAAATGAACATTTCCATCTCATAAAGTGCAGCAATGATGAAATGTAAACAGTTTGGGAGAAAAAAACATGGTGCAAAACGCATTGATATGGAAGTTCAGAGCGTTAATATAAATGGTGCAAATATGCAGTTTTTTAGTTTGGTGTTATTAGTGTGATGCAGTCTGTGACTTGATTTAGAGTTTTTATTAACAGTTAAACAGTTGTAATGAAAATTTAATTATGGATAGTTGAATTCTTTTACAAATCAGAATAAGTAATTGCACCGAAATTTATAAAACTATATTTTTAAAGGAGATTGTAGTTTATTTTATAAACTACAACATTACAACATAACAATTGTAATATACGGCAGTTGACTTTTCATGTGGTGGAGTGCACAAAAACCTTTTTTAAAAATAGAGCTGAATGATTTTGCAAAAAATTCAAATGGCTATTTTTATTAACCAATATTGTGATTTTATTTTGATTTTTTCTTTGCACTAAACACAAGAATGTAAACATTTCTCTTTATGGTTTCATTGCTTTCATGATCTTAAAGGCTTGATTTTTCAGATTATATTCTCACAAGACTTTATTGTTTCTGTTGTTTGGAAAAGTCCTAACTTCTACTTACATGCATTGATCAGCATGCTAGCTGCAACTCTCTTCCTTTTTGTGTGGTGGGTAACTCACTTCAAACTTTTTACCACCACATTAAAGTAGAGATGCATCAATCCAGTTTTTTTCAATACCTGGGCTAAGCATATCTGATACAGATCAGATTCAACAGTTGAATAAAAATGAACCATATGATTCGGCATGTGAGCAAAGGTCGTAGCCTTGAAGTAAACATTGTTAATAAAGGAACAAATTAACAAAGATATAAATGTTCTTCATAGTATTTCCAAACAAATAAACAGCAAAATGACAGAAATAACAGTTCCATGTAAAGTGCACTGGATTGGATCTCCAATATCCGATATCAAATTGCTGTTATAAAAGGGAACAGTTTATCCAAACTTTGCTGTAACACACCCAAACTAAGGTAGTTTACCTTCTTTTCTTTAGTGATTCAGACAGTTGGTAAAGAAAGTTATAGTTTCCAGACTGTATCTTACCTCAGATTCTGATCACTGTTATCGGTAACTCTGCCAGCGTTAGCTGAGGTTTTCATGATGACACAACTTTTATATTAGTGATTGGCTGGAAACACTGATGGCATATGACAAATTACTCAAGTGCTGAGTGTTACCTGTCTGACAACTCTTTTACGTCCCATTTTTAAGCAAAAACATCAACACTGACAATCTTTAGTTACCCTGCAGAGAAAAACAGCTGCTGAAGATCTGTGTAGTCTTAAAATTGGTTTACCCACAATTGAGTGCCTCTAGAAGACCACAGAGACATGCTGTTAAAATAAAAGCTGAGGCTAATCGATGGAAAGTCAGTTAAAATAACTGAGCTGCAGTCAAACCTAATATAGACACAGGAAGTAAAGTGTGAGTGTCGATGTACACCTCTGACATAAGCAAACCAAATAAGTGGAATTCAGTAGTAGAGATTAAACAAAGATGGCGGACGTTAATGCTGTGGATGCTCAGATTACACTATATTAGGAAATATCCACTTTTATGTTTCTTATTGATGATGTATTTTTCTTCTAGGAAAATTTAGCTTATTTAAAATTCTGAGTTTGCAGTCTGTTACAAAAAACCCAAGACAGAGCTCAGATGCTGTCCATCCACTGAACAGCTTCTGTATCATCCGGACAGGCTCTATAAACAAAACCTTGGCATGTTGTCTCCGCTGTCACAGCCTGGCGTTAAACTAGGCTCTCCTGAAGCGTAAACGGGAGGTAAACAATTGAGGACGCCCAAGGAAAATGCCACTTGTGTCAAGAGCTTTGACAGTAAACACCGGGGAATGTTTACACAGGGTTGCTATGATTTTGTTTCGACAGTGTCCCATAAAGTCAAAAGGATTACATCAGTGGACCATGTTCTCACCTGCTCCAAGTTGGCATTGATCCCAGAGTGTATTTCATTCTGGTCACCATATTTCTGCTTTTTGCACACTTTTACTTTTACTTCAGATGTTTTACAAAGAAAATGAATCTGTTGATTTGGCTCGCCCGTTTAGATAGACAAATTATAGGTACTGACTCCAAAAGAAAAAAAGTATTTGAGACAAAAAGAAAGGGACAGAGAGTTAATGTCTCAATGTCAGTCAGTTTTATGAGTGACCTTAAATAAAACTAAACATTAAAACAACTCAAGAAGGACTCAACTTTTTTTCCCAGCTGTAGATTTTAACAAAAGGGAAGTGTGACTGATCTTTTTACCTTATCAGGAGGTAAAATAACACTTTTCATTATGGGGTCACATGTTACTTGTTACTACGACTTCAACAGTACTCTAAAATGTTTTCACCAACTCTCTACTTGTCTCATTAAGTCTGTCTTCCTGATTTTGGTGTTTACACATGAAATAGCTCTTTGATAGATGGTTTCCATATACAGCTAAGGTCAGGCTGCAGCTGCATTTCACACAAAACAGAGGTGGATGGAGGAGTTCCAGAAACTGCTGTTTTACCAAAGTACCACATTCTTGCACATACCTGAGTTCATTAACAGTTAAATGTACTTCTTCAATACATACAGTGTAACAGTAATGTTATGATAGTGGAGATTAAACTTTAATTCTTAAACAGTATTCTAAATGTAATTAACAGATGAACATCTCAGGTTAAAGCTCAGGCTACTCGTCATCCATTTTGTTACCTACATGTCTTAAAGCCACACAATGGTTTATGTTAATAACAATAAAATCTTATTGTATATAATTTACAATTCCATCAGTCTATATACCAGTAAGGACACATTATTACAACCTGCCTAAATGTGCATTAGTACTCCATGCCATGTGACACAAACCTCTTCAAAACCCTAAACGTTGATGCTATGGTTTGTGGCACTAAGATGTTTTCAGCTGATATTTTAAGTCCTGCAGGTTGAGAGGAGGGTCTTAAGATGCCAGACACGATTTTATTGGATCTGGCGAACTCTGGGCCAAGTCAACACCACAGACTCAGTGTTGTGCTCCTCAAATGATTCCTGAGCCGTTCATGTTTTGTGGCAGGTACAGTAGTATCCATTTCCAACATGAGAGGTCTAAAACTATACATATATGGAACAGGTGGTCTAGGGTGTATGCTTACACGTTGTCTATCAGATGCAGAAATAACACCTTTGAGCAATTTCAGTTGCATTAGATCATCTGTTAGATCAGGCCACACAGGCCAACATATGCTCTCCACCTTGGAGATCTTCTGACCCAGTAACCTAGCCATCTTGATTTTTCCCTGTTCAAATTTACTCAGATCTCACATTCATGAATTTTCTTGGATCCAAAATACAGTTTTAACCTTGATTTATTTTCCTTCAGTGTTTCAGACTGTGTGTCTGATATACAAGGAAATTGCCTTCATAATCTGTTACAGAATCATCTGCATAAAGGAGGATCTTTATATTTATATGCATAAAAATTTCTTAATTTAAATGTATTGTTATTGACAAAAACAAGCAACCCTCCAAATACTCTGTTTATATACGCTTACATCTAAATAGTCCTATCATGAAATGTGTTTATTTGCAGGATACTGCATGTAGAATAATTGAGCTTTGCATTTGCACAGTTGTTATATTTCCCTTAAACAACCACAGAAGAACTGTTGCACTTCATTTTATTCAGACGAAAACTAAAAACAACAATTGTGGAAGTGTGACATGATCCAGGATGTTTTGATGATCCAGAATGGGCCAGTGCCTGGTTTTGACAGTGGTAGAGGAATTATTGCTTTTTATCATTGTGCTACAGGTCTAAAACCTCATGCTGCTCCTTTTCCTGTTTCATAGAACGAGAAACTGCTCAGAAATCAACATCCGTCAAAGTTCTGTGCAGCCCAGCACTGCTGCCTTTTCCTCCAATCATTTTGTCAGTCAAGTCATATCTGAACAGTTGCTCAGATGGTGGCTGTTTGGATAAATGGTCAGCTTTAAAATATATAGTTGAGGACTTCCCTACTTAGAGCTCTGTATTTATTTAGCAGCTAATTTAACTGATTTTAAGAAGTAAAAAAGAGAACAAGTTTGAGATTAGTAGCAGCGATTAGTAGCAGTGAATTGATCACTGTAATAGAATAAGATTTTAGTTCTGTTGTCAGCTGGAAAGGTTTTATACCTTGGATCTTTTGTTCCTTTTGGTGCATGTTTGTTTAAACTGATCAAATGTTTCTGTCCCTCTACTGTAAAACCCCAAAATGGACCACCACCAAATAACTCTCATATGGGCTGATATAAATACTTACTGTTGTTACTAATTACCTTAAGTTAGCAGCTATGTGGATACAGCAACACTGTTGGCTAAGCTCCAGTTACTATCCCACAGGGGATCAGCTACCAGGAATTATCATGACAGAATCAGTGGTTAAATCAATGAGATGCTGTAGTTCTGACAACTTTATAACCCCCTTGCTCTCTACCCCTTTCCCCTCAGGAGTACTATGACAAAGGAGAATATGTCATCCGGCAGGGAGAGGAGGGCAGTACCTTTTACATCATTGCTCAAGGAAAGGTAAACTGTTTCACATTATCCAACAACTAATACCTAGAGCCACCAGTGTTCAACACATGAGACATTTTAACCTAAACTTTATGGAAACTTTGAGATCCATCTATCCATTTTCTCCGGCAGTCTATGGGCGAGAGGCAGGGTACACCCTGGACAGGTCGCCTGTCACAGGCCAATGAAGAGACACACAACCATGCATGCACACACACACTCATACTCATTCTGCAATGGTAGTGAGGACCATGTATTGACTCCCATTGACTTCCATTTAATTTTAGTCATTTTCAACCCTTTGTATGCCCTAACACTAAAACTAACCCTAAACCATTACAAATGCATACCTCACCCTAACCCTAACCAATGGACTCCTTAGCCCTAAACATAACCATTAGCAAAATAGCATTTGAGGACTGGCTAAAATGTCCTCACTTTGCAACAACTGGTCCTCATTTTGATGTTGAAATTGGAAAAATGGTCCTCACAGAAGCCAATTAACCTAACAGTCATGTTTTTAGACTGTGGGAGGAAGTCAGAGTACCTGGATTGAACCCACACATGCACAGAGCGAACAGGCAAACTCCATGCAGAAAGACCCCGAGTGGGGAATCAAACCTAGAATATTCTTGCCTCTGACACTTTTTATGTTTTGTACGGTGACCTTGAGTGTCCAGAAAGGCGCCTTTTTAAATAAAATGTATTATTATTATTATTCAAGGCAACAGTGTTCCCCACTGCGACAACGTGCAGCCCGGAAACTTTGAGATGTGTCGTATTTTAAATTATAAATCTGCTTTCCTCCATTTTTCATCTCAGTAATAAAAGATCAGTCAATCAGTGTCTCTGCACAATTTACTGGGATGCTGATTGTTTGAATAAAAGAGATTTCAATTCTACCTTATCTTTCAAACTACGATGAGCTGTTAAAGCTATTCTAGCCTCTTATCCTGTTTGCTTAAGAAAAAAATACAGCAACATTGGATTTTCTAGTTTACAGATTTATATTTTATTTGTTGCTTTTGATTATTTTTGCAAACACAGACCTATGAAGCAAGTGGTACTTGATCAATACAAAAACAGGGACATGTTGAAGGCAGAGTTACAGCAAATTCATCATTTTAATTGCTGCAGCATCACTTTAAATATAGCCACTTAATTTATTATGGTATTACTTATGGATTTGTGTACTGTGTTTGAAATATATCCTAACAAGCAGAAATAAGAGTAAGAAGTTGATTGAAATGATTCAAGCTAATTTTCTTCTTAGATGAGCTGCTTGTTTTGTCCTTCAAACTGTATGAGAGTGTGGGGAGGATCGGGTCCGTGACCCACTCCCCTCCTCTGTCTGATCAGTCAGAAACCTGATACCAATCTGGAAAGGCTGGAGCTGTCCACAGGGGATTTTTTAAAGGCCATTATAAGTCCATGTGAAACAGCAGCCCCTAAACTCTAAGCTTACCAAGCTAGGGTGAGATGTCTGTTGTTTGGGAGGAAGGGCGCTTATGCAGGAAATGGCTCCCTCACCCCCCTTGGTGCCCTCTGACCAGTGAGGGAATAAACTCCAAGAGTGCCCGCAATCAGGAAAAACAGGGGAAGTGAGGGGTCACTCAGGTCAAATGGGACACTTAGCTAAAACACACACAGGCCATTAAGTCTGTGATGTCATTGCGGCATATCTTAAATGGTAACGATGCCACAAGTGGGCTGTTTGACCTCAACTGGGGTGGGCCACTGTTTTTTTTTAAAGCCTACCAAATTATAGAGAACTTTCACAACATCCAGCCTGCTAAAGTGTTTTTACTGAGGAGTGCTTACAGAGTGCAATTAGAAAAGCAACAAGCAAAGTAAAAAAATAAATAAAAAATAAATTCCTCTGAGCAAAATCCTCCTAAGATTGATGTGTGTATTTGGATAGGATGTTGAGAAAATACAGAGTTCATCAGTGGTGCTTAATCATGCATAGGCCATCATGGTCAAATTACTGTTATTGAATATGTCAGTTTTCTAGGTTTAACATACTTTTTCTGTTTTTACAATGCATGTAAAATATTCTGACAAAATAGAAAGCACCTGTAAAAAGCTGAACTAGACACTTAAATGTGCTTCCTGCAGGTGAATGTGACCCAAATCAACGAGGCCCACAAGTTGCCTCAGATCATCAACACGCTGCAGAAGGGGGACTACTTTGGAGAAAAAGCACTCATAAGGTAAACATGCAATGTAATAAAAACAAAGTCCATAAAGGCCCAGATGTGGATACGTTTTAACAAAAAAAAAATGTTTTAATTAAAATGGAAGAAATTAAAAAAAGAAAAGATCACTCAAATGAGTCATTCTGGTCAGATGACTTTATAAAATGCAGAGCTGGATAAAATACTAGTGGTAGATTTAAACATGAATTCTTATTTTGTTCTAGACTTTTTTTCTAATTTTTTTTTCTTCCCAATAAATACATATGTTAAAGTAAAATAGATGATTAGACAGAGTGAGAGTTAGAGATGCAGATATTTTAACCACTGATGTTTGAGCTCTAGGTTGACTGTCTCCAAGCCATGATGCATGTCACTGCGGACTGAAATTCTGAAACTATATGAAACATATAAGAACAAATACTTGAATCTGTCCAAGTTTATGAATCTTTTATTTGTTTGATTCATGTGCAACTTTTCTTTGAGTTATTTGGTGTTGATGATTCAAAACAGACATAAATATCCCTTGGGATACATCAAGGCTTTATTCTTTGGCAACTTTTAGTTAAGCATACATATGAACAAACTAGCTTAGATTTCTACATATTCCTAGTACAAAACAGCATCTAGGCTGATGGCTGTCAACTTTATATTCATGTTTGTGTATCCAAAATCTCAATAAAAATATTGGTATAATGTGTCCTAACTACCTGTTTCATGACGGAACTTTCTTCAATCTAACGTCTTATTTTAGAGTTTGGTAGTCCTGTAAAAAAAATCTTTAGTGGTAACGTAGACTCAGCTCCCTCTTCTTAGAAATGCCAGCTTAGAATGTGCTGCAAACCCATCTTTTGCTGTTTTCTGTTTTTGGTTGTGTCAGGAATTTATGATGTTTTGTGTTTTGTTGCCCTTTTATTGTCAGCATTTAAATAGACCTAGATGAACTTAAAATACTTATTTAATCATTTTGTTTATTTTAATTGGGAATCGGTTCTCCTCTCTGTTAGGTTGCATAACTATTTTGTACATACAACTTCGACCACTACAACAGAGTAAAGGTTCCTCCAACTTAAATACTGAATTAGGGAGACTCTGTAGTCAATTGATTAATCAGCTTAGTGCTGCTTGAAAAGTATAACCAGGATTACAGCATTTCTGCTTAAATAGGACTCAGAATAATTGGAGTGTTGTATTTGAAATAGGCTTGATCAGTGGTTTTCAAAGTGTGCGGTGCAGCCCTCTTGGGGACTGTTAGGGGGAACGATTTTGCGAAAAATAAATTTTTTTCAATGCCATCTAATATGTTTTCAATAAATATGATATTTATTAATATGTAATAACAGAAAACACTGAAGATTTAAAACTGAACTCTGAAGCTAACTTTATAAAAAAAATTGTTTCCCACCTTGGCTTTTAGAAATAACGTTGTGAACCTGGCTTTTACAGTAAACTCTAAAGATGCTCAAAAGAAAAAGTAAAGCACATGTACAAGTGGACAAGAGCATGCCTATGGACTAACATACATTAAGTCCAGTCCTACCACTACATACACAATTGTTTTATAATAATATAATGCAGTGTTGAAAAACAAAAAAAAAATCACATACTAAACAAACATAATGATAATTGGATAGAGATAAAGTAAGAAAAACATTCTCAAAGGTTGTTTTTATTGTTTTTTTGGGGAGGAGAATGTGTGTTATTTTCTTAAGAAGTAAGGGGCTCTGGCCAAACTTTAATGCTGTTTGCAGGGTCAGGGTATAAAAATATTACTATAATGTGATGTCTGTGTAGAAAAAAAATCAGAAAGGCAGCTGTAGCTCATCTAACCTGCTGCTGCCATGGTCTGACCAACACAAGCAAAATGGATCACGCCTTAAATCACCTCACTGGATCCCTAATAGGCAGAGGATAGACTTTTGAATGTTTTTATTTTAGAAGGATTTTATTATCCAGGAATTATGTGGTATTTTTAAGGACACACAGCTTGTTGTACTGCATATTTTTGATTGAGGGTTTAACAGAAAAAAGGCAGAAAGTATTTACATTTCCATTGAACAGCTGGTGGTGAAGAAATATGTCTGTCTATTTGTGCCAAACCTTATGTTTCTGCTCCACATGTTTGTTAGCGATGATGTCAGGTCAGCCAATATCATCGCAGACGAGAACGGGTTGGAGTGCCTTGTAATCGACAGAGAGTGAGTAGTTTTACATTGTTGTTTTACAATTTGGTTTCATGTTGTAAAACAAATATGAAGCACTTTTTTGGCTTAGGTTTGCTTCCTATACTTGTACAATGGTGCAAAAAATCATAAATACCAGCAGTGTGTAATGTAATGTAAATGTAATGTGAAAATGGAAGACATTCACTACCCTTGTGGTTCACTCAACATGCGGTTGTTGTTTCAACAGGACATTTGATCACACAGTGGGTAACTTCAATGAGCTGCAGAAACACCTTGAAGGCTACGTGGCAACACTTGATCAAGATGATAAGAAGAGATATACTAAGTAAGCCCAGAATTTAATGCTTAGGCCAACTAACCAAAGGAAAACAAATGTAAACATTAAAGAGGTGAATAAAACAGGAGGCTTTATTTTTCATAATTTGGATTGTTCTTACACTTTTGATTAAAAGCAGCCCTATTCCCTCTCTGGGTTATTTATCCAGGAAGTCTGTTTCCCGACACCAGAGTCAGCCGCTGTCTCCTGATTTCGTCCAGCTGAAGGAAATGGTGTCAGTATTCTCTTCATCCAGGCCCTTTGATCACCTTGAAGTAATTTCTACCCTGGGGGTTGGCGGGTTTGGACGCGTTCAACTGGTAAGCTCTGAGCTGATCTGATTGTGGGCAAAGTTACAGAAAGTCTGGAGTCGTCCTTCATGTGCAATTTTATTAGTTTTCCTTTTGACTGCTGTTAATGCAGTTTTACATTAAGGATAGTAGTCTTTTAACACAGGCAGGATATGAACTGAAATAAATTAAAGTAAACTAAACTAAGCTAAACTAAACTAGTTGTTCTTTCATATATGTTTTGACAGAAGGCCTGGCCTGGTTATGAATACAACGCAACTTGCAACAGTCATAATCATGGCTGCATAATTTAATAACAATATTTACTGCTATGTTGTAGCAAGACATTTTATAATTGTATCAATGTGATGAAGCCTCATTATCAAAACTTCTAATTTGTTATTGTAATAATAAAAAAAAGCGCTCAAACTCTTACTCATAAACAAAACCTAAACAAATCACTTTCAAATATATATTTTTTATTTTCATAACTATTTGACTCCGATCTATGAAGTTAAATGATTCTTTTTAAAATACAAAAGATGCACACAGGGTTTGACATTAGTTTGTTGAAAAGATTATATTTGATAATGTATTTCAAACAAAGCAGCTAAATCCATAGCCTAAGCTCTGTATGCTGTAAAAACACCCAGGCTACATATTAGTTTGTGTAATGATATTCTTTTTTGTCAAAATAAAATCATTAAAGGGTTAAAGTCTTCTTGGTAACACAGAATCACATTGGAATTTTTAAAAGGTATAGAATATTAAGATTCTATTAATCTTACCTGTCCGAAAAGGGCAATGAAGATAGAGCATCTATAGAGAAAAAGTTCATCTTTACATGGGAGAGACGGTGCTTGTTTGACTTCAGGGAAAATCTTTCTTTTATTATTAATTCTTCAGTTTTGGAAAAGGAATGAGCTCTAATGTGGTATTCTACTCTTTAACAATCATGTGTAGGTGAAGGTGAAGGGGGAGGACATGACCTTTGCACTGAAGATGATCAAAAAGAAGCATGTTGTGGACAACAGGCAGGAAGAACACATCCACTCCGAGAGGAGAATCCTCGCCGAGGCTCGCTCCTCTTTTATTGTCAAGTCAGTGTTCCCGCTCGGCCTGCTAAGCCATTTTATCTTCCATGCGGAAACTGTGCTCCATCAATCTGGGAAAACAGTCCCGCTCTGATTAGTTTTTGATGAGATGATAGTCGAGGCCCAGAGCAGATTACATATTTTTCTGTGGTTTGGAAAGGCAAATAATATGAGGTCTGTTGAGAAAATGAACAGAATCATCATGATATATTGGAACTGGGGCTTTTATCTGCCTACTGTTTGATTAAAAACTTTGACAACTTGTTTTTATAATCTTTAATTAAAATGTTTGTGTTTTTTTGTATTTGGTTATTTTAAAAGGGGTCATGTATCGAGCTGGAACATAGCTAAATGTTTGTAGTCAAACATTTATTTTCTTCAACTAATAGTTACTATCATCAATTCTGGAATGAATTCACCGATTGTTTTAGTAAGTTGAATGAGTTAAAGCAAATATTTTTAATTAAAGCTCAGAAATTAAAAAACTAAGGGACTTTTGTTTTCTATGAAGCTTAAACATCCTCGTTTTTATTTCTCCAGGCTGTATCGCACTTTCAGGGATAACAAATACGTGTACATGCTTCTAGAGGCCTGTTTAGGTGGAGAGATTTGGAGTCTCCTCAGAGACAGGTGAACGAGCCACACGTTTCTTATAAATTGCCTCTTTAAAACCTTTTTTGTTCTGTTCAAATTCAACCTAAAATATCGGAAGAAAAAGTATCTGTTTTTTAACCTTAGCTTCCTTTTCTTTAGGGGGAGCTTCGATGAGCCCACTGCCAAATTCTGTGTCGGTTGTGTGACCGAGGCGTTTGAGTATCTTCATCGTAAAGGTGTCCTCTACAGAGATTTAAAGCCTGAGAATCTAATGCTTGACTCAGAGGGATACATCAAACTGGTAAATTGTGATTTATTTTTCTGAGATTCACTTTCTCGTTGGTCGGTTTCCTAAGTAAAAAGCTTAAAATAATACATATCCATTTAAATGCTCATTAAGCACTATTCAAGACATGTTTATCCACCAACCTAGCAGGCTTGGCTGTATTAATCTGAATGGAGAGGATTGGTTTCTTTGTGTGAGAGTGGGAAGAAGACTGTTGAAAGACAACCATAAGAAGGCCTATTTGGTGTTTGCTTTAAGTCCTTTAATGGGCGATGAAAACGTGAACAATGCTGCTCTGATCAGATCAGACCCGCGGTCAGCTCTCTGGCCTACATACATTTATGTACAGGACACTTAGAATGTTGATCACCTTGAACACACCATCCCTAAAGTTGGCCCAAATTTGCTTCTGCAAGGGCAGGGAAATCACCAAAGTGGATGTAATTATGGATGGAGTTAAATACAAAAAAAAAAAAATCTTGAAGACTGGGACCTGGTTCACCAACCAATCAAAATGATTTGAATGGCCTAGTCAAAGTCAAGCCAAAACTAAGTTTAATATCTTTACTGAAGACAAACTTAAGACTCACTTTGTGTCGGTCTACTACATAAAATTCCAATAAAAATACATCTGAGTTTTGGGTGGTGTTAATAAATAAAAAAGGCAAGGGGTATGAAAACTTAGTTTAAAGAATAGTTGTAAATTTTAATGACTTGATGATAAAGTTAGCTGATCGTGGTCATATGAATAAAAAGGAACAAAAGTTGTAGTAAAGGTTGTAAAAATCTGTAAAGTAAATTTCATCCGTTGCTTTAGGTTTAAACAGGGAAATGTTTAACAGAAAGCATTTGTGTCCCCAAACTAAAAGTATGTCATCATTTTTGAGACTTTTGAAAGTTTTAAAGGATTTTTCTTATCTCGTCATCTAAATTAAGATGTTTTTGTCCTAAAGACTAATTAAATAAAGTTAAAACTCACTGATGATCCTTTCCTTCCCAGGTTGACTTTGGTTTTGCAAAAAAGATAAGATCCGGCCAGAAGACCTGGACTTTCTGTGGCACCCCTGAGTATGTGGCCCCTGAAATCATCCTCAACAAGGGCCACAACTTTAGTGTGGACTTCTGGGCCCTTGGTATCCTGGTGTTTGAGCTTCTAACTGGCAGGTCAGTGCAGGTGGTCATTCATAATCTTCAATAAAACTTCTGTTTGTTGAAAAGTGCAGAAACAATTATTGATCTATTTTTGGGGAACACTATAGTCCTCCATTCTCAGGAAGTGACCAGATGATGACATATACATTCATACTGAAAGGAATAGAGAAGATGGACTTTCCAAAGAAGATCACCAGAAGACCTGAGGACCTCATTCGAAAGCTGTGCAGGTAGGAAAGGTTAATCATTCTGTTTTTCTTCCCTGGGTCGGAACAGTGGTGGTTATCCCACAGAAAAAGGAGGTTTATGATCAGGAGATGTGGCTGAACTTAGCGATTCTTTTAGCTAAAAAGGGAGTTCATTTGCTGTGGCTTTAAATTACATTACAGGAGGAACCCTGCAGAGCGACTAGGGAACCTTAAAAATGGAATAACTGATATCAAGAAACACAGGTAAGAAGAAAAACACACTAAGTTTGGTGCTAAAAGGAAACCGTATAGGCCCGAAGTTAATGATTACTTACTTGTTCTTTGGTGTAAATAATAATTTGGTCTAATAATTTCTTACTCACTTTATGTTATTGTTGAAAACAAAAGCAGATGCAATAAAATATGTAAAAATGCTCATAAAGTTTTACTTCCTTTATGATGTGGGGAGTGGCAGCCTAGTGGTTAGGGTAAAAAGCTTGGAACCCTAAGGGTCTGAGTTCGAGCCCCAGTCCCACAGACTGCCACTCTGGGTCTCTGAGCAAACACCTTTATTTATTTATTTTTTTTCTCAAGGTGGTTTAATGGATTCAACTGGGACGGGCTAAAGGCGAGGACATTACAGTCCCCACTAAAGAGAGATGTAAGTTTTGATTTGATCCAAACATGGATGTTGTAGTAGTGTTTGTAGAGATGGTCTGAGATCTTCTTTGTATAATTGTACACTATATAATTATATTACAATTATCTTAATATAAAAATAATACTGTTTAACTTTAGAAGGATCTTAGAGCAAATAGGGAGTCTTTGAGCAAACTGAAACCATTTTTGATGCCAGTGTTTATTAAGAACCTACTGAGTAAATATGCAGTATAAAAAAAACAAGTAAGCATTATATTTTATTCTGCTTTACTCTGCGATAGCAGAAGGGGAATATTCCCTTTTAACAGGAAGAAACCTCCAGCAGGATCAGGCTCAGTGTGAGCGGCCTTCTGCCGAAGCCGACTGGGGTTCAAGGAGACAAAAACAGACACACATAAAGAACATAGAAACACTGATCTATGAATACTTTCTTTGTTAGAAAAAGTAGAAAACTGTAATCTAGCAGCACAAGTGTCTCTGAAAGAAGTTGAGCTGATGAGCTGTGAGGCAGTTTTCACTGTTAAATCTAAGTCTATAGCTCTGTCTTCTATAACCAAAGGTATTGATGGCAGCAGCCCAGCTAGTATTTCTCCCCAGGATGGTGTCACAGCCAGATAGAAACAGACACAGGAAGCTATAATGATGAGAAAAAGCAGAGAGAGCAAAATGTGAGGGGTTGAGCTAACAAATACTGCAGAGTGAAAGAATAGAGATAGAATGAAACATACTGTAATGAGGAAAAGGGGTCCCTATGTCCTCCAGCAGTTTAAGCCTATAGCAGCATAACATTAGAGAAAGCTTAGGATAACCTGAGCCACTCTAACTATAAGCTTTATCTTTTGTTTTACATCATTTGTTAACTTGTAACAATATCTGAGCATAAACAGCTCTGACGTAAAAAGAGTGAAGGGGATCATAACTCTGGGGTGGTCTTAAAACGGTACTATAATTTAGAAGCTAAAACTAATCAATGTATTGCTGCAGGGATGTATTTCAGAATCCTGTGTACAAAAGAACTAAAAAAGATTTACAGGTTTGTCTGCTCTTACTTGCAGTCTGAGAAGTTACTACATTAGGTTTGCCTCCACCAATATATAGTATCAGAATTACAACATTCTAATAAACTACCAATTTTTATTTTATGTTTAATTTAGGCTGTTATTTCATCTTGCATATTTCAGGAATTCAGATGTTATACAAAGAAAGACAATTCTGACCGCTTTTTCTATTGCCTTTCTGATCCCCTCTTTAGCTCAGCGGACCGACTGACCACACTTACTTCGACAAGTATCCTCCAGATGAGGAAAGTCCTCCTGATGAGCTTTCTGGTTGGGACATGGACTTTTAAGGATGTATTTTTTGCGGTAACTTTTTTGTGTCTGTTTCCTAAACCTGACTGGACCTCTGACAGATTTAAGACTGATATATATAAGCCTGACACTGTACTGGTGTTGTGTTTGTAATTAACAGAAATACCCATGTTTAAAGTAGTTTTAAGCTTCTCCACAATATGCTGCAGGTAAACATTACAGAGGTGAATTGTGCTGAAGTCTATGAATCTAATGAACAATCTGAGCCTACATTTTTATTTTAGAAATTAGTGCCACTAATGTCTCAATAATTAAATCAGTTTATTTAGATAATGCCAATTAGGTCCTTAGTTTTTTTAGAGGTCGTTCTGGGCTCTTCAAAAAAAGTTTTTGATTAGAAATTGAAACTCATTTGATCATTCATCAAATCATGAAATGATTCCCCACTTTTTCACGTTTTCTCCTGTTAGATGCCGACTCGCACTTTGATTCACTGGAATCCCATTGCCTTTCCTAACTCCATGTCAATGGCTAATTTTCTCAGTTGTAAATAACTATAGATTTAGGAATGGTTTGTTGCTTTGTGCTGTCAGAGATCTTCCTTTAAAGCTCTTTATTATTTTTACATTATACCCAATAACAAGCTCTGGTGTGGAAAAGGGAAACTGAAGTATGAAATTATAATTTAACATTTATGACAATGGTGAAGGTCGGTTTGGATCGTTTATTTTCTCTTAATCAAATCAACATCTGAAAACTGTGTTTTTGTGTTTATGCTGCCATTATAAAAGGTATGATGATCTGAAAAGTATAATAGTTGCAAAAAAGTTCAAACACTAGAAATCTGTAAGAGGTACTTTAAAGCACCAAGATGTGTGTGGAAATGTTGAAGGGTAACTCTGCATCTTCAGAGAAGCCTAGCTGAAAATCTGTGGTGGTAAAAAGCATCAGGTCTTGATTGTTTTAAATGCATTATCCTCCCGACCAACAGGACTTATAAACACACATTTTTTAAATGTTTTAATGCCTCTTCTGCTGACAATTTAAAGACATTGATTCATGTTGCAAGGTGTCTGAGCTGAAGAAATATTAAAAGTTAACTCTGTGGTAGTCGACTTCCTCTGCTGACTTCTGCTTAGTGTGAGTGTCGATGATCTGTGGCACAAAACCTTCAGGGTTTAATGGGGCCGTGTCAGTTAGGAGCACACACCTATAATCTGAATTGTCCTTTTGGGTGTTTGTACCTATCATTGTAAGTTTTTATAGCCCTATTTTCCTTCACATTACCCATGAAGTTATTACATAATTTCAACCTTCTTATTCTATATATTTGTCTTTGGAATAATGACCAGGATGTACAGTCTGTGAATACCTGAGGAACAGCTTTTCTGCAAAGAGTTATTTCTGATTTAAGTCATAATAAAGAAACTTGTAAAAAATTCTAAAAACATAATAAGATTAATCATTTCTGTTTGTTTCTTCTATCATAGCCTGCAACAACCAACAAACTCTAATGAGCTTAATGAACTGTTGGTTTGGCAGAAATGCAGTAAAGTTGTTCCTCTTATTTTATAACTGTGGTACAATTTACCACCACGGTGGCCTGTTTCAGTTGATTCTTGCCAAAGTTGTCAAAGCACAACTAAAATCTGGAAATATACATTGTTTAATAAAAATGTCCAAGGAATCCCTAATTTTCTTCATCAGTTGCTATAATGGTTTCGTTTTGTACTTTTTTAAGCATCCAAAGTTTACTTTAAGCACATAAGAAGATAATGCCTGTGTTTTCTAGTACTGTTTTACCAGCCTTAGACAGTTGCCTTCACTGCAACTGTGGCTGCTGCCGTTTCATGACGTTATCCATGAGCTGCTGCAGTATGGGATCACACCACTTCTGGCATTTGGGGTGTTCTTAATGAAGGGTTAAAGCCGGGCGTACACTGTGCAATTTTTTTCAGTCGTTTCGTGCAGCTACTGCTCACAATGTAGGACTAACCGCAGGGTTTATTCGTACAGTGTGAGTTCACAGCTCACGATTTATGTTCGGCCCGACGCTCTGATGTGATCTACCTGCTCACACTGTACGACTAAAAACCATGTCGGACTCAGCTCCGCAGTGAGATGGAGCTGTGAGTAGATGGGGAAATATTAAGCTCACTAGAGCGAAACGCGCTGCCTTGGCAATTTGTGCTGAAAGCCCTAAAAAGGAAAGGCGACGACGTATTTGGAAAAAGACATGGCTGAGCAAATGTGGCTACCACGGTCTGTCAATTTTACAGACAGAACTGCATTTCACTCATAGCATCCCTGCCATGTTTCTGTGTTTACATCTGAGAGGAAGAATAAAATGAAAAATCCTTCTTTGCGCATGCGCCCTGAGCGACTTTCCCACGACGGTCACGATTCCTGATCGGGAGGTGGTCGTGAGATGCCGATCGCCCCTCGTAACCCCCTGTACACTACACGATCACAACGCATGATCATTGTGAAAGTCAGCCCAATTGAAAGATTCTTGCACGACTGGAAAATCGCACTGTGTACGCCCGGCTTAACAAAGACCCTCTCTCTAGCTGAAAAACACATTTCATAACTGAGAGATTAGCTAAAAAAAAAAAAAAAACTACTGTAGGTGTGGAGATTAGCTGCTAAAAGAGACCCTTTATCTCACCTTTGAGCAGAACTGATGTGCTCCACTGTACCTCCCATCACTGACTGGAGAAAGTGGGTATGTTGTTTACTGGGCAGGAGCAAAGTGGTCAAGGTAGTTGCTTCCTCATGGTAGTCAATCCCTCCTCTATGTAGGTTAGGTGTACGAATTACAGACTCAGAAATTTTTATTTTACATTATATAGGCTGTT
Source organism: Cyprinodon tularosa (assembly GCF_016077235.1). Lineage (NCBI taxonomy): Eukaryota > Metazoa > Chordata > Actinopteri > Cyprinodontiformes > Cyprinodontidae > Cyprinodon > Cyprinodon tularosa. The sequence continues at coordinate 776,611 of NW_024038924.1, read as the reverse complement.
TGAATTTGTTTTGTTCTCCATTTTATTTTAAATTAACTTTTATTTTTGTGCCACAGAAGCTAATCCATTCCCATCTCACTTTATCCCAAAAATCTTCCTCTGTCGCACAAACCTGCTGCTGGTCTTTCTTCACTACATCCATGAATCTTTGTTCTGCTCATCTTCCCTGGCAGCGCTACATAGAGCGTAGTCTTCTGCTCATCTCCACACAATCTCAACCTTCTCATCTGTGTTAAAGAGTTAGAATAGAAGTAGATGCCTAAAGGCTAGTAAGAGCCACCTGTCTGAGTTCAATAAACAGTATTAGTGTGCAATGATCTAGGGGTTGGTGTAAAAAGGGAGTGTCTTAGTGTCAAATTAAGTCAAATCTTGGGTCACCGTCTAATTTACCACCTGGTGTCTATGATGATAAAAAAGATGTGAATTCAAAGAGGCCAAATTTACATTTGGCTGCAACAAAAGCCATTTGGGAAGATCATGGTGACTTATGTGACTGAAGCCCAAAATATTCTGGCATTCCTAAAAAAAAGATGGATGTTGAAAGAATTATGTTGTTTTTTTCTAAATAGATTTAGAAAAATCAACTTACAACAATGTTCTTGGTGTCTTCCAGTTTCTAAATAGAAAAAGAAACATTGAGTGTTGTAAATCTTGCATAATTTTATTCATTTCTTTGAATGCTTTAGGAGAAATATTGGAGCTTTGAGTTGGGAGACCTTTTCAACAGTTCATCACACTTTGTTTCATATCAGTAGTGACATATTTGTCCATCAGCGACCACCAGCAGTGCTCCCCAGCTTCAGCTCTCCAAGCCACGCCATTACAAGATATGAATTATACAGTAAATAAATAGATGCATGGTAAAGTCTTTTCCATATACAAATATATTTTATGAAGCTTATTGTACAAGCATTTATTCTTTATACTTAACATTTACAAGATAGCTTGAGCTGAAGAATGAATAGGTTCTTAAAAACAGATGATATACTGTCCTGTTTTTTATTTATGTGTTAATTAAGTGCACTCCAGACTGTCAGAGCTGCTGCATAAAGGCCTTTTCAGCCTCAAGCAATAGCATGCATTTTATTACCTCTGCAGACTAAGGAGGCACACTTAAAAAAATGCATCAGTACAAAATATAAAACTTTAGACAATCTGCAAAAATGACATCTCTAAATTAAAAAGGGCAAAATAATAATTCCAAAAATAAACTAGACCTGTGATTATAACTATCAAAAGAAGCCCTACAGTCAACCTTCGCGGGCTAACAAATTTGTACCACATAAATATTCAATACTAAGCGAGGTCAGTTATCTGAATGACCGAGTCGCCCCAAAAAAAGCCAGAGACGCTAAAGCCACCCTTCTGAGGAGGGGAGGGGGGGTTTAAACAGTGATATTTACAAAACAATGTACAAAAATATCAAAAACAAAAAAAGTTTTCTACTTTATTGAACGCTGTCTAGACTTAATAAATAGGTTTTGTCCCCTCTGACCTGTAAACATCTTCAATGCTTTTAAGAAGAGTAAATGTGGTTTATGATTTTTGTCTAATTTTAACTGAAATTTTCTATTAGTCTTATAAAAACCAACAAAAACAGATCAGCTATCCTTGGTGAGAGTAGAGTTAATCCATTTTGGTATTATTGAAATAAAAATAAACAACACTATCTCAATGCTCCAGCCCGATTACAGTACAAACATTTAAATACTAACATTAGCAAATAAATGAGGGGAAAATTTGCTGACTTCTATGCCTTTTAAAGCAATAGAAAGATAGATAATAGTAATTGCTGAATTATAGGTATTGTCTCACTACCTATATTGGATGTTAGTTCATTATGAAAGGCCCTAAATAAGGAAGTGTTAACTTATCTCCTGTAAATTCGGCTGTGTGTTTATTTTTTGCGATTTTAGGACTAAGAATGTTCATCCTTACGCCGAGGTACCATCATCTCTCTCTGGAAAGAGAAAATCAAAGAAGATGCTGGTTAGTTATTTTAAGGAGTCCAAATCCCTCATGGAAAATGCAACCAGCACAACCTGAATAGTTTTTTAAGCTACAGTATAATAATTCACATAAAAATGATGATAATCTGAATGATATGTAGAGCAAAACTGTTTTAGAGCTGTCTTGTATTTTTATAGCATGCAAATTACGTAGAGGAAAAATGCATTAAGGCACTTTGTAAATATTCATAGACAAATATTCAAAATTAAAGAAGGGACACAGTACAATTTAGATTACAAAAAAAAGCTCATTATTATTTGTACATATGTCAGTCCTGATAACAAGTTACTGCAGTTTTCTTTTTTTGTGTTAATATTTTTTATCTTTTTTCCTCACTGATGAACAATTTGAAACATTTCAACAGGAATTAGCAAAATATGGATTCCAGGAGCCTTTTTCCAGAGACGCTTTCTCTATCGATTTGCTCTTTGAATCGGATATTTTAAAGAGTTTTTTTTTATTCAGCAGCTACCTGTTGTAAATATTTTCCCTGAATAGTTTGAAGCTTCGCTTTGATGATGATATGAGTTTTTCTACAAAAGCATACCGATTTCTGTATATAGACAGTTTTAAAACCATAAAAATCATCACTGCACATGGAGGTTTAATGGTATTTAAGTTGAAAATATATCCGCATTATGAACCTAACTAGCTTTTAGTTTAAAAGCTAATCTTTTGTTTTAACAAAATGAAGAGGCTAAGATTAGATATCTCATGCAGGTAGGAAATTATTACTTATAAACTGTCGACAGAACCCCACTTCAAGAAAATATGAGCTATCCCTTTAAGTTCAGAAACACTTATCTTGTCCTGAACTAAAATGTTTCCTAAAATCCTATTTCTCTATAAAAATACAGATTAAATGTAGCTTACTGTCCTGCATGAAGAAACAAAACAAAAAGAAACTTATGGAGCAGTAATCCTATATCAAATGTGAATCTACCGTCTATACGTCACAACTCTGGCTTTGGAACCCAATATGATCCTCTATAGCGACCAAGCCCATAATTATACAAAATCCTCTTCCATCGTGAATAACACAGTGATATTACAGACATAAATACATATACACAGAGTAACGATTACCATGCAAGTGTGAGCAGAGGTGGCTTTTTAATGGATAAAGAGAACTATATGCTATGAAGACAAGAATGATGGGTGAACACCTTCCCTCAGCCCCGACCAGAGGCGTCAGTTCCAGCTGAGATTAGTTTTCATTAAGGATTCATATTTTCCTGTGAAGATTCATTCTTCCCTCTTAGTTTCTGTCTCTTTAATACGTCAGTTGGAGTGATTTGTTCCACCTTGCTGTCACCCAATGGATAACAGATGAGAAATATGCAGATAAAAAGTTAGTCAGCACTGAGGCATGCTGATGTCATCCGTTTCCTCCCCTTAACAGACCAGTCTCCACCTCACCTGGAACAACAGGTGGTGCTTTCCTCCAGTGCAAAAAGGGAAGTCTGTGGATGTTTGTCTCAGGCTGTAATGTGTTTTTCTTAGTTGTTTCTGTGTAATAGGAGGTGCATATGAATTTGCATGCAGACAGGAAGCTAAACTATCGACAGGCGCAGGAGTCGACAGTCATGTTGGGGTAAACTTTCAGCACCACGTTCTTGTCCTCGTCAAAGAAGAGAATGCTGAGGGAGGACATCTTCTCTGGGACGCAGCATGGCTCAGGGATGCCAGGAACCACGCCGACAGCCCGGACGATGCTCTGGATGGTGGCGTGGTTTGTGGGCTTCAAAGCCTGGAATGAAAAAAATATACATGACTCCTGGGTTTTACTTCTAGATGAGCTGAGTCACTAATGGACTTTAACTAACTAAAACCAATCTCACATATTTTCTTCAGACTGACTGTATAGACTCTTAACATTGTGATTATTTGAGTTCACTTTGTTTTGCTGTTGTTTGTCGGCTCTCTTTAGGCCCAAACACAGAAATTTAGTGGTCTAGACTTCTACTAGGCTATTATGACACCATTTTCTTTTGCTTTTTCAGTCATTTTGTTGCAGATGGGATGTTTTTGGGATTGCGATTCTGCTGACAACAATTATTGGACCTGTGTTCTCACATTTGACTCTAAAATACTTGCAGGGCTAAGAAGAAGATCACGCTTGACTATATCAGTACAAGATGAGAAGGTGTCTAGTATTTTTTAAGAGTTTATTTATCAGAAGAAGTTGTAAGAGATACATTGCACACCTCAGCAACTTAAACCAACATTATCACTTCCATGCAAAATTTCTTAGTAAAAACAGACATCCAAGTTAAAATGAACTAAATCAGCCCACTATGACAGACTGGATGGAAGCATTAACAGTCTTTGCCTAATGCGAGTGCCAACTTCATGTACTGTAGGTATATTCATTGGTTCATTCAACCAAAATGTATTTGAAATGAAAAAGTTGGTTTACTTCATCTACATTGTCTAGTTGATACATTACTGCTATTTAATTTATCTGATGACATCATTGCTTCTCTGTAGAAATAAAAACTGGTGACAAATTGTCAGAGAAGATGAAAACATTTAGTTGGAAACTGTGACAATAACAAGAATGGCTCATAAGAATACAAAAGATGCTAAGATTGGCAGCTGATTTGTTAATTCCTGCTTATAAATGAAAGTACTATCATTGTGTTTTGAAGTTGGTTAGCATTGTTTTTTATTAATCTCCTGTTAATATTCTGAACCTAAACGGAACAGACTGAGATTTATTGTGCTTTTATTATACTTTCAAAAGCACCCAGAAAGGTACTGAAATTGATTTATTTAGGCTTCAGACTTCAAAATAAAACAAAAAACTCATGATATGAGCCAGTTACACCTGGACTTGATCAGTATATACTGATTATGAAATTGCAGTGATTTCTGAAAATATCACTTTGGCTCTCCGAAAGGTTTTAAAAAATGTATTACATAAATCTGGTCTAGTTTTTATGAATGCAATATTGTGTATCGGCTACAGCTTTCCCCTCTTAAATAAGTCACAGTTAAAAGAAGTCAAAGTTGAAATTAGCATTCTTCCAAATGTATCAACAGTGACAAATGCTTTTTTCCCCCCTCATTAACAAACCTGTTGGTCTCCATATGTATATTCAATACCTAATTATCTCTAAGTTTAGAAAATATCCAGTAGGAGAAGTTTTCAGATTTGTTTTTACAGTAGCTCTACAATCATATAAGTGTCTTATTTTTATTTTATTTATGCACAACCATCTAAAGGCCTGAACGTTCTTTACATGCCTGACAATTAACACACACCTGATTATCTGCTTTAGGGCTCACTCTTCCCTCACATCACAGCAGAAGAGACAAATAGCATAAAGGCACTTTTAATAGAAACTATTTAACAGCTTCTGAGAGTTTGACCTTACTAAAGAGATGCAACTTCAGAGGCTTTTCTGACTGAGCAGAAAAGCTGTAGGAGAGGGAGGCGGCTCCCTTTAAGGCCCCAGGCCTGACTGCTGGGACTAATTACATCCAACTACAAAGTCTAGCAACTCCGCACTAATGAATTAAATAGATGGAGCTGGAGCATTCCGGCCATGTTTAAAATACCTGTGATGTTATCTTGTCACCGGGAGCCGACCTTTAACATTGTCCTCTAACAGTTTTTTTTTGTTCATGTAAAGGTGTAAAAATGTTGTAAAGGTCAGCCACCTGCTGTGAATTTGTTTTTTTAAATTTAGATTTGCAACTGGCCAGTATTTTCTACAGTACATGCTTAGTGCATTAGGACTTTACTTTGAACTAACTGGTTTTTATTAAATTACATTGCTATACTGTTCATGTTTATCTTCAAAAGCTTTCCGGTCTTTGAACAAAGTAGAGGGGAAAATGATGAGGATCCACAGGCAGTAAAACCCCAGTGAGTAGTTTATTCTGGTCATTGAAGATTAAAGCTCGTAAAGTTTGGGATTATCATCCATAATATAAGACAGACAGGCCCTTCTGACTTTAATGTAACTAAGGTTAATATAACACAGAGCCCTAAGAGCATCAGCTAACAAAGACTGATGGACTCCCTGACTGCTGAACACAGCAACTCTGTTTACTTAATCTCTGCAGAGAAGTCAGTGTTTGAACATTGAGCATCTGCATGTATGTTTTTAGTCTTCTGTTACGGTATAAAACCACTCTAATGGGTCCTGGAGTTCAGTAGGGTGGCATTTTGGATCACCTGTTGAAACAGATTTGGATAAGCAATAAAAATGACTGCCTGCTTCATAGGCTCATATGTTCAAATGTGCTACAATATGGTTGTTATGAGAAGGACAAGGTGTTTTTATGAGAAGTAATAATTCCAAGAAAACTGCTGCAGGGATAACTTGTCCAAGAGGGAAACCTGGACATCTCTCTCTCTCCAGCTCATTCTGGAGAACACAAGGTACTAATAGATTCTGCTGGAGGTTTCTTCCTGTTAAAAGGGAGTTTTTCCTCTCCACTGTCGCTACAAGCATGCTTGGTGTGAAGGATTGCCTTTGAGTCAATGAGTTGATGCAATCAACTGGTTTTCCTTAAATAGAAAACTTTGAATCTGTTTGAGTTTATGATCTGGTTGAATTTTCCCTTTAAAATGCATGGAGACGACGTGTTGTGAATTGGGGCTATATAAATAAACTGAATTGAATTGAACAGGCAAAAGAGGTACAACTATCCAGTCTTTTAGGATGGGCTAGTTCCTGGGACTCATCCAAGTGGAATGTAAGACACAACTCAATCATGAACCACCTCACTTTATTAATGTTTTTTATGGAAGATATTTGGGCGACTCAAGATGGCTGCCACCTTACACTCAGCTGGAACTGACTCCATTGTCATGAGGATGCCAGCTGAACAGTACCAACAAAACAAAGATGAGATCCTGAGGTCTACTTGATCAGACATTGTCACCTTTTTGCTAATGCCATGATAAGTCAAAGAACTCTGGTTACAGAACCCAAAGAGGCTTGCTTATTTTGGTGCAGGGATTCATATCGCCCATCTGTAAGTAATTGTGTCCTTAAATAAAATATTTAAATATATGTTCATATTGACAGAAGGGTGGTGCGGTAAGCAGGCCCTTAGTTCAAATCCCGGCAGGGAGTTTTCATGTTTTTCCTGTGCATTCATGTTAAGTTTATCAGTCTAAATTGCACTTTTCTAATAGTATGTCCATGTATGGCTGTCCCATTTGTCTCAGACTCATCCATGAAAGATTGGTGTTGCATCCAGGATGTAACCGATCACTCAATCATAGTCCACTGTGGCACCAACACCCATGATAATGGAGGATTTAAACATAGAGAGAAGATAAATGGATATATATATATTTTACTCCTGAATAGTGCAACAATGAGGTCAAATATTTCAGTTTTGTGAATATTTAAGAATTTCGTATGTGTCTTAAATACATATAGGTAAAAAGCAAAAGTAGACAAACAGCCTAATTTGGTGGTAATATTTTTGTCACCACTGAATACATAAAATTAGGAGAGATAAAGCACCTTTCTGTTAAGCAAAAAACGACTTAACAGACAAGAAGTTGCTATTGTATAGAGCCTTATAAGTCATCAAACCTACTGGAAAATGTGTTGTCTTGAACGCAGAGAACAGACACCTAATTGCAAACTGGTCAATCAAGGCTAATTATGTTTGACTTCAAACTTTTTATTTTTGAGGAATAGATAAATATGTGTTTTCTCACCTTTGGCATCGGGAACTGGCAGGACCCAGAACAATAGTAGGCATCAAAAGACTTTGGTGATATAATCCATTCACTCCATCCGATGTCTGTAAAGTCCACCTTGAGATACCGTCGAGCGCAGTTTCTCGGCTCATTCCACTGCTTCTTTCGTGCCTTTTTGATGGTCTGCTCATCAAACTGCAGAAGGGGATTCTTTGCTCGTTGATTCTTGCGGCTCTTTTTCCGTGGCCGACGGTTCTGCTTGTTTTCTATAGGCTCGTAAGGACTCGTCTCGTCCCATCCTCTGGTTTCGTTTGGATACTCAGGTCCAGGAAGTTCATTGTTTTGCAACGGAAGAAGAATGTTCGCAGACCGCTTGTGTCTGACATGCAGCTGTCGTTCCTGTTTGGTGTCATTGTGTTCTCTCAGCTTATGGAAACTGTGTGAAATGGAGCCTTCAACTCCCAACGAATGGTGTCTCTGGAGAGTGGCTACCACACTTTCAGGCTCCGAGATAGCAGAATCATTGGCGTAAACCAGGATGTAGGGAGAACGGTCAGACAGAAGCTTCTTCCATGGCTGGGGCCCTTGTGAGGCAAGATCAATCCCAATGAGCAACTCGTCATGGTGTTTGGCTTGATTGACCACGCGAGTGATGTCCCTCCACTGCCACGAAATAAAGTCCCTGTAGAAGGTGGACGCATTTATCCGAAAGTGTCCCAGACTCCTCATTTTGTTGTCCACGGATGCAAAGCTCCAGATGACCATGTGGATGTGGCTGTGTCTTCGGGGACCGTGGCGGGCACAGGTTTTAGCCGCAGAGCAGCCCTGAGTGCTATTCTGAAGGTCTCCAATATAATAATGAAGAGTTGCTGACAGAACATCCTCGGATTTGGTGAGGGAGGTCAGGTTAAACACCTGCAGTTGCTTGTTGTTTATTGTACCTGCGTAAGCAGTGAGCAACATTAGTAAGAAAACGGAAACTGTTGTATATACTCTGATATAAATAGATTATTTTAAGTGATAACATAGATAACAAAGATTAAAAACAAACTTGTAGTTTTTGTTTAAATTTTGACATTTGTGAGGTTGTCAGAAGTATTTAAAATCAGCCAGTGTCAGTAGTGCACCTAAAAGCTGGGGGGTCCAGAATCCACCAGTTTTGAGCTTGGAAATCCAATAATTTTTTTAATCAGTAAAGTAACCATATACAAATTCTAACAGATGCTAGCATTGCTAGCAAAAAACTCACAAAAATTATATTCAGTATTTTCAGATGTCTTTTTCATTAAAAAAACAGTAAGAAAAGCTTTGAGAATCATTAGGAAATTCTCATAGTATATTCAAGTTGACATATAGCCCACATAATTTCTTTTAAACTTCAATCTAAACCTTTAAACTCTATTTGATGTCTGGTTACATATTTTCATTTCTTGTCAATTTTATTTGCTTAGCTTCTTTCTGTTTCTAATGTAAAGTTGTCAATCTCACAGCCTGAGGAAATTAACAGCTCAAGAAGAAATTCAAACATGAATGCAAAGCCAAAACTATAAAAATCCAGGTTTATCCAAGGACCACTGGCTAAATATGTTGCATTGTTATTGTTACCTTATATATATATATATATATATATATATATATATATATATATATATATATATATATATATATATATATATATATATATATATATATATATATATATATATATATATATATATATATATATTCTCCATGGCTTGTTGAAAGGAGATCAGTGCAGAGAAATAATTTCACATCTCTTCCACTACATTATTTCCAAAAGTCATTTGTTGCTTTGCTTGGAAATATTGTCAGTTTTTTTTTTAATGGCAGGCTTGAATTTAAAAACCCATTTTAGCTTGGTATCTTCCTTTCACATTAAGACCTATTTTGTTGGGTTTTTTTTCCTCTCTGTTCACTCAGCATGAACATGAACATGCATCATCTCTTGTTCCCCTCCCTTATTGCTTATTCCATCTCTCATCTTTTGTCTTAAAAAAAAAGATTCCCCACAAGCTCCAAATGGTCCACAATTCAGCTGTTTGTTTTATTACTGGAACCTCTTTATTTGACCCCAATTAAAAATCATACTCATTTGCTTCCAGTCAAATTCAAAATTAAATAAAAAATTATTTTGTTTTTTATTACAATTTTAGATTACACACTGAAAAACACTATGGTGATAAAAAATAAACCCTAAAAATATAATCTTGTTGATCAACTGATGAATTATGTTTAGATTATTAAGTGCCTTGAGATAACATTGGTTCTAAATTTGCCTTATAATCAAAGGAACTGAACTGATTTACATCATCTTAACATTTACAGTATGTGTCCCAGATTAAACAGATTATACATCACAAGGTCAGCCTTGGATGATTAATGGCAGGAGGCACTTTGCTCTGTCATAAAATCGGATGTTGTGTAATTTAGAAGATAGTGACATGATAGACATAAAGTTAAAACCTTATTTATCTGAGTTTTAAATGATGGAAATTAACACTTTAATTTATCTACTCTGACTTAATTCTTGCTGGATTCATCAAGGAGAATTCCTCCCTGTTTCATAACTGAAACCACTCTCACTGCAGCAGGTAAATAAGCCTACTGATTGCTTTTGATCTGACAAAACAACAGCAACAAACTTAAATTGATGCCTAGATATTTTAATCTTCAACACAGACTTTAGCAACGCTCCAGTGTCTGCACACAAAAAAAAAAACAGATGCCATGTAATCTTTGATAGCAGGAGAAGTTTTATCTTAAAAAGAGGGAATATCTCATAATTGTGTGAAACGCAGTGAATTTGCCAGGCTGTAACATGCAGCTTCCAGACGACAGGAGGCAGTAGGCAATAATATTACAACAGCTGGTCGCCCTAAGCAGTGCCTGAGTCCAACTGATAATTACCAAAGGTCTGCGCACAAATTTAAAGGCGGTTGATTGTCACTCTTAAAGATAGCAGAAGAGAAACAAAAGGCTTTGGAGAACAGAGACTGCAGTGGAAAGTCCTGTTCTGCTAACAAACAGACAGGCTGAGCAGCTTTTTCCAATCCTGTGCAGAGGAGAAGATCTATTTAAAGTATCTGAGAGGAAAATGTCAACATTCTAAGAACAATTATGACTCAAAACGATTTAAACTACATGAAGTATTCAATTTTAAACCACCTTTCCCAACAGAAGGGGGTGCTCAACAGAGTCTGAAAGAGAGGATCAACAGGTGGATTTTTGTTCTTTGCAAAACTGCTTAGATAAGTATAAGAAGAGAGTTTAGCAATTAATTTAAGAAATTTTTTTTGAAACATAACTTTTGGAAAATGTGAAAAAGCAAACATCATACACTCTGGAACACACTGAAAAACTGAGGTGATATGTTTAAATGCGTAAAGTCCTGGATACATACCCCAGTGCGCTTTAAAGCTGCGGACTGTGTTGCCATCCCTGAAAGGAAACCCGGCCCGGTTGTATTTGGCGTAAAGCATCTGCATGTGCTCCGTCATTGTATCCTCCAAATGTGCGTCTCGTTCATCCTCGGCGGTAAACTGTTTATCCACCGAGTGCGTAAAATCCATCTTTCGCCTCTCGGGGAAATTGTTCGTTTTCAACATCGCACAGAATCCAACGCACAAATAACTCCATCCATAAAGCAAGACGAGCATAAACCGTGAGTAAAGAGCCATAACTGATGAAAAGTCAGGATAGAAGAAGGGAAAAAATAACAGCTGTTGAAAACTTAACTGGTCCAGCAGTGTCCCCTATTCCCCAAAACGCATACCATCAACCGGGGAGTCCAAAATTGTCTATCATCACCGCGTCATCCAAGTTTTTAAGGGCTTTTGATCTGAGCAATAGTCAGTGGATTTAAAAACTGCACTAAATGCCAAAAGGTGTGATTAAACAGATGCGGCAGGGCTGCGCCTCCGCTGAAAACACTCCTGGCCTCAGCTCTGCAGCACTTCAGCACTCCTCTGTCTCAGCTTACATTGAAGGTAAAGCATGTTGTGCTTAGTATTATAGGGCTTGGGGGACCAGCTGGGTATTCCTCTTCTTAACACACCCACAGACGCGTGAACACACGCACAGAAAGAGAGAGAGGGAGAGAGAGAAAGGACGGAAAGAGAGATTGAGTTTCCTCCCCCCCAAAAAAACAAAACAACACGTTTATTTGTGGACAAATTATCTTGTTATCAAGGGCAGAAGAAGGTATGTGTTATCAGTTTATTTGAGGTAAGAAAAAAAAAATCAATAAGGACATTCCATCCATTTATTGGCCCAATTTCAGCACCAGAACGGCTGCCACGGAGCAGCCGCTCCGTGCGTAATTTCTACTCCGCAGAGCTGTGCGTCTGGGCAGCGCTGTTGAATGAAGCGGCTTACTGTGGGCATTAAAGGCTTTCTTCTCCGCTTTGTTTGGGTCAGTGCAGTTAAGCACACACATCCTGTACCATCGCGGGCTGATCCGGATGTTCTACCCTTCCTCGCCTCCCGCAAAACAGCCCATCAGGCGGGGTCCTAACACCCCACCCAGCGGCCGCTGGCTCCTCTTTCAGGGGCACTCGGGAGGAAATGATTAGACCATTTCCCCGCCTTTGGACATTTGATGGTAATAATATTACCATGGTATGTCCTTCAATGATGGATGGAGGGTTACCCTTTTAGAATAGATGAAAAGGAAAACATCATTCCAATGATCTCCAAATTCAGATGCAGGAGAGAAAGTAAATGTATTGTAATAAATTATTATTATGAATGTAAATTAATTCTTGTGGAATAGCTCACTTTGAAGTTAGCAGGTAAGCACTTTCCACATTTTAGGAATGCTGGTTTATGCTGTCTGTAAACAAACAGAAAAAAAAAATCTTGTTGGTATCTTCTATACTAGCAGTGTCTGGGGGTTTATTGGTTGGGATCAGTGGTGAGGAACCGATTTTACTGCTGCTCGAGGACAGGTGACTATTGCATGCATTAAATCCCTTTAAGTCATCATACAATACTGTCAGCTTGTGCCATAAAGCCTGACTTACACTGTACGATTTTTTTCAATCGTTCAGTGTTTCAGCTACAGCTCACACTGTACGACGAAAACGCAGGATTTCGTCGTACAGTGTGAGTTCAAATCTCGCGATGCCTGTTCTCACACTGTGCGATCCAATGCTCTAATGCGATCTACCTGCTCACAGTGTACATCTAAAAACCACATCGGGCTCAGCTCCGCGGTGAGATGGTGCTACTCTGACTCGTCTTTCTGGAAGCCAAAGCAGAAGAGGAATATGAAGCTCACTGGAGAGAAACGCGCTGCCTTGGCAATTTGTGCAATTTTGTGCTGAAAGCACTAAGAAGAAAGGCGACGACCTATTTGGAAAAAGACATGGCTGAGCAAACATGGCTACTATGGTCTAACCTGACTCCGCCAGATGGATTTGCTCCGCATATCCATCTGGAAACCTTCCGTTGAAGTAATTTTGGGAAGGGGCAAATATACTGGTTAGCTGATTGGCCTATGTTGGTGATAGACGGGCTTACGACGGCCGACTGTATTTCAAACATGTTTGATTTTCTCCCGAACTCATGATTCCTAATCAGGAGGTGGTCATGAAAGGCTGATCACCCCTCGTTACCCCGTGCACACTACACAACGTACAATCAGGCTGAAAGTCGGCCCCATCGAAAAGTTCTCGACAACTGGAGAATCGGCCCGAATGGCAAAAAAATCATGCAGTGTAAGCCCGGCTTAACTGAAACTGTCAGAGACTGAGTTTCCCCCAAAAAACAAAACGATACATTTATTTGGGATCTAATTATCTTGTTAGCAAGAGCAGAAGAAAGAATGTGTTATCAGTTGATTTGAGGTAAGAGAAGAAAATCAGTAAAGCAGTTTCCATCCTTTTATTGGCCCGTTTCAGCACCAGCATAGCTGGGGATTAAGTAATTTGAGTAATTGCTGCAATCTTTTAGTCACTGTTGATTTTTTAGATGCTCACCTGAGTGCCACACAGCATGCCCTTTAAGAATGTATTTGTTGGAAAAGTAAGCAATCTAGTTGGTTAAATCAATTTTGAATTGAATTAACCAACATGTTGGTCAAAAACTGACCAAGCTATTGGTCAACCAAACAACCAATGAAATGGTCTTAAATAGTTGATCAATCTGGCTGTTTGGATACAATAACCTGTAGTATGTAATAGTTATGGACCTAGAGAACAATTACAATGATAATTGTAATGTAATTATAATTGTGTAATTGGCGTAAGTCTTGGTTTAACATTAGTATTAACTAGGATTAAATTCTGGAGACAGTGGTGTTGGTGCAGGAGTTTCTCTCTAGACAATCCCTGGCCTTGATTTTCAATGTTGTTACATTTATTAAATAATACTGTGGTTAAAGTGACCAAATTAGTTTTTCCTTTTATCAATATAGATTGGTTTTTTAGATGTATTGACCAATCTGTTTTTGTCTGTTGATTATTGTACAGCCAAAGCAACGATCTCAAGCCGCAAGCAAATTGTCTCCTTTTCCTGTGTGGCTCGCAGCAACGTGACTGATCTGTCAAAAGTTTTAATTTTAATTGCAGTTTATGGGGACAAACTTTTGTTTTAATAAAATATTTACCTCTGCCTGCATATGACCTATTGTTCTATCAAGCAGCATGCCTTACACACGACTAAATTCCTCCATTTTTTAACTTTATTGACTTCAACCAATCCCCTGGGGGTGGCACAGTTACTGCAAAACAAAAATTCTATGAGCTCATAACTTATTTTTGCTGGTTAGTACATCACAGAATCTACTTTGCTCACAAAAAAAGAAAAGACACATTTGCAGCTTCGACAAGTCATCTGCCTTTATTTCACTTTTTTCATCAAAGCAGTATTTGGAGCACTGGAAAAAAAAATCTTAAATCAGACTTGCCCATTTCATTATGCTGGCATCACCATGCTTGACTATAGAGATAGTGTCTATGTGATGCTGGCCAACACCAAAGTAGTTTAAGTGTGATTGAATAGATCAAAGGTGCTTTTTCATTAATGGATATAATCAAGGTCCTTTTTAGAGGCTGTTTTTTTTCATTTTTGTGGAAATGATTTTTGCTGAAAACCATTGATCTACATTTTTTTAAACAGTTAAAGAACTATTGCTGGTGAACATGACTTCTCACATATCATTGGATGTGAACTGAAGATTCTGCATGTCTACATGTTCACCCTATGTCATGATCTTAGGCTTGTTGGGCTGCTTGTGACGTTTCTTCTCCCTCTCCACCATTTTCCACTGCTACTGGATCTGCTGCTCTGCACCTGTTTCCAATCACCTAAAAAGCCATATCTAAAAATCAGTGGCAGGATTCTTTAGTGCTGCCAGTTTGTCTAACATTGTAGGAGTGATCTATTTTGAACCCATCCCTAATATACTGTACGCTGACCACTCTCTGTTTCTGCTCCGTCCTCGGTGTCCAATTGTGCCATGTTGTAATCCATACTGATTACAACACGTCCAAAAACATCCAAAAACAGCAAAAGCAACTGGACATAGACATGCTACGTTAACATGATAAGCAGCATTAATTCAGCATCTAGTCCAATGACTCCCGCCATCTTGTCCATTCTCCTTTCTTATCTCTTCATCTCTAAGTTCCTATCTGAATCAGGCCTTTAGAGAAGTAAGAAATTTGCTCTGTCAAAAGAATAGTCTTGATTTTTATCATTTACAGAGGCCTGAGAAGGGCTTTAAATCATCTGCAGCACCACGAGGCCAACGTGAAATTTTACATTGACTGGAACAGCTTCCGTTTGTGATGCCAAAATGAAAGAATGACAGAGTCTAAGTGACTTACCCCCACTTCACACAGGCTATGGTCCATGCCTGCTCTATTGTCCATTGCAAGTGTGCCTGCCAGCAATCCACACTGGATGCATGCAGGACCCGTTCATGCATCCAAACAGTCCTCTTGTATTTAAATGTACCAAGTCATTTTTACTCTTCCTGTGTATGAATTCCTGTTAGGCTCATCAGTTCCATAAAGATGAAACATTTTGCTCTGCTGTCCGTCAAAATAAATAAAAAAATAAACCTAACCCTCAGGAGGAGGGCTATGTGTCATGCTGCAGCAACATGAGCCAGTGGGAATTGCTGCATGACTAGAATAAGTTCTATTTGCTTTGGAGAGTGAAACTCCTGAATGACATAACCTGTTTGAATTAAGGGTTAGCCTATGTTATGGAATTTGGGAAAAAAAACAAAAAAAACAACCTCCAATCCTGACACATCTGTAGTGGAGAAGAAAGTCTCCAATTACAAAATTGTCTACATTAAATATTAATGTTAAAATAAATTAAATTAAACTTTAAACTAAGCTAAAAAAAAATCTTAGGTCTGTGTGCTGATTAATAATTTGGTCTGGCTATTGTTGAACAGAAGAACAAATGTGAAGGAAGTGATAAACAAGTTGGAGGTAAAGTTACATGACAGAAAATCAAGAATTGTAAGCAGATGAATGCTTGAAGTCTTGTGAACTTTTATCCACACTGTGTGATATTGAAAAGGTGACCCTGACATGGTAATTAGAGCAAGATTTAAAGTCATTATTGGGCTTGTCATTATTGTTTTCTTTTTTTTTCTGCTGAATTTTTACCTGTATGCAAAAGTACACAAAGAAAACGAACCAAATTCGGTTCAGAATCCCTTTTCTTCTATTTAATGCTCACTTTATTGGGAAACCAATAAAGTTACCTCATGATGGATTTAATCGGATAAAGTCAATCCCCAAACAAATAAAACCAACCTTCAGTTAAACCTCCAACAGTCTAAAAGCCCAATAAAAGAATTTAAGGGGAACAACAGTCGTCAAGTGGGAATGCTTCTGCGTTTTTTTTGTCCCATTGAAATGTATGTAGAATTCTCAGATTTCAGCTTAATTCAGCTAAAACTTCATCCTTGAACTTTAACTATTTTAGCATACTTTCAGCTAGAAACACCATTCAGCTTTTAAAATGTTCTCCAAACATTAAACTACTTCTGTTTAAGCCAGCTATTCGATATCTTTTACAGTTTTTTTTGTAAAATTGTGAATCAAATTTTATAAAAATTGTTCAGGTTTTCAATTCTATAATACAAGTCTATGGGCGGAGTGCGTGCTCTAGCTTTTGAGCTGTTCTGCTTGCTCCAAACAAATTTTTCTTACTCAAATTTTCACTCAATTTAAATAAATAATACATCAAAACAGGATTTTTTTATCAGCACTCCGGAAATATAACCCTCATTGGTGTGGGGTTTAAAATTTTCTTCCAGTTTGGCCCAGACCACCAAGAAGTCCTCACTCTCGCAATAGAAATCCAATGAGAGACTTTCTAAAAATCACAGACCAAATCCAAAACCACCCATGTTTTTGTATCATTGCCAATTCTCAAGCATTTGATGTACAACTTAGTATAGAACATCTCCTGTTCTAGTGCTCACATTGAAGGAATTTTTTATCAATATCATTTATGGTTTAGCTGTTCAGCTGAGCTGTTTGGGCGTAGGAAAACGTTGATTTTGGGAAAAAGTCTCAGACTGAAATCTTTCAAAACAAATCACATTTTAACATCGTCACCGAGACCAAATCGTTTTTGGTAAAAACATGAAAGTTGGCATATTTGTTCATAAAAAGCTGCTGATTCCTACGGTCTAAACTTTATTTGGGATTCAGTCATTATATTGTATGAAATATTTGAACTTTTTGACAGGGCGGGGACAAATACCAAACCTGCTGTGCTCAAGCATTAAAAAAGCACCAGAGAGCCTCCAGACTGACAATTGCCATACAATCAATTAGTAAAATTAGGGAGATTTTACGGTAGATAACTTATAGAATGAAATAGCTAGATATCATCTTAACTCTTAGCAGCTACACTGCAGAACCTACTTTCTAATTATTTCTTAATGAGGTGACTCCAATCTATTGTAAGGGTAAACAAAGAAAAAATAGCATATCTTATATTCTGGAATGTAAAAGGTGATTTAAACAATCAACTTTGTTGCCTGTCGATCTATGTCTGTGTCCAAAACACAGATCAGTAACAGTTAAGAGTACAAAGCAACAAAATTAACCCTCTGCATTTAACCCCTTCCTTTGGGTAGCAGTGGGCTGCACTTGTGTGAAGCAGTGTGGCGTATATGGGGTCTTGTTTAGGGACCCAGAGTGGCAGTCTGTGGGAGTGGGGCTTGAATTCAGAACCACTGGGATCCAAGAGCATTGCCCTAACCACCAGGCCCCCAATCCCCTGACTAACCTGATGGTCATCTTTTTGGACTATGGGAGGAAGGCGGAGTACCCAGAGAGAACCAATGCATGCATGGTGAGAACATGCAAAGTCCACGCACCGAAGTGATTCTCTTCATCCCATTCAGCGACCTGTCCAGGGTGTACCCCGCCTCTCGCCCACTGGCAGCTAGAGATAGGCACCAGCACCCGTTGCGACTCCAATTGGGACAAGCGTGTCAGATAATGGATGGATAAATAAAATAATAATATTAATAATAATTAAATAAATAAATACTTTCAAACCGCTGTCTGTGCCTATTGGCCAACGCTCTGACCAATGAGCGCAACTGACTGTGCTGGAGGAAGTGTGACAGAAAGCTGGTGGGGTAGTGTAAACAAACAACGAAAACCCCAAGTCTGATCCTTCCAAAATTGATTCCAAAGCTAAGTCAAAAATCGGCATCAGAGCCAGCGGCCCTTCACATACGACTATGCCGAGAGAGGGCTGCTGCAGACGGGCTAAGATTAGCCCTGGCTGCAGTTATCCTCGGAGCTCCGCTGGTTTCTGAATTTTTTTTTTTTAATTACGCATTAAATCGGTAAATGGACCATATAGTGACACTTTAAAGTCTAATATTCTCGTCTCAAATTATCCTAAAACGTACTTTTATTGAAAAACAGCAACAGAAAGGGAACTTTTAACTTTCAATGGAGCGTGTGAGCATGTGTTACCTGGTGAAGAGACAGACTAACTGACAGACTTTGTGGCAAGATTGTTGGTTCTGTGTTTTGTTGAGCATAATTAGTGCACGTTTCCTGGCATTCACTAAATAAAGCAGGGGTCTGTAATGTCAGTCCTAACCCCCAAACACCAGACAATTGTGGTAAAATGTGCAAAATGTGGTCTGTCCATCATAGTCTTGATTTAGTTTAGTAAGTCCATACACTGCATGAAAAGTGGGTTTTCGTCAATATGCGGCACTGTAGATTGTCGTGGAACTTCAGGTTAGCGGCAGTTTACGACAATTTGCAGGCTTCGCCGAAAACTCCCTTAAATTGTCAGAAATTGACGTGGACTCTCTTAGGCAGTGTTCCCCCCATAACTCCCCCCCATGGAATTCTAGGGGAGGCTTAAACATGTAAATGAACATGCTGTGAGCTATACAAATGCAAATCAGGGTTGCAGGGGGGGTTTTACTAGGTAAGAATACAAAGAGATCAGGCTCAGTATAGCCTCTTACATTTTAGCTTGAATTGATTTATGTAATTAAAGTATAGAGACCAAAACAGATCTTTAGCTGACAGAGCAATACATTTAGAGCAGTAATTATAAAAAAAAAAATTGCATTTAAGATAAAAAATAAAATGTTGTCTGTCAATATGCTCAATTCACAATTACTTAAGTGGAAAAGTTTCAAGAAATGAGTCTGAGATGATTGACTTTATAACATGGCGCATTATCCTGTTGGAAGTAGCCATCAGAAGATTGGTACACTGTGGTCATAAGGTCCGGCCAGGTCAAGATCCGCAATTGCAATCGCACCAAACAGGAAAACGAACATCGACAAATTCCGGTTCGTCAAATTAAAATATAGCAGCAACAGATCGGTGACTAGAAATTATAGCACAATTCTTATATATATATAAAAAAAAAAAACTTACACCGTTTATTTAAATGATTGGATCCAAACTATTGGTTATTCACCAACGAGGAAGCAGATTTCTCATCTCCATCAAAATATTTATTTTATACCGAGGGACTTAAACTTTAATCAAATCCATTCAAAAGAAACTTCTTATTACAGGAATGAAAAGAGATGCTGAGTTTGGTTCATTAAAAAAAAAGCAGTTTTGAATTATCCTTATCCCCGTTACAAAAATCTACAAAAATCTACATATATATTTGGGCAGAAACTGAACATATGCTGGATGATGGTGGGATTTTTTTAATATATCATATTAAATTAAGCGCTCACAGGGTTCATACAGGAATGAGTGACTCTAATTTAATGCTATTTAAATGCTATTAGAAATGATTTTAATGCCATCAACAAGAACCATGTACACAAGTTATTAGTGTACATGAAATATGAAGGAGCTGTAAGCACAGTTCCATGACTCCTGTATGTATGTAAACACACACACACACACATATATACGTATATATATATCCTCTAGCTTTTTCTCCGCCTGGAGCGATATAATATATCTGACGAAATTGTTTTTATAAGCATTTTTTATTAAAGAATTATAAATACTTCGATAAACATATTTAAATAATTTTAGTGCCAATTAAGGCCTTGATTAAAAAAAAAAAAAAAAAGAATGATTTTTTAATTGTTTTTATTGATCCGCGGACACCCTGGTTCATCTCGCGCATGCTCTGTACGATCTCCAAGAAACTCAGAGCGGCGCGGTGTGCAGCCACAGTGGAGGATGGATGCTTTGCTTTGTGCAGGCGGTCAGGAGCGGAGAATGGGGGATTTCGGGGTAAAACTCCTCTTGGACGCGATGGCGACTCTGCATCGAACAAGACGAACTCAAAGAAGAGATGCTAGCGGTAAATATATGTTCGATTACTGCCTGCTAGGCTAAAAGCAGCCTAGCCTAAGCTATGGCTAATAGCAGCCTAGCTATTAGCCTATCTAGCCTAGCCTTGCAAGAACAAGCTTTATTAAAGTGCATTTTTTGTGATTTACAGGAAGCAGTACGCCGTCTTCACAACTCGGAGACTAATTGCAGGCGCTATGAACCGGAGCAAGGGTAAGATTTAAAGAATATGCTTTCATTCTGCGGTAAAAGGTAATGGATACCAATCATAGCTTTTACATTTTGTTTTCACAGACCTCCTATTTGCTCGGAGCCATAATCAGCAAGTCCAGATTTGCACGATGTTGATAAAGACGACATTGTGTGTAAGTGACTTGTTTTAATGTTTTCTCCTTCCTTGTTACTGTGACTTGCGTTTGATTTTTTATTTATACCACTCTCATTTAATTGTTTTCCAGCTGCCTGTAAGACGTATTTTGAGACGGTACGCAGGAGCTTCAGATATACGCTGCTAGCCAACACGCTGCGTGCGGAGGCTATCTGCTCGGAGTCGGGCCAGAAGAAAGAGGGTAAGACTTTATTTGGTGACTATTTTTCAGGTGCATTGATATGCATAAAATATCAATGCAAATATAATAATATAATAAAATATGTTTAATCTATCTCTGTTACAGGGATATGTACCTAAAGCTTTTAAGGTTGCTGTAATTAAACCTCTGCTTAAGAAACCGTCTCTTGACCCAGATGACTTGGTCAATTATAGACCTATATCCAATCTTCCTTTCTTATCCAAAATTCTTGAGAAAGTAGTTGCCAAACAAGTTTGCGATCACTTACACCATAATGAACTTTTTGAAGAGTTTCAGTCTGGCTTTAGAGCTCATCATAGCACTGAAACAGCTCTGGTGAAAGTCACTAATGATATTCTCATGGCCTCAGATAATGGACTTGTATCTGTGCTCGTCCTGTTGGATCTTAGTGCTGCATTTGATACAGTTGACCATAATATTCTTTTAGAAAGACTTGAATATTTTGTTGGAATTAAAGGAACAGCACTAGACTGGTTTAAATCTTATCTATCTGATCGAATTCAGTTTGTTCATGTTAATGATAGATCTTCAACACGCTCAAAGGTTACCTGTGGAGTACCACAGGGATCAGTGCTAGGACCAATTCTCTTTACTTTATACATGCTCCCAATTGGTAGAGTTATTAGACAGCATGGGATTAATTTCCACTGTTATGCTGATGATACCCAGCTATATCTGTCTATAAATCCAGATGAAGCTAACCCATTACATAGATTACAGGCATGTCTTGAAGACATAAAAACCTGGATGACTCTTAACTTTCTGCTTCTGAATGCAGACAAAACAGAAGTTATAGTCTTTGGACCAGAGTCTCTGAAAAAGAAACTGATTAGCCAGTCACTTCATTTGGATGGGATTAAACTGATTTCAGATAATAAAGTAAAAAATCTTGGTGTTGTTTTTGATCAGGACCTGTCATTTAGGTCCCATATCAAGGAGGTTTCTAGAATTTCCTTCTTTCATCTGAGGAACATTGCAAAAATTAGAAATATCCTGTCCAGGGGTGATGCTGAGAAACTAGTCCATGCATTTGTTACTTCAAGGCTGGACTATTGTAATTCTTTACTATCAGGAAGTCCACAAACTGTAGTTAAAAGCCTTCAGCTGATCCAAAATGCTGCAGCCAGAGTTCTAATGAAAATTAAAAAGAGAGATCATATCTCGCCTATCCTGGCTTCTCTTCATTGGCTTCCTGTTAAATCAAGAATAGAATTTAAAATCCTCCTTCTCACATATAAAGCCTTAAATGGCCAAGCTCCATCTTATATCAGAGATCTGATTGTTCCTTATGTTCCTAACAGAGCACTTCGCTCTCAATCTGCAGGTTTACTAGTGGTTCCTAGAATTTCTAAAAGTAGAATGGGAGGCAGATCTTTTAGTTATCAGGCTCCTCTCCTGTGGAACCAACTACCAGTTTTAGTCCGTGAGGCAGACACCCTGTCTACTTTTAAGGCTAGGCTTAAAACTTTCCTTTTTGATAAAGCTTATAGTTAGAGTGGCTCAGGTTATCCTGAGCTATCTCTATAGTTATGCTGCTATAGGCTTAGACTTTTGGAGGACATAGGGACCCCCATTTCATCATTCTGCTTCATTCTCTCTCTGTTCTCCTATTCTGCAGAATCTGTTAGTTCAATCTCTAACCTTCTGCTCTCTCTGCTTTTCCTCAGAGTAGCTTTGCCTCGTCTGTTCCTGTTTGGCTGTGACGTCATCCTGGAAAGAAACATCAGCTGTGCTGCTTCTATCAACACCCTTGTTTATAGATGTTGGAGATCGGCCTGTTTTCTAGTGTGGTCCTGTTTCTCTGACCGTGACTGAGTGGATGTGCTTTCTTCGTCCTCTGGCATGGGAGCTGCCTTGGAGCTCGTCTGCCTGGCTGTGTGTTTCCTGGACGGGGCCGCCTTTTACAGCTGCTTTTTGTATCTCTGCTTCTGTCTCCTTGAACCCCAGTCGGCCTCGGCAGATGGCCGCTCACACTGAGCCTGGTTCTGCTGGAGGTTTCTTCCTGTTAAAAGGGAGTTTTTCCTCTCCACTGTCGCTACAAGCATGCTTAGTGTGGGGGATTGTATTTGAGTCAATGAGTCAATGCAATCAACTGGTTTTCCTTAGATAGAAAACTTTGTATCAATTTGATCTGGTTGAACTGTAAAGTGCCTTGAGATGACATGTGTTGTGAATTTGGCGCTATATAAATAAACTGAATTGAATTGAATTGATAGATGTGTTGTGTCCATACGCAGTGCGCTGATTCATTGTTTTTTTTTTTCAGCTGCTGAAAGCGAGGCAGAGTGTGCTAGCAGATGAGGAAGTGGAACTCTGGAAGTCCGCCTTCCTCGGCGGTGTCTCTGGATGGATTGTACGGTCGCCGCCATTTCGTAGGCCGGATCTCACTGAACTATGTGTTAAGCTGCAGTCCCGGTTAGAAGCGATGCCTTAGTACAGGGCCACGCACAGTAGGCGTCTGCACATCGGACCTGCCTCGGAGGGAATGCTGCCAGTTACCTCCAACCCCGAGGAAGCAAACGGACCGTTCACGCACTTTTAATTTTTAGAAACGCATGTGTTTGGATACGCGTTGTATATAGTTGTGTGTGTTTTAATAAAGCTCTTTCTTTGCATAAACAGCTTCCTGCAAATGTTCATTTCCTGTATAAATTCATTCATGTCCCTGATGGTAGCATAATAATTGTGTAGTAGTGTAGGATAACATAAATCCACACGATATGAATGAATAAATATATGAATGAATAAATAAATATATATATATATATATGAATAAATATATATATGTAAATTTATATGTAAATATATATATATACCAACCAATCACAAGCGACTTTACTTGTTTAAAAAGAAGTGGTTCCGTCCAATACTCAGTAAGAAAATTAAAGCCTGGCGTGGCCACGTGTGGTTTTGCTGCCAATCAGGAGCGATTTCATTTGTTTGAGAATAGTGGTTTCAGCCAATACTGAGAAGGTTATTCAAGCCAGACCTGGCAAGCCGCGCGGGTTTGCTGCATTCATATGCTAATTAGGGCCATTAGTACAGCTGATCGCTCTCCACATACGTCATGGTACGTTTCCGACAATTTGTGGCACGACAAACGCGGACAAGCACGGGTTGCAAATTGTCGGAAACTGACGAAAATCAGGCAGATCTGCGGGAGTTTACGGGGGTTTACGGGGACGAAAATCTCACTTTTCATGCAGTGATAGTTGTTGCAAATTGGGTTGAGTTTGGTTGGTCTGATTTTGTCCTGGTTAAATCCAATAATAGACGTTTAAAAGACTTTGAAAACCAAACTTTCAACGTAGATGACGTTTGGACATAAATCATGTTGTCGTTCCAGTGTCTGTTTAACTAAGTTTTGCTCAGTGAGTAACAGCTGTTGTCCCTTTACCCTTCAGTACATCTCTTATTTAATACCTGAATCAAACAGCTTAATTTCCTCCTCTGTATGTCATCAATTTCTGCAGAGAAAATGTTCTTGATTGATGTCATGCTTTAAAAAAAGATAAGATCATAGGCTGCTTGCACTAAGGCTATTATCTGCTAAAGAACTCTCACTGCACTTCCTAAAGTTTCACCTTTTCTTTCACAATTACTGTCTTCCAACAACAAAATACACTAAAGCTTAAATGCCTTAACTAAAAAAGGGTAATTTTATGCATCAAACTGAAAAACATCAGGAATGGATGTGTTCTCTTCGTCCTCTGGCATGGGAGCTGCCTTGGAGCTTGTCTGCCTGGCTGTGTGTTTCCTGGACGGGGCCGCCTTTTACAGCTGCTTTTTGTATCTCTGCTTCTGTCTCCTTGAACCCCAGTCGGCCTCGGCAGATGGCCGCTCACACTGAGCCTGGTTCTGCTGGAGGTTTCTTCCTGTTAAAAGGGAGTTTTTCCTCTTCACTGTCGCTACAAGCATGCTTAGTGTGAGGGATTGTATTTAAGTCAATGAGTCAATGCAATCAACTGGTTTTCCTAAGATAAAAAACTTTGTATCAATTTGACTGTATGATCTGGTTGAACTGTAAAGTGCCTTGAGATGACATGTGTTGTGAATTTGGCACTATATAAATAAACTGAATTGAATTGAATTGAAATTGAATATATTTCTTCAGGAAAAATTGAAAACAAATCAGAAACCAATTTTAAATAGCATATTTATTTGTTTTCTTTCCGATTTATTTAAATGTGGGGAAAACAGTCAAACCAATTTAATTGTTTTCCAAGATTATGTTTGAGACCCAGGGACAAAAATACAATACAGTCAGTAGGTGAAAGTGTTTGTGTATAGAAGCTGGAAGTCCTTTGATGGAAAAGATCTCTACTTATTCCAAAGAATGCAGAGTCAAGATAATATGGGCAGTGGCAGATGCAAATTCGCTAGGAGGGTAGCAGAGTAAAGATAGAGAGAAAGGATGCACCATAAGTACAGGACCTTTGAGGGGGAATTTCCACAGAAATCCATCATCCTGAGGACAAAAAGGCTTTTTCAAGAAAGTACAGACTTAAAAGGTAGACTCATCAGTTTATTTTAACTGTATTTTTTCTCATATTAAAAGCCATATTTCTGGACAAAATGGGTTACAAAATAAACGACTGATTAAAACACTATGCTTGTATTTTCAACCTGTAAATCAAAAGTTGTTTCATGAAAATGAGCTTGCTTACAAAATATTTTTAAACAGGATAAACTTTTTGTTTCTTACAACTATGGACAGAAAACTGCAGAAATTTTAAACTTCCCCCATAAACAATTTACTATGTAAACTGCCAACAAAACACCACTTCATGTCCCCTGAATTCACCCATATTTAGTCTCATTTTATGCTGCCAACCAACACAAATCAGCTTATATATTTGCAGCTGAAGGAATGGCAGATGGCATAAACATAAATTTACCATTAAAAATGAAAACATTTTGTGTCAGTCTCTATCAGTTCTGTGGGGTTAATGACTAATCCCAAATTTACACTGCGTCTGGCTCTGCTGCAAACTTCTCTGGCCTCCAGAGGTGCTTCAAATAGCATACACAGATTGTGCATATGTTATATTCTACAATGGGTTAGCACACTAATTGCAGAGAAGCTATAATTGTTGCTTAATTATGTTCATTTAATGTTTATGTTTTGATTTCCTATGTAGATATTCAGTGAAATAATGTGTGAAATTGCTCATAAAAATTGCATATAAAAAGTCTAAATATATAAATTATAGTGAGGTGTTTAAGTTAGTCCGTGTTTAGTGAATTGTTTTGAAAATCTTTATACTATGATTATTTTTTGTTTCCTTCTGTTGGGGTATGATTTATATAAATCTGCTGCGATCTGGCGTCCAACAAAGATAGAATGGAGTTAAATCTTGCCAGAGGGCTGTTTGGTCGCAGGCACCCACCAACACTGACAGATGCCGTCTAAATACCCTAATTAAAAATAATGGCTGTTTTTTTTTTTGACAACTTAGCAGCTGAGTGGAGCAGAGCCAGACACAGTGTAAATGTTGTCCTGGTACCAGCTTCTTCCACCTGAGATGTTGATCTGTGTAGCTTTTCCAGAGTTGTAAAGCTTTTAATTGCTTTTTTAATCTATGCTCTGTTTGCCTGGCCTTTTGGTGTAGATCAGGGGTCTACAGCTCTAATCCTGCAGAGCACATATTTTGCAACTTTCAGATTGATCCCTTCTTGAAGTAGCCTATGCTCATTTTCAGGCCCTCAGCAGAATTTGATGAGATACTGATGAGGAAAATCAGTCATTAAGGTGAATAGCTGTCATCCTTTTTTAAGTTTAGATGAGGCATCAAAGGGTGCTCCATTAAATGCTCAAAACTCAGCATATTGTTTTCTTACCAACCCTGTTCTAAACTTCTCCACATCTTTCTCCCTCATCTTTGTGTTCTGGCTCTTTATCTTCAAGATGCTCTTTGTTGTATAACAAACGTCTGATTCCTTCCCAGGATAGCTGCAGCTATGTTGGATTAAGTTATGCACAGGTGGAATCTGTTTACTCATTAGCTGACCTCTTTATTTTGTGGAGGGGAAGTAAAATAATGGGGGGGATGAATGAATTTGAACAAAGAAAACCTTTCTTATTACAAGTCTGATTGTGAAGCTTTCGCTTCCCCTAAAATGTTTAGAAAACATTTCAAAAAGAACTTGGTGGAAAAATACATCATTTTACTTTAATCACTGGCCAAGATGCAGCTTCAGCTGGCTTATAAATGAAAATCCTGTAATTTGTTATCATCTTATGGTCAGAGTTAATATTGTGTGATTCCCACCAGCTGTTTCAGCATCAGTAGCAAAAAACAAACTTCTTCAGATTTCAAACAATTTTCCGAATAAGATTATTTGTAGATTTATGCTGAATGAAAACCTGTCAGTCAGTGGCTAACATGGAAAAGATTGAAAGCTTTGATGTGCGGTGTACTGTGCCTCTTATCTGGGAACACAAGGAATGCTTTAAGCCCATTACTAACTCTTTCAGTCCAAATGGAGCTACCGCAGCCTGGGGGAGGACATAAAAGTAACTCCCATCATCTTTCAAAGCCCTTACACCTTTAATTTGTTTAGACAAACTGCCCAAAACATGTTGTCCCCAACGATGGATGAGCCTGGGGTCACTGAGCAGGTTCTAGCTCTTAACTATGACTGCTGGCATGTGCAAAGCCAGATAACACATAGCTTGCACCAAAAGGAATATTTAAGATCCACTCGGAAACCTTCCGGCTGTCACACCAGTCCATCCACATCTTCCTCTGGGAATTCTCTGTTTGAAGTCGTATTTTTTTCCCCCCAAACACTAGCAGCACCTCCACCCTGATGCCATGCACGATATGCGGAGAAGTTTGTAAATTTCGATGCAGCTGCAGCTTAAATTAGAGGCTTTCTGTGCTGTGCACTGTGAACCACATGTGTGCCTGTGTCGGCTGCAGTGTCTGCAACTTAGATCATTCTCACACTTTGGTCGTACAGCACAATGTGGATGTAGAGGTGCGACTGGAGGAGCGTCCTGCTGTAGTCCTTACTGGGGCCAGACTGAAACACAAGAGAGAAACAAAGAGTTATTCAAACTTGCTGATGTGTGGTTTTAATTCACCCTAAAAAAAAGCAGCTTTTTCAGGAAGAGGTTCATCAGGGCAGAGGTGTCAAAAATATGAATGTTTATTACTCAAGTAGAAGTATAAATCAGCTGTTAAACACTTTTGTAGAAGTTAGTGTTAACTTAAACTTTTCACCCAAATAAAAGTATGAAAGTACCATTTTTAAAACCAAAGTATAAAAGTAAAAGTAATGCAGGAAAAAATGTTAAGCACAGATACTTTAAACTAGCCTGATAAACCAGACTACATGTGAGATTAAATGTGTAATTTAGTCTGGCCCCGATGAATGAGACATCAGAAGATTGATGATGAGAACAACCCATTGTTTTTCAAACCATGTCTGTGCCTATTGGCCGCTTCCTGCTCACTTTTCAATAAAAACCCCAAGTCTAATCCTTCCAAAACTGATTTCAAAGCTGAGTCAAACGAGAACTGTTTAATAGTGGTTGTCATATTCCTTGTGTTATCTCCAGTGTCGCGCAGCTTTGTCGTAACGCCCTCAAAACCCCGCCCGCTTTGCATCCAGAAATTCAAAACATCTCCGCGTTATGATTGGCCCGCCAGTTCTAGGGCCTGGGGCATTGATCGAGGCTAGACCAAACTCGCAGGCAAAAATTATTTTGGCTGCTCGCAGGTGGGGCTAATTTACTAGGCTAACTTTAAACCTTATCCTGGTTGCTGCACTAACCTATTAAAGGAACATTTTTATACAACTCTGAATTATAATGTCCTTGTACTTAATTCCTTTAGTTTTATAACTAATGGCAACAGTGTCATTTTTAACTTTGCATCATCTTGAAGAACAATTAATTTTGGTACATTGTGAACCACAAATAAATTAATTGTCAGAATGAAACAAATTATTTGATGGTTTATTTTTTATATACTAAAAGGCCATAACGAAAATGAGCTTAAATTAAATGAAACTAACAGCACTATTTTTAAAATTTAAGGAGTAGAAAGGGGAGATAACTTCAAAAGATTGTAAGGAGTAGAAGAAAAGCGTTGTCTAAGATATATTACACCAGTAAAATATAGAGAGACAAAATTTCTACTTATGTGAGGTAAAGAGGTATTCATACTTTTTATTTTACACATCTGCATCACGTATAGGAATATACAGTAGATTAGGCTAAAGTGTTTCTGCATGAACCTCTGTGGGTTTATGTGTTTGAGAAATCAAAACATTCAGCGAAAAAAACAGTGTTATAGCAAATAAAATCAAATAAATTGGCTCATTAGAAACAATGATTTTAAATGTCTTTTAAAGATAGTATTAAACCATAAAAACTTCCACAAAAATGTTTTTACATTAAAACCTTTAAGCTTTGTGGTATTATAGAAGGATTTTATGTGACAGTCCCACATATAGTAGAGCCTAAATGCTATGAGAAAGGGGCATGATAAGTAATTCTCAAACATTTTGCCTGAAGACCACCTTTAAGTGCAAAACAGCTACAAACGTGTGGAAGGAGGTGGTCTGGTTACATCATACCAAAAAAATAAATGTTGGCCTACATTCAGAATATTGGTTGGCAGGAGAGTGATTGTAAACCTCACCCTCAATACATCAGTCCTATTGTAAAACATGGTGCTGGCTGCATTGTGCTGTGGGGGTGCAATTTTAAGCATACATAGTAAAGCTGGTGAGAGATGGGAAGGAGGATGACGCTTACTAAAGTGCAGTTCTGGCAGAAAACCTGTTGAGAAGAGGGTGGATGATCACTTTCAAACAGGATCAAAAACCTTAAACATACAGCAACCGCAGTAATTAAACAGTTTACATCAAAGCATGTTTGTGTTTGAATGGCCCACTCAAAGTCAAGACCTAAAAAAAATGCTTGGCAAATCTGTTTATGTCAATTTCTGCCTGTTGGTCTTGATAAAAAAGGAAAAAAAGAAAAAGGAAAAACATGTTCCTGTGGAGCTGAAATGTATTTCCACAAACAGCTGGAACCATTTTCTTTAAGACCAACTGTGTCAGAATCCTGTGCTGCGACTCCATCCATCGGACGAACCATTACACTCAATTTACATGTTTACCTCAAACATCCCTGTGGGTGTCGTAATGACTGAGGTGAGTTCAAAGCACCTTTAGGAGAAACAGACGGCTAAAAATGACTTCATCACCAGAGTCGGACATTCTGGTAGGTGACACAATCGTTATCAATAATCCAAAATGTTTAATTAATGCTCCTATCATCAGTAAGACAAAAGTTTTTTTTATGTAGCCAGTTTTGTTCAGCCAAACCGAATAAGCCACAGAGATAAGAGAAGGCCTTCATCAACAAACCCACTTCTCTGGCTAGAAGAGAAAAAGTGGTTATGGTCTGGAAAAGGCAGAAAAACAAAGCCAAGAAAAAAAAAAAAAAACAAGGTTGTATAGCCTGAAGTTTAAAGATTAAGCAGCTGATTTGCAACTATGGAACACAGATGGAGGGTTAAAAGCTGGACGTTCTTGTCTGAGCTGTGCTGCGTTTCTGAGCATGCGGGTGGTTTGATGTCCCTGGTTTCCTGTGCCTTCCATCGCTTGTGTTTTTAATAGACGGCCTGTCGGGGCGGGGCTCAACCACAGCTAGAACACTCTGCTGCCATTTTGGCCTCAAATACGCAGTCCCCACAGCCCTGTCTGCAATTTCAAAATAGGTCGGCCCCACCAACTACATCCCTACCCCCCAGCAAAGAGGAAAGCGGCAGGGAAAATAAGAACCATGCCTGTGGGCCGTTATTCTTCCTAGGCTTTAGCCAGAAGGACAGCGTGGAGGAAGCACCTGCCTCGACCCCTGATCCTTCGTTCTACTTGCAGGTGGAAAGAAAATAAGATTTCTTTATCACTCTCTGCCTCTCCAGCCACACCAAAAATGTCTAGCTGATATCTGTGGCTTGTTTAAAGCTGTAATACCTAAAGCTTGAGCCAGTTGCTCAGTATAGGGGCTTTGATATTAACATGCTCTGTTCCAGCTTAAAGGCCAATCTGTGCCTGGAAGCAAACTGGATCTGATAAGGCTGATAAGGCTTTTCTATTGAGAAAGATTTTTTTACAGCCATGCAGCAGGTGACTTTATCTGATTAACTTCCCCATGTGTCCGCTTAAAGCCAAAAAACAAAAGCAGTAAGAAAAAACAATCCTTACCCAAGGATCCACATTCAGTATCTTTTCGTCCCTCTTGCTCTTAAAGAGAAGTCCATTTGGGTCATCATAAACCACCAAGAAGTTGGGACTAGAGTTGGAGGTGGCTGCTTGTGTCCTCCAGTTGTAGTAGCTGTGAAGGAAATGGGATAAAATTGATCCAGCAATTCAACAAGGTTTTAAATGAAGAATAAAAATGGATGCTATAGGCACAGTTCAGATAGCTGTGTAGATCTCCACTCATTTTCTGTGCATTTCTGCTAACTGACCATGAATACATACTGTATTGTGTAGAGCAGGGGTGCTCAAGTTCAGCCCTTTTAGATGCATCTCTTCTCTAACACACCTGAATCGAAAGGTCAATCCCCACATTTAGCCCAGTAGAGGCATGGTAACGAGCCACTCATTTGATTCAGGTGTGTTAAAAATGGACTACAACATAGGCACTTAAAAAGCAGGCTTCGCCAAACACGTTCATTTGAGTATTGGATTAATACCTTTTCTTCTGTATTGTTCCTCGCTCCTCTGCACCATCTTTAGAAACTCTATGGGGGCGCGGCCTCTTCCGGAAGATGCCTGAATGAGGATGTTTGTGGTAAACTACATGCTGTCTGCCTAATCTGATAGGAGTTTTCCTGCGCAAATGGTAAAAAAATGCTTAGGGCACCTCATTCCTATTTTTCTGTTATTTTCAAATGTAGCATAAAATTGGACCTTTAACAAAAAAAAACTGTATAAAATCTAGCAGAGATCCCACAGCAACCATGATATGTATCAACCTTCACTTCATCAGCTGCTGTTTCAGCAGGTCTGGTAGATCTTTGGTAATTGCTTCTTATGTCAAACATTCTGTATCTTTCCAAGCAAATTCTACAGTAGCAGGAAAGAGCCAAAGATCTTCATTAAAATAGGTTATTTGGGAAGATGTTGGTTATTTATTTAACACAGCAGTAATTTACCCCTTAGAAAACATGTAACCAATTTTCTGAATGTTTCAAAGATCCGAGCTCATATAACAGTATAAAGGCTACTTGAACGGAAATTAGACTAAAAGCAACACTAATTGGAAGACAAACAGTGAATGATTTTCAGAAATCCCATTGAGATATTTATCAGTACCTGTGATGCTGTGTTGCCCTTAAGGCATTTCTATTAAGAAGTAAGTTCACAAGGTTAAATAAATAACCTTAACTTGTTGTTTAACTTAGTGTCACCAACATCTTGCAAACACTACAGATGCACATGGGAACAGATGATCACTGGCCAGAGTTACTTAACAAACCCTGACAGGCTGTTGGGAACCATTGGGGCTAACAGATTGTGCTAACAAGGCCAAAGGGTGAGCATTACAAGAAGGTTCCATTTATCTGTTACAAAAAGTTAGGGGACTCCCTATATATAATATAATATAGGAAGTACCATCTCAATATATCTTACATAATATAAGGTCTACTACCTTAACAGTGAAAGAGGTTGCATGCCAACTGGGATTAAAAAAAGCCAAACTAATATACAACAGTAAACATAGACCTATATGAAATGTTCCACACAAAGGGCCGGATCTATCAAAGGTTTGCGTGTATAAAAACGTGAGCTATTTCACTGCGCACGCTAAAAAATGTACAAACTGATCTATCAACAGCGTGCTAAAAGGATTTGGTCTTTAAAACGTGCTAAATAGTGCCTCTTATCCATTTAGTACTTTTTCTGCAATGAATATGCAATATGGGGCGTTTACACGCAAAAGTGCGTCTTGTGGGAGGAGAACATGTAAATATATTAATTTAGCACTCGCAAAGTGATTTATTAAACCTGAAAGCAATTTTGCTAACGGTATCTGACTCTATATTTAACACGTTTCAAAAGAAGGTGCAAATGGTCTGTATGCGTAATTGCGCACACATGGCAGCGGTTATTGTCGCAAGAAGGAGACATCGAAAGGAAGGAAGGAGCAAGAAGCAAGGAGACGCAGAGAACGCATTTTTTCACTCCGTGTGAATATTTTTTGCAATGAAGGAGAAAACGATCATCAAAACATATCGTTTATCCAGCATTGCCATTTTGGAGCTGTTGGGGGAACTCTGAATGGATTTGGAGCCAGCCACAAGGAGGACCCACGCAATACCCCAGATATCACAAAACTCCTTGCAACATTGCACTTTTTTGCATCTGGGATCTCCCAATCTCGTTTTTCAGAAGTGCGCGCAGTCATCTTATCCACAGTCACTTCTTGTGACCCATTTGGTATGTGCATTTTTCTAGAGGCCAATACAAAACACCTGTTTTTTTGTTTTTTTTTACTGCAGTTTCTTTACACGCTTGTCCCAAGTGGGGTCGCGAGGGGTGCTGGTGCCTATCTCTAGCAGTCAATGGGCGAGAGGCAGGGTACACCCTGGACAGGTCGCCAGTCCATCGCAGGGATATATATATATATATATATATATATATATATATATATATATATATATATATATATATATATATAGGCTATATATATAGGCTATATATATATATATTATTTTTTCTTTGGGATTGGGTGGGGATGTCACTGTAAGATTAAAATTTCTTAATGCACTAGTTTGCACAAACTACAAACTACTTTGCCGCAAACCACAAAACGCGCAAAACCATCATTTAAATAGGGCGTCTCCAACAATTTTGCACCTGCCACCAGTTACGCAATCGCTCTTGTTAAATCACCCGCAAACCATGGTTCAGCCCCTCGCGCAAAATTCCAGTTTGCGAGCGCAAATTACTGCACGCAAAATTGGATCTTGATAAATCCGGCCCAAAGTCAGATATGGTTTTTCACTCAAAATTAATTCAGCTACAAGTTTTTCTTTTAATTATTTTATGCAATAAATATTTGACATATTGAGATATGGTGAATTTTAAAGAATTATTGATAATCTGGAAAGTGAAGGAACATTTTTTTGATGTAGTGTAGGACTCGTTTCCAGTGAGGGTTGCACTCCGCCAAGGTTGCCCTTTGTCACCGATTCTGTTCATAACTTTTATGGGCAGAATTTCTAGGCGCAGCCAAAGTGTTGAGGGGATCTGTTTTGGTGGCCTAAGGATTGCATCTCTGGTTTTCGCAGATGATGTGGTTCTACTGGCTTCATCAGAGCCTGATCTACAGCTCTCCCTCGAGTGGTTCGCAGCTGAGTGTTGTGAAGAGTGCACTGTACAGGTCTGTGGTGGTGAAGAGAGAGCTGATCCAAAAAGCAAAGCTCTTGATTTACCAGTCGACCTATGTTCATACCCTCATCTATGGTCATGAGCTTTGGGTCATGACTGAAAGAAAAAGATCCCGGATACAAATGGCTGAAAAGAATTTTCTCCATTATGTGTCTGGGCTCTCCCTTAGAATAGAATTCAACTTTATTGTCATTCCACAGTCACAAGTACAGAGCAACGAAATTAATTCTCTGCATTTATCCCATCCCCTTGGAGAGCAGTGGGCTGCCATTGTGCGGCGCCCGGGGAGCAGTGTGGGGTTAAGGGCCTTGCTCAGTGGCAGTCTGTGGGAGTGGGGCTCGAACTCAGAAGCTCAGAATTCCAAGCTTGATGCCCTAACCACTAGGCCACCACTCCTCTGCTCTTGACCTGAGCCTAGCAGACCTGGAGGAGAAAAAAAACATGTGCGGATGCTGTTCCTAGACTTCAAATCAGCTTTCAACACCATCATCCCACAGCATTGATAGGAAAATTGGAATAGATGGGCTTCAATACAACCCTTTGCAACTGGCTGCTAGACCTCCTCTCAAATTTACTTCAGTCAGTCCGGGTTGGACAGAACACCTCTGATATCATCACCCTAAGCTCAGGCTCCAATCAGAGCTGCGTCCTGAGCCCCTGCTGTCCAGCCTGATGACACATGACTGTGTCCCCAGGTTCACCACCAATCACATTGTCAAGTTTGCAGACGACACTACAGTGGTGGGCCTCATCAAAGACGACAATGACCAGGACCACAGAGAGGAGGGGGAGTAGCCTGTGGGCAGGTGTAGAGACAAGAGCCTGATCCTGAACATGGAGAAGATGAAAGAGATCATCTTGGATCATCTTGAACTGGCCTAACCACACTCCACTGCTCATCAACAGCTCAGCTGTAGAGGTGGTCAGCAGCACTAAATTCCTGGGGGTGCACATCAAATACAACCTCTGACCAGCTGTCTCACAGTGTGGTGTGGAGGCTGCAGCGCCTGAGACTGGAAGAATGTGAGAAGAGTGTTGAGGGCAGCAAAGAAGATCATCTGGGCTCCTCTTTCCTCCATTGAAGATATTTCATCCTAGAGCTTCGTGTCCTGAGCCGGTAACATCATCAGCGACCCCTCACACTGCCAGAATGGACTGTTCTCCCTGCTGCCCCATGAGACACTTATAAACATTATATTTGCACGATCCACGCAGCTGATTTTTTAATAATCCCTTTAAATAGATCACAACTCAATGTTCTATTTCATTTCGCACCATAGTAATTTTGCAATGCACGTAACCTTTCCATATCAATTCCTTTTGCACCATGACTTTAAACTTGTTTTTCCTTTTCTCCTAAGCTGTTTACATTCTGATCACTGCTGCACTTTATAAATGGAAATGTTTCATTTCACTGTTGTAAGCTGCTCATTCTCTGTTGAAAAGCTGTATGCATCGAAATTTTGTTTTGTAAACACTGTGTATACAAAATGACCATAAATGTCTAAGTCTATTTCTACAGATTAGAGCATTACAAATGTGAGTATCAACAATTTACGAAACAATCTAAGCTTGTTTTAAAGACTTTTTTGGTGTATGGAATACATGGCTTTGCTAAAAATATGTCTTTCAAAAAATAATTTGGGACATGCTATTCTGTTGAACTGCTTTACAGATACTGTATCTATAAGAAGGCTATTGTTTGAATGAACAAAAGAGAAAAGGGCCCTTATGCAAACAAAAAACCTGCAAATTTTTTTTAGATTTATTAGAATCCAAAATCCTAAGAAAACTAAAGCATAACACACAGCAAAAAGCAATCACTACAGAAAAAACATTCATACGGGGACCAAAATGAGATCAAAAAGGAAATCAAAACAGACTTGGGAGCCAGATATTCTTTATCAGAGGTTGGAAGGTTGAAAACCTGTTTCCAATTTGATGTGCAGGGCACCAAAGCCAGGGTGAAGCTGTAGCTAATCAGCAAGTGAAACCAAAGAATGGTTTCATTTCCAGAATAAATCACTGATTAATTCCCTGCATCCGATTCAAACTCGCTCAGTATTTACATTCTCCTGAGGAGCAATAATGTTCAACCTTGTTTTTAAAAAAGACAATGAAATCTTTAAAGGTGTTTTACTTGCAATTTTATTTTGAAATTGTATTTGACAGTCAATCATATCTCCTGGACCTATTTTGTAATTTAAATCGAAAGCTTTGATTTTATTCTTCTGTTAAAAAAAGAAAAAAAAAAAGAAAACAGCCTCAGCTTCACATTCTTCAGTCATGGACTTGGCCGATCTTCTCTCTTTGTTGACATGAAATATGATTCAGGTTTGGAGGTGAAAACATCTTATTATAGCAGGTTTTGAACGCTCTCTTTGGGTCTCAACTCTTTTCCTCTTGGCAGGTAATGAGAAACCTGGAGTCATAAGTCTTGAAAATAGTTTTTACTGTGTTGAAAAAAAGCAATTTAAAATTAAAGGACGTGACACTGAGTTAAAGACCCCATCTGGATATTTTTTTTACACTGATTTAGGGCAAATAAATATATATCAAAGCATTTTATTTGTATCACTGTTTGTTTTTTGCTCTGAAATTTGACATGTATCGTGTGGCACAATGACATGGAAACAATCCGAAAGGATTTAATGTTGGAAACTGGAAGAATTTCTTCTAATTAAGATCTTAAATCCCTATTCATTAGAATTTGTATTACCGGTATATATATTATAAACAAAGATAACAACTCATGTTATTTATTATGACCTGCTTATCTTTAATGGGGGAAAAAATGATAGAAAAGAGGCTAGCAACAGTGCTACCCTTATGAGATTAGGTTAATCATTAAAATTTCAATTTGATTTGTATAAAAAGAAAGATGCAAAGATAAATGTCTCAATGTTAAATCAGCTTATACTAACGCGTATCAATGCAATAATGTTACCTGTCCAAAAAAAAAATCCCTGCATGGGACGAGAAACACTGGCAAGAAATCAGTTTAGAGAATCTGCTGATATTTTTCTGCTATTATAGAAAAGAAAATCAAGATGATTGTTTGTTTGCAAAGTTATGGTACCGTAATTTTGTAAAATAATGGGGATTTATAAATGTATATGTGGAAAAATGAACTACTACAGAGAAACTGGCTTCATATAGAGACAATGTGTAATCATACACTTGGCAGTAAAACTCCTAAATAGTGTGACTAGTTGTCCTGATATGTATGAGACTGTGCTGCATTTTTCACTCCCACATTCCCAAAGATCGAAACAAAGTTCCTCATTTCACCAGGTCAACTTAGAGGGAAAGTCAAACAAAATTATTGACAGGTACTTTTTTCTGAATACTCAAAGAAAGCAGACCTACAGGCATTGTCACACAGCTGCACCAATGCCCCACGACCACCCTGCTCCCGATGCTTTTAACACAGAACAGGTAAAGGATGTTAAAACAGAATATGATGAAAACTACATTTGAAAAAAAGACGATTGAGTCACAACGAAGACTGAGGAACACTTTATAAGTGGGTGAGGCCCGTAAAAGGTCATTCACAGAGGTCTTTCTGTCTGGCGAGGTTAATCTTTAATTTAATACAACCATAGGCGGATCTACTGGGGTGGCATAGGGTGGCAACTGCCACCCTAAATGACAGCCTTGCCACCCCTGCTGCCACCCCAGTTGGCGGTAGGGGTGGCGAGGCTTATAAATTATGGATAATTTGAGAATTGCGACCGCTAATTTACAATGTCGGACTGCAGTGAATGCAGCACGAGATGACGCGGGAGCGACTGAGACTGATTAGTTTTGAAAACCGAGCGGGGCAAAGCGAGGGAGCCAGGGGTGATGGGGAGAGGAGACACGGGATGAAACAGGTAGAAACTGATTAACTATAGTATCTATCGAGAAATTAAATCATAATGAAAGCACAATGTTGCTAGCATAGCTGCAATGCTGATTTTGAGATGATAAAAATCAGGTTGCAGAACGTTATTTCTCTATCTATGATGTTAGTTAGGCCTGACGTATCAGGCTCATAAAGACATATTTGCAGTCAACTATGACAGAAAAGAGACGATCAAGTTTGATTTTACTCAAATCAAAACGCAAAAAGGCATTGGATCTAAATACATTTGTGAAGTGTTTTGCTGAGCAATGTGGAAATCGCCGCATTCAGCTGTTATAGTCATGTTAACTTTATGTTATGCTCTCTGGTGAGCCTTTACAGAGCTGTCACATTTTGTTTTGGCACCTGAGAAAATCTGATATTTCCTTTAATGAAACTTTTAACAAAAGTGTTAAAAGTTAAAAATGTGATACTGGTGTGAATCCTGCTTAATATGAAGCAGTAGTGTTGTTTCTTTTTTTGTATATATAGTATGAAACTATCCAGAAATGATCTGTATGAACCTACTCACAAAATGTTTTGTACTTTTACAGATTGGAAGCAAAATTTATTTTTATGTTGCTTCTTTTCAGATTTGTGGAGTTTTGGAGGTAACATACAGCACCTGCCTTTTTGTTGATTTGTTGATACAGCAGCTCTATCTACAGCATATTTACATGCATGAAATGTCCCTTTCATGTTGCCTTAACTGCTGTATGTCAAGTTACTGAGGAACAAATGGGGTGAATGTGTGTTCAGAGTAAACAACATAGATGTCTGGTACCTTGTTCGGGTGCCTTGACCCATTTATTTCTACTGTGTATTTATGCTCACTTAAGTATAGCTCAGTCCATAGATCTCTGAGGGTAACTTTTTCTTTCTATAGTTTCTTCTTGTGCAAATGCTGCAAAGCTGCCTCTCTGACAGTCAATCTCATACATCTGCGACTCAGCACCTGTGTCTTACCTTAATACCTTTCCTGTGATAATGCCCCTCTAGAAGTAGTGTTATCATTCTTCTATCTCCTATTAGGTGAGATCTCATTGTACAATGTATTTCTAATATGAACTGTTTCACATGAAACACATACTGTACATACTATTCTCACCAAACTGTGATAACTGTGATTAAATTCAGTGTAAACAAATGCCATATGTTGCCACCCCTCAAAACTTCCTGCCCCCCTCTCGCCACCCCATAAATATTTTTCTAGATCCGCCCCTGAATACAACGGAAGCTCAATGTAAAACAATGCTTCAAAACTGAGTCAGAAAAGAAACGCACAGCTGAAAAAGCCACGTCTGTTGAGCTTTGTCCTTAATAAGCATCATAGTTCTCCCACATTTTATTTATTTTGGCATCTGGTTATGTTATCACTAAATATCTTTCTGACCAAAGCAAGTTGTTAAACAAAACTTTATTTTAGGCTCTGGAGGATTTGAGCCTGTTGTTGCCACATTCAATTATCTGAAAAGAATAATACAAATAGATTTATCTGGTCAAAATTATTATTTTTTTTAAACTTTTTAAATTTTTTTATTTATTTAGATTTAATCAGGGCTGGACAGTGGTTCAATGGGTAGCACTGCTGCCTTGCAGGAAGAGGGTTCCGGGTTTGATTCCTGTCCCGGGGTCTTTCTGCACAGAGTGTGTATGTTCTCCCTGTGCAAGTGTGGGTTCTCTCCAGGTACTCCAGCTTCCTCCTACGGTCCAAAAACATGACTGTTAGGTTAACTGGCTTCTCTAAATTCTCCTTATGTGTGTTAATGTTTTTTTTTGCCCTGTGTGTCTCTGAGTTGCCCTCTGATAGACTGGCGACCTGTCCACCTATCTCTCACCCATTGACAGCTGGAGATAGGCACCAGCACCCCTTGTGACCCCAGCAGGGATAAATGTGACGGAAAATGGATGGATGGATTCAATCAGACCAGTTTATGTGTAATTGGATTACATAATTTTTTTATTTGAAATTGTAATCTGAATCATTTTGAGAAATTGTTGGCTTAAATGATAGTGAGATTATATATTTTTTCAAAATCTTGCATTAACCCAGTTAAAGTTTATGAAGGAAACCCAAAGAAACAAATATGACCTCATGCTGTAACAGGAACTAATGGAAACCCCTTGCTAAAAGCTGTATTTGCTGTAAGAGCTGATGAAATTGTGTTTTTTGTAGCTCTTATCATTTGGTGTTAACATCTTCAACATGCTAACTCTGCAATAAATTAAGGGGGCAAGCTCTGTTGTTGCCCATTTCCTCAGAAACGCCTCAGTGCATATCTGAGATGTTGAAGTTTTTGGACCATTCGTCACTCAGTTGTGCCAGTTTTCTGCTGGAAAATTTAAAATCAAGTTTCAGATATGAAAACATCAATAAACAAGATTATGTTAGAACATTGCTAAATAATTTGGTTTAGGTTTTAGAAGGATCATGGAGTCCGCTGTCATGGCATTTCCACTGAATTTATTTAAAGAGGGAAATCTGCTGTGACACATAAAGCCTTTCCCTGGATACTGATGGATCTGAGGCATGAAAAGTTTTTCTCCAAGCAAAATATTCAACTTTATAACTACAAATTAGAAGAAAAGATACGTTCCAAGGAATTACATATTCACATGGCTGTCCAAAACCTCATAGACCCACACAAAGCAATTTTAGATAATGTAAATAAATATTTTGCAAAGTGGCCAGCTTAAGTTTGACCTCAGAGTCAAGGATTAAAATGAATCATAGGTTGATATTTTGTGCTAGTATATTCAGTCTAGCGATACAATATTTATTTGCACTGATTCTGGGAGATTTCAAATAACTAAGCAAATAAGCAAATCGGTAAGGACATTTACACAGCGGAGGTGCATCAGCAGTAACCCTAATAAGCGCTGTCCGAATAGTGCTGACATTAAGGAAGCAGGTAGGAAAAGAGCCTGTATGCCTTCTATAATAATTCCATCAGCAAAGGGGCTTTGCCTCATCCCAATCTGGCACTAAAGAGCTAAGGAATCCCACATAAGGACCTATAAGGTCAGAGTACCTCATGGAAATCAGATGTTAACCCAAATTGAACGGTATAAAGAATGTGGGCTTCCGTTTTATAATGACTTCAGTAAGGTTGACAGCTGTTTGGATTCGACAGAGGGGTCCGTTCTTCATTTTCTGCTTTCGATAGAATTCCTGTTGTTGGCCCTGCAAAAGCTGAGGGACAGAATCCT
This sequence comes from Cyprinodon tularosa, assembly GCF_016077235.1. Classification (NCBI taxonomy): domain Eukaryota; kingdom Metazoa; phylum Chordata; class Actinopteri; order Cyprinodontiformes; family Cyprinodontidae; genus Cyprinodon; species Cyprinodon tularosa. The sequence continues at coordinate 735,010 of NW_024038924.1, read as the reverse complement.
GGAACAGGAGCCAGTAAGAGTTTTGATTTTCTATAAATCGATTTAAACCTAAGAATCAGTGTGTGGTTCGATGTAAGTACTGCAAAATGGTAAGGATTCTAAAGCCAATGTGGAAGTAAGGCAAGGTCGTCATGACAAGTGCAGTCCGAGGTAGGAAAAGGAGCTGGAGGTTTCCTATTGACAGCTAATTTACACCGTAGCATAGGGACCTTCTAATCTGACGCTTAGGGGCTGTATTGATTCCTATAATCCTTTTTCTGACAGGATTTAAAGAGCCAAATTAAACATTCAATATTTATTCACATGTTTACTATGTTACACATGTAAATGTACGTACCCTCATATGTTTTCAATGTTTTAATGGAGAGCTTTAGCTGTATGCCGCATTTGTGTAATTTACAGTTTTTGTTGTTCTTTATCAAAGCTTATAGAACCAGACTTGATTAGCATCATCCATGTGCATTGCCATCACATAATGACATGTAAGGCTGAAGGCTGTCCAGACACCTAAGACAGAAGTTCCTTAACTACCCTGGATATGTTTTCTACTGCTGACATTAAAAACAATGAAGGAAGAGGAGCTAGGAAACAAAGCTATGATTTTATTAGTATTTGGATAGACCTTTGTTTTTTTCCAAACCTGTGCCTTACCGGGTTAGTATTCTCACACTTGTCCTGTCTTCCTTGTTATATAGTTCAAAATCTCCTTGTCTTACTGATAGATCCTTTTTTATCATGTTGCAATTAAATTCATTTCAGTTCAATTCAGATTATTTTCTGGTTTTCCTTAGTTTTCTATCTAAGGAAAACCAGCTGATTGTATAGACTTATTGACCCGAAAGCAATTGCTCAAAACCAAGAATACATGTAGCGACTGGAGAAACTTCGTCCATATGTCCTCAAGCAGCCTAAGCCTATAGCAGCATGACTATGGAGATAGCTCAGGATAACCTGAGCCACTCTAACTTTAAGCTTTTATCTAAAAGGAAAGTTTTAAGCCTACGCTTAAAAGTAGACAAGGTGTCTGCCTCATGGACTAAAACTGGTAGTTGGTATCACTGGAGAGGAGCCTGATAACTACAAGATCTGCCTCCCATTCTACTATTGGGGATTCTAGGAACCACTGGTAAACCTGGAGATTGCATTGCTTATTATTTAGAACTATGCTTTAATGCTTTAATTATGTAGCACAGTTACTTCAACACTGCTGATTGGTCAGACATGAAATATTTGTGTAAGGATGAAAACTGACCTTTGTTAGGAAAAATATAAATATATATATATATATTTCTTTTTGATTTAGGATTGTAAGCTAAGACAATTACACTCTTACCTGAATTAACAAGTAGCATCAATCGTGATTTATACTAATCGATTTTTGCACCTGATGTATCCAGTTTCCATGTGATTTTGTGGTGTAATGAAAAGAAACCTAGTCAAAGAAGCTTAAGCAGGAAAGGTTTCGCCCACTGATACCTATCTTAAGATATGCTTATTTATCTGCTCTTTTTTCTCTTTTCAGAAAATGTGACACTAAATATGTTCTGTTGCTCCAGTTATCGGTCAAGCACTTCCTGCCAGCCATCAGCTTCCTGTCCAGGAAACACATTCCCTGCATGCTCCCAAACAGTTCCAACCATGCAAGGAAATACACTGATGCATAAAATTATAAGGTTTGACAAGACTGGAGGCCTGGTATTCCATTTCAGATGCCAACAGCACTGGCTGAAGCTTGTTCAGAATAGACTTCAGCTGCCCCAATTCTAAAACACAAATGTTTTTTTTTCTTATAAACTCAGAAGGAATTTGTCATATAAGCCCTGCTTAAAAACCTAAACATCCTTCTCGTTTTCCTAGATGAGATCTGACAGTGCTCCAGTGGAACTTTCTATAGAAATACCATGGAACAATTAACATTTTTTTGGTAAGCCACTTTTATTCCACGGTGAACCGCCTGCATTTGCAAAAGTGAGATGTGAGATATTTTAAGATGTGAGATCTCTCAGGGCTGAACATAAAAAAAAAAAGACTTTGTTGCTTTCGTATTTGGATATGTTTTATTGGACCCACTTCCCTTACTGTACTATGCGAATGGTCACAAAGGCAGCTAGCTTCCCACTTGGTGACGAACAAAGTCGAGGCAGCTGGATGGCACCACACCCAGACACATGGACCTGTAAAATTCTGTGAACCTGGATTTGGTGGAAACTGTGACAGTTACTCAGCATGGGTTCCTGCTTTCCGATGCATTTACCATGACTGTGTTACATATGCACTCTACTGTTTCATTTTCCATCCTCAGCACTATTGTTATCTCCCGGTGGTCATTTTCCAGAGCAATGGCAACAGTGTCATTACAGGTTTCACTGGAGCTGGATTAGGGGCAAGGGATGATATGCATCGTCAAAGAGTGAAAACTTATCTGTATTCTTTCAGGTGTGTAAAGTTGTTATGTTCCCTTTGTACAACATTTACTTCTGAAGCCAATGTCTCACATGAAATGAGCAAACAGGGAAAAAAGAACGATCAGTCTAATTAAGGTGAAGAATCTCATACTATTTGAACCTTTCTCCAGGCTTATTAGCTTGAATTAAGAGTTATGACTTGGGTAAGATAATCAAACTATATTAAATAAAAACAAAAAGCTCTAAAACTAGACACCCTCCAAAAAGACTGTTTTTTTTAAAATTGGACTTAAATTAGATTAATCAGACCACAAAAGGTGAACTACAATAGATGTGACTCCTTCTCACCAGCTTCAGTAAGCGTCTTCTGAAGCTCTTCCACTTTTGTTCCACAATTTTATTTAAATGTCTCACACCAACACATTCTTATCCCTGGGGCACAGAAGTGGTGTCTTTCCTGAAGAGGATGATTATTTGACATTCATAATATATATAGACTTGCTTGTTTAAACAGATTAAGGTTGCACCTTCATGGATCTGGAACAGAGCCCAAATATGCCCCAGATAAGTGTTTTTGTTTTATTATTATCTTTCTGTTATTTTAGTTAGATTACTAATCATGTTGCACAATAAAGTAGTGTTTTGCCCTGGTTATCCTTGAAAAACATCTACCAGTGATTTTCATTAACTCAAATATAAATTTAAATCTAGTAAAAACTAAATCTTTATAGTGATGACATTGTCCATGAAGGTTCCTGTATTTTGGTTAACATCAGATAAATATAAATACATACTACTGAAAATTATATATATATATATATATATATATATATATATATATATATATATATATATATATATATATATATATATATATATATATATATATATAATGGAGTGAGTTTTTTTTATATGGTTTGACTTTAAATAAACATAAGCTGACAATTTTTTGAACTGCGTTCAAGTTTGCCTTCACTGTATTCTATAATCATCAAAGATAAAAAGTCCCAGCCCCCACGCATACTCACACAGAGAACAGATGCATTATAGAAAGCGCAGTGACACAGCTGGATGTTAGTCATATTGTATACTATTAGTGCCCTGACTTAGACAGGGTTAAAGGTCAACTGCTGTTTGATGGAAAAAAAAACTGCAAACAGGCCTTCAATCATGACTAGATAAACGTTATGATTACACTTTCATGGAAAGATGTGTAGGTATTAAAAACAGTTTTTGATATTTTATGACCTTTTATCTTTAAATTAAATAATAATGTCTGAAATGAGGACAATATTAAAAATATAAAAAGATAACAAGAAAGCAGGGATTCTTGATTTTGGTGGAATAATGAATAAATCTACAGTAATGAAACATGTCAACTTTTAGAACAACCAGAACAACATAATTCAACCCTGAGGTTCCAGTCGGTGAAGAATGTGCGCTCCAGGTGTGAAGGCTAACAGAGATGACATGGAATGTTCCAGCTTACCAGCAAATATTCATGGAGTTGGCTAACTGTGCCTTGATGAAAAAAAGTCCCCACAACCTGCGTTAAAGTTGGGACATGATACCTAGACCGAGCTCACCAGATCACTGCTGGAGCTGGGACAGCTTCTCGTTTGTATTAAAACTTAATAAAACGGGACAGCAGAGCAAATGTTTTCATAGCAGAAAATGAAGCCAGATGCACAGGTGCACTGCAGAGGGAGAGCATGGAGGCAACGTGGGTTTGGCTCCAGAACAGGCATGAGTGAGCTGATCTTTTGCATGCAGCGGTTCTGTCTGTTGTTGAATGCTCAGAATGTTGGCAGCACATTCTCAACTTAATTATATAAAACAGCTTTTCAATAAGTTGGCTAAATCTGAAACATTTGTTGAAATAATAAAGATAAAGTGAGGGCCGACTAACACTGGGACCAAAGGGGGGAAAGATAAAGAGCTGGAGGAGGGTAACAGTCAGCATATAAACAGATGGTCACTATACTGGTGAACATTAAATAGACATCAAAGATGTTGTAGGCACATCTGGACAGGCAGGAAGCTGCATAAATAAAGCTGCCTATCTGAGAGTTAATTGAACAGGGTTCAGGACCTGAATATGTGTGTAAATGTCTACAGTTTCTACCTTATAAAACTTGTATTTATCTCCACCAATGTAAGGCATCATTAAGAGATTTAGTTCTTATAACAAAAATCCTTATCTATGTTAAGGCTGCTGAATGTAATTATTGTAAATGTGTAAATGTATGTTTTGGGGGGGCAACTCTTTTCATCACTGTAATAGAGACAATATAAAGAGGGATATTTCTGCTGTTTTATTTGAGCCAGTTTATACTGTGTTAGTAAAAGGATCTAATGGTGACAACACACATGCAGTTGTGACCAGGGTTCCCACAGACTCTATCATCTGGAGCCTCAGAAGAAAGCCATTCTTATTTAGTCAATTCCCAACGGTTCTGTGGCACTGGAGCATGGGGAAAAACCCTCCTCTGCCAGAGATAGATATTAAGTCTATTTTTGACAGAAGATTTAGCAAAATTGGGTAAATTTTGGAGAAAAGAAAGCCACAAAGGAAGCCAGACACAGGAAGAGCTGAACAGATTCAGTGCACTTGGTGATGGAGACATGGAAGGTGGACAGTTTCAACTTACGGCTCTTCATGGGTTATTCAGGTGGTTTTGAGATGAAAGTAGGATCTATGATTCAGGTGCATCCATTCGTCATCTGCCGTTATCTGTCAGGGCATATGCCTATCTAAAACAGTCTATGGGCAAAAGGTACGTTACACCAAAGACTGCTTGTAAGTTATTGCAGGGGAAAAAAACGGAGACACACAACCGGTTAAACGTGTTTTATCTGCAATTTAGAGACGGCAATCAATTTTTGACTTTGGTGGAAGCCAAGAACCGAAAGAGAACTCCTGCATACAGGGGGTCAACATGCTAAATCTTTGCAGAAGGAATTAATCCCGCGGCTCCTGGGGGCTTCGGCATTGTGGCGGCTGGGGGATTACCTCAGGGCCATCTCTCCTCTTCCCTCGGTGGGGGGGCAGATTTCCTGGGTTGGCCCCTCTTGGGGGCCTTTGCTCTGGGGTTGCCTTTTATCATCTGAGATTTTGTATCCCCTGGCACCTGCCTCGGTGCTCTGGGGGGGCAGGTCTTTGGCTCTTCACAACCACTATTGAGCATTTTTCCTTTGGATAAACTTAACATTCACAAGTCCATTCTCACAAACAAATACAGGTGCCTGGATCCAGGTATTTAGAGATTCACTTCCACACAAAAAAGCCCAGATTCTTAGCTACAGCTACAACAGTATACTTGTCAGATTAAATAATACTACTTTCTATGGTAATAATACTACTATAGCAATGGTAACAAGTTGCTACTTTATTGTATCTGTTGTACTATATCTGTTGGTTGTGCTGTACTTTTTACATCTCTCTTTGCAGGTGATGAAGCAGACAGAAGATGTTTTATCATTGTCTCACTTTAATCTACTCTTTCTTTCATCTTTTCTCGTTTTTCCTGTTCTACTTTCCCATTGCAGTGTCCATATTATCTGAAATACTCCCTGCATGAATTATAATAAAGCTATCTACATGCATAAATTAAGCGGAACACAATGGCCAAAGCTGTACTCCTCGACTTGTGAAAGTAAAATCTGTTGGGCTCTTTTTGGCATCAAGACAGTTATTCTGCCAGATATTCATTGCCAGATAGGACACTGTAAAAAAAAGAAAAGAAAAAGGAATTAAGCCCAGGGCCTTCATACTACAAGGCAAATGTGCCACAAACTGCACAACCGTGCCGCCCAAGATACATCTAAATTTTCTTTAATCTTTTTCATGTCTCACAAATGCAGAAGACAATCTTAACATAAAGATGTATTGTGTTTTTTTCCTTTTGAAAGTGGAACATTGGACCAGCTCTACACCCTTGAAGGGTGCTCAAGGGTTCTATGGAGTTTGACCGAAAGAGGCTTATGGACCTGGAAGAGGCACTTAGCCATCTTAGATTTAGATTATATTAGATTTACTTAGATTTAACCACATTCAATGGATACATTGTGGTATGATGAATGCTCATGTACTGCTCATATTTCTATAAAAGTTGTTTTTCAAGGAATTTGCCTAAAGTTGCAGATGTTTCTTTTAAAAAAATGTAAAAATGTTAATAACTTTAAACCAACCTGATGGTTGAATAACCTAAAATATTTATAAATGATTAAAAACAACAAATATATTTTGCTGTGCTCATATGTTTATTTATTTAATAAATTGGGAGCAAATAGGGCTTTTGAATTAAAAGATGGTTTACTCTGTACAGTATATGGTTTTGAATGAAAATCTTAAAAAAATATATTTTCATATGGTTTGTAAACTCTGTTTTTAGCATTATAATAGTTGAGATCTGTAAACGTAGTGAAACTATTGAAAGTCCACCGTGTATCATGGAGTTAAAGCAAACATCAGATTTCTTTAAGATAACATAAGATAAGATGGAAATTTAAATGTCAAAAGAGTAGGGAAACACTCATACATGAACCTATCCACCCCTCTGTGATTGAGGTGGGATGTGTAGGCAGGAGCTGGCGCTCGTGTCACTGCTCTGTGTTCTTTGTGGCAGTGGAGGAGGAGGAGTTGGAGGGACGGGATTCAGAGTTCTACGATGGGAGGTTTTGAACACTGAGTGGGCAGCAGCTCCAGCATCTGCTCCCTCTTAGAGGCAACCACACTGTGTGTTATTGTTCCCGACAGAGACGAAAAAAAGTCATGGGGGAGGTAAAGGGGGGGTAGAGGACGCAATAAAGCAGAACAGATAGGAAAGCATGAAACAATAGCTAAGATAAGTTAGATAAATAAAGACAGAGATGTGTAAATCTAATCAGGTGCCTATTTAAAAGCTGAAAACTGAGGGGGAGACTATAGTCATGTGTCATTAAAATGGGTTGAATGGAGACCTGATGAGGGGAAAGCCTCGTAAAAGCATCATTAGGGATTAGGTTGGACCTCCACCATGCTCGCCCAATGACTCACACCTACAGCTTTTTAGGGAGGAGGAGGAGGAGTTCAGGGCCACCAAAAGGGTGTTTGGGAGTAACATGGTGAGAAATTAGTAAAAAAAAATACAATTAAGCACATGCCTGGGAGCAACAAACAAAGAATATCATACTACTTTAAGCAGCATTTAAAAAAAGCCTTTAAAATTATATAATATAGATATAATATAATAAGCTACAGCCTAGATTAGGGATGAGCACCTTCATTTGAGGAGTAGGCCCCCCGATTTTTGGTAAACTATCAGAGGGCCACAGAGGGCCACAAGCTTAACAAGATATAATACATACTTCGTTCTGTATTTATGTTTAATAAACCAACATAGGGTACAGCAATTGGAAAACATATTTGTTGTTCAAATGCAAGTTTACCAGCTGTACTATTATTTCTTTTTATTTATTTTTAAAGGGAAAGTACAGCAAAAAATCTGTTCAATTTTAAAGAACTGATGCAGCATACACAGGGCTTCTATCCAGGCTAATGTACATCCTCTGTCCCCAGTCAGGTCTTTTTATCTTTTTTTTTTCCTTTAATAAAAACAAACACAGAATTTGGGCAGGCAAAAATAGCCTTTTACTGTGATATCTTTAGCCTGGAGTGCAGACTTCTGTGTGGTTGTGGTTCTAGTAAAAAGTTGCTGTTGTTTATGCAATTTTGATCTGAGGTCAGCTACTATAGCAGGCCTTGCAGCTTCGCTATATTTTGCATATTTACTTTCTGCAATATGCTGTCGTGGTGTCTTATATAAAACTCTGTCATGGCACATAGCATCTCTAAGCAGACTAAACACAGAAACTGTCCTTGAGATTTATATGATTTTTTATGTTCAGTTTTAAAAAACACTGAGTGAAGACATTGGGCCAACAGTTCCACTTGTCCATCCCTGGTTTTGTCCAGCAACCATAGTAAGCAAAGTAAGACAAGGATAATAAGAAAAACAAACATAAAATAGAAACTAAGAGTAAGGGTAGATTTACTCTGAATTGATTTTGTCAGGAACAATGAGGATACAAAAGTTTTACAGCCCCGGGACCTGGCCTCTGACAACACGGTTTTGTGCACTTAAAATGCAGCAGTCTTTCTCCTTAGTAGTACAATAGCTTCATGCATGGGGTGGGAGACATTGTCAAAAATGTGATGCACATAATGAGTGTGGAAAATTAAGCCACCCTTCATCATGATTCCTTTTAGACATTCAAGCACACTCCATAACAAACTTTAATCATAGATTGACTTGATTAAAAGCCTTAAAAACCACAGTGTGATGCTTGCCTGGTTTGTCCTACCATATAAATAAAAAAAGACTACCGGTATAAGCTAACTTTGGTCAAAGTGTGCACAATAAAAACTTTATAACCATCATATTCCTTCTCTGATGATCACCAGGGTCATGTGAAGGTGTGAGTCAAACACATATTATACTCATTGCCCTTGCTCTATCTGCTAAACTGGGTCCAGTATTGGAGAGACCGGCCCGCCGGACCCCAACTTAAACAAAAGCAGTTCAGTTGCACAACTCCAACAATAAGATTAAATATGACCAAAATATTGAGACTTTTTTAAGCTGCATGCTGTCATCAGCTAATGGCAGAGCCAAGATAATCAGCCAATCTTTAAAAAGATCAGGAAACATCTGAATATAATGAGCTGACATAGATGAAACACATCCTTATTTGCCCATATTTAATCTTATAGAAACAAAGTACTAGGCCTTCAGACTTTTGTCTTTTTTCTTTTTTCACAATTAAAGTTAAGATCTCTTGAGTTGCTGACAGCAAAAATTTCCCCACAGGTGTTAAATACTATCAACATTTAATTCATTCTCTGACTGAAGCAACTTCTAGGTTGAAAATAAGTGAAATGATCCATAGGTCTGAGATTTTATCACAAGCTTCTAGATCAATGATGGCTATCTTTCTGTATAGCTTTGTTAAAAGGACAAGTCTATAGATCAGGTTGTGACCATGTTTCTACTCAGAGCAATTCTTTCCCAAAAATAATATATCTTTATTTCTGCCTTGTAAAATTACATATCTTTAATCCTTTTTCCATGGCTGCCATTGTTAACCAAAAAAAAGACATTGATTGGCTTTTTCAAATGCACAGTAAGAGATGAATAATTTGCTTACCTAAAAATTTTTGCAACTTTGTGGTACAACTTCTGAAATCCCTTCAAGGATTAGACAAGAGAAATTGGAGCAAAGTGCAGTTTCTGAACATACAGCTAATTGTTCTTGTCAAACACTTTCAAAACAACTGCAGATTTCTGAATATGGCTCCTACCAGGGTATATTTGCAAAATAACTTTTTTTTGTCTGTATCAATCATCAAATCAAAGAATGCTTAAGCCAGGTCCTATTTGATTTTTGACATGTTTATAGTTAATTGTAAAGATTAAGAACTCAAATTTTTATCTCAATTGTAACTGTTTTACCTGTCCCTGTCTCAAGTGGAGGAGTCTAAGTATCTTGGGGTCTTGTTCACGAGTGAGAGACGGATGGAGCGTGAGATCGACAGACGGATCGGTGCAGCGTGGGCAGTAATGCGGTCGCTGTATAGGACTGTTGTGGTGAAGAGGGAGTTGAGTCGGGGGACAAAGCTCTCGATTTACCGATCGATTTACGTTCCCACCCTCACCTATATATCACGAGATCTGGGATGGATGGATGGATGGATGGATGGATGGATGGATGGATGGATGGATGGATGGATGGATGGATGGATGGTAACTGTTTATTTACAGGTGTAACATTTATGTGCTTTTATCACATAGCAAATGTTGCATTGCCTTTTTCAATTTCTGTTCAGACAGTTCAAATACAGTAAGAAGTGGCATAAGAAATCTGTAGCCCCTTCTATGTCTGTCAAAGCATAGAACATGACACAAAAGGACAGAGGTGCTTGGCGCTTCACCACTTAATAGTGGAATTATTAATATAATGATGAAAAAAAGCTGTACTATCCCAGGAGGGAATTACTTAGTTAGAGTGACCTGACACATTGAAGGTAGGCCTCTGGTAGCTTAACTGGATTTAGGATAAATAATTTAGAGGAAAACTATTAAATAATTATGTAAACAGCTCTATATTACATGCTCATTAGTAGAATTAGAAAAATTCACCGTGTAATATTCAGATATAGAAAATAAAGAACAATAATACACATTTTATATTTAGAAAGGGAAGTAGGTAATAAGCTGAGATTTTTTTTATTTTTTTGTATTCACAATAGGGTATCAGTATCCATTTCCTAAACAGTCACTCATAAATTTAAAAGCTGAGAAACAAGATGCCAAAAGACACATTGATCTGTTTGACAATCAATTTGCTCCAAAGGCCGTCTTGGATCAATACCAACAAGCACTCCTCTGTTGCCTTCTCAGAGCTGTGCAAATAGAGGTGCTGCTCCTCTATCCAGTTTGGTTTTCTTAACCTTTTTTTTTTATTTTTAACAATTGTTTGTGTTTTTGCAAAATCAAGCCGCTTTATACTAGTAGGGAATCATAGTAAAATTTTTTACAGGTGAGTACACAAATAGATTGGTGGAATGGAAAAATGACTAGTATGGGTAGCAAACATTACAAATAAATGGTAAAATACGGCATCGCACCTATAATAGCTGTAGGGTCAACCAGACCTCCTCACTAAGATAAAAAGTTTCTGTTGTGTCCTCCCTCAGGCTTACTCTGATAAACTATCTGAATCAATCTTAAGCTAAAACTCCCTGGCTGGTGATTTTAGACTGAGAGTACTCATATGGTTTCTATGGTGCAATTGCATATAGTATTGTTTAGAATGCTCTCTGCTGCCACACCCTATTAAGGTTAATTTGGTGGTCAGTCATTGTAACTGCAAGTACATTTCTTCATAATCCAAGATGGACAACAAACAGCAATCCCCGTCGATTAATGCTAGCATATCCGCTCGGTGCTTCCATTGTGGAAGAGTCCAGGTACAAAATAATATGATGATTTATTATAACATCTAAGTAAGAATATTATTAGTCTGAAATATAATTTTTTTCTTGTCCAATATGTAAAAAATTACGATTAAACATGTGTCCGATGAAGTGGACGTCATGCATCACCCATAACATTTTTTTCAACATAAGTCATATAATTGTCTGACTATGTCATGTAATGGTTTTGCTTATAATAACATATAATTTAATGTTACATATATAAGATATTCTTTAAAATGTACATTTTAGTATTTTTTTGTGTATATTTTGTGCAGATTAGCTGTAGTTTGTATGACTATTTTTAATTGCAAAAAACTTTCTGGTTGGGAAGCGAAATGTCTTCAAACATGGAAAACAATATCCAGTGGATTGTTTTTTGATTTTTAACTTTTTTGGAATGACTATACAAATTATTTATATTGTAGACTTCAAACACAGCGAAGAATAAGGCAGCCTGATTAGGACCAGGATACAGAGGAAGGTCAGCATGATCAGGAGGCTGAAGATGATGGGCTGACCATAATGAAGCCCATAAATATATCTGGAAAATCCAAGACAATGACCTTGACGGACACTTGCCTCCTTTTCTAGGAGAGTTGAAATATATAATATAACGGGAAAAAAAAATAGAATGTTTTTCCATTTTAAAATCTATTTAGTTTTTGAAGTAGAGAAAAACAATCTTTCAGTTTGGTATATTGACAATTTCCTTACTCACTTTTTTTTATAAAACACCTAAACTGACCTTTTTTTTCTTTTCTTTTTTTCTTGGCTTAATGAGAGCAGTGGGCTTTATGCTGCCCTGCAAGGCTTTAAACCTGGGTTTGAATGGAGACAAAGCCATTCTCAAGCACATGTCAAGGTGCTCATTCATGAGCCTGGATCGATATTTATTTTTGATTGTGTTCATGGTGGTGAAAACTGCTTCACAGCAGTAGGTTGAGCTAAACATACTCAAAATGTTCAGGGTCATCTTTGAGCATGCCATTTCACTTTTCTTTGACCAGTTCACAGCAGTTCTTCCAGCAGTCCACACTTTCTCTGCTCTCTTTTTCTCATCGTCTTCTCCTTTCCCATCGTGCGTCTTGACACGGGTTTGCCTGCTGTGTCTAAATAGCTAGAAGTAGAAACCCAGACTGACACAGCTTAGTGGGTAATTTGTGTCAAGTGCAGCTTGGTGCCGAATACTACAAATGGCTTTACAAACAGGAGAAGCAGCGCAAGTGACGTTAAGACACTGTCGTCAAGTATAGGGGCCCGGATCCTGACCCTGGTCCACTAATCCGTGACCACTAATCGTAGAGTAGAGGATTGCAGTTGTCTTAACTGGGCTTCTTGCTTAATTGACCTCTGTATTCACCCTCTCATTAATCTTTCTATCCGTTATACCTGCACTTGTTGCATTTTATATATTAATACTAGGGGTGTAAATCACATCCATCATGGCGATTCGATTCAGTATCGATTTCCTGACCCAACGATTCGATTATTTTCGATACTCAAGAATACACCACGATTCGATTCGATTCGATTAATCGATTCATCGGTTAAATTTTTTTTTATTATTATTTTTTTACACCAAACAAAGTTTCAAGTTTGAAATAAATCAATGAAAGCTGTAATAGCATTATGCATTTTCTTTAGAAACAACAGCAAACAACAGAAGTAGAAAAGTTGCATCAAAAAATACTGCAAAAATACTGCACAATATCAGTGTAATGAGTTCAATGCAATACCTCGGCTCCAGAGAAACTGTCCAACATATTTTTTTAGAATGTAATAAATATACTCAGGAAATAGAGATGTTGCGTAGAGAGTTAGACAGGAATAAAAATAAACTAGATATAAGGGAATTGTTTCAAAGCGCATCTGGGGATGTAGTTTTTGGTAGTATTTTTTTAATTTTCTAAGAAGAACGGGTTTGTCTGGTCCATACTCCATTCTGGAAGGTGGCGGTAATGCACCTATAAGTTGTTTGCCAACCGCCATTAAAAAAAAGAAGACGAAGAAGAAGAAGGCTCCAGAGTGTCGACGTCACCGCCCCCTTGAGAGACGCTCCGCTGCACCTCTCCCTCATTGTAGCTGACCGCAAACAGTGCAGCAGACAGGAGGCCGGCTAGTTTTGTTTTTATGACCGAAATTGCGGAAAACAACTCGTGAAGTTTGACCCGCTAGAAGAGCGAGGTGCGCGAGAACGCTGGGACCCTTTTTCCAGCTGGATCTCCGCTCTTTTTGCCCTCATGTCCCTCCGCCGTCGGACTAAACTCGCCCCCACTTCTTCACCGCCTCGGCCGTATCTAGACCGACAGTGTGTAGCTCAGACCACGCTTAAATACTGAGCATAATTTAAAAATGTCTGTGTCAAGCTTACTGCAACGCACTGCTGTAAGAGTATAACCAGGAAGCGAGGTAGGAGGGCAAAATAGGTTTAGCGGCACCGCAGCACGGGAGGGAGAATTACGCCCAGGAGCAAATGGATAAAAATAGACCGGAGGAAAAAAAAAAACATGAATCGATTATCTTGCGGACGTGTCGATGCATCGGATCGTCGGCTTTTGGATCGATGCATCCATACAAAACGATTATTATTTACACCCCTAATTAATTCTATGGGTGGTTTCTTTTATTAAAATGTAAAAGTGGTGATATTAACCCCCTGACACCCATTGTTGCAAATTGACGTCCACATGTATATATACAGGAAGATGACAGAGTTATTATGTTTGATTACAGAAGGGGTGGGCAATTCCGGATCTCGAGGGCCGGTATCCTTCAGATTTTAGATGTGCCTTTGTTTCAACACACCTGAATCAAGTAATGAGATGATTGAGAGGACTCTGGAGGAAATGGCTGCATACTGAGGAGGTATCTCAGCCATTTGATTCTGTTTTGTTGGACCAAGGATGAATCTAAAAGTTGATACCGGCCCTCAACAACTGGAATTGTCCACCCCTGGATTAGAGGGACATTAACTCATTTGTTATACACACATTTGTAAGTTGCTTTAGATAAAAGCATTTGTGAAATGTTTAAACATAAAGATGACCTCAAAAGAGTCCACTGGCTTATATGCAGACCAGTATTATAATAAATTTGATAAGGCCTACATAGTGGTGCAGTTGATGACTCTGCTGATTCACAGCAAGAATGTCATGGGGTTAAATCCCTGCTGGAATCTCTCTTCATGCAGTTTTCATGTGTAGTATCTCTAGGATAAATGTGTATAGTATTTTTTTTTTCAGGGAAGCGTGTTAGGTTTGATAGAATTTTTTATTATATTTTCATATAACAGTTCTGAAGGGTAAATCCTAAATGTGCCTACATATGTTCCTTTGAGACCCTGTTTTACCCACTAACAGTGGGGTTATACAGGTTGTCTGACATTTGGCTGAACTGTTAACTCAATCATGTATTACCAGTCATTCTCACCTTTGGCCAGTTGTGTTTGTCCTTCTGAGGTTTCTCACACATATCTGACATGTTGGTAACATGTTACAGTGCATGAGTATGTGGAATTTGGGAATGGTTTTGGCTCCAATGATTTGCTGACAGCGCTCTGTGTACACAGGGCTGATGATAGAACGAGAACTCTAAAGATATAAAAATGTCTGAGCGAGGGATACGGAGAGGATTTTAGCTTACACCTGTGAGTTCAGAAGTTCATTTGCGGATTGTGCCGCAAACCGTGTAACTGGCTCTGGATCTGAATGCCGTGCAACCCTGTACTCAGAGTTTTAGAGATATACAGATACAGAAGTGAAGTTAATTAGCAGCAGCTGATAGAACCTCACGTTGCTGAAACTTCATCCAGAGAAAATCAGCACAAGCTAAAACAAACATTCTTCAAACTTAATCTGTTCTTGAAACTGAAGGTGTCTTCTTTCCTTACTGAAGAAGCAGAAAGTAAAAATGCTTTAGAAAAAAAAACTTCAAGATGCTAAAAATCTTGTGTATAGATATATTTTTTTTTGCTTTTCAGCTAAAATAGTTTTGTTATGATCAAAATCGTTGGAAAAAAATGCTGAAAATCATAGAGGCATAAGATACCATCATCTATAAACAATGTCTTCATGTCCTTACAACAGATTTTGCAATTTTGCAACTATAAACTTAAATGTCTTCCACTGAAGATCAAACTAAAAAAAATACAGATACAAATTTGATAAGTGTGGCGTGTATTTGGATTCAGCCTCTTTTACACTGATGCTCCATAATTTAAATCCAGACATGTGGAAAAAGCTGCTGTGTTGATTACTGATCAAAATTAA
Source organism: Cyprinodon tularosa (assembly GCF_016077235.1). Taxonomy (NCBI): domain Eukaryota; kingdom Metazoa; phylum Chordata; class Actinopteri; order Cyprinodontiformes; family Cyprinodontidae; genus Cyprinodon; species Cyprinodon tularosa. The sequence goes on along the minus strand of NW_024038924.1, from coordinate 719,318 downwards.
TTTTTTTGTAAATATTCTTAAAAAAGAAAAAAACAAAACTTTAGCAGAAAATAAAGTTGCACACAACAGTAAATCCACAGCCGCCATGGTGAGAAGTTTTGGTAACAGCATCATGCCTTGGGGATGCTGTGTGGGTAATACAGCAAGAAACACTGTCAGTGCCTGCAAAGAACTTAAAGTCGTAGGGAAACGCCCATTCCAAACTTTGCATTTCCTATGGACAGCAGAAACATGCAAGAGGAGGATAGTTTTGTGTCGGAGGTCATGGAGGAGTTTCCTCCGTCAAACATTTTTTATTTAGAGGAGGAAAGAGGGGACAAACTTGTTGTGGAAGAGGACGCCAGGGTGGCAGAAGCTTGGTTTGGTGTAGAAGGCTTACAGCTGTACATGTTTGAGCCCTTGCCTCGCAATGCTGCCAGTTCTGTTAGCTCTACACCTGCTGATGACACAGACGTCCATCCCAGCGAACACTGGGAAGGAACTCAATGGTAAAGTAAATAATACATTTTATTTCTTATTTCAACCGTTGCGTATATTAGACGTATGAATCAAGATGATATGACCGAAAAAATGTGATTGACAGATGACCGTTGATTGAATTTAGGTGTACAGGCTGACGTATAACTAACTGGCCTGCATAGGATAATGAGAAAAAAAACAGAGATTTTATGACAGGATTTTTTTTTTTTATAGAAGTTTTCTAAACTTTGGGACAATAGACTGATAAAGAGTAAATTTATGCACATGTTTAAGCCAGAATGAGTTCACATTTAAATATGATTTCCCCAGACTTTAACAATGGGTGAAAAGCTTACCCTCTAGCAAGGAAAGGAAAGGCTTAGCTAAAAGCATCTTATTGAGTTAGTATGGTGTAAAGCAGTGTAGAACGAAAGAAGTGAGGGAACTATCACACAAAATCCAATTTAGTTGACGTTTGTGGTCAACTGATGTGACAAAATGTGACAGGTGGCCGTAGAAAATGCTTATAAGAAGTTCCGGATATTTATTTAGAATTTTCAATAGAAGAAATGACCTGCTTTGCATACTGCTCTCCCTCACCCCCTCCAAAAAAATTAAAGAGGGAAGAAAAAAAAAGACTTACCATAAATCTGAGCGTCCTGGCATGAGCCTTTTCTTTCCACAGAAATATGGTTCAAAATCTTCTGACTTGAGTCTGTGGGCGTAGTCTATATATCCAGATACCTCGTGTCCAAGTGCATTATAATCCCTTATGAAAATGACCGTCTGTAAAAAAGAAGAGAAGAGATGAAAGAACCTAAAGCCTCTGTGTAAATCATCATGACCATTAAACCTTTTTCACGGGAAAGACCAGTAAGGACAAATGTCATTTTTTTGTCAGATAAAAGACATCTGGTAGATATTGCCCAATCTTAAAATACAAAGGGTCCTGTTAAATTTTGACACATGTTCAAAATACAAATGACTGAAACTGATGTTGTCTAAGAGAAGCCTTACAGAGTTGGAAAGTCTGAAGAATATCCTGCTTAGATAAGAGCGAGGGACTTGTGGCCTGAATCCTGCGACTTACAGTAACTGAAGAGTCTGATCTATTCCAACACTCCTACAGTCAGCTAAGGAAAGTCTCTTTAAATTACATAAAAGTGAAATATTAGATTTAAAAGTTTTTGTCCTTGGTGGCAACAGATCACTTTTCTCATGGCTGTTTTAAATATCTACTTGTTGATCTAGTTCAAAACATTTGAACATTTGGATTTTTTTTAGCCTACCATATTTTAATATAAGCTGAAAAAGACACTAAATATCTGACTTTGTCAGCTTGATCAACCCTAGTAGCTTTTTATCAAACATTCATGCATTGCAGATCTCCTTAGGTGGGATTTATTTTTACTTTTCACCTTTACTTTTTACAGCAAACATGTTTTTTTGTATGGAAAACAAATTTTAATCAATTAAACAAAACAGCCAAATGAAAACATGTTCCATGTTGTGAAAGGATCATATACCTTTACAAAGCTGGTGACACCATAATGAACAGCTGAATTGAAAAGACTTAAATTGAATATGAATTAACATGTTGATATTGTTAAGTGCTCTGTAATGAACTTTAATTTCTTTAGGTTTTACTAGCCCAGGTGCAGAACTCACGGACTCAGAGGCAGGATAAAGTCCAATATTTATTGGAAAAACACAGGTTTCCCTCCTGGGAGGCAGAGAAGACAGAGCAGGCTAGGTTCAGGTACAGGTTCAGGTTCAGACTTACAGGTTCAAACAGGCAGGGTGGCTCAGGCTTGCTACCATGGCAAGGACAGTTCAGTTCAACAATCCCGCTCAGAGTGGAGCTCTCACCCAGCTTCTATAGGGAGAGCTTAATAATAAGCTGATGGGGATCAGCTGTGAGCGCTGAGCACCAGCTCCCAGGAAAGGATCCACGGCGCCCTCTGGTGGGCAAGCCTCTCGATCCCAACAGATAAACAGAAACCCACAGAAAGGGATCCACATCGCCCTCTGGAGGGCAAACCCCTGGATCCCAACAGTACCTCCCCCCCCCCTTAAGGGCGGATACCAGACGCCCAAAAACAAAAAAACCCAAAAACAAAAACAACCCACCCAGGGCGGGCGGAGGGGGAAGCAGGCAAAGAGGGCCAGGTACAGAAACAGAACAGAGTCCAGAAATCAAAACAACCCACCCAGGGTGGGCGAGGACAGGGAAAGTCTCAGGTGGCCGGCCGTGGGGCCGGAGGCAAGGCAGAGTATCAGGTGGCCGGCCGTGGGACCGGCAGCAAGGCAGAGTCTCAGGTGACCGGCCGCAGGGCTGGAGGCAAGACAGAGTCTCAGGTGACCGGCCGCGGGCCGGAGGCAAGACAGAGTCTCAGGTGACCGGCCGTGGGACCGGCAGCAGGGCAGAGTGTCAGGTGACTGGCCACGGGACCGGAGCAGAGGCAGACACTCCGGGGGCCGGAGTCTCAGAAGCCGTAGGGACCTTGTAGGAGGACGCCACCTCCACTTCAGCAGGAAGCACCGAGGGAAACGCCGCCTCCGCTTCTGCAGGAAGCTCCGAGGAGGATGCCGTCTCCGCTTCTGCAGGAAGCTCCGAGGAGGACGCCGTCTCCGCTTCTGCAGGAAGCTCCGAGGAGAACGCCGTCTCAGCTTCTGCTGGTCTGCAACAGGCTCAGACAGGGCCGCCCACTGCGGCTCCGAATCAGGAACACAGGAAACCGCTGACTGCGGCTCCGAATCAGGAGCATCGGAAACCGCTGACTGCGGCTCCGAATCAGGAACACAAGAAACCACCGACTGTGGCTCTGAATCAGGAACTGAAGAGGCCGCCGATTGCGGCTCCACATCAGGAACACTGGAAACCGCCGACTGCGGCTACGAAACAGGAACAGAGGAAGCCGCCGATTGCGGTTCCGAATCAGTCACACCGGAAACCACTGACTGTGGCTCCGAATCAGGAATCTCTGGAAGACACAGAGCAGGCTCTGGGGTCTCCAGACGGCTCAGAGCGAGCTCAGGGGTCTCCAGACGGCTCAGAGCGGGCTCAGGGGTCTCCAGATTGCTTAGAGCGGGCTCAGGGGTCTCCAGACGGCTCAGAGCGGGCTCAGGGGTCTAAAGACGGCTCAGAATCTCCAGCCATCAACGGAACGACACCATCCAAGGTGGTTCCGTGGAGTCAGTCGGTCCCTCCTCAAACATCGTCAGGTATGTCTCCATTGAGTCTGCTGGGCTAGTCTGTTGGCCGGATTTTTCTGTCATGATCAGGTAGGTTTTACTAGCCCAGATGCAGAACTCACAGACACAGAGGCAGGATAAAGTCCAATATTTATTGGAAAAACACAGGTTTCCCTCCTGGGAGGCAGATAAGACAGAGCAGGCTAGGTTCAGGTACAGGTTCAGGTTCAGACTTACAGGTTCAAACAGGCAGGGTGGCTCAGGCTTGCTACCATGGCAAGGACAGTTCAGTTCAACAATCCCGCTCAGAGTGGAGCTCTCGACCAGCTTATATAGGGAGAGGTTAATAATGAGCTGATGGTGATCAGCTGTGAGTGCTGAGCACCAGCTCCCAGGAAAGGATCCACGGCGCCCTCTGGTGGGCAAGCCTCTGGATCCCAACGGATAAACAGAAACCCACAGAAAGGGATCCACATCGCCCTCTCGAGGGAAAACCCCTGGATCCCAACAGTTCTGTATTTTCTTTTCTACATCCATTCTATTCTATCACATTCCAAGTATCCAAGATTGGGTAAAAGCTCTAACAGGTGAAGGAGGAAGACTAAATACTCCTCATAGACAGGGGCTGAGCTACATGGGGGACAGGGGGGGCAACCGCCCCCCTGCTGTAGAGCCTTGCCTCGATTGAGAAGTAGTTCTTGTAGCAACTATTGGGTTTGTTCTAGGAGTCTTCTAAGAGTAAAACAACCTTAATTAATCTCCAAATGGATTCAGGTGGAATCTCTATCAAATACCATAAATAACAGGTGTTAGTTATGGTAAGTGTTGTGACTCTACTCCAACTTCCTTTTGGATCCAAAGGTTTTGTTCAGCTACCCATCAGAGGTCTTTTCAAACGTCCGAATTTAAATCTCTTTCTTCAATCTATAATTAGATCTATAACCATACTGCAGTGTCAGAACTCTTCTTCTCAACACAGAGGACCCGTGCCTCTATTACTTTATATTAGGGTCAATTCAATTTATCTTTAGCACATCTAGCAGAGATGTTTTGTTGTACAAAAAGAAGACCTCAAGCAGTATTTGAATTGCATGAAAAAGTATTATATATGATTTAACGCAGCAACAAAGAAAGGTAGGCAACAAATATATTATAGTAACCTGTGTTAGAATGACCTTCAAACATCCAGAGTGTCTGTGTGTTGGTTGTCCAATGCTTTAAAAAGCTCCTACTAGTAAGACAGTATCCCTTATTGCTCAACAGAGAAGCCTCTTTAAAGTTGCTCTCCAACATGATGCAACCAGGTGATATAAAAGGATGAAAATGGCTTTGCTATTAGATTTAGATAAAGAGATTTGAGGAAAAGTAGTTCAAACCCATCCTGGACAAAAGCAGAACCTGAACAGATTTTTTTTATGTTGACTTGATAATATAGATAACAGAGGGGATGTAAAGAACTCCCAACAAAGGAAAGAGTGTGTTGTGACAAAGTTGTTTTGTCTGTCCGTTCCCACAAAGAAAAGGTGTTTTTCTGTCTCCATTTGTGTTTGACATGTCTTGTTTGCTCTGAGGATGAGTAAGTCCCAGTCTTCCGCTTACAGTAACACACCCTTGAAGGATACCTCATTGTACGATATCCCATTTGTGTACCTGTCAGGACATGGGCCCCCTAAGGAGCACGGGGGCTGAAGTGTTCTCAGGGAAAATGTATCTTTTTCTCAGTCTCGAAATGTTTCAAACAGATGCTATTAAATTCCCTGCTGGCTGGAGACCTGGGACATTTTTATCTGTAAGGCCCCGTCTTTACAGATTGTGTCTGAAAATTATTAACTATAATTTAGGGTGCTGCATAAACATTTCATAATGTAAATCAAAAAGGTAAGTTATCGAATATTGTAGATTTGCATTATAGTTTGTAGGTAAGAGAAACCTTTATTTGTCCCAACAGCTTTAGATTTATGGGATTATTAGGGTTTACAAACATACTATATTTGACTATGAATGAACAACACTTTAGTGAGGGACAAGTTGATGAAAAATATGTATATGCAGTACGGAAACTTTATCTTCTTTTAATAATTTCAAGTAAAATTTGGAAACATCATGGACCACTTAATAAAGGATCAAAAAGCCTGCTGTAATACCAGCCCTAGTCATAATAAGTCCTAGCGGTGCCACAAGGAAGTCACTGCAACAGCTCTTAGTTGTACAACTACAATGTCGATGGTATGTCAACCAAAAGGACCAAGGGTTTGCTATGCTGAGACCAAATCAAATATTATGATTTTCCTGGTTGCTGTTTGAGTAACCGCCTGGGCTCACACTGAGTACAATGCGAATGAGGTCCTGATGCAGTGCAAGCTTGACAAAATATTCACACAGGTGTGCCAGCCAGCTCCGCCTAGCTGCAGCACTGGCTGAGAGAACAACGCCTATGGGAACAAAAGTTAATGTGGGTTAATGTGATTTCCTGTAGTTCCAGGACAAAAGAAAAGGAACAATATTTTGGATACTCCTTTGAAGTCAGAATAACCATGACTTGAGATATGCATAAAACTGACACTAATAGAATGGCCAAATGTGAAGAAATTATAAATTAAGAATATAATCTTTAAAGTACTACTTTGATGTGGAAATTTGTATGAAAGTCAAAACAAATTTCATCCATCCATCCATCCATCCATCCATCCATCCATCCATCCATCCATCCATCCATCCATCCATCCATCCATCCATCCATCCATCCATCCATCCATCCATCCATCCATCCATCCATCCATCCTAGAGTTGGCTGTTTTTTTTTTTTTTAATTATGTGATAAGAAGCAGGTCATTGAGGTTGTAAGATTTCCCAAACCACTAGCTCCCTATACACACTCAAATTGAGATTATATCCCAGATTTCCTTTAGACACCTCCTCCAGCTCCATGTGGGGAATCCAGAGGCTGGGACCATCCCCCCAGGCCTCCTTCACTATAGGATACACCTGGATCACCTTTACGGGTAGTCATTCCGGGGCCCCCCAAAAAAGATTTCCAAGCCTCCTTTCAATGCGAGGGTGAAGGGGTTTTACTCCAAGCCTGTCCTGAATGACCCAACCACCCTGCAGAGAAAGTACATTTCAGCTGCTTCTTTTCAGGATCTTGTTCTTTCGGTCATGATTCAAGTTTCATGACCATAGGTCTGGGTTAGAACTTAGACCAATCAGTGACTCGGGAGCTTTAGCACAGATCTCTGTTCAACACAACAGAGTGGGGAAGCGTCTGCTTTATAGTGGCACCTGACCCGATCCATCTATCGACCCCCCGCTCTATTCTTCTCTTACTCATTAACACGACCCCTAAATTAATTGCCCTACTTTACTTGAGGCAGGTACTCTCCTCCCACCTGAAGGGGGCAAATCACCTTTTTTCAGTTGAGAACCATAGACCCTGATTTGTAAGAGCTGATCATAGCGGTCATTTTGATTCAATTTACAGCCAAGTGCCAAATGGATGAAACTGCTGCTAGTTCTTGCTTTCTGCCTGAGTAGTCCCATAAGTCAACCATGTTTGATAGGACCTACTTCTTCAGCTTAACAGCATCCCTTGATGCTGGTATCCACCACTGGGTTCAGATACCACAACTTACAGCCAGCCGGCAGGCCACATCAAAAATAGACGTAGCAAACATGGTCCACTCAGAGTCCATGTCCTAAGCCTCCACTCGGGTCTAAGAGAAGCTCTCCCAGAGGGGGTAGTTGAACACGTTTCTGACTGAGGGCTCTGCCAGATGTTTCCAGCTGCCAATTCTGTCTGACTTCATCAGAAAAACAACCAATTCTGCATTTACCTCCAACTGTGTAGATCACAATGCGACAGCCTGTTATTTCAATAATTATCTGCAGAAGGATTTGCAAAATTAGAGTCCAACACTGGTGGACTTTTAAGGTTAAAGCCAAAAGAATTGTAGTTTAGAAAAACTAAAAAACTAAACATTCTTTATTTACATTTACAGTAAATTTGCTGTTGACATGTAATCCATGGTTCATTTCTTTTAAAGATTGAAAGCACAAAAATAACAAAAAACAAAGCAAAGCAAGCCCCTCCAAGTTCTAAACCTCCTTGAATGGAGCCGGGGGACCTCCACCTTACGCCATGGAAAACAAGTGGAGGCTTTACATCACCTGTCAACAATTATCAGGAACAGGTGCTGTGACCTCACAGGGCAGTGAGGGAGAGGCCCTGCTTTATGGCAAACATCAGTCTGGTTAATAGTTGAGACTCTGAGTGCTGCACAGCCCCCAGGTAAAGATACTGGCTCATTGTTTTACTCTCTTTGACCCTCTTTGAAAATCTCTTGATGTGTGTCCTTTAGAAACTCCACTAGTGACCTTAGGTAGGAGGTTATATAAACTAATAAGCACACCGGGAGGATCCTTTAATCCACAATTCCTGAAACACAACAAAAGCGTTCAAATCCCTGCGGCCATTGCTCTGTTGGTAAAATTCATGAAATATGCTCATGTATTCAGACAGAAACTTTTAAACCTGAACATAACTCACAATGGTTCTAAACAAGTTCCGTTGAACAATACTAAATAAGCCTCTCTCTGCAAAGAGGTGAATTACTTTAATGATCGATCTTTCAAAGCATTGCGGCTCAAAAAGAGGGCTTTGCAAATCTGGTTCACATACTGCGCCCCGTCTTTGTGTTTTGACACTGTCCTACAGGTGGGAAGACAATGGCTGAACCACCTGGCATCCTGTGGCATGTGTCTGTGACTGTACACACAAACAGAGACCTTAACAAAGCTAACAAACCACGAGACAGGGTAATGAACTCTGCCGCTTTTTGTGTCACAGAAGCACACCAACACAGTCAGCTGTCAGTAATGTCTGTGGATTTCTGTCGCCTTTGTTTTCTCAGTGAGTCCTGTTGTCGTTTTTTTAGCCGATGTTCTTATCCTGTTAACATGTTCAATACAGCAGATTTAACATGTTGAAAGAACATTGAGGGTGTTAGTGAGAAATCATCCTGGCTATTGAGCTTATTTTACTTAAAACAAAGCACATAATCAGATTTCCCTGTTTATTTTCTTTGTTAAAGTTTTTGCTGTGTACTGCAAATTGTTTTTAAGTGATATATGATAATACTATCAGGCAATGAGATTCAAGTCTGGCATCAGGATCAGTTCTGTAGGATCTGATTTGCAGCTAAAGTTATATATGACTATTGAAAACTTTAAGCACCAGTTTTATTTGTAATTTCTTGTTTAAAAGTAAGAAATATTTAACATTAATTTCTAAAAAGTGATAAATATATACATTCATTATTTCTTATTTTTTTTTCTATTTCATTATGCTTATGCTTGACATTTCTCAGGTAAGGCTTACATTAGACATTCTCTAGTCCCCTAAATGTGTAGATGAAGACTACCACCTTCATTTGTTTATTTTTTAAGTATGGTGCTTGATGTTTACATTAGTGAAAATGCATCTGGCACGAAAGTAGCACCATTGTTAACTGTTTTTTTCCCTCTTCTTTTTAAAAAAACTTAACTGGCTCAGGTTTGGCTATCAAGCTTATTTTAGAAAAGTCAACATTTTTCAACCACTTAATAGAATGGGTCTATGTGTTTGCTATTGTTGTCATTTTGGAGCAGTTCATTTTCTTGTTTTGTTTTCATCAACAGATTTGTCACTCTTAACCAGATCACAGACTCTTTCAACCTATCTCTAAAACATGTCTGCTATTGATAAATCACACCCTGCTTAGTTGGCAGAAATCCTTTGTCAGCTAATATACCTCCATAGTTAAAGAGAAAAGGACTAAGCATACTGTACATTCCTGAGGGACTCCTGAGTCCATCATGTAGCTGTTTAATCTTTGACAAATTGTGTTGCCCTTAATGCAAAATCATGGCCTTGCTCATTTCACCTAATTAAACCAAATGAACAAGAGAAAACAATACAAGCTGTACTTTGTTTTTGTAAATGTGAATATGTAAATGACATAATGTAACATCTTGACTAGTTTAATGTGCCAGAAATCTTTTAGATGATATTATAATAACAGTTTTCTTAAATAACCTCCCATGCCCTATGGGTTTCAGTAACCAAAGTTTTCACATCAAGCTTACTGTTGTGCCTGTTTTTCCTTTGAAACTGCTCTCTTGGCTTTATTTAGGCACCAAAACAACTTGGTTAGAGCCACAAAAAACAAATAATGATCATGTATTATGATACTTATAAATAGGAGCCGAAGATTCAAGAAGGTTTCAACACTGACCTTTTGTACTTTACCCATCCCCCATAACTGCAAACTAACTTTACTAACCTGTCTGCCAGCTCCCGTGGCCTCTTGTTTCCCAGTCCCCCAGTCCACCTCTGCCCACACCAGTTCCCTGAGGCCCTGGGAACAATCCTGCAGTGTCAGGGAGCTGTGCAGGTGTCTTGCGGTGTCAGCTGCCACACTGTTTATTATCGGTGGGCTGTGCTTTAGGAGGAATCCCAGGCCATCACTAACAACTGTGAAAAATTTGTTAGAGTAAGGAAAACATGGCCTGTACTACAGAAATGTGTTTAGTTGGGAGTTCTTTTTATGGACAGATTTCCCCTTTCTGGATATTTCTTGAGGAGTGTTTGCATGTGCTGTGGAGAGATTGGGGTGGGTTTGAGGAGTGGGATGAGGAAGGGGGGTTTGCTTATTTGATTTGGAAGTGACTTCACACACCCAGCTTGTGAAATAGATGCAATGGTGGAAACCATATGTGCTGAGGTGACTTGCATCAGTAAGGATCTACCCAAATTACACTTCCTGCAGTATATGCTATCCAGAACCAGAGTTCACTAATTCAGAGGTTTGTAACCAGTAAAGCATTACAGTCAATAACACATGTTAGCTGTCCTAGTCTTTTATTTATTCTACTATATCCCTTTATAGACATTACAGGTGAAAAAGTCTTACTTATGTAAAAAGCCCATCTAAAAAAAGTGGCACAGTACCAATGTCCATGTTACTGGTTTGCCTCCTGCCACATAATGCTTTTAAACATATTCCACCAATTTTTAAAACAATAACGATTATCCTTTGAAAATGCCCCTCCAGAAGATAAACATTTACATTCTTATCTATGTATCTATCTATCTATGTATCTATCTATCTATCTATATATATATATATATATATATCTACAGTATATATACAGATATATATATATATATATATATATATATATATATATATATATATATATATATATATATATATATATATATATATATATATATATATATATATATATATATATATATATATATATATAGACAGGTACATGATAGGTATATGACTCCTAATTTCATCAATAAATTACAACTTGGGTGCTTCAACACTGTAACTGATGGTTTTAACCTTGATAGCCAAACAGCTGTGCTTTCGCAAGAAGACGACTATGACTGTTGCCATAAGTTTCAGTGTAGCACTTGTACATGAAACTTATTTTGGGGGTAGAAAGATGGGATAAAAACTAAGGGGAGAGGGAAAGAGATAAAAAGGAGAGAATACATAAAAAGAGAGAAAATAAAACAAAACCACAAAAATAGACAACACAGAAGATATAAAGTAATTCCTACAAGTCTGCTTGTACACCTGTATGAGATGAGAGGAACAGAAAACAGAGAACATAACGACAGCTAAAAAAAGACAACTGACATCCAAAGTAAACATTAAAAAAAAGCTTCAGGAGCAGCAGGTATCTATTGCACATCCATATGTGTGTAAGACAAAACCTACGGTTATTACACAATATTATTCAGGGTGGTTCATATCTGTAGCTGCAGCTTAGTATTTAGTGTTAGTGTGTATCTGTGAACACCTGAAACCAAATTCTTGTGATTTTTATGCAGTAGCATGCTTGTATATAAAGGTTTACAAAGCTACTTCAAAAGAAAAATCAATAGCAGGTGTGTGTGGCCCCAGACTCGCACTACAGGGCCTCAGTATTGATAAAGAGGTGACATGAGCCCAACATAGCTAAAGGCACCTCAGATCACAGGGGACAGAAGGAGGGCAGACATAGTGACAGTGACACTCCAGAGAGCACCTGGACAATTATCCTTGATGGGCAAAACCCAATAGAGGCTCAGTCCCCGGGGGGCGTGACCAAAGAGGCGATAGTACCAAGATCCCACAGAGCCGCAGCAGAGAGCTCATGGGCTCCAGTCACGCCCAAATTGGACCTGGATGAGAGAGCTAGGGTCCGAGGTCCTCACCTAGCGAGGATCCCACAGATCCCTGGTGACCAATAGGTGGCCACTAGGCCAGGGATGAGACTGCATCCACTGAAGTACTCAGCCCCACACCTAGAGAACCATTAGCACACCGACACAGGCTCCTGTCACTGCCGGGGAGCATAAGAAGGAGGAGGAGGCAGGCCCTGCTCATACTTGGGGCCTAGGATGTTTAGGAACTGTGGTGATGGAGGCAAACACCCAACCGGACAAGCAGACAAAGACCTCTGATTCATCCAGTCACATTCACAAAATCCCGACCTTACACCCATACGGACATATACAAGCACTCAATGAAAAAGCATACAGGGGCAGACACTAATATTCTTACACTCCTCATACATACACTATCCTCCCTGGATTAGGGGCCAATCCCGTAGGAAAGACAGGGCCCCAGATTCACAACATCTCCATCAAATTTCAATCCAGACTTTGATTTAACCACCTTAAAACATCCATTTTGTTTTAGTTTTGAGCAATTCAGGTCGGAGCTTGCTGGATTGCTTTGGATAATTGTCCTTCTGCATATTTTAAGTCTGCTTGGCCTTATAGACTGAAAGCCAGATATGTGATCAGGATTTTATATCATACAGTAGAATTCAGGGTTTTAATATTTAGTGTATGCATAAAAGTAATTTATATGTTTGGAAAATATGAGATGGATGAGATGGGTTAACAATTTCTTAATTCTATATGTCTGGCAGAAATCAGTATGGCTCATGATTTTAAAAAGTGTGGTACATAATACCTGGTACTTGATCAATTGTAATTGTTATTTTTTGTTTTGTTTGTTTTCTCACATTGGGTCAGATTGGCTTGCATATCTTTGATTCATATAGAAATTAAACCATTATTTAAGAACAGCATTTTGTATTTACAATAATCAGGTTATATTTGACTGATAATAAAGTGTGATTATCCGAAAAGTGTGAAAATCCGAAAAGATACATAAAGGGGCACCAACTTTCTATCTTACTGTAAATCTATACAAATGTAAATTACAGATTTATTAATTACTTTGATTTCACATGCATTGAGATGTGTCTACAACTAACATTAAGTAGTTTAAATGGTGCCATATGACGTTTATTTCAATTAAACTAAAACATTATTTGACTGAGATCTTACCATCCAAGAAAGAACAAAATACTTTAACAGCTTATTTTCCCAGCTGTCTATGACATATCAGATTGTGAGGACAAGCAGCAAGAATAAAAATAATCAGAGGGCATTTCATTTATTTTTTATTCATTAATTTTTTTCGCTCTTTATAATTATAGGGTGTGTCACTAGGCAGATGTTTTGGCACCAAATAAAAAAAAAGGACTTGTTGCACAATGATGTGGTTATATCTGTATTTCCTTAAAGCCCTGCAAAAAGGTTGGTTAGGTCCCATAAACGATTGTTCTATGTAATGCATTTAATTAGAAAGAGAAACAGTTTTGGTGCCAAAAACCATAAAAAATGTCAGATTTTGAGAATTTGCAAAAATTATCAAACCAAATAGAGACTAAAGACCACAAAAAAGTTCCACTTTGCAGAAACCCAAACCCTTTAATTTTTAAGAAACATATAGCATAATAACTGTGCAACGATGGTTGAGGTATTTTTATGCATAAGAGGTAAACTACCCTCTTTCCTGTTAAAAGGCATTTAGAAAAGTAATTTTTTTTTTTTTCTGTTTTGTTTTTTGTGTTCTTTATTTCTTTCAGAATATATATATAAAAAATAAAATAAAAGATGATTCCAAAGCAGGTGTGCTCACGCTGAGCTTTCCAAACACCCAGTAGTAGTCAACTACGCCCAGTGAGGTTAGCCATGAAGGCGGATAGACTGCGGCCAAATACCAAAAGGGGAAGCAGCATAGCCAATCAGTCAGGAAGGCAAAAAGCAGATAGCTCAACCCTGGGTTGCGTTGGCTACTGCCTTTTCGAAGAGGCCAGCAGCAAAGCCATCACCACAAAATAAGTGGCTTGAACCCACGCGCTTTAAATTACAGGGCACTAAGAATCAGAAAATGCTATTCTGCTTCTCGCAATTGATGTTTAAAAAAATCTATTAAAACCTCCCTGTTTGGGCCCAAAGAGAAGCTTTTTTTTGCTGGCTGGAAAAGTTTTGCTTAGAAGCAGAAAACTGGTATGCACAATATAGGTTTGCATGACTACATGAAAACATTACAGTTGAAGTATTGATGCAAGAGTTTACAGAACTTGATGGGCATGACTGGGCAAAGCAGCAATGCTGATGCAACGTTCTGCATTACCATAAAGCGTGAGGAGAACCCCAGCTAAGAACTTTAAAGCCGTTTCTCCGTACACGTTCAATGTGTTATTGAATGGCAAGATTCAATATATGTTGTTTTTGCAAATAGTCTAAAGAAAGGTTCAAGTTTTTAAGTGAACAAAGGTATACACATTCAAATTGAAGCATTTATGACAGAAGAAGCATAGTTTAACTCCAACAGATCAAGATGCATGACCAAATAATTTCTGACTGACAAAATAACAAGCAAACTGAAAACTGTAAGCTCATTTGGAAAAAAAAACATCTTAAAATAAAAAAGGCAGGTGGCTGACTCTGGTCCTCACAGCTGCAGCAGATAAAGGCTTTCACCATATGGTTGAAAGCGCTGTCAGCTGGACAGGTGGCATCACTTAAAGCGCTCGTCGAAGGGCCCGTTTAACGGGGGGTTAAAGGTTTTGCTTTCTGCGAGAGCAAAGAAGAAAGTCCAGCCTTTACAGTAAATTAGCTGCATGCCTGAATTCATGGATGAATTACGGGTTGAGAATAGCGGGCGGGTCTGGCGCATGCGGTCACAACAGGAATCAGTCAAATGCCATCTCAGCGACGGATTTCAGACACCAAAGTGACCAAGAAAGTCATATCTTTTTCCTGCCCTCCTCTCCCAGAACTGTTTCCCACATTCCTCTGGCTTTTAAATTACCAGTTTAGCCTAAAATATAGGAGTGTGAAAGCAATGCAGCAAGGTCACTTTTTTGTTGCAAAAAGTTCCCTGAAAAATATAGAATGTCTCATGTATTTGAGAGATCTTAAACAATTTCGTTGCATTTTTTGGTAATTGAAAATTGTCTGATCTACAGCAAGTAGCCAAAAATGCATCTATAACCCTTTTGATAATAATAATAATTGAACTTTATTTATTTCACATTGAAGAAAATTACCTCTGCATTTAACCCACACCCTTGGGGAGCAGTGGGCTGCCTGTTGTGTGGCGCCCCGGGAGCAGTGTAGGGTTAGGGGTCTTGCTCAGAGACCCAGAGTTGCAGTCTGTAGAAATGTGGCTCAAATCCAGATTCTAAGTCCTACGCCCTAACGACCAGGCTTCCACTCCCCACTCACCAGATTAAACCTTTCAAAAGACAGAGACCGGACTGCTGCATAAGATACACAAGGTCTTCAAAAACAAGAATAGTGACATTTTTATACATGTATTTTATTAATGAATAGTTGTATGGTCTTTGTTAGGTTTCAAGTAACATAGAGGCATGACCAAATGTGAAAGGTAATGAGTTAGGAAGAACTAACACAGGCACCAATGTCATAACTATGCAACTCACTTACTCCCAACACTTTCAATAAGGATGTGAACTAGTACATACTGTACTTCATTTCCCTTTTAAATACAAACCATTACCTAAATTTAAGGACAACGTATATTTTTTGCTTATATGTTATCCCAATGTGCTATAATCTACCCAAAAATAAACAATTATGGGGCAAACCTTAAAGGAAGACAATCGTCGGCATAGTAAATAAAAGTTTAAGTTCTGTACTAATTATCATAGATCACGTTCTTATTGTTGACAGATTCCATCCTTTATAATGCCCTAAAGCCTGTTAGAGCTTTCAATAGAAACAATACAAGACATGAGCAAAAAGACCAACACTGATTCAGCCTCTAATGCAGAAAGGAGGGAGAGAATCTTACCAGTGGGCTGGTAATCTCTTTTCTTCTGTCAACCTCAGTTTTTCAAATTGTCCCACATAAAACCACAAAATAAGATCTCAAAATGAGTTGTAAAAATCTCTTATCCATAAAACATGCAAATGCAGCTAAGACTTAGGGTTTTCTGCAAAAATATCCAACATTAGTGATAACAGGAACTTTAGATACCCAAATATTTTGCCATCTGATCCAAACAAATCCAAATTCAAAAGCAGGCATAAAAAAAGGTTCCTAAACTAAAGGGATGAAAATGTTTTTCCTTCAACACAAACATGAGACTTTAGCAGGTGTATCTGCATCTTAAGGCATGTTGTCATTTGCAACTGTTTTTGTTGAATACTGTACTTCTGTATCTGTGACCAAATATCACAACAAGGTGAAGCACAGGTACCAATAGCTGAAAACTATGGTTGCATCCCTCTGGATTTGTACCACTAATACTTCCTCCCATATCTTCCATTTGCCTGATTTTTCTGTTTTCTGACACAAATACAACAACAGACTGCAACAGTAGATAAACTGGACAAAAAATCTTCACAAAAGTCCAAAGACAATTTTTGAAAAAAGTTGACAAGAACTGATTAAGAACATTAGATTATAAAAATGTCTAGAAGCTTTTGAATAATATATAAATAAATGATTGTAGGTTTAAACACTTTCTAATAAATCTACAATAACAGACTGACAGCAAAAACCTGTCAGTGAATACATAATAAGGTTTATTACAAACATACCTAAGGTTAACGGTCAACAACCCGATAAAGACTCTTCTTGGAGGGCATAAGCGCTTAATATGCTTGTAACACATCGTTAAAAAAAATAGTCTTAATTATCCCAGGGCTTCGCAAACATTCCACATTTGCTTTGGTTCAAGAGTGGACATAAACATGGCCACCACAAACAGCTCTTATAGGTACACTCCCTTCCTGTTATTTGAGGTGGATGCTTTAATGTGTTCCTTTTAAGAGGAGGGAAATGCATGATACATTGGTCATCTGCATCTGCAGCTGGACAGAAGCAGACTGCCTCAAAAAGTTCCTACTTTAGGCAGAGAGGCCGAGTACAGGAACCACATGGCGATGATCCAGCGGCTGTAAACACATACCGATCTATCACACCAACACAAGTATTTATGGGTAACCAGCAATTTCAAGGAGTTTAACTGGCATCTGGTAATTTACTTTGCTGTGAATTAAGCTAACTTAATAACGAGTATAACAACATTTTCAACAGAAGAAAGTGTTAGAATAATTTTCTTTACTTTGGCTCTGAGGCAAACCATTTTTTTCATAGTTCAACATGTTAAATCTTCATCATCTAAGATAATATATTTTTCCCATATGAACATCATGGCATAGAGCAGTGTTTTACCAACCCTGGTCCTCAGGGCACACTGCCCTGCATGTTTTAAATGTTTCTCTGCTTTAACCCAGTTTATTCGAATGATTGGTTCAGCAAAAGCCTATAAATCAGGCATCAATTGAAATCAGCTGTCTGTGGGGAAACATCTAAAACAGGTGGGGCTTGAAGAACGGGTTGAGCAATTCTGGAGTTAAGACAAAACTCAGGTCATTTAGATTGGATGAAAGTGTCTAAACTACGGCTGAAACAATCAGATTAATTGATTATTTAAATATTAATCCACTAATTAAGTAATCGATTTGTCGTTAACTGGAGTATAGAGTCTCTAAAACGTGTCTTTAGCTGAAAGAGAAACCTACTTGAACAGCAATTGTACCAAAATTGCAAAAGAAAATATGTAAACATTTTAAAATAACAATTTTTTCCATCCATCAATATACTCTATCAATAACTCCTCCAGCAGAAAAGCTTTAATATCTTCTTAAGTCTTTTTAAAGTACTTTTGCTATCCGATTATTAATCAATTCATCGAAAAAAATTATTAATCGATTAATCAATTAGCAAAATAATTCAATCTGAAAAACTCACAGAGAGAGAGAAAGATGCAATTAGAAGAGTTTATTGATACGATAGTTTGAACTTTGGCGCTCAGGCCTCGGCAGGAAACATAAACGCTGATTTATACTTTAATGCAGATAAACTGATATATGAGAATAAGGATATTCCCCCCGGGCCTGAAACTGGTGGTGGAGTTTAGATAGATGAAGTTTGGTTAATCCATAGAGGCTGGTATACAGGGTGATGCTTGAGTTAGATGTCACTGAATGAACAAAGTTTGCATAAACTGTCCATGAAGAGCAAGCATGAAGCGACTGTGGAGAGAAAAAACTCCCCTTTGGGAAGAAATCTCTGGCAGAACCAGGCTCAACGTGGCGGTCTTCTGCCGGACCGTTTAAAGTGACAGGGAACTCCATGAAAGTCTGGAGGGAGTACACACTGGATGTGAGGTTGAAGGAGCATCGAGGAGGAGTCGGATGAGCTTACTACAATGGTGGAGAAGGGGATGGAGGTGGGTTGTCTGAATCAAAGTCCGACATAGGAGCGATGGATCTTGCGCTTGTTGAAGAGCAGGCCTAGAGATGATTTGGAGTGGCTTTAAGTAGAGTGCTGGAAGATGATTGGGCATCGAGGAAAGTGGTTGGCTGCGTCGGAGGCGGATCAGCCTCAGATTGAATGGAAGTAATCAGAGTTTCTTCAGTTGAATTTCCGCCTTAGCTTCATTTGTAAGTTGCAGCCCTACTCTGAATATCATTGTTTTTTAAGCATGGAAATTCTACATTTGCACAAATTCAAACACATGGATTTACTTTGATCTGAACCAATGGTGTCCTGTTGTTTTTTTTAGGGTGCTTTTTTGATTACTGATCCATTGAAAGTTAGGATGTTTAGTTGGGGTTTGTCCTACTTGAAAATTAAGTCTTTTTAAGCCTTACCAGGTTTTCTTTTACAATTGTCCTGTATTTAACTGCATCCTTTTTTCACTAAACTTTAACCAGCTCCCCTGCCTCTGCTCTATTAAATCTTCCCTACAGCATAATGCTCTCCTTGACATGTTTTACTGTAATGACAGTGTACACTGTATGTAATAATCTTCTATATGTTTTTCAGTACACTGCAGAGTGGATTTCTTTTGGGTTTCACCTATTGCTTAATAATCTTTTATCATAACCAAGTTTGTGGAAAGTATGATGAATGGCTTGTCTGCAGTTTGCCATAGACCTGCCTTGAACTTCACAACTTCCTCTCTGACCTGTCTGCTGGGTTCCTTGTGAAGCTGTTTGTTCTCTAATGTTCTCTATGAAATCTCTGTGGAAAGAAACAGAACTAACTTACATTGGATTAACTTACATATTTTATCGCAGTATAAACAAATAAGCTCAATATTTTAGCAACACTTTGTGAGACAAATGAGCCTAAAATTATTGTTTCACGTTTTCAGGTTTTCATTGCATTTTCAAGACCAGTAGATTTTGCTGGTTGTCAAACATGTTTTCTATTTTTCTATACTCTGTAACTTAAATCCTGTGAATTTGTGTTTCCTGCTCTGATGTGTCGCAGTGAAAGAAAGCAGGTGCCCAGGCAGGTTTGCCAGTCTGGTAGCATAGGAGCCAATGACCACTTACAGTCATTTATGTAAACAGAATGGGGGAAAAGGGCTATAGGAAAGGAAAATGTATTTTTGAAATATCAAATGTCTTTACCCAAGTTCAGATAATGTTTATGTAGTTGGAAACCGAGGTGTGAAAAAATAAACAGGAACTAAACCTGCAAGTTGAGTTCAACAGGGTTTCACTGAATCAAAGCGGATTTAATATAATTATTTTTATAAAGTTCAGCAATGTCAAAGTTTTCTATTTGCTTCTTAGTTTGTTTGTCAATGTGACAAAAAAGTATGTCTGACAACAAAAAGAAGCATTTTTGTAGTTTTTATTTGGGGTGCAGTTCTGAATTGCACTGCAGGCTGGCATAGTGAGGTATGGGGCTGGTGCAGGACGTTCAGAGAAGCTAAATACCTCAAAACCATGACCAACCACACAAAGCTGTAAATATAACTCAATCTCAGTCATTTCCTCAACATCTTCCCTCCTCTAATATAGAATGCCAGCAAGTAAACCCATGGAAAACCTCAATTTTATAGTGCTTTTTTTGCCATATAAATTCAAGGGGTTACTTTAGGTTTACTAGGTAATGTTTATTTATATAGCACATTAAAACCAGATAGTAAAACAGCAAATTAAGAAGATTAAATGACATACAAATTAGATAAATTACAAAAAAAAAGAGTGATAATAACGATAGATCTAACCAAATAAGATAAAATGTATATTTAGTAGTAGACAAAGTTATAGATCTAACCAAATACACTAATAAATAAAGTGCTTTCAGATGTCAGTAACAGTAATTCAATAAAACTCCTGACTAGAAACACTGAAAAAGAATAGGAAAAATAGCGTTTTACCATCAGTTTGTGAGAAAGTAATGTTTCAGCAGGTCTGAGGTAATCTGAGGAGCTTAACCACGTAGGCCCTAAAATTTAGAAGAACATTTTTCAAATGAACTCAGACATGAGCTGAGAAACCTTTCCTTTGTGTGCTTGATTGCATGTGACTGCTCTATGCACAATAAATAGCTTCTCAGGGATTATAGTTTTTGCTAGTGTTACACCGATACAGATACCAGTATCGGGCAAGGCCCCGATCCAGCACTAAATTGGTGGTATCCGTATCGGCGAGTACCAACAAATAGGGCAACAATACCATTTTCAGAGCCAAAAGTTTATTCAACTATTGTCACCCATTTCAGGTAGGCATAAAAAAGTTCTACTGAATTCACTTTATGTTAGTCTTTTTCCTGCTTCACAAAGGTAGGCAGCAGCCTGACAAAGCCATGATGGCAATCTTTTTACATCCATGTAGTATGCACTTCTTCATATATACACACACACACACTACTGTACACACACAATACTGCACAGCCAGGTATCGGGTATTGGTATCGAAGCCAAAAAATGGCATCGGCGCAACACTAATTTTGACCCTTTAACCCATTAGTAATAAAAGAATCTAAAATACCAAAATGTTCGATTTTTACATCGCCGTTACCTTGTTTTAGTAATGAGTAATCTAACTAATTACTTTGACTGTAACTATAACGCAGTTACCATTGCAGACACCCCGTTACTGCATGTCACTCAGGTCGCACAATGAACCTTTTTTCATGATATGACACGTGCGCGCCTTGTCATGAGAGAGGGGAGGATGAGACTGGCTGATGTATAGTGAGATTACGTCTGTCAGTTGGGTAGGTGGGTGTTTCTGCTGGTGGGTGTTAACGTACAGCACACACAGAGAGATGGAGAGTGAGGATGACTCCAGCAGCAAAACAGCGTTTTCCAGATGGAAATACTGGTGTTACGTCGAGCTGCGTTTCCCCATCACATATGGTTTCCCTTGTATCTCCACACAGCACAGGCGGCACGATTCACCGCCAAGCGACAGGAAACGCGCATGCTCGCTAAAGGCGCGCAACAGTCGCCCTGTGCTCGCGCCACAGGAGAACTATGGAGAGCGTGAACGATCAAATGAAAGGGAGAAATCTGGATGGATGGATGGATGGATGGATGGATGGATGGATGGATGGATGGATGGATGGATGGATGGATGGATGGATGGATGGATGGATACTCTGCCTTTTCAACCTACTGTATTTTTTATTTTAAACATTATTTGATGGCCTTTGTGGCAGGAATGGAGATCCATATTTTATGTCACACACAGAGTATAGATCTAGATAGATAGATGGATAGATAGATGTTGCAGTTTCTATAACAACCCAAACACACAGGATTTCAGAATTAGACATCCCCAGTTATTAATTTCATATACTCACCATTAATTCCACATACTTCACATCGCGTTCCCCCCCTGATGTCATTTACGTTGAATTGCAATAAATGCAAAACTCTCTGCAGGTTCTTGTCTTTGTTGTCCGCTCTATTGAGCTGGCTTTTGAAAAACACGGCGAGAAGGTGGGGGCTGGGTGGTGAGGGTTACGGGGGCGAGAAAAGCAAAAGTAATGCAATAGTTACTTTTACTAGTAATTAGTTACTTTTATCATGGAGTAACTCAGTTAGTAACTCAGTTACTTTTTGAGAGAAGTAACTATAACTAATTACTTTTTCAAAGTAACGTGCAAAACACTGGACAGATTAGGCAATCTGAATCTCTGAAGGCGGCATTGAAGAAATTATAGATCAAATTACAAATGAGATCAAATTACAGAGAGGTATTGGCAAATCTGTTTGCAAAGCTTTAAAACTGCAGGACCTCCTTACATAGAATCAACTGAGCTACTGCAGCGATTGAGTTGCTGTTTTCCCGCCATAGATAGTATAGTACACTTGGTCCTGTCTTTTACTGGTCAACTCTTTCTTTCTCCTGGACATGAAAAAGGACACAGTGCTCATCTGCTTAGGTTTTTTCCCAAGATGAAGTCACCAAAGGAACTACTGCTACTGTTACATTTTAAACTTCTTCAAACAAACATTGTACAAAGTAGTGCTTCTGTCTTATTTATGTGAATGCTCTGTCTTTTCAAACTCCCAGTTGGTCATGGCAGATGGCCTCCAAGCCAGATTCTGATTCTGCTGGAGGTTTCTTTCTTTTTTTTCTTCCTTAAGATCTTACAAAATATATTTGATCTCTTCCCGCGGTATAAATGTGTTGCAATTACAGAGGCCAAGTCTTGCACTAGACTTATAAAAAACAACATCCATCCATCCATCCATCCATCCATCCATCCATCCATCCATCCATCCATCCTCTCCCATTAATTCAATCAGGGTCGTGGTGGGGCCGGTACCTATCAATCTATGCGCAGAAGGCAGGGTACACCCTGGACAGGTCGGCAGTCTGTAGCAGGGCCCAAAATCCATATATTAAGTTGTAAATAAAGCCTTATAACCCTATCATTAATTTTGATAGTGTTTAGTAAGTCTCAGGTTTTTTTTAAGATTTAATTTTTTTTTTTTTGCACCAGCTGCAATCAGAATACATAAACAGCGTGGTATGCAGTCACCATTTGCAGGGATTACTTATTATTACTTCATGAACTTGCAGTTGCATCTTCTAAAGCTATATATATCCCCTCAGACAACACTGATATTCATATTGTTCAATTTTCAATCTTCTTTTATTACTATCTTGTTTACTCATTGCACATGTGCAATATCATATCGCTGGTCACATTGTCTTCTTATGGTAAATACAGAATGTTTTAAAGTTAAGCGACAAATGGAGAGAAAGATTGAAATACAGAAAAAATTATATTAAGCCAACAGAGTGCAATGATTTTATTAAACAGCCTTTGTATGCCAAATAAAGAGGCTACTGGTATAT
Source organism: Cyprinodon tularosa (assembly GCF_016077235.1). Classification (NCBI taxonomy): domain Eukaryota; kingdom Metazoa; phylum Chordata; class Actinopteri; order Cyprinodontiformes; family Cyprinodontidae; genus Cyprinodon; species Cyprinodon tularosa. Next base: position 696,109 of record NW_024038924.1, on the reverse strand, counting down.
GAAATTTCAAAACGTTACATTCCAAATTGTAATAAAGTTAGCACATTCAATTGTTTATGAAATAAATCTCAAAAGGTAGAAGGAAATGAAAATAAATTGGCAAAATCTTGAAAAGGTAAGATACGGTAATAAAAAATGAAAAACTGTTATTTTGAAAATCTAAATTAAAGTCAGATATTTCAAAATGTTTATTCTAGGTGTAAGATGTACTTAATCTCTTTAATCTTAAAAAAAAAAAGAAAAATAAACAACCTTGCAATAAAGAGCAGAGCTTATATTGATAAAGTATGCAATGGCCGTAGCACACACTTCTACACACAGTTTTGGTTTCCATTCTTCAGTCTAAACTGTCAATCTTTAACAGAAAACAGAGTTCAAAGTGACCGGGAGGGGCACGGTTTCCTCCTAAAATGTTTGGAGATTAGTCTGATCTGAGCAAGTCGACCAAAACTAAATTTGCAAACATGAAAGCAGTCACCTTCCTGTTCAAAGAAAGCATGCCATGCACTGCTGCAAATCCTCGTCTGAGAAGTTTCTACGTTTTTACATTTCCAGCATCCCTATTTGATATGTTAACATTTGTGGTGTGAGTGTTTCATAGCAGACTTCACTTTGAGGTCTTAAAAGGAACAAGCACTTTTCTAATTGTCAGCTCTTGCTCCCACAGCACATTAATCTGGGCAGTGCAGCCTGGGATTAGCTCTAAACAGAGGGGAAGTCCCTGCCTGTTGTTCTCACATGAAATGTACACACATACACAGAGGTTTGAATATGGCTAAGCATGTACTATAAGCATCCAGTTCATGAATATATGTAGACATATGCAATATTGGTTCCAGTCCACCAGCTAATAAGAAGCAGCTTTTCTAACCACTTACATTATGTGACATCATGGAGTCCCACTGTATTAAGTCTGTTAACATTTAGGGATATAAGTGAGTCAAGTCAGGAACCACCGGCAAGCTGAAGGCATACGGCAGGGTGGCCTTGTGGTTACAGCAACCACCTTGTAACTGAAAGGTCAGGATGCCTTCAATGGCCCCAGATGTCCATCAAATTTAATTGAGACCAAAAAAACTGTATGCACAGAAACAGGCTTGAAATGTCAGCTGAACGCCAAATGTTTCAGTGATACGCTTCAAGGTTTGGCTTCAGGCCTTACAGTAAAAATCAAACTTTGACTGGTCAGCGTTTTTGGCTCACCCATACATGACAGACAGCTATTTATGACTGAATTGTAAGGTTATTGTACTGTATAGATTGGGAAATTACCTCCAGTTGTTAGCTTATTTGGTAATGAGTTATCAAAAGATAGTGTGGCTTGTTTAACATTGTTTCAATGAGTGTTTAGTTTCAGTTTCTGGTGGCACCAGAGATGTAAGGCGAAGATGAAAAACTGGAACACAGAGATTAGTTTAAGGGTTAAGAGTGTGTCTGGTCAGGGGTGTCGTATTGCGGGGGAAAAGTCAGGACAATACTAAGGGCCTTTGACTGAGAAGAGGTCCAAAAGAAGAAGAAAAGATTTGTCCGGCTATATTTTTCAAATATGAAAAGAAAATCCAGCAGTAAAATCAATAACCTTCAAATCCTCCCTAATTTTGCAGCAGCAAACAGTAAAGCAAAGCATGAATATATTGTCACTGCATCGCATCACGTCTCCCCATCTGTCACTGGCAGTTTGCTCATACCAGGGCTTAAGTGCCATGTGCGCCATTTGACGCATATGATAATGAAAGAAACAAAGTAATAAGAAAATGTGTAAGTAAGCAGCAGTGCGGTAAAAGCATCTGTGGCTAAAAAATGTAGCTCCCCAAAGTCCCCCCCCCCCCCCTGTTTTTTTTCACCAAGGTTGCTTGACTTAATAGTTTAAATTGACAACCTGTTGAGTAAAACAAGACAGCTATCTGCTGGGTACAACTACGTAGTTATTCTTCCTCATATCGGAGGGGAATCAAATCATTAATGATGCCAACCAACAGAGCATGATTGCAAATTTTTTATCATTTTGGTGTTTTGTTTTTAGTTTTCAATAAGAATTATACCAGGATTAATCCAGCATTTATTAAACCTATTGTGAGTCTGTAAATAACTAAAAGGACAAACAGCTAAGTCAGAAAGCTCACAGATCTGAGAATTTACCTTTACCAACAAGACCAGGCAACAGAAAAACGGCATAGTTATCAGAGGGTTAGCATCAGCTGAACGTTAGTAGATGTTAAGCAGGATATTTACATTAAATAATTGCCTTTGTCCCTCCATCATCTTGTAAACATATTATCCACCACCAGCCCAGTTTCTGCAACATCCCCCCATATATAGGTTTATATATATATATATATGTGTGTATACAAATTTTTTTTAAAATAATGATAACTAGAAAATGAAATGGCCTCCACTTGTTTATACCATATCCTGTCCCTCCATCATCTTGTAAACATATTATCCACCACCAGCCCAGTTTCTGCAACATCCCCCCATATATAGGTTTATATATATATATATATATATATATATATATATATATATATATATATATATATATATATATATATATATATATATATATATATATATATATATATGTGTGTGTGTATACAAATTTTTTTTTAAATAATGATAACTAGAAAATCAAATGGCCTCCAGTTGTTTATACCATATCCTGGACAGCTGAAGTGCATTGGGTAGCCTCCAGCAGCCAGTATTAAAATCTGTGTCAGTATTAAAAAACGTTAGTTAGATTTTTATATTCAGTTTAAATTACAACCATTAAAAGACACATCTACTATAAATCTTGATAAATTGATAATTGATATTTGCCCCTTGGGTTGAGGGCCCAATATAAATGTCTTTCATGGGGCCCCGAATTCCTGGCGGCCCCCTGTGTCTGGTAACTAAAAACTGCAGCCACTCTTGTTTTATTTATTATGCATAACCTTCAGAAAACACCACTGCCCTCTCCAGAGCTTCACAATGCTGTACATGTAAAATCTCTGGGCTATAGGAGGAACAGGCTGAAAAAAACATTTTTAAGGCTAAAATTAGTATTTGATGTTGAGATGATTAAACAACAAAATAAACTTTTTAAAATTTTAAAATTATTTTTATTTAAAGAATTAGGTGGAAAGGTTTGCATTTGTTGCAAACACATTCTACAAACATTTGATTAAATTTCAGTTGGGGCATTGGTAACAAGCTTCATTAATTGGAAAACCATGGTGAACTTAGTGTATACCAAGAACATATGATAATTTCATAGATTCAATTCTGTCTTACTTGAAGTAAAGCAGAAAAAATTGCTGGTAGCCTCCCTACATTATAGCATCCTTGATCTGCATTGCCCTACTACAGCCAGAAGTACAATTGTGCCACAACATGATGGTACCACCACCACACCTGATAGGTGGTAGAGTTATCTTCATTTAGAAAGCATTATCTGGACTTTCCCAAGAAAAAATCTTGTAAAAGTTCATAGATACCACAATGTAGTAAGATACCAGTGTACACTCACCGGCCATTTTATTAGGTACACCTGTCCAACTGCTCGTTAACACTTAATTTCTAAGCAGCCGATCACATGGCGACAACTCAGTGCATTTAGGCATGTAGACATGGTCAAGACAATCTCCTGCAGTTCAAACCGGGCATCAGTATAGGGAAGAAAGGTGATTTGAGTGACTTTGAACGTGGCATGATTATTGGTGCCAGAAGGGCTGGTCTGAGTATTTCAGAAACTGCTGATCTACTGGGATTTTCACTCACAACCATCTCTAGGGTTTACAGAGAATGGTCCGAAAAAGAAAAAACATCCAGTGAGCGGCAGTTCTGTGGGCGGAAATGCCTTGTTGATGCCAGAAGTCAGAGGAGAATGGCCAGACTGGTTCGAGCTGATAGAAGGGCAACAGTGACTCAAATAACCACCCGTTACAACCAAGGTGGGCAGAAGAGCATCTCTGAACGCACAGTACGTCGAACTTTGAGGCAGATGGGCTACAGCAGCAAAAGACCACACCGGGTGCCACTCCTTTCAGCTAAGAACAGGAAACTGAGGCTAAAATTTGCACAAGCTCATCGAAATTGGACAATAGAAGATTGGAAAAACGTTGCCTGGTCTGATGAGTCCCGATTTCTGCTGCGACATTCGGATGGTAGGGTCAGAATTTGGCTTCTACAACATGAAAGCATGGATCCATCCTGCCTTGTATCAACGGTTCAGGCTGGTGGTGGTGGTGTCATGGTGTGGGGAATATTTTCTTGGCACTCTTTGGGCCCCTTGGTACCAATTGAGCATCGTTGCAACGCCACAGCCTACCTGAGTATTGTTGCTGACCATGTCCATCCCTTTATGACCACAATGTACCCAACTTCTGGTGGCTACTTTCAGCAGGATAATGTGCCATGTCATAAAGCTGGAATCATCTCAGACTGGTTTCTTGAACATGACAATGAGTTCACTGTACTCAAATGGCCTCCACAGTCACCAGATCTCAATCCAATAGAGCATCTTTGGGATGTGGTGGAACGGGAGATTCGCATCATGGATGTGCAGCCGACAAATTTGCGGCAACTGTGTGATGCCATCATGTCAATATGGACCAAACTCCCTGAGGAATGCTTCCAGCACCTTGTTGAATCTATGCCACCAAGAATTGAGGCAGTTCTGAAGGCAAAAGGGGGTCCAACCAGTTACTAGCATGGGGTACCTAATAAAGTGGCCGGTGAGTGTAGTTAGTTGAAATTTTAAGTTACGCTTTATAGTATCTCTTCTGGAGTTGGAGCTTCATTCTTGGTCACCATGATTTTGGTCCATGTTGATGTTCAACAAGCAAAAGCAGGATGGTAACACCTTTGTTTCATTTGTTTGTAGAAGCAGGCTTAAGCCTGGATATATTCTGTTGTTTTATATCTATACATTTTAGTTTAACCAATTTCTTTTAATCAGAAGGTGAGGATTATGATGCTTTGCTAGGTTTGTGATGGCATATTTGAACAACTTTTGCACATTTCAATCTGAAAAACTCACACAGAAATAAAAAGACAATTAGAAGAATTTTATTGATACAGTTACTTTAGTCTTTGGAGCTCAGACCTCGGTTGGAAACATTAGCACTGAAATTTGTCTGATATGCATGAACAGAAGTAAAGAACAGGGATGTTTACCCCCAGGCCTGAAACTGGTGGTGGAGTGGAGATAAATGAAATTGGTCAGTCTGTAGACTGCTGGTTAGTGAGATGGTGTGCTTGAGCTGTATGGAGAGATCCAGAGGACTGCGTGAGCTGATACTAGAGCTTCACTTAGGGACCATGAAAATCTGGCTTGGATAACACAGGAGACGTGAACCTGTCCATGATGAGCAAGCTTGAAGCGAAAGTTGAGAGGAAAAACTCCCCGTTGGGAAGAAACCTCTGGCAGAACCAGGCTCAACATGGGGGTCTTCTGCCGGACCAGTTGAAATGAGACAGGGAACGCAGTAAGAGACCAGGAGCAATGACACTCTGATGAAGCTTAGGCTACAATGGTGGAGGAGGGGCTGAAGGTAGGTTGAATCAGGGTCATCTGAATCGAAGTCAGACACAGCTCAACCACTACCTGCGCTGTGGGTAGCAGACTGAGATGTGGATTAACTCTGGATGCTGATTGGGCTTTCGTGGAGGTGTGATTCAAAGCTGATTAGCTTGTGTCAGAGGCGGATGAGGGTAATTAATCACTTTCTTCAGTTGAACTTCCGCCTAGGCTCCATATGTCTGAACTGAAGATTTTCAAACCTGCAATTGTTTAGAAATGGCTCCAAATAATTTCTTGCAGTTAGAGTAAATCCACAATTTCCGCTTTTTACATCCCACCTATCTTCACTGGAGTTTTCCCGCTGCTCTAGATACAGGTCAGTCCAATACGTGTTGTCAAATTAATCCTCTTCGCATTGGGAAAGACAAATTACCAGCTGCAATAAGCATGATGACTTCTGAGAAGATGAGAAATGTTGCTGTTGAATATATTCTAAAACCTTCAGTAACACATCTTATGTTTCCATTACATTGATATAAATACATGTTTCTAAGATAAAGTTTATGTATTTCTGCCCCTCCATTACCCTGAAAAAAACATGCAAATGAAGGCTTAGAAAGGATGAAAAGCTGGATGACATTGTGTTGGTCCAACTAATCTATCCAGATATTTTTATTTATTTATTTTTTTATTTTATTTTAAAACACACAAACAAACAATAAATAGGACAATCATAGTGTTCCATTAGGTGGCAAAATTACCCAAATCAAACACTGCTTCATGATGTAAAAGAAGGACACTCAATATAGCTTTGTGCGCCTTAATATTGTTCCTTTGCCTTTAATCATAATTTTTACTATATATAATTTGTTTAACATATGAGCTACTTTATGCCAAAAAAATAAAAACTCTTTGAAGGCTTTTGTCCATGCAGGTTTTTCTTATATAAAACAAAACTATTTTAATGTGGATTGGAGGCACAACACAAGGGTAGGAAATTGTTTGTGGCTGTAGTTTTTCATCCTAAATGCGCCTTTCAGTGAGAACAAAAACTGGAAATCACATCAAAACTCCAAAGATTTTTCTAACCTGATAAATAACTCTTCATCTGTTCCAATATTTGTAATTTTTCTAAAATTCTGACACATTTATGGCCCAAACATGGAAGTCAATCTCGAAATTGAAAGGCGGTTGATTCGGCATGCAGTAACCCACATGTATCTTTGTCAGCTTTCACACAGCTGCACTCAAATCTGGCAACCAGGAAACTCTACAATAAACATATTGATGGATTCTACTGGGGCCAAAATAAGATCTTTTGCATGTTACCTCCTGCTTTCCCCTGCTGGGATCCTCCCTCATACTTTTTTGCTCATACTGTATATTTGAATGTATTGCTTGTTCACAAATGGAAGAGTATCTATTCTGCAGCAGAGCTGTGCTGAGCACAAAGGCTGGATTTTAGAGAGGATCATTTTTGTCATCAATATTTCTTGGATGAAATGTACATTCTTAAACTTTTAAATCTGGTTTTAAAGCTCACCATTGTACAAAATTAGCAGCTTTTAAAGGTGTAAATGATATATTTTGGGTTCTTTATTTTGCTTAACCCAACTGCGGACTTTTGCATTGTTGAACAAAGAATCTTAAAGATATTATAGAGGATGTCCTTTTTCCAGGTGGATCATCAAAAGAAGTGGTCCTAATTGTAAATCATTCTGATGATATATTCACGTAAGGCTGTCATACATGCTGGTCTTCATTTTCACTTATCGTGGTGAATCTGACATAGTGGAAAAATTGCAGATCTTCTTTTGGAAACTAAACTTGTATGAGCAATGTAAACAGCAACTTTTAAACAGAGCGTGCAAAAGGAGAAATGGTCTCTTGCATGCTCTCACATGCGTTTAATAGGCCTTCCCTCCAGGGAGTGTGCACAGGGTTGTGCATGTGCTTTTTTTTTAAGTGATGAAAGCTGGTCTCTTCAAAAATCCGTAAAAATCTTCCACTATACCTTTAATGTTAAGCACAATATGACTGCTCAATCTTACGTTCATGATTAAGTGTATGTTCAATCTCATACACTTAATCACTCTGCACCCCTTCTTCATTACGGTCCCACAAGGCTCCATTTAAGGGTCTCTGTTCTTTTTATTGTTTATTGCCTATAACTTCTACATACAATATTATATAGATTTCTATTTCTATTATTCTGATGGTTGTTGGTTCTATTTGAGCACATTGGTTGCCCTATTGAACTAGAATTTTAACCTAAAGAAAACAAGTATAACTGTTTGGACCAAGTCACCCCTATGACTCCACTGCTGTTGATTTAGAAGCCCTGAAAGCAAATTCTGAATTAACTGTCAACATTTTAGCAAAAGTGACCATTTATGTCAGTGGTGTATGAGAGATTGATTGGATACAAAGTTATTTTAAATTGCCATCTGTTTAACCTTTTTTTTTTTTTTTTTTTTTTTTTTTTTTTAGCTCTTTCGTGAAGGCCTCTTCTTTAGATAAATTACTGCTTTGTGATTTTTCACTAGAGCTGGGTACTTTGTCGTCACAACTTCTTTTGAAAGGGAGATTAATACTGTTTTATGCATGTTGGTATTTTGTTTCTTTGGTGCTTTTCTGCACAATTCTTAAATTCAGACATGGACATAAATGCACCATTAAAAGCAATTAATTAGGAAGCATAAAAAAATGTATTCTCTTTAATTGTACATATAGAACTGAAGTAACTGAAGGTGAATCTGCAAAATATGTCTCTATTTATGCAAAGCATTATATGTGTTATAGCTATTATACATATTTTTTTCAGTTTGGAAGCCATAACATGACATTTCACCACTAGGCTCATTAATGGGAGAACATTTCTCCTGTTAAACTTAAATAACAACACTTCCCATCTGAGTTGTTGCAGCTGTGTAAAGAATGGCTTGCACGTGAACTAAAACTAACCCTCGCATAACAGCTATAATAGCCTTGCTCTGGTTTAATGATGAGTTACTCTGTGATTACTGTTTAGCCTGCCTAAAATAACTTTCGAAACAGGTGCAGCGTTATCAGTCTTATATTTGTGGACGCATTCCGGAGCAGACAAAGCTGCAGGTGTAAGGCTTTGAAAGGAAAAGCGTACACAGCACAATCAGTCTTGGAGATGGATAAAGACAGCTGGGAAGAAGAAAAAAAAAATGTTTGCACTGAATTCATTTAGCTTTGTTCTTTGAATCAGTCCTCATTGTTTGTTAAAGGCAGATTCACAAAATGATACATCCAGTTCACCACAGGGACAATGCTCACACTGATTCTCTAACTCTGTATCCTTTGCACTGATACTGAGCAACCAGAAATCAGCAAGATTCAATCATGGTTTTAGTGATTATATTTAATTATGTCATGACTAATTGTTTCAAGCAGCAAATGAGGTCAGAGGAAACATTTTAAAAGAGATGGACCTTGCAGACAACTTCATCTGTTAATTAATTTTCCAACCATATTCTCTTTAAATAAAGCATGGTAAAGCTTTACTGGTGGCTTAATGCAGGTAATAATTTAAGTGGCCCAAAAGTAACAAATGAAAGACCTCCAACAGATTGATTTCAAGTTTTTTAATTAAAAGGCTTGATAGACAAAAATAAACATGTGAAAGGAGGGTTATGATTAGGCCTATAAAGATGTTGATGTGTTTCTTTTTTTTAAGATTAAAGGAGGCTATATTTATCCATTTGAATGTTGTGATGAAAAAGATCCATAAATACAGTTAGGAAATAAAGCTATTCCAAGTTTAGATCTATTTAATGTGGTATGGAGGTTTAGGAGGGGTGTCAAGCTTTAGTCTTTACTTGTCCTAAAACATTTTAATGTGCCAAAGTTAAACATGGCTGAATCAAAGAACTGAATTACCTCAAGTTCTACAGAGTTCTACTGATGGTCCTACTTTGTTATTCAGGTTTGTTGATGGAGAGAAACATCTAAACGTTGCAAGACGTGGTCTTCGGGACTAGAGTTTGAAACCTATGCTGTTGGACTTTCAATTTACCGTAAAAAAAAATGATCCTAACACAGGGTTTAAGGCCTTGGCAGTTTGGATTATCCTAATTAAGTTACTGACTTTATTGAATCCAGATTTGAACCAGGATCACGGTGGACCAAACACATTGATACTTGAGTAATCGAGGTTAGTTTGACCTTCCATCATTCTATTTTTTTGTGTGCGGTGGGGCGGTGGAGAAGTGGGCTTGGGTAGATGAGCATATGTGCAGAAATCATTTTTCTTAAATTGAATGGGTGCCAGTTTTTTCTCTTGAACATGTGCTTTTGGAAGTGCCTGTATTATTATAGGCAGGACACTAGCTACGTTTACATGCGCAAAATTTCCCCGATCCGATCCAAACCTTGGAAATTCAAAATCTCCGTTTACATGGACACTAAATGAAATGATCCGATCATGACGTGTGTATACATGTACCAAGCGTTGGATCAGATTAAATCTTTTAAGCATGCGCAGAACTTCCTGCCAAACTTGGCAGTTCTGTCTGTGTCTGGTTTTTGGGAGGCCTGACAAACGATGTGCTCGGAGCGAGCGGAAAGAAAAAAGGAGAGAGGAGGAAAAAAGCGCTTGGCAGCGAAATGTACGAGAGAAATAGAGAATGAGCGATTGAGCCGGCGTGGGAGAGCATGTGGGCTGTGGAGAGAGAAAAGAGGAAGAGGAGGAGGATAAATTCCTGCTTCCTGCAGCTTTAAATGAACTTGAGTGTATAAGTCGGCGTTCCTAGACTCCCCCCGCCATGTTGTTCACAGCGAGAGCGACCGGTGGTTTCCTGTTGTTGACAAGGCGGAAAAACGTCACGCTGACGTCGCACACATGCGCAGTGAAGATTATTTTACTCTTCAGATCCGAATGGGTGTTTACATGGACGCCAATCGGAATGGTGATCGGCAAAAACCACCTCTCTTATTCGGAATTAAATTTAGATCCGATCGGACCGAATCGGATTAGAATCTTCAGTCTGACATGTTTACATGAAACATTTTTGATCTGATCAGGCCTTCAATCCGATTAGTGGTGTCCATGTAAACGTAGCCAATGTTTTCTACATGAAACGAACAATTCTTTTTTGAATCTAAAAATGAGACTTTCGACTGAGCTGCAGGACTGTCTTCTTAATTACTTCTGACATATACATTTACGAATGTGCAAAATCTTATACAATCGAATTGAAATTTATTCAGCTTAAAAAGCAAAAAATAATCAGATTACTCAGCTTATATGGACAGCAATCTGAGTAAAACAAGTGATCACTCAAAATATGGCTTATAAACATGCCAGTCGGCATATTCTAAAATAGCACCTGGCTTTTCTTATAAAACGTCATGTTTGTGTGGGGCACAGGTCGGCTTACCCCAATCAGAAAAAAATCGATCCTAACAAATATTTCAATGGATCAAACTGTAATCTTTACACAAGACATTTTAGTCTAACTAGTTTTTTATTCCAGTTAATAATGTACATGTAAACGTACAGTAGCTAATGTCTCTGGTTCAGAAGTGGCCTAACATTCCTGAACCTTCTTATAATTGTAGCTTTCATCAGCATGAGAAGGATCATAAAGCTCTGACTTCAGCTGCGGTCCATCTTGTGAATTCCGCCCACATCTAAGATGAGCTTTGCTTTCCAACATGCTAAAAGCTGCAGTCTCCCTTTCTTAGACACCTTTGTCTAAAAAGTTTTCCTTCTACTGTTTGCATCATGCTTTTACAAAGCATGATGCAAACATTTAGTTTTATTTGCACTTTTGTGATCACGTCTCCTTCTGGAGTATGTGGACAAATGCAAAGTAAGCCGTGTTCCTCGTGATTATGTTATGTTTATTTATTTATTATTTATTCCTATAATAGTGATTTTCAATTTAAAATTAAGTATCCCGTATCATCAAATTGAAATAAAAGTTGGGAATAGGACATTGTGAGTAAAAAAACATTTTGATATGGTTGAGTACATAATTATCAATGAAATAAACAAAATCTTAGTCACATTCCTGTTTAATGAGCAATACCTTATATAGTTTTCCAGAAGCATTTCAATGCCCAGTCTTTGTCCTGCTACAGTGTGAAATATATATATGTTAAAAAAGAATCCTCAATTTTAGCTAATCTAGAGGTATGCTGAATTTCCTGATATGTGAAACAATGAGGATATGTTTTGAGAGGGAAAGGAAATCTGCACATACTGTGTAGGCAATGCAAAATGAAGTGAAGATTGTTTTGAAGAGAGGGAGGGACTCAAAATAAATCTTGAAAGACCTGATATTGCCTTCCTTGTCCAACTCTTATCCAAGTTTAGCCCGGCATACAACTAGAGGTTAATTCTTTTGACCTGGGACAAACTCTTTCCGCGTTATTAGGCATTTCTCCCGTTGACAGAAGCTTTCAAAGCCTGTTCGTTACAGAGCAAACATGTCAGAGAAAGTACCAAGAATGCCAACAATCCCATTGAGGCAACAGCTTCCTGTTAGGTGGTCAACATGAGTGGATCGTTTACCGGACTCTGATCATCTATAAATGGAGTTCTATCCAGAAGACGATGAGAATGGCCTCACAATTAAAATAGCAAAAATATTGTCTCTTTGCAGACTTACTTTACATACAGATATAATTATCCAACGATCTTTAGTTGACCACTAAAAGCTTCCTAAATAGTTCTGTTTTGCACTAACATCGGCTTATACAGCTGTATTTACTCTAATTTATGTTGTGGAAATAATTACTGGTAGTTATGAAGCTCTTACTAATTGAGTTTACTCTGGATGAGATTTAAGATGTCACATGCTTCAGCAAATCCAATTTAATGTTGGTTTCCAGTCCAGTGAATTTTATTTTCATAATTGTCAGACTATGAAAATGTGGTCAATTTAGCGTTCTGAATTCAACAAACATTAACAAATTGCACTGACCACGATAGAACATCCTGGGTAATAGTGTCTAGATTTATGTTTGGAATTTATTAATTTAAAATCCACTTCTGGACCCACTGCAGGTGGTGGGTAACAGAGGGACTATTGGACAATCTCTCCCGGACCTTGAAGCATGTTGCAAAGCTAGGAAAGTCCTTTAGCAACAGACTGCTATAACCTAGATGCACAACAAAGTTTTAACTCAAACTGTTTGCCTTAATAACCATTTCTTCCCCGAGCAAACTTAATAAATGCTTTCTTTGCATAGTCTAATTCATTCTTGTCAAGGGTCAGTTGGCTTTTTATGTAGCAAAAGAAACACAGATTTGTAATTTTTTTCTAGGTCACCCTGCTCAGTTACTATTAGTAATTTTTTACAACTAATAGCTGCAAGGTATTTGTTGTTGCAGAGGTGCCCTTAATGCAGTCTATTTTTATTATTGTTTTTATATTTTTCAAACTTGCATCTATTTTTATACTTCTTTTTACAGTGGTACAGAAACGTGTTTTGTTCCTCCCTTACTTTTTATTGTTTTGCTTTGCTTGTTTCTCAAATATATTAGTTAAAGATAACATCAATTTTCACAAAATGAAAGTTTTTATAATATTAAAAGAAAAACATCCAGTCCTAAATTAAAGTCCACAACCTTTAATTACAAACTGCAGTTAAAAACCTTCAGCTGTTTTCTTTTTTTTTAATCAAAAATAGAGAAAATATTTCTTCTACTTTAGCTTTCCATCATTGGCTTACTATTTAATGTAATTTCAAATCCTTCTTCTCAATGATAAATCCCTAAATAACCAAACTATCTTATATGAGAGATCTAATTCATCTTTCTTCTTATCAGAGCACTTTGCTTTCAATCTGCAGATTTATTAGAGGTTCCTAAAATTTCTTAAAGGTAGAATGGCAGGCTGATCTTTTCGTTATCAGACCCCTCTCCTGTGGACCCAACTACCGGATTTAGTCGCTAAAGGTCTCATTTTGCTTAATTTACGTACAATCCGCACGAATAAATCAGGGAGGTTCAGCATCAGCCATTGTACTGTATATAGCAGAATGGCAAAGGAAAACCAAGAGCAGCTCCTCCCACCTTTTGCGCAGACTTGCATGTTTGACTAACCTGACCAATCAGATTGATAATATGTAGCACTCTCTGTTCAGTTAAAAACATTATTAATCTGCTCCTGCTCCATCCAATTCGTTCAGGAAACAGAGGGAGGTGCATCGGAACTTTCTGAGCTGACTCTGGGCAAAGCCACACCCAGTGCCCACTGCAAAGTTTGGTTTTAACCAGTCAGGATGAAAAAGGTGTCTTAACCATTCAAAAATGTACATAGCATTTCTTGCTGTTCCCTTTTCAATGAGGAAAATCCTGAGTTGTGACAAAAAAGATGAGAGAGCAGCAGCTATGCGTGCATCCTCCTGCACTGCCATGTTTATTTTGGTTTGTCCTCTGTTACCTTCTTCATAGCAATATGTCCCATCTTAAAACACAATATTGCAAAGTGATTGACTGACCCGTTTTAGTTCAGTTCTTTAGCGGTTGAGGCAGTGAAGGGACAAGAGGAAATCTTTTGTTTATATGCAAAAATATAGCGAGAATTCAGATATAAGGTACAGTTTATTTTTCGACATCTAGAGGCATTTTGACTCTCTGTATCAAGTGTCTAATTTCAAAGTGTATGCTTTCAGCCTAAACACAGTCTAAGATTGGAGAGTGTTTGGAAAACACAAATGCTTGTCCTGAACACAGATACTGATACACATATTTCCTAGGACCATGACACTGTATTCTGACAATACCCCCAAGGCAGTATTGTCAGAATACAGTATCACTTTTACTGGGTTTATGATCTGTTTCTCTCGTCAGAAGTAACACATGTAAATGTGTCAGGGTAAGACTCAGCCAGGGCTCCCTCTTGGTAACTGGTCCTGTCCATTATGATGAGGTACACAGTATTAAGGCTGCTGATAGTAAAGTGTCTGGTTTTGAAAAAACAGTGTTTTTTTATCCATTTTATGCTTTTTTTTTTTACATCCATCAAGGCAAAAAAAATAAAAATCATGAAAAAACAGAGCAGTTTGCAGACACTTTTGGAAAAAAAATAAATTTACTTGAAGCCTATTAGGGTAAATTCTTGAATATCATAAGAATTATATTATGGCCCCCCACAAACGCGACCCCCCCAACCCCCCTCACCCCCACCCTGTTACGAACGTGCAGCAAGTTGTTATAAAAAGGGCACATGAATAAATGAATGAACGAATGAAGACATGAACAGGCTTTCTGCTTAACAGCTCACACCTGTGGCTGTACTGCACTCACAATAACACTGACATGAAACAGACCCACTACAGTCATTGTAATTTGAAAGTTATTTTACAAACCATTATCGTAAAGTTCCCCTTTGAGGTTATCAGCTTATGATCCGCCATTTGGCCCTGAGGGTGAAAGGAGCGGAGGGTAAGCCAAACATGTTCTCTGTCAGCTAAGTGGCAACCTCGATGTGTCATGAGAAAGAAAACATGTCCCCCATGACTGACCTGTTTAAGGTATCCTTTTTTTAAAGGCTGTGATCTCTCTTTAATGCCTACATAACAGGCTGGCCTGGCCCCATGAACCAGTCACAAACAGGAAGTCCCTGCTAATCCTGGTCTTCCCTAATGACGCAGAGGAATTCTCAGTATTCCCATTGTCTTCTTGAATGTACTTCCTTTGAATCTTTCACTTCGAATCGTTCCAAGACCAGGTAATACAGGGTAAGAGTGAAGCCACACATGGTCAAGGCAACGTTAATAATCGATTAATATTATGTGTGTGTTACGTCCACAGCATGTCACATCTTTGGATTTTAAAGCTATGAGGTTTTATGATCTGGCTCTTATTCAGCATTTCTAATACACAGACAGGGCTGCTTGAATTGCCCTGCCAATTCTAATGTGTCAAATCACTGTTTCTTTAGAGAGACAACTACCTAATAAATACCAATGTTGAACACCCCTCATTAAATCTAACAGTACCCTAACTCATTGTGTTGGAACCCTTACCACACCCAATGACAACTAATCAGCCAATGTGGTCTTATGGTCAAAATTTACACAAGTACTTCCTCATTAAAGTTAAAGTTATTCAAGTTAAGCTTAATTAATGCAACAAATGATTCCATAGGACTGAGGCAATGTACTTGAAAAAAAGTAACAGTACCTCAACAGATTTGAGCTAGCAGACTTTTGACAAAATAATGAGTTTTAAGTACTTGTTTAATTACTTTTAATATTCAACTTTACAATGTAGAATAACACAAGCAAAAGTAACTAAATCTTGATTTCTTTAAATGAAAGCTGCAAATATAAAAGCTGATATACACTCACTGGTCACTTGGTTAGGTACCTGTTTATTGCTTGACAACATCTCTGACGTGACAGATAATGGTCCAATAAGTGGCATTACATAGATGAAAATGCCTTGACGATATCAGGCAAAAATGGGAATGCTAAAAGAAAGACATCAGCTTGTTACAGAATACCATCTCTAAATATATTCCGATCAATTCCAACAGCAATTGACAATATTTGGGTCAGGGTCGAGTGTAAACATGCAAAAGATTGGACTCTATGTAACATGATTGTTTGGTTCTGTTTGTTTTTGAGTTTTAGTTACACTTTAAATTATGTAATTCTGTTTTTTTTGTTTTTGTTTTTTGTTTTTTTTGTTTTTTAGTGATTGGTATCTTTTCCATTTTGTGTCATTTTACTTGTTTTCTAGTTATATTTAAGCAGTGTTGTATCTTTTTTAGTTACTCTTTATTGCCCCCTTGTGGCAGTCTCTTTTCCCCTAGCTCCCTTCTAGTTTCTTCTATCAACACCTGCTCCCAATCAGCTGATTAAGACATTCTTTGTTCTGTCTCCCATATATATATATATATATATATATATATATATATATATATATATATATATATATATATATATATATATATATATATATATATATATATATATATATATATATATATATATATACACTTCCTGTGCAGTTCCTCATTGCTGGAATTCTCATTCTTACTTCAATCCTATGTTTCTCCTTGGTGTCTCCTAGTGTTGGTTGCCTGTTTATTATAATCCCTGGATTTGTGCTTCTGTTACCACCTACATCTAAATCTAATCTGCAAAAAATCATCTCTACCTCCTCATCATTGCATTTGGGTCCTCAACTAACTTCCACCAAATCTGATTCTATGCCTTGCATTTACAGTCCAGACTGGTGTTTGCAGTTTAGTTTGATGAGGGTATTTTCTGAGCACACAGTGGATCCATCAAACATCATTAACAAAAACCTGCCCACCTGTGTATTGGTGCTACCTGAATCCATCCCTTTATGAACACAGTGTTTCCATTTGAATGATCCTTACAACAGGATGTTAAAAAGCTAAAAGCACCTCAAACAGGTTTTCTTTACACATGATTAAGGGTTTAACAGACCCCAGAGGCCTTACACATAAATGCAGCTGAGCACCTTTGGAATATGGTGAGGCATGGCGTTTCCATTATGAATGTGCAGCGGACAAAAATGCATCAGCTGTGTGTTGCCATTATATTCATATGCATGAAAAGTGTACAATTAGTTTTTCTAATATCTTGTGTAATCTACAACATGACACAACTCGTTTTGGGAATTCTGAAGGCCAAGGGGTAAACCAAGTACAAGTAAAGGGTACCTACAGTAATGAAGCAGCCAGTAAGTATAAATCTTTATATGGAGACTGAGAAAAAAATGCTTCAGAGTTTCCTGAGAATTTTTAGTTTTATTTATTGACAAACTAGATTTACAAAGGAAGAACTGTAAGCTCTGAAAGACTGAAAGGAACAAAACCATCTGATAGCCTAAGGCTGTGCAGACAGTGTTGGGCCATAGCCTGGTTTGCTGTGAATGCTGATGCTCCGATTACAGATGGGTTTGTCATGGGTACAGTTCAGGCCACCTCTGCTCCTATCAGCATTATTCCAAAGCTCTCATGCATGACATCTGTCAAGAGGCCTGTTGCAGGGTTTGGCATCATCACCGGGAACACGTCCAAGTGAAATATTGTTGCCCTTGTGCATTGTGGGGCAGAGACCTGTCACATCTCCTCCTTAACCAGGAGGTGGTGTTTATGACAGCGCTTGGAAAATGAATGGCACTTTTTCCATATAGAGAAGGAGGCGGCAGGATGTGGGACATAAAACATACACACACATACACTTACACTTCCATTACAAACCCAGAGGTGTGTTTGAGTTCTTCCTTTTCTCCATCACAGCTTTACCAGCATGTTATCAGCTGTAGATATGTCCAACACTGCTCTCCAAAAGAGCAGGATCAAAGTGGATGACATAAGCCAGCACAGCATTCAGAGGAAGAAGATAAATGTACAGAGCAGGGTCTTTATCAAAGGCCTCCCTGTTTTAAGATCCTGATTAAAGCCGGGGGACCTCAACCTCCCCCATCCCAGTGGAAATAGGTGTTCAAACATGATTCTGTTTTCGTTGGCTTGCTGCTCTGCTGAGAAGCTCCCCATTTGGGCTTGCCATGAGCCTCCTGCGATCGCCGGTTGTCACACCACAGCAAAAGGAATTCACAGTGTTTTCACTGCATTTTTCAAAGCATGAAGTGTACTTCAGCTCAGCCATGCGAGGAAAAAAGAATAATAAAAACTGTGACTTTGTTTGATCTCTGCTTTTTGAGTCCGAGAACAAACTGAAAATTTAGCTGCATGGCGTAAGAAAACATTAGCGTTCTACAGAGCAACGCCAACCATGCTGGGTTGTGCAAACAGGTTTATCTTTTTACCCCCCGTTTCCTGTGTTCTAAGGACTGATATAGAAATTCTTTCTGCAGGACAAGTTGAGGAGAATATTTGCTTCATTAAAAGCGATAAGACAAACAGGGTGGATACAAAATGTTAGAGTGGACCACCACTGTGATATCAACTCAGCCAGATGGAAGCTGGAAACATATCACTGATAAAAAAATACAAGCTGGTAGTGTTGTAGGAAGAGGCCAGGAAGTATGAAGTAAACTATCAACTCTTGACTACATGTTGGAGCAACTTCCTCTTGTTTTGATTTCTGAACAGTTATTTCTGTTGTACTGATTAGCCCACTTACTGTAGGTATGAATTTAAAGCAGACAGTTAAAGTGTAAATTTACATTTTGTAAATTTCATTTAAGTGTACACCAGTTCAGATTCAAAGCATATATGATTGCTGAAACAACTACTTTGGAGGTATATAAGCTTTCACTTCCTGGCTCATCCTTTAACAGTAGCTTGACCATTTCAACATCATGTTTTTGCTTGATAATTCCTTCAACTTTTGGGGAAGTGCATTAATCCCTCGTGCTGTAAAACCCCCTTTCAACATTATGCACCCCCCTGTATGTCATATTCAGGACAGTGTTCTCAGCAAATTTCTTGCGGATATCTCCAAATGTAAGGATATATGTTATGCCCAGACCAGCGTCGTATTGGGGGTAAAAGTTAGGACGATTCTAAGGGCCCTTGACTGAGGGAGGTGGCACAAAAGAAGAAAAAAAGATTTGTCCCGCTATATTTTTCAAATATAAAAAAAAAATAATAATCCAGCAGTAAAGTAATAATATTCATGTTGTCCCTCATTTTTAAGCAATGAACAGTGAAAGCATGAATATACTGACACCCTTGAAATTGCAATAAATTGTTTGGTCCTCAGCCCCTGCTGAGCTTAAATACCACATAATTTGAGGTAGTGATAACAAAAGAAACAAGTTAATAACAGAATGTGTAAATAAGCAGTAGTGCGATAAAAATGTCCTCGGCTGAAAATGCAGCTCCCCAAAGTCTTCAAGGTAGAGAAAGGAAGGAGAAAGAGGAGACGGAGAGAAGGCGCCCGATATCTTGACCCAGTTTTTCCACCATCTCTTTTTTTTCAGAAAGGTTTCTTAACTGAATAGTTCAAATTAACAATAGATTATTAGCCTGTTGAGTAAAATAAGATGGCAATCTGCTGAAAAATATAGTGGGACAAATCTGCTGGAAACAACTACAGTACGTACGGTAGTTATTCTTCCTCAATGTCGGAGGAGAATCACATCATTAATGATGCCAACCAGCTGGGTGCACAGAGAATGATTGCAAGTTTTTCTTATATTGTTGTTTTGTTTTTAGTTTTCAAGAAAAAATAAACCAGAATTACTGCAGCATTTATTGAACCTATTGTGAGTCTGTAAATAACTAACAAACAGCTAAGCCAGAAAGCTTACAGATCTGAGAATTTACCTTTACCAACCAGACCAGGCAAAAGGAAAACGCCATAGTTATCAGAGGGTTAGCATCAGCTAACCCTCTGATACAGTAACTATGGCGTAGATGTTAAGCAGGATATTTACATTAAATAATTGCCTTTGTCCCTCCCTCATCATGTAAACATATGATCCACCAGCAGCCAGGTTTCTTCAACCCCCTCCCCCACCCCTAACCACCCCGTCCCCCTCTAAGTGACAGGTGAGCAACATGGTATATATATAAATTAGTGCTGTCAAAATTATCGCGTTATTAACGCGTTAACGTGAGGCCATTTTAACTGCGATAATTTTTTTAACGTGAGATTAACGCTATGTGGTTTTATGGTACAATTTTCCAAGTACATCCCGCTGCAGCCTGCGAGAAGGCGGGGCTATTTTCCCCCAGTCTATGCATTTCTCATAGGCTTCGAGAGCGGAGCTCCTCAAGGGAAAAAGACGCTCATACACTGGGTGACGCTAGTGCCTTTTCTTTAAGCCCCACCACCAACAAACAAGTTGAGTGTCTGGTAACTAGTAGCAACCTGAAATACGCTGAGAAAACAGATTACTGAGGTGAAATGGAATTTGCTACGGCACTCTTGCCGTCTGTGTACGCCACAGGTCAGTATCGCGCGTGTGTGTGTGTGTGTGTGTGTGTGTGTGTGTGTGTGTGTGTGTGTGTGTGTGTGTGTGTGTGTGTGTGTGTGGGTGGGTGCTTGTGTGTGTGTTCTCATTTTTGTTAAGAGGCTGAAAAGTAACTTTCTGGAGCATAGACTACCTCCATCTAGTGATGTCGGTCTATTGATTTTGATGTATTGATTGAAAATTGTTCATTATTATCTTGGTTAATTAACATCTAATGTTAACTCTACTGCATTTTATAGCAGTAGGGTAAAATGCTTGTCTTTGTTCAAAAGACTGTATTAACTGTAAAGACTGTCTTTTACATCAGCCTGTTTTCAGGGCCTTTTTTTGCCTACATATTTGTTATTTTTTGCTACATGCCTCCCCATCTTCTTGCCATATGTTTCTATGGCATAAATCAGTATCTGTGACCTGTTCTCATTTTAAAAAAAGAACATTGGCACAAACCTAGCCTGTATGTATTTTTTTGTATGTCATCGAGAGTATTTAAATGATTTTCAATCAGGAAATAAATGTGCGATTAAAATGCGATTAATCGCGAGTTAACTTAGGCATTGATGCGATTAATCGCGATTAAAAAAATTTAATCGATTGACAGCACTAATATAAATATATATTATATATATAATTGAGCAAGTAGATAAGTACATTAGAGTCTCTAGTTTGATAAACAGACGCCTCACAGGTCCCCAACTGGCATTTTCATTAAATAGTACCCGCAAAACACCAGTGTCAACATCTACAGTGAAGAGGTGGCTGTGGGATTCTGGGCTTCAGGGCAGAGTGGCAAAGAAAAAGCCATATCTGAGACTGGCCAATAAAAGAAAAAGCTTAAGATGGGCAAAAGAACACAGACATTGGACAGAGGAAGACTGGAAAAAAGTGCTGTGGATGGATGAATCCAAGTTTGAGGTGTTTGGATCACAAAGAAGAACGTTTGTGAGACGCAGAACAAATGAAAAGATGCTGGAAGAATGCCTGACACCATCTGTTAAGCATGGTGGAGGTAATGTGATGGTCTGGGGTTGCTTTGGTGCTGGTAAGGTGGGAGATTTATACTAGCCTGGGTGCCATTCCGGACTTAGTCCCGCCCACAAGGTTTGAGGTCGGGAAGTTCGGTCTGGCATTGCTCAGTAGTAGCGCAAGTATGCTTGCACAATAGCTGGCGGGCCAATGAAATTGTCAGGGCGGGCTTTATACGATGATGGACAGATGATCAACTGTAACGTGATCGACCACGTGACCAAAGCGCGCATGGGTGACAACAACAATGGCTGCCGCTGGAGAGTTGAGGTGAGTAGATTCTGCTATTAGGTCTGTTCTAGAAGATATCGAAAGCAAATTAATTTTAAAAGAGGAACAGAGAAACGCGGTCAAGGCTCATATTCTTATTCTAGGCGTGCAACTGCACGCTTTGATTTTTGTTGACAACAACTGTGCCTGGCTTAACATACGTCACGCACTCAGTTGCTCTTATTGGTTGTAGATCTATCCAATTGAGTGCAGAGGCATTTTTTTTCCTAGTTCGTTCGAAACACGCCCCATAATCACAGCTCTATGGAGCAGTATCAGACTCATATTCTGACTAGAATTGAGTAGGACTACGTCAGGCTAGATTTATACAGGGTAAAAAGGGATTCTGAATAAGGAAGGCTATCACTCCATTTTGCAACGCCATGCCATACCCAGTGGACAGCGCTTGATTGGAGCCAATTTCATTCTACAACAGGACAATGATCCTAAACACACCTCCAAATTGTGCAAGAACTATTTAGAGCAGAAGCAGGCAGCTGGTATTCGGTAATGGAGTGGCCAGCGCAGTCACCAGATCTGAACCCCATTGAGCTGTTGTGGGAGCAGCTTGACCGTATGGTACGCAAGAAGTGCCCATCCAACCAATCCAACTTGTCGGAGCTGCTTCTGGAAGCATGGGGTGCAATTTCTCCAGATTACCTCAACAAATTAACATCTAGAATGCCAAAGGTCTGCAATGCTGTAATTGCTGCAAATGGAGGATTGTATGGAACGTATGGTGGTGAATAAGTGTGACTTTTCAGGAAAACACAAAATTGTTTGGGTGACCCCAAACCTTTGAATTGTAGTGTGTGTGTATATATATATATATATATATATATACATGTATACACACACACACACAAATAATGATAACTATAAAATGAAATGGCCTCTAGTTGTCTATACCTAATCCTGGACAGCTGCAGTGCATTGGTTAGCCTCCAGCAGCCTGTATTAAAATCTGTGTCAATATTAAAACAGTTTAGTTAGATTTTTATATTCAGATTAAATTACAATTAAGATACTATAGATGGTGTAGACTGAGATGAGTTTAAAAACTGCTTAAATGGATATTCTAAGGATGACTTTGATGTGGAGGACTTTTCAATGTGGGGTGTGTCTGGATGCCCTTCAGGGTATTGGTTTTCCCATTGGTTGATATTAGTATCAATTATGTAAAACTTGGCTTTATTAGTTTAAAGGCACACTATGCAACATTTTTCAGTTAATTAATGTGTTCCATAATGTTTTGGATGATTAAATGAGTCATTTCAGGTTGAACAAAGGTATTCTCGGCCGCCCTGGTGGTCTGTGGGGGAAATACCGCACTTGAAATTGCAGGAGCCCTCGGCCCGCACTCACAGGCTCAGAAGTCTCGCGAGAGTCGGTCTTGCTTTATGGCAAGAACTGCTACACGCCCCCAGTTAAAAGCATGCTCGTTGCTAGCACAGTGGCGATCTTTGTGCAGTTATCATGGCGGAACCAGCGTGAAAACAGCGAAAGCCCATGTCGGAGCAGGCAAGAAAGAGGAAAAGGGCTCCGGACAGAGAGAGGAGTCGTACACGGGTGAACATCGGGCAAGCTTTTTCCGAATGGCGAGAGCTAAAATAAAAAGAAGGCTGCAAGGCTGAAGCAGACCTCGCGTTTCTGCTGATGCGATTGTAAGTAACATTGGAATGGTTTCTCTCTCTCTGTGTGCATGTTCATGCTTTCACTGTGTTAGTCATTTGTTGCGTTCGCCTGTCTGCTAAGCTCAAAACAACCACACCAAAAGGCTTGGGACAGAAGCCGTCATACATTTTTTTATTTGGAGGAGGAAAGCAGTGACAAAGTTGTTGTGGAAGAGGACGCCAGGGAAGAAGCTTGGTTTGGTTTAGAAAGCTTACAGCCGCACATGTTTAAGTCCTTGCCTCGCAGCATTGGCAGTTCTGTTAGCACTTCACCTGCCGAAGACACAGACTTCCATCCCCGTGAACACTGGGATGTAACCTAATCGTGAAGTAAATGATTCATACTTCTTATTTCAACCGCTGTGTATATTAGCTGTGACATATGAATCAAGTTGCTATGACCGAAAAAATTTGATTGACAGATGATTGTTGATATATGATTGGCCGAATTTAGCTGTACAAGCTGAAGTATAACTAGCTGTATCACAATATTGTCTGATAAGGAGTACATTTATACACATTTAAGAATGATTTGACATTTAAAAATGACTTCCCTACAACTTTAAGTTCTTTGTGTTAGGATAATTTTTCTTTTTTTGAAATTTTACACTGAAAATGATATTGATGTAATTGATATAAGAATTGATGTAAAAATGTAAATGATGCTCTTCGTTGCATCTTTATAGCAGTTTCAAAGCTTGCATAATATTTTTCTTGGTGGGATTATATTAATGTCTTTCATGGCAGTGCCCCTGCCCCAAAACCAGTGTTGTTTTCTTTAAAGGGGCCTGTTCACATAATAGGATTTTACAACTTTCTATGCCAGTAACTCATTCTGGTAGCATACAAAGATATTCAGTCGAAATGCTCTTACCCTGTTAGCTAATTATACTCCATTTGTTTAACACATTGTTTTGCTCCATTTGTTGATAGACAAAGGGATTTTCTATAGACTCCATTTACCATCACAAGGTTCTGGAACATAAGGTACAATATTGTAGCCTGGGTGCCATTCCGAACTTAGTCCCACCCACAAGGTTTGAGGTCAGGAAGTTCGGTCTGGCATTGCTCCATAGTAGCGCTAGTATGATCGCCCACCCTCTGGCGATCCAATCAAATTGTCAGGGCGGGCTTTATACGATGATGGACAGATGATCAACAGTAACGTAATCAACCACGTGACCAAAGCACGCTTGGGTGACAACAACAATGGCTGCCGCCGGAGAGTTGAGGTGAGTAGATTTTGCTATTAGGTCTGTTCTAGAAGATATCGACAGCAAATTAATTTTAAAAGAGGAACAGAGAAACGCGATCAAGGCTCATCTTCTTATTCAAGGCGTGCAACTGCACGCTTTGATTTTTGTTGACAACAACTATGCATCGCTTAACATACGTCACGCACTCCGTTGCTCTTATTGGTTGTAGGTCTATCCAATTGAGTGCAGAGGCATTTTTTTTCCTGGTTCATTTGAAACACGCCCCATAATCACAGCTCTATGGAGCAGTATCAGACTCATATTCTTACTAGAATTGAGTAGGACTACGTCAGGCTAACAATATTGTGCATAATTGCAATGAATAGACAAGGAATGGGGCCAAGAAAGTCAGCAACCAATCAAAGAGGTAAGAAAAAGTGAAAATGTTCAAGACTAAATGTGAAGAAGGAAAAATTATGTATTTGATACCAACAGGGATAAGACCCAGGAAAAACTCAGAATACAACAATAATGTTGGTATTCACTGAAGCTCAAGTTAGAACTACCAAAGCATTCAAGCTATGTGTACACAAGACAAACTGAAAACATATTTCCTATTCTAATGAAACCCAGCAGATCACAATATGTAATTAATTAGCAAACTTCACTGCTTCTGGATAGGTAAATCAGTAAATAATTCCTTTTTTTATGTTTTATTGATTGTTTTTGCACAAGACTGTGGGTGCTACATACTGTATGCGGTTGTGCAACTCCAAAACAGACTGTTTTCCCCTGTGATTAACAGATTTTATTTTGTATTTTCCCCCAAAGTGCATGTGTTTTACTTTGTAACCACGTCTCTGTTCCTGCTAGAGCCATAAAATTGCCACTGAATTGCTGCATAGCCCGACTAGGCAAGCACCCTTGAAAAAAAAAAAACATGTCGGGTGTGATCATCCCATTTACTTTAAATGAGTGCTAAACAACACAACCTCTCATGGCAAGATTTCCTGTTGGATCGAATGCAAAATTGGATTTGGTGTGGTCACGGCTTTAAAAGACATCTATAATTCTCATGAGCACCCTGAAGCACCCTCACCCAAAAAAACATGTTTTGTCATCACATGCACAGATTAATGAAAAATAAGTTCTCAGGGCCAGCATAAAAAAATGTGCCCTTTAATAAACTTATAGTGAAACCTAATAGGAAACTATTTTCACAATCCTTAACCTATTTTCTATTCCTGTATACACACAGTAGCTACAGCTGTGCGTTTTTTATTTTATTTAAATAAGCTTTTATTATTTTGATAGGATGTAAATGTGAAGTTTAAGGTTAACGTACCTTTTAAATGTTGTGATCATTTTCCTTTGTAGAAATATCACAATAAAAATTACATTGACATTGTAAATTATACTCTTCAGTTCATCTTTATAGCCCCAAATTCCTGGCGAGGCCCCTGTATATCTTAACTGAATGATGTATGATTATTGATGAATGATTAAGGCAAACAGAAGGCTTTATATGTGCTCTACAGCCTTTTTCTACACTGATCAGTTCCTGAGTTTCCATTGTCCATGCTATAATCTTCTGCTTTTCAGCTGACTTCATGTTGTAAGACAAATTCTATATATGTCATACAAATCAGGAAGAATTTAGGTTTGTGGAACAGAGCCAAAATGAATGTTTAATTACTGATTTTTTATAATTCAAAGATAATACAAAAAAGGTGTATGTGAGACGTACTTCCTTACAGGACTGTGCACTACACCGAACCTAAAAGAAAAAAAAAATAAAAATTCAGAAGAGCAGATTGGCAGTCTCTGTACCACACAGTAACAATATGTGATTCAGCACTTACCCAAATTTGAAATTAGAACAATACCCAAAAAAGCTTTATTTTTCTGTCTATTTTTTTACTAAACAATAATGTTTCTAAGGTTACATCTTTGCATTATCAGCACCTTGTGATTTGGTTTAACTTTCAACATGGCATGCACAGATGCTGGCCAAAATGAGATATGGAAAAATAAAGCTTTCATTAAAAAGGAAACACAATGACGCCTCGTGTGTGGCTGTAGCTCTGTGGTACAAGGTGACATAAAATATAACATTTGCCCCTTTCTTAAAGCAAATGTAGATGGTCAGATAAAAGTATTTCAAAGAGGACCTTTCCTTTTCGAAATAATGTTTTTTTCTTATATCTAACATGTGATTTTTTGTCAGTGTGATGAAGGTGTAGCAAACTGGTGGAACTTACATCTAAATGCACAGGTTTCCTGCACCATAAAGCCGCTGTTACACTTTCTGCCAAGATACAGCCAACCTGCACTTAAAGCAGACTCACTATTTCAGGCGTGAATGTTCCACTGGCCCTACTGACTAATGGCTTTGGAAGGCATTTAATTTGGCGGAACCTCCACGGGAATTCGCAAACGGAGGGCTAGTGCTCAAGGTAAGTGTTTAGGGCAGGGGTGTCAAACTTGTTCCAGAAAGGGCCGTGTGGCTGCAGCTTTTTTTTCCAACCAAGCAATAGCACACCAGACTCCAGTCACCTCATCAAGTGAGTCCAATCTGAACATGATGGCTTGATGAGATGAATTAAGTCAGGTGTGCTATTGCTTGGTTGGAAAGAAAGCCTGCAGCCACACTGCCATTTCTGGAACCAGTTTGACACCTCTGGCTTAGGGGCTAGTTTGGGATTGGGCCTTCATGTGTACCACATTCAACATGGATCAGATGAAAGGGTTGTCTCAGGAAATTAGAAAGAAAACTATGGACAAGCATGTTAAAGCTTAAGGCTACAAGACCCTCTTCAAGCAAAATAATGTTCCTCTGATTGCAGTTGTGCATTTTATTCAGAAATTTAAGATCCAAAGGACTGTAGCCAACTTCCCGGAATGTGGCTGCAGGAGGAAAACTGATGAAAAATCATAAGGAAATATAATATAAATGGTTAGAAAAGAGCCCCGAAAACTTTCCAAATAGATTTCGAGTGACCTTCACGCTCAAGGAACAGCAGTGTATAAATGCACTATCCGTTGTTGTTGGAGCCAAAGTGGACTTCATGGGAGAGTAACAAGGAAGAAAACAATAAAAAAAAAAAAAAAAAAACATCATAAAAAGCCAGACTTTAATTTCCAAGCTACATTTTGTATTAATCTTTTTTCATTTTCGTAGAATTTTAATTTATAATTTTGTCAGATTAAAGCTATTTATGTGACCAATGTGGTTTTTTCTTATACTAAAAGGGGAATACTAACAATTTTGTCCATGTCTGTACGTAGTTATCATCAATGTCCTGCATCTTCTGTAACAAGTAGGGTTGGGCACTGAGAATCGATAAAGAACTGGTTCTGTCCTTTCAATCCTGTCATCGTTCAATTTTTTTAATCTTTGCTTCCTATTTCCTATTGGAAATAGAAGTGAATACTAGCGAAGACGACTCTGCAGGAGTGTATGCCTAAACATTTTGGGGTGTGCCGTCAGAAAGTGTGGCTTATATTAAATAAAGAGATGACCAGTTGGCCACCTGAAACACTAGAAATGGGATTACATTATTTGATTACTAATTTGTCTTTGACCCACTGTATCGGTGTTGTACAGTAAGGTAGATTCCCTGAGAGAATGTGTTCCTCCTTTTAATACATCATGCATCTTCTCCAGGGAGAATGGAGCCTTTTTTTTTTATACTTTTTTCCTCTTACTTTACGACAGGTACCCAACTTGTTTTCTTGTTCTGGATAACATGAAGAGCACCTTCATTTAAATCTGTCAGACTTATAAATAATTTTAAGCATGCTCAGCTATTGTGTATTTTAGTTCATTTGAGATCTGTTTAATATGATAAAAGGCACTAATTGAGTGGTAGAGTATGGAATCTGACCATTCATCTGTCCAGAAAAATAAATCATACTTTCATATCTAGCTGAGTGGAACTGAGGTGTGGTGAACAACGCTGAGGATATACTGTAAACCTTGTCATGGGGCCTTCCTGCTGCACTGCTTTTTCATCCAGCTCAGACACTCAGCCTAGCACTGCAACGTGGTAAGAATAAGATAAATAAAAAAATAAAAGTGGTTTATACAAAATAAGTACCTGAAGCATCAGACACTGGATATGTAAATGTGTTTAAATTATGTTTCCAACTGAATGAGAAAATATAACTGTGAACATAAAAGGTATAAGATAATATTAGAGTTCATAGGTTTGGTATCTGCATGGTGGTGCAGTTTGTGCCAAGAAGGTCGTGGTTTCGAATTGAGGTCTAGGATCTTTCTGCATGGACTTTGCATATTTCCCCTGTGCATGCGTGGGTTCTCTCTGTGAAGTCTGGCTTCCTCCTACAGTCCAAAACCTTACTGTTATGGTTAATTGGCCTCTTTAAATTGTCTTTAGGTGAGTGTGTGCATGGTTGTGTGTCTTTGTATGTATATTCATTGCCCATTGATGGACTGGCAATCTGTTCATCCATCCATCCATCCTGGGATGGATATTTATACACTGTTTAAAATAACTGTGAGAATTTATAGTAATGTTCACACAAAGTTAAATGTTCAAGGAAATAAAATTAATTTAGTAGTTTAGACCCTTTCATCCAGGCAGAAATATGGTTATCCAGCAAATGTAAAATATGTAAACCTTTATGATTTTATGATAAGCAGAGTTGTTTAAATTCAAATGATGCCCAACCCTAAAAACAAGGTGTGCTGGACCTGTGGATGACAAAACAAGCAAACTGCATTATGGATCTTCGACCAAACTTGAAAATATGAGGTGCTTCTCCACATACAGTATGTAACCTTAGTTTCATGCTAGACCCAATGGAATGTTTGTTAATAAAAAATCTCAACTGTAGCTTCTTATTTAGAGTCTAAAGAGTATTTTACACACTTTAAATGTTTTTTTACCAAATTTGAAAAGAAAAAAAAAATATACTTTTGGTTGATTGCTTCTTGGTAGCAATGATATGATGTAAGATTTATAAGGAGTTCTGATAAAACCTAAAGTATAAATTGAAAAATCAAATAAAATTTTCCATTCAGTTTATTCACATGGCACCAACACACAATATGTTATCTCACGGCACTTTTCAGAGAGAACTTCAATCATATAGACAGACTGATTAAAAGTTTTCTTTCGAAGGAAACTCAGCTGAGTCCATCTATCTATTGACTGCAGAAATCACGGCTACCAGATGAGCATGTGGTGACAGAAGGCACTCGCTTGTATTGCTCTGTTGACTCTTCAGCAATCAATCTCATCAAGCATGTATGCAGAAACAATGGAAAGGATAAACTCTCTTTTAAGAGGAAGAAACCTTCAGCAGAACCAGGCTCAGTGTGAGCGGTCATCTGCTGAGGCCAACTGGTGGTTCAATAGTAAAGCAGTAATGCTTCAATTGTGTTTATTCATAGCAAATATTAGGTTCCTAGTACTGTGTTACCGGTGGATTTATTTAATACTATTTTGGTATTTTGTGGGTTATGCTCAACTAAAATTATTCTGCCAATTAATATGAACTGAATAATACTTTTTTCACGACTGATCTTAAGCCTTTTTAAGAGCAGGTAGCTCACACCTGTCTACATTATTTGCAAATAAACATTAACCATCTGGATTTCTCTTCTCCAAGAACATTGCAGACATGTTAATCTGTATTACAAATACATGAAAATATGCAGAGAATTCAGCCAGTCTAAATTTCAGGAGCTTGAAAGCTTAAACTATGCACTCAAATCTTTGGCATTCGGGTGCAACTAAAAGCCATGAACAAAATGAGACTGACATTGACCTGATGAGAAACTGTCCATTAACAGCAGTTAGTCTCATAGGTTACCCAGCTAAAACACAAACTCCTGCACTTTCTCTTGGATTGACAGGAAGCAGGGGTGGGTGTAAGTAACTGAGGCCAAACACCAGGGTGGACAATCCACCAGCTGAAGTCTGCACAGGAGACTCCTGGAAGACATGTGCATGTTGCTAAGTAGAAGAGATGCTGTCCAGTATTTACTCAGGTGAAATAATACACCAAAGCAGTCCAGTGTGTAGTGATAAAACAAAGACGACTGAAGAATGCTCTCCATGTGCTGCTAAGAGCAGATCTGCTTCAGCTTAATTCCCAGTTTGGGTGTCAGGGCTTTCAGTGTATATAAATTCCTTCAACATTTGCAAGGCTAACTTCTTATTCCAAATAATTAGCAGCAGAGTTTTTGTGCATGAAAAATAGATTGTTTGAAAAAATAAAGGAAGCTGAGGTTGAAGGCCAGTGCAATGATTAGAGCAGCAGAAAATGCCTCAAGACATACCTCAGAGCCCAGTTTCATATGTTGCCTATAGGCTGGTGGGTCACATTACTTTAAAGTAGTAGATTCTGAACAGCTGTTGACAAGCTCAGACACTTGGCTAAGCTGCACGTCACCTTGAGGAATCATCATATTTAAAATGTCTCCGTTCTTTATAATTCAAACAAGGAGCTTGGTGAGATTCTTTATGACAGTCATCATTTTAAAATGTTCCACAGAGACAAAGTTAAAAGGAATGGAAATGGGATTGATATAAGAGGTGTTGCTTTTCACAATGTTGGGCCACACAAGCCATGAGATGAAAATAAACATGGATGAATTTTGAATATTGAGGGGAAAAAATGCAGGTTTGCTTTTCAGACTAAGACCCCTCTGCAGGACACTGCAAAAATGTTTGGCTTCAAGGGAAATCATTGGACCCCCTGTCAAACATTTAATAAAGCCTTGCAAACCCCCGGCACTCTTTCTCTTTACCCATGGACCACTCCCAAGGCAGTAACACTGGGGAGATTACCTGAAGAGCTGTCCATGCAGCAGCGTGTCCAAATTCCTTAAACTCTGTTCAAACTTCAGTAAGTATCTGCACCTTTTTCAACATTTGGATGAGCAATCTGGATCTATGAGGCTTTATAAAAGTAGGACATACTAAGCATCTTTTTTTAACTCCTGGAGCTCCTCATTATAATGACCAAAACACAGATAAGAGGTACCAGGTCTTGGGAAAGAGGCAGGGTACATCCTGGACAGGTAACCAGTCCATCACAGGGCAACACAGAGACAAACTGGACAAACAACCATTCACGCACACAGTCACACCTAAGGAGAATTTAGAGAGGCCAATTAACCTAACAGTCATGTTTTTTGAAAGTGGGAGGAAGCCAGAGTACCCAGAGAGAACCCACTTATGCTCAGGGAGAACATGCAAGCTCCATGCAGAATGAGCCGCACTGGGAATCGAACCCGGATCTTCTTGCTGCAAG
Source organism: Cyprinodon tularosa (assembly GCF_016077235.1). Lineage (NCBI taxonomy): Eukaryota > Metazoa > Chordata > Actinopteri > Cyprinodontiformes > Cyprinodontidae > Cyprinodon > Cyprinodon tularosa. Next base: position 664,249 of record NW_024038924.1, on the reverse strand, counting down.
GTGGCAGTGCTACCCACTGAGCAGCCCACAAGTAAAGGGTTTACATCTAAACTGTTTAGATTTTGGATGATTTCTGATCATTTTGTGTGTTTTAAAAGCTAACAACCAGCATAATCTGCTTCATCTGGGACCAGGCCACGGGGGCAGCAGACTGCCAGTCTTCCCTCTCTACAGACACCTCCTCCAGCTCTGCTAGGGGATACCCGAGGCACACCCAGGTGGTCAAAACAAGAGATACTAGAAGGTTGACTCATAGAAATGGGTTCCAAGAATCTGGAGATTACTCACTGGGAGAGTCAGGAGTAAATACTGCTCCTCCAGCAGCATCTCTAATAGGATCTGTCGCAAGTAAAATCACCAAGCCCTGATTGCCAGTGCAGAAGAAGGTTAAGAGACTGTCATCATAGGACTGCACACAGCAGCTTCTCGGGCAGAAACAGACTCTTTGTCTAAGGAATTAACCAGTTCTTTATTATTAATAACTGTTTCATTTTGGCTATTCCATCAGAAATGCTTAAATAATGATCAAATAAAGTATCTGAATGGTTATTGATTTCTTTTCAAGCAGAAACTTTCATACATTATTATTTTACCAAATTATATTTTATTTACCTCTTGGAGTAGCATTGTGAATCACATAGTGTAAATCTGACTGGATAAATCTCTCTAGTTGAATTAAGTAAGCCTAACTCTTGCCTTCCCTTCCGGACAGGAAGCCAAGAAGAAGATGTATACAGACACAAACTGGAACAGTTCACTCACATTTTGGTGGAAAATCTAAAGGGATAAAGTCAGAAATATGGGACACAGAAAGATTTAAACAACCTTAGTCAATATATGACTTTACCGGCCAAACACCTGTCTCACAATGGGAAGACATACATAAAGGAAAAGGAAAAATGTGAAGGGCTGAACTTAATGGTTTTAATTTCATGTTCTTTTTCAGTTTCCCTGGACTTAAAAATGCATTACTAAACTCAATAAGATGTGTTAGTCTCTAAATTTAAGATAAATACTTTTCAAATTCTGAATGCACATCCCTGCTTTAACACACAAGACCCTCTCAGGTAACATTAAGCTGAGATATTCCACCTGCCTAAATATAATCTTCAAAAGATACCGTAAGTCATGGGTCAAAAAGGAGTAAGTTGAAAAGCTAAAAGAAAGATATTAAGGTCAGATAAGTGTTTGGTTTTTCTTGTCATGCTACTGTAGTTGCAAGATTGAACAATGGTGGTGTCATCTGCAGCTAGATTAGACTGATGTTTTTTGTTTGTTTTGAAAAGCTGCAAATTTTACTTTTTCTTTCTTGCTTATCCAGATTCCCAAAATAGAGATAAACCAATCAGTCCATTACCAATTTTCCAGTTCTCTGTGAGAATTCCCCTTCTAGTCCTGATCTCTGCTGTATTTCTTAAACAATAACAATAACTGTTTGTTTATTATGGACCTTAGACCCCTGATATATATCAATACTTGGCCACAAGTACTTCAGTGAGGTTTCCTTATCCCAGCTGTACAGTGCAAAAAAATAATTCTAATTTAAAAAAAGAATAAATCTGACATTTTTAAACCAAAGCACTCAGCCCAAGTTTATGTTTAAACCAATGCTTTCAATTAAAAATTACTTTGTTGATTTATTGTAATGAGTTTTGCATGTTAAAAGTTGTAGGCAGGAAAGACCTTTAGTATCAGCCTAGGTCTGGTGAAGCCTTTGATTGCAGAAAATCTTGTTGTTGCTTTTGAAAAGGTTTTAATAAGGAGAAATATGAAATCCAGAATATTCTTCATTGTTGTTTTTTAGCTGCAAGATGCATCTCATAATGCAGCTTTTTTTTTTACAAATGTTTTCCATCAAACCTCCTTGTTAAAAAACAGCTGTATTTATAATAAACTAAATCAACATTCATATGTCGACACTATTAAACCTGAGGACAATATGTTGCATTGGATCATGGTTATGGGTATAAAAGTCAATCATCATTCCATGCTAAACTCTTTCAGATTTTTACTTGTGAGACATTTTGAAAACCTAGTGGTATAATTATGACAAACGTTCTGTTGGTCCTTCATATAGATTTCCAATTAAACAATTAAAAGTATTGTGATAAAATATGCATATGAACCCTTCTGCAAGAAACTGTAAATTCACTGACAATATGTTGATAATTCATGTCTTGGAATCACTTAATAGTGTGGTTTTCCTTAAGGCATATGACTAAGAGAGGGTTGACCATAAACAAGCAGCAGGAATTAAAAAGTTAAGTAAGTTTTGACTTTTTAATCCTGGATATTTTAAAAAAAATTGTTTATGTGCTAGAAGAAGTCAAGCTGAGGCTACAAAGAAAGATGCATGCTGATTTGGTCAGATCTCAGATATCACAATGGTTTCTTCTCAGACAAAAAGTCCCTTTTTGTCCAACTGATAGACGCTTGCAAACTGCTGAGGCCTTATCCCCACCTCTCCTCCACTCAGTGACACCATTCAAGTCAAGGTCATATGATAGCTCTGCAGGACTCTTTCCTTTCGAAAGGTTGTCCACCTTGGTCCTGTTGCTTTGAAATCAAACTTGCCATTGTTGTTTTTACTGCCCACGACAAGTACAAAGGAATTGGGCAGCGAGGACACACACACCGCTTGAAATGCAATAGGGCTGGGAATTCCTCTTTAATTTCAATGCTATACTTGATCTCTGAGCTGCATGACTGACCACCTTATTATCTATAGCGACAGGAGCTTATCAATACAGAATTCGCTGGGTTCACAGACCAAAGACAAACACTTGCTTTATGCAGGATGTCCCCTCTGGGCATGAGACTCACTGCTCAGGCCAACCAGTTAAATTCCACCACTGAAAGGGTGGGAGACTGAAAATCATTTGTAGACAGTCAAATTAGCCTGAAATGACAGTGAAAATAGTATAGCCCAATAATAAACTAGTCTATATTAAATGCTGCAAAACTATCTCAAATTAACGCTGACAACTTAAATGTATATTAAATTAGGTAAAACCTGGAAACGAACTGCGGATGAACTACTAAAAACTGTGAAACAATCATTCCACACCGTAAATAAGATAAATATTCCCAATGTTACATTTAATGCCAGCTCAGGAATGGCATAACATTTTATGCAAAAACTTTATGTTCTGAAAACAGCAGCACAAATAACTGCTGGGATGGCAATGTTAACTGCCAAAATTAAACATGATTCTGTCTTTAAAATCAGATCAGAAAAAAAACACAGTTTTAACTGCGTAAAAAAGCTGTGAAAAAAACTAGGTATTTTTTATTAAATTTTGAGGTTAATTGGGGATGGTTGACCTCTGGGTGACTACACAATCTTATTTTTTTATTTACTTTTTTTTTTCATTTTTACAAATGATGATTTCACTCAGACCTGCACTAACAAAGCACTAACCATTCAGTCTATTTTCTGAGGGGTTTTTTTTCACATGTGTGGGTTGTCAGCTTAAAGCAGTTGAAGCTCCTCCTATTTGATTAAACAGACACAGACTCCATATAAATCCCGTGCCCCTTGGGAGTAAAGAGGACTTGGTAGTAGATACGTTAAAATAAGACACAAACATCATCTCAACTGATTAGTCTGACTATTAATTCAATAATGTTCAATCATATATATAGTATATGTGTGTCGTGGCCCTCAAACATACTGTGCAAGGGCATTCAGAGCTTTAAATACCATTGTGTGACTTGCTCAGCTAGTTATGATCCGCATCATATTCTAATGATCAAAATATTTTTTAAAATAAATGGACAGAGAAATTTTTCTGATGATTGCACCTGCAGAATTGAGTTGTTAACACTGCTGTCTTTGTTCTTCAGAACCATTTTAAACTTTCAGTTCATGAATATTAAAGGCCTTGCTGAATTCTCTACATGAAGCCATCTGTCTAACAGCGAACATTTTACCAAACTGGATTAGCAGGATATCTACCCCAAACACGGCAGAATTGCTGAAAAAGAGGGAAATGAAAGAAATGGCTCAGCCAAAGTCCAGAGTAAGTGGTAAAGGTGTGGGAGGAGTATCTTAAGGGTTGCAAACAATGGAAGGGAGAACTATTTCTATTTTACAAAAAGGTAACATTACAGCCATGTTTTAGGAAATTGTATAGTTTGTGATGAATATAGTAAGGTCTTTATCTACCTTGAAGACCCTGTAGAGGAGTTTTACCTTGAACGATCACTTGATGAATAACTGTGGAGACACAAAAGAGCTGCACTGCTTCATGACTGACCAACTTTAAGCATCTGGTCTGCATCCACACCATCTTGAACAGCACATCACAAAGAGGAAAGAAGACAGGTGTTGGTACCACACCTAGGGCCGGATCTATCAAAGGTTTGCGTGTATAAAAACGTGAGCTATTTCACTGCGCACGCTAAAAAATGTACAAACTGATCTATCAACAGCGTGCTAAAAGGATTTGGTCTTTAAAACGTGCTAAATAGCGCCTCTTATCCATTTAGTACTTTTTCTGCAATGAATATGCAATATGGGGCGTTTACACGCAAAAGTGCGTCTTGTGGGAGGAGAACATGTAAATATATTAATTTAGCACTCGCAAAGTGATTTATCAAACCTGAAAGCAATTTTGCTAACGGTATCTGACTCTATATTTAACACGTTTCAAAAGAAGGTGCAAATGGTCTGTATGCGTAATTGCGCGCACATGGCAGCGGTTATTGTCGCAAGAAGGAGACATGGAAATGAAGCAAGGAGATGCAGAGAATGCATTTTTTCACTCCGTGTGAATATTTTTGGAATGAACGAGGAAATGATCATCAAAACATATCGTTTATCCAGCATTGCCATTTTGGAGCTGTTGGGGGAACTCCGAATGGATTTGGAGCCAGCCACAAGGAGGACCCACGCAATACCAGATATCACAAAACTCCTTGCAACATTGCACTTTTTTGCATCTGGGTCATTCCAGCGTACGGTTGCAGCGAGAGCTGGGATCTCCCAATCTCGTTTTTCAGAAGTGCTGTCCGACGTTCTAAATGCCATGTCTACCTGACGCCCTAACGGAGAACCCCGACCCCCCCCCCCTGCGCCTGTGGAGCAACATGCCAATGCTGCGGGGATGCGTACGCGCAGTAATCTCATCCACAGTCACTTCTTGGGAGCCATTTGGTATGTGCATTTTTCTACAGGCCAATACAAAACACCTGTTTTTTTTTGTTGTTTTTTTACTGCAGTGAAGTAGAAATTCAGCCACATACCACCTTAGGGAATAAAGGTTGCCAAAGTTTTTTCTTAATATATATTTCTTTTTTTTTTTTTTTTGTTGGGTGTCACTGTAAGATTTAAATTTCTTAATGCACTAGTTTGTAGAAACTACAAACTACTTTGCCGCAAACCACAAAACGCGCAAAACCATCATTTAAATAGGGCGTCTCCAACAGTTTTGCACCTGCCACCAGTTACGCAATCACTCTTGTTAAATCACCCGCAAACCATGGTTCAGCCCCTCGCGCAAAATTCCACTTTGCGACCGCAAATTACTGCACGCAAAATTGGATCTTGATAAATCCGGCCCCTAGACTTTTAAATGGGAACTTTCTGACAATGGACACCCTCAGGCATCCTGTCCAGGTTTGACCTGGATTTAATCAAAAGAATTTCTTACCCAGTGCAAAGGAAGCCAATGGCTTCCCAGGTGCAGCTTTTGTTTGTTTTTTTATTTCTGCCAGAGAAGCAGCTTTTGGAACAGGCCATGAGAAGTCAAGATACAAAAAGGGATACCCAAACTTAATTCATACCAACATTGGAGAACCAAAAGACAAAAGAAAACTCCATCGAATTATAAATTTTAATTATTTAATGTAGCCTAGTTTCCGTCCTCAACAGAACAAAAATATTGTGGCTCAATACAAAGGAAGAGAGGAATTGTGTTCCTCTTTCAAACATTTCGAAGACATACCTGATTATTCTGTTAACTGGCTCATGACTTACTGTATTCTTCCTCTAATGACTGAGAATGATTTAAAGGAGAGGCAACAACCCTCCAGTAAATTAAAGGAAAATTATCAAGATTTTTTTTCCAAACGAGTTTTACACATCATTTTTCTTTTTGCATTAAGACACCGTTTAGGAGAATAAAATATTGGCACACCAATGGCTGCAATCCTGTTGTTTGCATTTGATAATAGCTCAATAAAAATACTCATGCCTGTTAAAATCCATCGCCTTTTATTGTGTATACAAATCTAATGCTAAATGTATTTTATGATGTCTGTTAGGGAACATTAGAGAACAAACAGCTTAATGAAAAAAAGGAACACAGCAGAAATGTCAGAGGAAGCTGTGGAGAAGTCCAAAGGAGGGTAAGATTTAAATTAATATCCCGATGGAAGGTCAGCCAGTGGATAGAGCTCAGAAAACCTCACTGAGCTCTGTTCACTCCATCGAATAAACACACTTTAGAGGAAGGATGAACTGCAGACCAACCTGAGCATAGCTGTCGAGCTAAACTGAAAGCCCAGGCAGGGAGCTGTCTCCTACTTGAATTATTGCATGGTTAACACGTCACTTGTGACCTGGAAAGGCTGCAAGTTTTCAGGTCTGACTCCCACACACTAGCACTAATTGCCACTGAGTAAGACTCACCCTGGCAGCCCACTACCCCTGAATAAATCAATTAGATGCAGAGGACACATTTTATTTGAATGTACGAAGTTGCATTGAAATATAATGATGATTTTAATCATTAATCAGGGAGGTCGCCAAGAAACCCACATTAACTCTATAAAAGCGTTAGGGATTTTACAGCCAAGGTGGAAAAATCTGTGGAAAGGATAATTGTTAGTCTTCCTTTCATAGAACTGGGACAAGAAAAGCACTTGTTGTGAAATTCATAAGACATCCCTTTGTATTATACCACAAATCATCCAAGGACAGGGAAAACACAAAAATTCTCAATATTTCATTTAGCTGTTACACACCATTCATGCACCTCCACAATATGCTTAAAGATAGATTTTTTCTATATGCATAGGGTTTCCAGCACACCCAATGATTGTATTACCTTCTCAGAATTCCATGAAGTACTGAATGAAAAAGTATTTAGCCAATTAGCTTTTGAAACACTTGTTTATTTAAGTTGGTTATGAGGTGTTTACTTATATTACAGTAAGTAAACTCCTGCAGGACTATGAGCTCCGAGCATCAAGATTAGGTACAGTGTCAACAGTTTCTGTGTTATTTCATCATTATTTCTGTGGTTAGAAGAAGACAAAATGTGAAAATATTCAAGGAGATGTAAGTTTTATTTCAATGTATTGAGTGTAAAAGAAATGCACTAAATATAAAGATTTTAATGTATCTACTTAAACATTTACTTCATTCTATTTAAAACTGAATCTTCTGTTATATACAGCCCAGTGCTATGAATGAGATACCTAGAATAACAAAAATGTGCAAACATAAAAAAGATAATCCAGAAAGTGGAAGCAGGTGTAGGAAAAGGGCTGCTTCGCATTAACAATAATGTGCAGATATGAGGACCTGGAATGTGTTAGCAGGAAGGATCCTTTGGTTCAAGGAGGACAGCAGATAGGAGCGTTAGTCATGTTTTTAATATACTTTTTTAAAAAAAACTGGCAAAATAGAGAGGGATCATTAAAGGCTGGGTGGTCTTACTATCAAATGAAAGATAAACACAGCTACTTTGACCATATTATAAGGTGGATTGTTTGGTATAGAGAAAAAAAAAAGAGCTGCATTAAACATTATTGTTTGCAATTCACTGCATCTGTTACAAAACAAGCAGAGCATATTTTACATCTGTATAAACATCACTTTGATATATGTCAACTGACAAGTTACAATTAAAATATCACAAAAGTCTTCCTACAGCACAAATTAAATGCTTGAAACAAGATACGGCATGGCTGCACACATCTGCAAATGCTGCCTGGAATACATCTGTCTAATGTAAATATACCAATGCGGTCAAGCCTCGTCAAACCGCATTAGGATTACCTGTTACACAAACAGTTTCAAAGAGAAGAAGCATTAAGCGGACAAATGTGGCTTTAATTTTAAACGAATGGCACTCAAAGGAAAACAAACATCTTCCAAGTCCAATTTTTCAACCAAAAGACGGCCTCCAAGCTGGGAAAACAATGTCAGCAAAACAAGGTTGGCGATACACATTGTGATAGCTTGTTTTTTTGTTTTAGCATGTGGTGCGAATGGAATATTTATCTTGTGATCATTTTACTTTAATCTATCTCTAGGGAATAAAAGCAGTAGCTCTTTGAGTTTTAAGCCATAAAAAGACTTAAACGTTGTGGGTGCTTTTAGATGCTAACAGTGAACATCTGGGGCCAACCATTGGTGTTCCTTTTTTGTCTATCTCCTGTGCATTTCATGTGATCTCATAGTTGCCTGGCCCACAGAGGAAAGTAAATGGAGACGAAACAAAACTCCTTATTCACTCCCGCATCTTAGAAGTAAATCATTTGAAGTCCATTAATGCTGGTACTGTCTGAAGAACAATGCAATGCTCAGCTTTACAAAAATGCGTATGATCCCTTCATCACAAACCTCGAGACCGATTGTCTTGAATATTGACAAATGTTTTACACAGATATTCCTGAAGGGTAATTTTCTCTTAATATACTGCTCTACAAAATAACAAAATAAAAACATATCCTTGGATAAACTTTAGACATATCAGAGGCAGACACCAGCGGAACATCAATAGTTATCCAGCTAAGATTCCGGTTCTTTAAATATGAATTTATTACATACTGTTTAATAAATAAGTGTTTTTAATTAAGAGTAATTTAATTTGAATATAATCTATTGGAGACATCCATGTTTGTCAAGGAACACTACTGCCACCTACAGGTTTGTGACGTCATGGTGCGGTATCGGCTGTTGATCACAACATGCTGTTATCCAAGTCATCTTGAAAACATTCAGTTTATCTCAATTCAGTTTATTTTTTATAGCGCCAATTCACAACACATGTCATCTCAAGGCACTTCACAGTTCTCCAGATCATACAGTAAAATTTATTAAAAGTTTTCTATCTAAGGAAAACCAGTTGATTGCATAGACTCATTGACTCAAAGGCAATCTCTCACATTAAGCATGCTTGTAGTGAAAGTGGAGAGGAAAAACTCCCTTTTAACAGGAAGAACCCTCAAGCAGAACAAGACTCAGTGTTAGTGGCCATCTGCTGAGGCCGACTGGGGTTCAAGGAGACAGAAGCAGAGATACAAAAGGCAATCTATTCACTAGTTCACTAATCTATTATAGAACAACAGAAGTAGTATATTGGATGGATAACACTGTATTGTTGATTTTTCTAAAGATTTAGAGTCACTACTTGTCTAGCATACAGTTATTTGGAAATGTATATGTTAGAGATTTCAGGTATTGATTAAAGCAATAATCTAAAGTTGATTCATCTTCAATCAGCTAACAATTAATCGAAAATGGACTGTTGTGTATCAGTCTCTACTTTTTTACTGCCTAAAAATTGTTGACTGAGTTTATATAGATGCTATTTGTAGCGAATTATTACCTAAACTAATGACCAGATACAGTTTATAGAGAAGAAATGTATTATTCTCTACAAAAGGCCCGTCCCTGAAGTGAAGCGGTATGACAGTCTGCCATCTTGAAAGTACAGACTTTAGTGAGAGATAAAAAACACTTAAGTGTGGAATAACAACACATTTCCTTTTGCTCATTGTTCAGTGCACTTCTGCAGCAAAAAGCAGGACCATGGATATGCAGCAGCAGCAAAATAAATTGTTTCATTATCCCTAAGAAAATTAAAACTTTTATTGGGTTATGGTAACGAGAGGATCCAGTGCAGAACAGGGGAAATGAAAGGAATATACTGAGGCAGAGGCATATAATAAGAGGCAATAGGTTACAGATAAGGAAAAGGGAGACTAGAAATAACTTAAAGACCTAAAATAATTACATTTTATTTATAAGAAATTTATTTTATTAGAACATTTATTTTTATAACAAAGAAACACTCTAGAGAAAGCTACTGGTTTAATAGGAGTGCCTTCTATTTGCAGAAAATATATAAAGTTTTCTACAATTGAGGAGTGAGAAATGTCACAACTCTGGACATTAGGTGCCATCACAGAAATGCGAGCTGGACATTGATGATGGGACACATTATCCAGAGTCTTACCCATTAAAAGTAAGAATATATATATTTTTTATGTATAAATTGAAGTGCAACATGTTAGCATGCATTAGTATTGCCATGATGTAATATTTATATATTATATTATCAGTAGCTTGTAACATAATTTATATTAAAAAAAAAATCTGTGTCACAATGGGTTGGGGGTTTGACATAACCCAAATGCAGAAACAAAAGCTTGAGGTGGTTACTTAAAGGTTTAATAACAAAAGTGCAACAGAAGCAAAAATCCAAAACTTAAAGGGATAGTTCGGGATTTTTGACATGAATCTGTATGGCATCCCCATCACCAGTGTCATGCATCACCAGTGTCAGCGAGCTCAACAACAGCCAGATGCATGTCTCGCTCCGCCTAGCTAGGAGCTAGGCGGAGCGAGACATGCATCTGGCTGTTGTCAGGTTAGTAGGCCCTAGCTGTCAGAATGACGGCGCGCACTGATACGAACAGAGAGAAAATAGGACCAAGTGATAACGACGTGTGACTTTTTCCACTACAATGTTTTTGGGATGCAAAAATATCGCTCTTTTGAACACATAATGTTTTGGGAAGAGAAACGTTTTATTTCGTTGGGTCTAGCAAACCTGCCGGACTACTTTCGGCTTGACCAAAGCTGGACGAGAACTCTGCTCACAGGATGCTGCCAGGGGTAAGTCAGTGTGATTGCATGACACTGGTGATGGGGATGCCATACAGATTCATGTCAAAAATCCCGAACTATCCCTTTAAATCCACAGAAATACACAAAAACTGAGAACCAGGAATACTTACAAAAAGGGGGCAAAGAAATGACGTCAAACAAGCAAAGAGTGACTGAACAGGAGGACAATACATGGGACAAAGAAACAAAGACCAGGCTAATTAGTAGATTGGGAGCAGGTGTGAACAGAGGAGGCAAGAAGGGAGCTAGGGAAAAGGAGACTGACACAGGAGGGCAAACAAGAAATATCTAAGAAGTGAAATAAAATCAAAAGTAACTAGAACACAAAAATGAAAATAAGACCAATGAACACTCAGAGATAAAACTTTAACAGAACCAAAACCATGACATTCCGCTTTATTGGTTGGCCCAGTAGCTTTTTCACTTGGCAGAAAAAAACTTTTTTTTATCCTACCTAATGGGAGTAATTTACCAGTACTGTCATGTTAGAACATTGCAATTGAAGGTAAGTTGATGTAACATTTCTAATTCAGGGAGAGCAACTTTGAGTTGGGATTACTTCATGAAGAGTTTTCAAGCCAGTTTAAAAGCTAATTTTGTTACTGTTTGCAGTGCCATGTTGATGAAGGCTTTGGTGTGGGCCGATCAGGACCACATAATTCCTGCACATTAAAATAAATCCCTGTTTTAGAGATTAAGCTCCTACATTCAATGAGTGAATGAGAGCTTGTTACATCAACTCAGTCATGCAAGTCTCCTCTAAAACCTTTCATAAACTGAGCTTTATGATTGCTATTCAAGCTAACCTTATTAACTATTTCCTAGCCTTTAACTTAGATCAACTTTCATGCATTTTTTTGGAAAAGTGTTTTCGCTTTTAAGGTTCGGGGCCAAAATACAGATACATAGTTTTATACACCAAACTGACTCAGAACAGCTTCAGCAAGATCAATCTTTGTAAACTGAAGCTGAACCATAAAAATGTCCTAATGCACAAATCTTTTCGTTTATGGGAAAGAGTATTGGTTATATATGCAGTAAAACAGCAATCTGAGAAGATTTCATCGAATGCATTCAGTTGAGTTATGCAACCTTTCTCCTTTCCAGTATTGTTTTGTTTTCAATTATAAAAATTATGTTTTTTTTTTGTTTTTTTTGTACAGTCGGCTAACCGCAAAGGAGGTACAAGAGAGGGGAATGGGTCATAAAAGCACACCCCAACTTTGCTTTTTTTTTTTATAAAAAATTCAACCCTAACAAATGTTCAACTGTGTTTATGATTTTTTATTGTCAGATTACAATAAAAAAGTAGACAGGGAATAATCAAATGTGCTTCAACAAAAACATAATAAAACGCCCCTCTGTGTTATTGAATCATATTATGTATTGAAATACTGTACATCCTAAACCAAACCAAAACCTGAATCAGAGACGCCGAGACACTCCTGAAAATCTATAAATTCTGCCTCATAGCTGTTGTAACTAATTCCAGTTATTTCTCTAAAATGTATGGCAGTCTTTGCATTGTACACAAGATCCTGCAAAAGAAATGATACAAATAACGTAAAAGTGATATCCAAATTTAATTTAGATTAAGAGACATTAATGTGGAGTTGCAGGCAGTTAAATACAATATTAGAGCAGGTAAAAGACAGATAGCCTACATGAAGTAAATATAAAGCTAAAAGCTATTCTAAAATATATTTAGTATATGACTCCAGATCACTCAGTTTACATAATATAACCAAGTATTAAGTTCAAAGCAAAATTGAGAACAAAACAAATATGGGGCTAAAAAGGAAATCTGATCTTGAAATACGTTGTGGGCTGCAGGCGCCGTTTCCCATGGCAACAGCTTTTGTCTGATTTAGATGATGTGCTGAGAGAGATAGAGATAATCAATGGAGATTGTTAAATGTTTAGTCTTTAATGGCTTATAGAGAGAGCACATTTGGCTATGGATCTCTGAAGTTGTCATCTTAAAGAAAAAACAGAATCAGAAATCCTTTTTGACATTATGAAAATTATGTTAGCATATTTGTTAACTTTCTGAGGCATGTCAGGAGGTGGATCGCTTATAGTGGTTGAAAGTAATCCTAGAGAGAAGTTTAAAAATATGTACATAGCAACGAGGTGTCCTAGTGGTTAAGGCATTGTGCTTGGAATCCAGAGGTTCTGAATTTAAGCCCCAATGCCACAGCCTTCACTCTGGGTCGCTGAGCAAAGACCCTTAACCCCACACTGCTCCCCGGGTGCCACACAATGGCAGCCCACTGCTCCTCAAGGGATGGGTTGAATGCAGAGAGTTCATTTCAGTGCTCTGTATTTGTGACAGTTCATTGACTATAAAACGCTGGGGAAAAAAATAATATATATATATATATATATATATATATATATATATATATATATATATATATATATATATATATATATATATATATATACACACTTTGTATGTAAGAAACATTCAAAGGCTTGTCAGTTAATTTATTTATGGACCAGGGAATAAAGGGTCTTTCTTGCTTCTGCAGTGTTTGTTACCTTGAACTGGCTAAGCTAGCACCAGTCTGTCAAAAGCTTTTTGTAAAACAGCATAATAGTCTTTAATTCAAATTTGAAAAATGCCAGGAAAACACACATGCATTAGGTTATAGCTTTGAAAGTCAGGTTTGGTTGTTGAATAGCTGCTATAAAGGCTATTTATTGTCTCTTTGTTAACTTAGATTAAAGCTCCTTGGCTTTGCTTCCACTCTGGAAAAGTTTAACATCTCAAGCCATTACTTATTTCATAAAGTGATCATGCAGTTGTTTTTTTACTTTTTAAAAACAAAAACTAAAGAGAAAAGAAAGGCACACTTTGTAAGAGGACTGCAGGAAACAGACAGGAGGCCTTTTGCCAGATCTTTCTAGCGCAATTGCTTGGAATTTCCCATTTTAAATGAAGGACCTGAGATATTGTCAGTCTGCATTGGCACTGTGCATTTTGTTGTGCAGTAGGCCTGTGTTTTCAGGTTAATCTGATCTGCAGTTTCGGTTTAGCTCTATATTAGAGGCTAGTGTACAAGAGGATGAATTGCACTGTCAAGCAGCCCTCGGGGGGAAAAAACAAACTTCCTCTGCTATTTCTGCTTTGGGCTCTTTGAACTTAATAAAGCTCCAAGTAGCAATAGATCATTTCATGTGGGATTGCTACTGTCTGGGTAAAGTAGCAGCCAATGAAATAATGGCCCCACCGCTGTGGTGCCAGCATAAAGAAATGACAAAGACTCCAAGATAGGTGTCGAAACGTCTTCAAGAGCGAAAGTCAAGTAGTCTTCCAATATAAGCCTGTTTTGTATCTGGCCCCACCCTGTTTCCCTTGTTTGCCCTATTAAATCATTAAAAATAGGATTCTAGAATAAAAAGGCAATAGGGTAAAAACACGATTATGAAATAAAAGCTCACTTTTTAAGAATTGCATTTTTTTTTAAATGCCATGATTAAAGAAAAGCACCCCATTTTTATTTTTGAAGAACAATTAAAAAGTTTTTATTTTAGCACTTTTTTAAAGAGCAAGAGATATATTTTATATTAATAAACTTAGATATGTATTTGTATCTTTTTTTCACAAAACTGTTTTAGTATTTTTCTCGATATTTCTAGAAAGTACCTTCATTTTATAAATAATTATTTATAATTATTTATTTTATGTTTTTTTTATCTACCCTGCTGGTTTAATCGGAGAACAAGGTAGTTTCAGTGACGGGGTTTTATGGTACGGAAAGGGGCCGGCAGCTAGCTCTGGTGGTTTTAGGGAGGAACTGGAACGGGGAGGAAGGGTCCTTTCCATTCAGCTTGACACAGTATGGATTTTGTTTCCATCCTAATGGAATTGCAGAAATATTTGAGGGGAATCCCATTACGTAGCAATTGGAGTGCTGTAATAATGTACTCACAGTCATTTTCCCACTGCGGTTGGCCTCTTCTCGCTCTACCAGGGCCTTCAGGAAGTTATCATTGAGCTCTTTTCCTGCACTTGCAAGTGTCCTGGAAAAGACAACACTTGAACGGCTTGAAATGTTTCTATAAACGTAGAAAATGTTACATGAAGATATACAGGTTCTATATTTATGGGATTTTTTCACATTTTAAAACCCTCAAAGTTCTCTGCTCTACCTCTGTTCAAACCTCATTAATCAACTAAATGTCACAAAAAATATTGTCCCTCTAAATGTTTTAAGTGAAAATGATTTTCCTGTCTAACTTTGTTAACTACATGCATCTTAATAGGAAGCGGTTAAACTCTCAACACAAAATACAATTTTCCAGTTAAAGTTTTATTATAATTTTCTTATCAACAGTATTATAAATCTAACACTACAGACCACTTGACTATGTGACCGTTTTCTACACCTAGTTCAAACTGTCTCCATAGAAACAGGGATTTTGGCGGACACTAAAGCATTCACACCTGAAAAAACACTGGCACTTATTTGAACAGTTCACACTGCAGTACGAGCAACAGAACTCTGGCATGCTGCCATGGTGGACAGTACACAACATTCATCAGATTCACAGCAAGCAGACATGTTCATGGCTGTAAACAGGTTCCTGATGATTTCTCAGCACTGGTCAAGAGTGAAGAAAAAAGGTAAAAACAAAGGTCATTTACTATGTTAAAGCATAAGTGCACAAGTCCGAAATATAAGAAAGAAAAAAGGATCAGGAAGTGTTTGCAAACTGTACAGTTATGTTAATATGGTGAAGACATTTTTCTCAAGCATTTGGCTCCATGATAGCTTTAAGGTGGTATTTCACTAAAAAGATCAATGCAAGGTTTATGACCCATGAACTGCTGGACAGAGTTTCATGCAAAAAATACAATAAAAAAAAAAGCTGAAATGAGGCATAAGGGAAACTTTGTAATGAGATGTGCCTAAACTACTTAGTTACTCCTTTTATTGAAGAAGGGCAGCAGCCATACAGTAATCAGGGCTTCAGCTGGATGATATAGCGTTATGACTGACAACAGTCAAAGCCTTCCCTCTTGCTAGCCAAATTAAAAAAACACTTTATTAATCTAAACAGGAAATGAAATGTTTTAGTATTTCATGGGCAATTTTGTTGTTGTTTAATAGTCTCCTGAAGAGGATAGAATTATGTGTGAAATCACCTACTGAGGTTTGAGAAGAGTTTCTAGATTGGAGACAGCCCTCTTTATTAGGTTGTTGAGCTTTTCTTTAGGTCATTAACTCTGTTGCTGTTATCCAAGCAGATAAAGGGATCAGTCTCTCAAAAAACTAATCGGAGATATGCAGCACCCTTCTGCAACAGACATAAGTTTCCTTAAAAAGTAGAGTCTCTCTGTCCCTTATTGAAGTGACCTCACAGTTGTGTCAACAGACAAGTTTGTTGTCTAAGTGAACACCAAGGTATCCATATACCTTGTATAGGAATTCCCATATAAAATTCCCTAATATATCAAAGTGACAAACACTCTATTCACACAACACTTGTTAGAGAATATCCACCAAGCCTCTTGTTGAGATAGAGACAAAGCACAACCAAGAGCATTTAAAACCTGCTTCTAGATTGGGAAGTTTGAAGCCACTCTCATTGACACCTCAAACCAGTTAAAAACAGCCATGTTTGTAGAGTGTTCACCTAAATATAGGGTGACCAGATGTCAAGATTTGAGCTGGACAGTCCTGCATTTTCCCCTTCCGTACCCCTATCCCACAAAACTGTGAGAAATATAAGAGTTTTGATATGATTGGAAAAAAAAACCACCACATCAAAACGTAACCTTTTAAAGAGCAACATGAGGAATTTATTCTTGTATCTACAATTTGTACAATTTATGGATATGGATATTGGGGACATAGCTACTGTTACAGAGCTGGGGCAGTGCCAGACATTATTACCAACCTGCTCGAAATACTGAACAGGTAAAAGATTTTTAAAAAATATAATTAAATGTTTAACGAAAAAACAACAGGAACAAAGACTGACAAACACTTCATAACTGAACTTTAAGTGAAGTTTGCCAGAGTTACTTTTAAATCTGATACAAGGGGAGTGAAAAGTAAAGCAAAAACATAGAAATGAGTTACAAAAAAGGGTTGTCCCTCGCATCTTGGTTGTCCCACGTTTAAAAAACTATTCCGTTTATTGAAAGCTACACTTTTCTGACTTAAGCATTTTTTTTTTTTTTTTTTTACTATTGAAAATTCTTTACTTTTGTGGCAGCATTACCACTGTCAACATAGACTGGGCATACTGTAGGTATTACAATGCCTGTTAAGGGCTGGTTATATACTCCTCGCAGTGAGCTTGACGCAGACATTTTTGATTTATGCTCAATATTGAAGCGTGGCCTGCGCTATACGCTGTGGGTCTAGATACGGCCGAGGCGGTGAGGAAGTTGGGGCAAGTTTGTCTGACAACGGAGGGACATGACAGCGAAAAAGAGCAGGGATCTAAGAGGAAAAAGGGTCCCAGCGTTTTTGCACACCTCGCTCTTCTAGCTCGTCGATCTTCACCAGTCATTTCCGCAATGGCAGTCATACAAACAAAACAAGCCGGCCTCCTGTCTGCAGTCACCTGCAATTTGGGAGAGGTGCAGCAGAGTGTCTGGGGAAAGGGGGCGGGGACGTCTTTTTGTTCACTGCGACACCTCGCAGATGACCTAGTTTCGAAGTATAAATCAGCCTTTATAGCTCCTCAGGCTGTGGGTGCTTTCATCTGTACAGTCAACTGTTTCTGTGTAGCCAAAGATATGACTCTCACTCCCAGTGCGAACAACAACACTGAGGTGCTCAATAGTAACATCCAACACCTCTCTTAGTGGGTAACTCCAGATTAGAAGAAACCCAATCCCGAGCCCCGAACTGGTGGAAGTGAGTCAAATTCTGTTCCCTCCTGCCCCTTTCTTGCCAGGGAAGAGGAATTTCATGTCTGAAAAGCCAGACTGTAACACTGAGAATAGCAGGTCCAGTGCCCCATCCTCATCTGCCCCCCAGTTTACACAGCACCCAACCCTAATGTCCCTCTCCACAGGTGGTGGGCCCATGTGGAGGAGACCTCCTCGAGGCTCTTCCACCTGGTGTTTGTTGACAAGCTCCTTGAAGCCAGTTTACCATGTGAGACAGTAGAGGCCAAGATGTGAACAACATAGTCCCAGATCATTGGGGCTGATATGCCTCTATCGTGTTGAGGTGACTTTTATTTGAAAGAAACATCAAAAGGAAATGATAAACACTTTGAAAATTCAAAATGTCAACTGGAAAAAAATGACAATGCAAAAATAGCATGAAGCCATGACATAAACCAAAAAGAAAAATGGAATTATGGGCATAATTGATTGTCCTAAAATGGTATTTAAAAAAAAAGGTTGATTTTAACTTTTAAAGGCTCTGGGATCCAAACATAAAAAAACTGAGATATTAAGACATCAGTAAACAACAAGCTTTGTCTTCACTGATGTCCAAATATCTATTCATTTCCAATTCATGATGTTCCAAAAGTTTCATTTAAAACACCGAAACACATAATTTAGCCTGATGAAAGGAAAGGAGACGTATGCTTGAATCATGACATTTCCCCAAATTTTGTAATTTATACTTTATGTCTGGCCTTAGCCTCATTGTGAGAGTGTTAGAGGAATCACACAGTGGTAAAAAATGCAGGGGTGGCACATATTTGGAGGCCAAAACCTCACTTCATCTTGTGAGTGAGTGAAGGATTGCTGCTGGGTCACAGGGGCCGAGGCCCCAAAGTAAACACAGGTGTTGAGGGGCTAAGTCACTGGGGCTACCCCATCCAGTAGCAAAGGCAACACACAGCCACAGAGAGCAAATCAGTCTTCCTTATAAACAAGTGGAGTTTTCCGTCACTTAACACATTTCTTATCAAGCCTCATTTAGGACGGATAATAAGAAAGTTAGGATGAAATGATGGTTATTAGTTCCTAATGGCATGGCATTAAGCTTACCATGATGGTGTCCAGCCTTTAAGGTTTCTTGTTTTCACATTGAGGTCATGTGGGTGGGCAACATCATTAGGAAAAATGTGAATAAACTGAGGTGAGAGTTGAGCAGACATCCCGGCCTACTGAAAACAACTGTTGCTCTCAGCATTTTTTAGACAGCACTTATCATAGTGGCCACTGATGTTGTTCTACTTTGGCTTAAGAGATTTTAATGATTTTACATATTGTAGACAGACCCTTTATCTTTCTGAGCATCTATTGCATGTGTTCCCAAGAGTCTGGTCCCATATGTTGGTTAAAGTGTCCCCATAGGGGTCAGGAGCAATTATTTTATTTAGAACTGGTTTGCAGCTTTCCTTAACTTGCTGCTGTTTTTTTTTTTTACTGCAGCATTTTAACTGCTAAGGTTTTATGTGTTTGTGTATTAGGATAATATATGTGTTTGCAGCAGAGGTGATATACAGTTGAATAATACAGATACTTACCCTCCCCGTTAGGATATCATAAAATCTTTGATCAAATATGCATTGTTAGACTTCATAAAGGTAGTCATTAAACTGCATTAAATGTGTAGTGAATTGGGCTTAATTTCATTGGTATGTTGCACATTAATAAGCTGTTAAGCCTGCTCATGGATGTGATCTCCCCTCTGCTCTGGTGCTGCAGGACACTTCCAGTCAGTCTCTATGAGAAATCCCCATTAAGACCTAAGCCTCTGTGCATTGAAGCAAACAGCGAAAAAATTAGGACCCTGATTGCAAAACTCTGTCACTTCCAGCGAGGTTAATCCTCTTATGGGGTCTATGGAGCAGGGGCAGACCGATGAAGGAGCATGAAGCTGACTGCTTGATGCTGATCAACAGAACATGTTAAAAGATTTTTGTCAGTCAGTTGGGAGACAGCAGAGGAAAGTTTTTGCTCTTGAAACTCAGAGAGGAAAAAGCAATCATTCAGTCAGAACAGACATCTTCTGCTAAACTCTTCTCATTGTTTCTGGAGTTTATTAGTGCAGCTATTTTCATCCATTGCAGAAAGGTGTTTTATCAATTTCAGCATTTTTAATTGTAATGCATTACTTTTGGATTTGATTTACACTATTGAGCGTCCTCTGACCAGCAGCCACCACTGTTTTTAGTGGGTCTTGAATGTGCAGTGCGTTTGCACTTTGCTGGCCTTTATTTTGTGTGATTACAGCATTTTTCCTTCACATGCATCAAATGCATGCATGTATCACCTATGGGAGGTTTGACAAAAATATTATACTAGTTACACCTAATGCTGACAACATTGGTACTCCTCAAACACATTGATAAAAACTGTAAATAATGCACCTGTTTTATTTATTCACGTTTATTCGTGTTTGGTTTTTTTTATGTAAAAAGCTAAGAAAAAGTAGCAAATATAGTCAAATGTTTCCTTTGCTTTCCTTTCTGGGTCTATGTTCCAGATTAAGGTTCATGCATTGCTTTGTGCACCTCTGTTGGGGGTGAACAGCTGTTGGTGCTTTGCGGCTGTTTTCTGAGTGTGTTTACATGCGCATAAACACACCACTCCACTTCATTACAAAACCTGAGGCCTTTTTCCTGGGCCTAAAATGACATTTTTAAACTATTTACTCCTACCAATAATTACGCCAACAGTTTTGTGGTAACATACTCTAATACACTTTTTCGTAGTTGTGTGTGTAGAGATGTGCAGAAAAATTACAATAATCGTGGCAAAGGATAAATTATTTCATGGATACTATATAACTAAAAAAAATGCCAAGGAAAACCCAACACATTCAGAGCCCAAAAAACTTGCTTTGAATAAATATTTGGATTTCTACTTTTTTAAACTTTACATGTAAGTACTTAAATTAAACCTTGGTTAGCTTTATGTGGTTAATGGTCTCAAGCAAACTTTGGATTTGAATACACAAAGAAGTGCTTATGTACTTTAGAGAAGTTTCCATCTCTTCATGACGTTTCTAAAGTATTAACACATGTCTCTTTAATTATAGTAAAAAAAAATAAAATAAAAAACTTTCTAAAAACAGACAAGAATACCTAACTATATGCCCCTTTTCTCCATTGTCCCTTTTTTCTTTTTGGAACCAAACTGAAAAGATTAATCCTGATATATCTGTTTGCAGCTCTGATGGTAATCCTAACAACAGGACAATTGATTTCCTGCTAAATTATCTGCTAAAGATTTTTAAAGCCCAATTAAAATTTTAAATTCACATGAGGTATATATGGATGGGGATTCTGGTTTGTCATAAACAGGAATGACATAGATACTGATTATGATATTATTGCTAATAACATTGTCAAGGGTTAATTTCTTCTAAAAGATTAATAATGTCTCCTTCACATTCAAGATAAATTGGAGAACACTCACTGTTAAAGTGAAAGAAAAACATTTTAAAATTTCACCTCAATTTAATTTTTTTTACTTTAACTTTTAATTTGGCGGTCAAAAACAAAACAGACATGTGACTTTGTTAGGTGATTTTTTTTTTTACCATCCATCCATCCATCCATCCATCCATCCATCCATCCATCCATCCATCCATCCATCCATCCATCCATCCATCCATCCATCCATCCATCCATCCATCCATCCATCCATCCTCTAAAAATTTGAAATTGAGTTTTGAAACAAATGTCCAGTTGGGAAACCCAAAAACAAATGTCTAGCTCGTTTTCAGGTATCAAAATAATTTCACAGGCCAGAGAGGATTAGAAGTCTAGCGTTACCCTTTCTCAAAATATGCCCCACTACCCCTTTAAAAGCAGTTAATACTTTACATGTAGTGGACATATGTTTAAATAATTGGATTTTCTGGCATTTTTTGCTCCAAAAGAGGCAAAAAAAGAAGGTTTGTATTTTTATCCAGCAATCCAGACGAATTGAGGACAGCTGTGCATTTGTTTTATGGAAACAAACTGCTGGAATTAGCAAATATTTTGTTATGATAGAGAACAAATAAAAAGCAGAAACCCCTGTTAAATTAATCACTTTTTGCAATAATTTTTTCAAACAAACACCAGCTGCAGTAATCTTAGTTGTCTGGCTCTTAAACCCCTGTCCAAACTACTTTACTGTATGTGTCACGTTCCCTCGGAATGCAGCTTTCATTACACCCAGGACCCCGGTTGCTCAATGTAAAAAAAGGGGGTGGGGGACTTATTTCTTTTACATCTTTAGGAATATTTTTAGTATATTTACCGACCTTCTGAGGACCAACAGGCCCTTATGGGGACGGAGGACTGGTCCTAATGTGGCGAACCCACCTTTTTAACCAGTAAATTTTTAGTACTACTTATACTCAATCTGTAACATTTATCCAACTAAGAGTCACCAACTGACAGCAGGGCCAGTTTCTTTTCTCTTTGCTTAAGTCAATGACAGGCCCTCTGAGGAGGAACAGCTCCGACAGGGAATGCTGAAGAAATCTGATATTGTGCAGCATGTTAAAACAGTGCACTTCTATCAAGTAACCTCGACCAAATATGATCTGAGTGAGTAACTTTTTTCTATCTGAATCACACATTTTATAATTTGTAACAGCAAATAGTGCCCAATATAATTAATTGAATGCCATTAAAAGGTTCTCTGAGCAAAGAGGGGCTAACATTCCTCCTTGATTCACAGCCCTTCTTCTGCAAATAAATATTCAACAACTGGACGACGAGTGTTTTCTGTGAGTGTTTCATTTCAAGACAGGGAACAGATGTTGCACTTTGCAATAATTCCTTATTCAACTCAGCAGATTAACAGAATGAAGCTTTCATTAACCTGCAACTTCGACAATGCAGCAGATGGGAGCTCTTAGTAAAACAGATTTCTTAAGAAGCAACACGTACTGCGGCAGACGCTTTTTTTCCCCCAGAATGCTTGGGAAAATGAATCTTATGAAAAATATTATCTTGGGCTGGTGGATGTCGAGGGAAATTCCAAACAGCATGACAATTTACTTTATTTTGGGCTTTTTTTTTATAAAGCCCTCTGTCACCTCTGATTACAATGAGCTGAATGTATAGGTTACACATTTGGTTGACGAGATATTCTACCTGAGCTTTCCTGGTGCTCTGCGGCTACCATGGTTTATGGGTTTTGCAGGTGGCACATCCTGTGTTACAGGCTTTAGATGTTGGTTTTCAGTACGGATTAAAGTAATTCTTGTCTTCTTTTACATGCAGAGTTCGTGTGACAAAAGCCAAGCTAGATGTTTTGCATTTTGTGTGAAAGTCCTCTCAATGTGTCTAATTAACACTGGAGATTTGTGTTTAAATTTGAAGTCTTCTGTATAGAAGTAACCTTTAAGCTCACAAAAAAAAGAAAATTAGACTCAGTGCAAACCCTAAGACTACAGCATGAGCTCTTGTGTGAGAATGACTGTCTGCCGTGCACATGTCAGCAGTGTGGTTTCTTCCTCATCAGTTTATTAGCTTACATTGTAATCCAAAGCAACTCATATGAAATCATTTAGCAGTATTTTTAAAGCCATTTCAGCTGCTGATTAGAGAAGAATTTCATCCGAGGAACAACATTGTTACAGGTCCACTTCTTAGCTCCTGTTATACACGGGTGCAGCTGTTCAGCAGGCTCAATTCAGCCGTTTCCCAAAACCTCAAGCACAGATTCCAAAAAAATTAAAACAATTAGTCATTAGAAGACCTTGGGCAGCAGATCCTGCTCCTGCAGGCTGTCACAACCTTCATAAACCTACAATGTGGACATGTACAAATATAAAGATGAAAGTTCTGCCTATTAGCCTGATAGAAACTGAGTGAAGGCAAAGTATGTCAGGGTTTAACCCTTTTTGGAAACTCAGAGCCACAAAACTTTATTTAAATCAAAGTGCTGACTTTATAAAATCCAAAAAAAAAATAAAAATAAAATGGAAATATTACGTTCATGACTGGGTCTTACAAAAACTATTTTGTGTTTACAAAAAAATAAAACATCTTGAGCATTTACAAAATAGTTTTAGATTAACAAAAACAAGACTTAGTAAATGGATTCAAATGCTTTACAAATAAAAGTCTGAAAGGTTGATATTCATTTAAGCTGAGTCTCTTCTTCTTCAAACTCCCCCAGTGCAACCGGCTGCCTTCAGATATTCACAATTAGTAAACCAGTCTGCATGTGTGAAATTTAATCTCAACAGCATATGCCTCAAGTAGCTAACTATAACAACTTTTTTAATGTACATAAGTAGGTTTTTTGGTAGTTATTTTACTTACCGGTAATCTTTATTTTTTTTATGGACTTGTTAGTTTTACTCCCTACATTTGAACACACATACTTGTCCTTTCTACTCCTTAATTTCTCATGACTCCTTACTTCTATACATATTGATAATGACTTGACATAACAGCTGCAACATAACAGAGAAAAAAGCAAGGGCGCAAAGAGAACCTGCCTAGTCGGAGCCTAAGTTGTTTAAAAAAACATTGATAGCTGTGTGGATGATGTCAAAGGGGCTGGGAAACATTGCTGTTCATGGATCATATTCGGAGGAGCAAGACATTCCCCATTCAGCGCCGCTTTATTAGATTTTAAATTCCACTTCAGAGGTGGAAAACCCTTTCACTGCCATGATGGAACCCGGTATTGGCTGTGTCATGCAGTGGGGTGCTATACTTTAGCAAGGGAAGAAAGGTTGTTCAAAAACGATGATAACAATGTAGATGAATAAAAACAAAGGAAAGTTCTAGAATCAAATCTGCAGAACCTGCAAAACATACAGTATGTTCCCATCGAATGCACATTTTTTACTAGAAGGACTGTTTCTTCGTCCTACCTCCAGTGCAGACAATGAGCAGCCGATGCCTTCTCTTCTCTCCCGCTCTGTCTGGTCAGCAGGCTTTGCTAATCCTCCACTGTACTCCTTCCATCTCCTGCAGTTAGCCTCTAGAGCAGAGGTCACGGATTAGCAGACCTCGGTCCGGATCCAGACCCAACTGCTGGCTAATCCTGACCCAATCTGATTTAAAACATTTTCAAATTACCGCATATTGTCTGACAAAAAGGTCTAACTTCCCTTGCGCCGCTTCTCTTGTTAACATGGTAAATCCTTCCGGAGCGTCCGGCACCAGGCTAATTAGCCATAGAGCTGTGTCAGTCTGCGTCACTGTTGCGAAATGCTTTTAGACACAGCAAGCAAACCTGTGGCAAGCTGCGCGATGGGAAAGAAGGATAATGCGATGAGAAAAAGAAAGAAGAGAAAGTGTGGACTGTTGGAAGAAGCGGGATGAACTGGTGACAGAAAAGTTAAATGGCATGCTCAAGATTACCCTGCACATTTTGAGTATGTTTGGCTCAACCTACTGCTGTAAAGTAAAAGATTATAATCAAAAATGTCTCCACTGCTTACTGGTTGATGATTTTCTTTATTCTGACCCCGCTGAATTTTAACTGCTTACCCCTGCTCTAGAGGCTAACTCCTGTCAGCCGTAGCCTCTCCTA
This sequence comes from Cyprinodon tularosa, assembly GCF_016077235.1. Taxonomy (NCBI): domain Eukaryota; kingdom Metazoa; phylum Chordata; class Actinopteri; order Cyprinodontiformes; family Cyprinodontidae; genus Cyprinodon; species Cyprinodon tularosa. The sequence continues at coordinate 638,951 of NW_024038924.1, read as the reverse complement.
GCTCTCTCTACCTTGTGGGCTACTTCGATGGGCCAGTGTACTACTGCTGTACAGCAATAGCCTCCTTTGATCCTCAGTTTGCCTCTATAGCTAGCCCTGGCCAGCTGTGTGTTTTCCTGGATATCTTCTAAATTTGGGTTTTCTGTATTTGTTATTTTGGATTTTTGCCTCAGTTGCCTCTTTTTGGCCATTAAACCTACAAGAACTCATCCCTGCCTCCCTCATCTCTGCATTTGGGTCCTGAAAAACTCCACGCAACCCGACATCTTCATAAGCATATCTAGTTATTGAATACCTGGCAATGTTGTTTTATAAAAGAAGGATGAACACAAAGTTGTTAAAGTGTTTAAATACCTTTACTCTGTTCTTTATTAGATTTTTTTTAATGAATTTTCATTTCTTATTTACACATATACTCTATTTGTTTATTTCATTAAATTCAAATGGTAAACCAACTTTTGGTGACTTTTGCAAGGATCTGTGCAGAAATTTATTAAACAAAGAAAACCGGACACAAAATTTTGAAAATGTAGCACATGCAGGTCGAATCCACATTATTGACAAATGGAATTGTTCACAGAAAGCATGACCAAATGTGAAATATACACAGGGCCACATGAAGCAAGATATTTCCCCTCCAATTTGTTTGAAAGCCCCAGGAACAGTGAGTAAGCAATGATTCAGTATTACCAAGTCAAAAACAGTCCTGTTATAATTTTGGCATCCTGCATGTAACCTAAATGTAATGACAGATGGTTCCTTAAACAAGTCATTCGGACGAAATGCGTCTAAAATGTGGAAACATCCAATTTGTTATTTATTATCTGTTTGCACCCACTTATAAACTGAGCCGTATTTCTACGCGTGAGCTGCATGGAAGGATGTGGTCGTGAGCTGAAGCCTGGCAGGATGTGTATTTTTGAGCAGCCCTTGCAGGGGGAAAGATCCAAATTTACACACCCGTCCAAAATCACAAAGTGCAAGGAAAGCAATTGGCCTGACAGCACATGTAATAGAGACTGTAGAAGCTTGTTGCCCAAGGGCCCTCGCCAGTGTAGCAGCCATTGAGAATTGTGGAGGTTTTGGCTCACAAAAAATTGAGCCTGGGATCAGCTTCGTGAGGTTTCTCATGTCAGTCACATCCACAATCTTATTTTTGCTTCGCATCTGGAGGTTGAATCCAGCAAGAAGTGCATTCATTGTGTGTGCTTGTGGCACTGGTTTTCCTTGGCACTGCAAGTGATAGCTCGCCTTTAATATAGAGAGCTGGGAGGCATAGAATTCTTGAGGCAGACTGTAAAAACGTAACAGCACAATGGACAATGAACATGACTGTTGGAACTGAGGGGAGATCGCAGGGAGTCTCATGAAAGCCTCACAGGAGCGACGTGAGCATGCAAGGTCGGTTCATATGTTGACATGGCCTTCTGGGTCCAAGCCAGAGAACAGGAAACAGAGGCCTCTACTCTGTTCAGCATTGCTTTTCCGGTTCTCTCATTCTTGGTTAAAATGAAATACAAGACTTACAAACTCTAAATATAAAAAATTAAAAAAAAATATTGTTTTTGTTTTTTCTAACATACTGTTAACAATGCTTAAGTCTGCTGGGGAAAAGATAAGTCTGATGCCATACAGTAGGTGTCAGAAGGAAGAGTAGAGCAATAGTGGAATGCAACATTTCAAGTCCAAAATTAATTGAGCATCATCAGTGAGAACTTCATTCAACAATTTTTTAGGTAGTTTGTTGCTCCAAAATAAAATAAGTTATTAGGAGGGATCTTATATAACTATCTGTTCCTCCTAATAAATCTATGAAGGTTTAAAACACTGTTTTTCAAACTAATAAAGTCCATCATTCTACAGAAAGATGTCCTTTACAGCCCAGGCATACCCAGCTTTGCTCATATGTTACATATATTACCACACAAAACCAAAGACCAATAAACTGAAGCATCAGTTGGATTACATGTTTTTTCGATGATATTAGCATTTTTTGGATGGACATAAGGTGATACATGCATGCATTTCCTGATTCATTTGTACATTCAGCAGCCATGCATTGAGACCACCTAAGGTGCATATATTGCCTTCCCTCCATTTGCTATCCATTTTTAATATTCCTAAATTGATTTGTTAATAAATGTTTGTTTTTGTTTAAATGAAGACCTCTGTGATTTTTCTTTTCAAATCATTGTATCTTTTTTCATGTAAATGGAGAAAAATAAAGCAATTTTGACCTAAGGAATCAGCCCAAATATATTGGCAACGCAAAACGCGACTGGTGAAACTGATGTTAATATAATTAGTATTAGCATCACCCTTAAAAAAAAAAATCTGTATCAGTTGATCTCTAATAGTGCTCGAGTGATACTCGAAAAATACGACAAAAAAAAACATTAAAAATTTACAAAGCAGAACCAAAACAAATGGATATAACTGAAGTTAACTGAGACGAAGAACAGCTTCTTCTTCTGTGCAGAGGTTGTTCATATCAAACCTCAGGGGCTGTGACAGCCTCAAAAAATTATTTTGTTTAGACACACTAAGGAGAATCTGATCATTAGATGTAAAGGGAGAAATGCTCTCATCTTTATGTGTGCCAGCCCAAAGATGTGTAGCAGAATGTTGTACTGTACTTCATAACAATGCAATAATGGAAACTTCTATTCCACATGTAAAGCACATTACAATAACCCAGCCGCAGTTATAAAGACCTCTTAAAATCCTTCCTACGTCCAATTGACTTTGTTTAGGCCAGCTGCCTTGGCTGATAATAAAAGCACTGGATGTAGATGTTTTACATTTGACACAACTCCCCCAATCCGAGAACTCCCTACCCAAACAACCACACAACTGACTAAGCATCCCATTCATTCAAGTTTCCGTTTTCAATCATGTATCATGTTTCACTTATGTTTGATGAGATCGCTGACTCTTTTGTCAATTCCTGTTTGTGGTATCCTTGTAGCAGCCCCCCAAAACCCCCCCCCCCCCTTGCTCCTCTCTTTGCCTCCCTTTCACAGCCAAGCTGTCAAGGGGAGCATGTTGTTGTTAAAAATGAGACAGGGCAACATCAGGGCAACATGTGATTAGCATTCATTGCACCATCTCCTGTTCTCGAGGTATTTTATTACCACAGGTGCAGGAGCATTCACTGATCAGATGCACGCTATAGGCGAGGTTAGCTCTTAATTGAAAACAGCTTTATTTATACACCTGCAGGCACTAAAGGTCTCAGAGAAAGCAAAGGGAAGCTGAAAAGGGTGGGGTGGGGCAGTGACAGAGCAGTGAAAAAAGATGTGCCTTGGGAGGGATAGTTTATAGCCCACAGGGAAGGGAATTGCATTCTGAAAACAGTTTGCTACCCAGTGAAAATAAGACAATATATATGCAGGTGCAAATTTCTGCAGAGAGGGTCACTGCTACAGGCAGAAACACTGCACTGAGTGCACATTTAATATAAAGAAATGATTTTTGTTTCATTTATTTTTTTCAGATATGAAACATTGTCTTTGTGAGGACATGATGGTATTCTGATCTAGCAAAACATTGTCCTAATTAGGTTTAGCCATATTGCAGTTGTGACTTTGTATTCAGGGGGCCAAGGTTTTTAAATGCAACCATAACAGGAAGCGATGGAGTCAGTTCAGCAGAGGTCCAATCAGAAAACTACAAGGAGAGGAAAAATCTACACATATTCTCTGTTAAAGTCTCTGTAGGATCAAATATCCCTTGATGGGAAAGCAATAAAAGGTAGTTTTATGTATGTTTTAGGTGGATGTGCTGCAGTGCCCAATTTATATTTTCTGATGACAAAGAAAGAAAAAAAAAAGATCAATAAAATGATAAGCATTAATCTACCACTATCAGCAAAAATATTTGTCATGCACTTATACTGTCCTGAAATGCCTTTGAGAGGAAAGGAATATATGTTTTTGCTACAAGCTAAGCTTCTCATAGCTCTGTTTTGGAAAAAAGTCCAAGCACCACATGTAAATGACTGGCTGAAAGAAATGGCAACTAACATGGTCATGGAAAAAAATCACTTTATATTGAAAGGTATAGTAAATATAAAACATCTGAGGAGATATGGTATCCATTCCTATCCTTTCTGGAAGTGGGTGGAGGTAACGGGATGTCCAGTGTAAGCAATACTGACACCAACTGAGAAGCATTTTATTTATTAATTTACTTTTTTTGTTATTATTTATAGTTTTGTTCTTTCTGTTATATTGTTGTAATATTAATTTGGAGTATGTTTGGATTTGTTTATATATACTGTGCTGTACTATTCTTCAGTGTGTGTTAAAATGTAATAAAAATATTTTGGAAAAAAAAAATTGGTTGCATCATTCAAAAATAATAGCTTCTGATCTACCATTACAGTCTTCAACTTACATTAAGATTGCTCTGGAATTTTCGGCATTTAATTTCTTACTGCTTTAATCCAAATTTTTACAGGGAGAGGTAGCCTAGTGGTTACAGCAGAAAGCGGGGAAGGCTGCAAGTACCCTTGTTTAAAGTCCTAAAGACTTCCACTATGGGTACCTAAGTGGGACCCTCAGCTCTGTGGTCACGGCACAGTCAACCACTGCTCCTTAAGTATTGGTTAAACACAAAGGAAGATTTGTGTGAGTTATGGATCTCAGGATCTAATCTCTCTAGATTTAAGAATTTAATTGAGAAAATGCACCTGTGTTCATTGTCCATAACATACACCTGCCCATATGATAAACCTCTAAACAACAGGTGATACCCTAACAACGTTGACATATTTATCCTCACAATGTCATACCTGCTTTCTGCCATCTTCCTTATACAGCGAAAATTTGAATTTGTTTGTGTTGGGGATCAAATATCAATGATGTAAGCAAGAGCGACTCCCCCTGACGCCACATCCCTGCATAAAGTTTACTTAAGAAGCTGACTCCATCCAAAGGCTCTCTGCCCTGAAGCTCACAAGCCTTGAAAGGGGAGACACAAACCGGTTTTCAGCTGAAGTTTACATTGTAGCCACTAAAACCTATCCAGAGGAGTCTGTGTCCGCTGGCCGAATCACACTGCAATCTGCCTATGATTCAGTAGAGCTGGAAGCAGTGTCTTATTTTTCATGTGTATCAAACCAGCTTGAACGCAGTTTTTTCTAAACCCACCTGCTGAAGCAGATGAGAAACCACCATTCTTCTGGCCAACCCACAGAACAGCCGAGCCCAGTTTGTTTGGAGCTTTGATGTTTTATCGACCGACCAATGCGTACAGTAGTCAGCATTTTTTTGAGGTGTGCGATGATGGTTGCAGAACCTCTGCGAGGGGGCATGGTCGAAACAGATTTGATGGTTGCAGCGGCTATGTGTCAGAAGCATAAATTGGCCTTTAGGCTACTACAGTTAAACTGGCTAGCATTGTTAACTCCAAGCTACTTCATTGCCAGTCCTAAAGTAGCAGCCATGTTGTGAGTCCCCTAACTCTTTAGTTTTAGCTTGCCCATCCCAGAACCATTCTTACCAGCGTCACTATATTTTGATGCATCTCTCAGTCTTTTTTCACTCTAAACTGGGTAAAATTTCACTACTTTATTCACATTTAACATCTCTGCTTCAGAGTTATTAACATTTATCTACTGCTATTTTAAATGACACTTTGAATGCGTTAAGCTTTAAAACTTGAAAATACCTCAGAGACTCTGGAATGGACTCTTAAAACCTCTATTTATTTGCCTTTATTTCTTGTGCTTATTTTCAGTAGTGTTTAGCGCTATTATATACAATAATACTGTGTGATTATTAGCTTAAACAGGTACCACTGTATTTTAACCCATGGTTTGGAGAGTGCTCGCTACATTCGAGGATGCAGGATTAAATGTAGTCCTGAGGTTAGATTATCATCTGTCAAATTGTTTGTCGGGAAGTAAACTGCAAGGCTTCCTGTTCGGGATTATGATGTCTCTAAATGCTTCAATACCAGACTTTTAAAATATTTCTTGAAGACACATGTAAGGCGACAGGCCTGCATGCATGACTAGGATGATTTTGGAGCACTTGAAGCTGGAAGGAACCTCAGAAAGCTTTAGACATTTGTCGATGATTTAAGTGAAGACTGAAGCCGATTAGACAGGATGGCGTGTAGAGAAATACCATCTGGAGTTTTTTTGTTTTTTTATACTGAAAACCTCTAATTACATCTTCCTTTGTGATCTCAAATGTCAGCAGCATGTCATATAAGGGAAGGTGAAATGGGTGTTTGTTTTTAGTATATATTATATTTGTAAGAAGAAAAGCATCAAGGTTTGTTCAATTCGACAACACCTGGGAGAAAGACAATGCTGTAAGAACTGTTTGACCAGATTTCATTTATATTAGGAAGCCTTAAAAATCTAAAGGTTTCATTTTCAAGCATTGGAAAATGTAAAACGACTTCACAGAGACTTTCTCCAAACATTTAAAACTTCAGTGCAGTGATATTGAATTTCATAATCTTTATGATGATCTTAATGATGGAAAAAAATGCTTTACTGAACTATACTGTGTCAGGACCTCAAAAACAAGATCTGGGTTTTTAAAAGAGACGCAGGGATGTAGATCTTGGACAGTGAGCAGAATGCTGTGTGTATACAACTTCCAAATGTTCCCACAACACATTTCCCTAGATCCTGTTGGGACAAGATGAAAGGCTCTGTGCCCTAACATCACTGTAACTGCAGGTGTGGAGGCTCCCATTTCACCAATGTCACTGATGTTCGCAGACGTTTCTGGGGGTAGGGGAGGGGGGCAGATCTGAGACATCTGCACATTTGGATAAGCATCTGAGAGTTCAATCAAATTCAGCACCTCACAGGTAAATGTTTGGATACTCTAAAGCCCCATGTGTGTGTGGGTGGGACGGTGGTGAGCGCCCTTAATTGTCTGTTCTGGCTTGTCATCAAAGGAGATATAACAACCACAAGACTGTGTGGGGACTCAGAACAATGTCTGTGTGATCACTTTCCTCAGGGGGGCAGTTTGTTGGAAACTCCGCTTTGTAGGAATGTGTTTTGACCTGTTCATGCTAACAGTTCCTTGCTGAAATTAAACAGGGAAGATTTGCTTCAATAAAAACCTTGTTGACACGTGGAGTGGAGCAGATAAAGTGCTAGACCTTGTCCATCTACGCTGAAAGGGGGTTATAATGATAAAGATAAAGTGAAGTTTACTCTTATAAAAAAAAAAACGTTGAGATCTTGTCTTAAAATAAATTGTTAGAGGAAAAAATAATTAAAAAGGTTTGTACATTTGCATGAAAAGGCAGAACTAGATTTTCAAACAGCAAAAATTACACCCAGAGGTTCCAGAATTAATCTCTGCAACAACTGCTTGAGAACTTGTCCATGAGCACCATAATCAGAATTGAAAAGCCAAATAAAACTTATGCAGTATTGTGATATTGATGAATTCTACAAGTACTTTGTGTGCATCCTGTAAGCCATACAGATAAAACATTGCCTTGCTGAGAAGCCAACTCACATTGGGCGGCTCCTGCTGTAGAGATCGCTGCTCTGTTCAGTCTTTGCAGCCTCTGCAGCTGCTTTCCTCTCCTCAAATTCCTCCCTGCTCAGGATCATGCCCTTGTGGCCGTTCTCCACCAGCTTGCGGGCCAACTCCCTGTTCTGCGAGAGACAAGAAAAGGTGAGGAGTCGGGCAGTGAGAGGCGAGAATGCCTATAGTTGGGGCTGGACGTCACCAGGCATTGCCAATCATAAATTTTGGCAAGGATTTAGCCAATGTTTGGAATTTGTTTGTCATGCTGGTGTGTGTGGATTCAAGTTATTTTCACCACCACACCCAAACTATAAAAGGAAAACCTGCTATGCATCACCACAAGGTTTAGTTTATGGGTTTTGTGATTTGATGCCTTTTCTCGGACTCATTCATCCTCTAAATGTCCGCATGTTTCCATGTGTGTGTGAGGGAGCATGTGTTTCTGCCCAAATTTTTCTAATCACTGTTAGCAGACCCACCATCCCTGAAGCCAAGTCATAAAGTCATCATCTTAAAAGCTAATCTTGCCATCAAATTCAGTGGCTTGTCAGATCAAAGCATCTGCCACATGTCCACTTACTAAGAATCCCAGCTGGGATCCGAGAGGAAAAGTTCTATTTTCCTCTAACTTTGATCTGGCGCACCAGAAATGAGTTTCAGACATGTGCCTTTCCAAGAGTTGGCCTGAAAATCAGTGTAATTATTCTTAGGCTCATTGAATCAGTCTATTTAAAAGCATCAGAACAGTACCTGGATTAATACTCTGTGACTCTGTAACATGCCCTTTTAACCCTGATATTTCTCTGAACACACATCGTTTACTTTGACAAGATCTCAAGACATCACTAATGTAGGTTAGCAAACAGGTTTATAATAAACTGAACTTTTAGAGATCTGTTTTCTGCACATCTTAGATAACCTGTGCTGACAGTTGTTTCACAACACATGCTGGAGTGCACTGGATTTAATGAAGCAGATCAGATATGAGTTGGTCTCTTCTCTTTGTGGACACAGGTGTTCAAACAAACTGGCTCCTGAAAAAACTTCATATATCATTAGCAAGTGTGCCATCTGCTGGATACAAGCAGAATTGTTCTTATGAAATACTGTGGGGATTGGCTGCTGTTTGCAGATTACTGCCACTAACAGTTTTATTAGCCAAAGAATATATATTTTATAACAACAATAAAAAACATAGCTTTGTTTTTTGTGCTGGCTCTAATTTGTGGTAGATCAATGGTAAGGAGTTCAGGATGCAAACCCAAATTTCCCTCCTCTCAGTGACAATCAACTCCTTATGGGAGATATCAGGCTGCTGTCTGACCAAAGGATATGCACAGTCTATCTCTGGGTTCTGGCTAGAGAGCGTCCTCTTAGTCAGTTGTGCCAAAGTTGTATGCCAAGGGGCAGCGACTTTCAGTCCACCTTCCCCTGCACAATATCCCATTGATGGTTACGGAAATCCAGCGGAGAAAGCTAAATACAGCTATACAGGACTTTTTATTTTAGCCAAACCAAAGAAATGTCTGCTTCTGATCTGAGTGGCTCTAGCTCTGGGGATGGCAGTCATACAGAAAGTTGTTCAATAATCTCAATGAATGCTAGAATGAAAACATGGGGACTCTAGGGTAAATGAGGACTACAAAATGACTAGATGGACGAGTTTGCAGCCAAGCAGTTAGTCATACCTTGATTTCTCACACTAAGCTGGAGTTAGCAAGTCCAACTTAAGCCCTGAATGGGTGGAAGATTGGGAAATATTTCATTACAACCTAGGCAGATGATAACAACAGGGTTGCTGATAAGGAGTTAAGGTGCAAAAAAGGGCTTCATTATATCCAAAAGTGTCCAGGAGACTCCATTTGAGGTACAAAACTACATTTTAACCAGTGCAAAGCTGTGCAAAAAAACATTTACAGCAGAGGACCTGTCAATGTTGGACAACATGTGATCTCATCCTTTATTCATTCATATAAAGGATGAGTGGCACCACTACCACGGGAGTGGTGCCAGGGTGGCATGGTTAGGGCATAGGGCTTGGAATCCTGACATTGTGAGTTCGAAACCCACTCCCACAGACTTCCACTCTGGGCCTCTGAACAACACCCTTAAACCCCAGGCGCTGCAAATGGCAGCCGACTGCTCCCTAACGGGATGTGTTAAATGTCGAGAGTGAATTTCATTGTGCTGTACTTGTGACAGTGTAATGACAATAAAAACGCTGGAATACTTTTGGAAACAGCTGGTTATAAAAATTGGAATAGAAAGCCATTTTTATCAAAATAAAAAGCAAAGAGGAAATGACAGTGAATGTTATGACAGAAATTAGATAGGTGGGTTTGGTTAAAATTATTTAGAGTATATGAAAACGTAAATTTAAAATAATCTGCCAAAGAGGCGTCATGTTCACAACCATGAAACACAGTTACGATAAAGTCTGGAGCAAGCTTTAAACGGTATAGCTCATGTCTATCAAATCCTAGAATGTGAGGAACAGGCCTCGTATTAATCTTTTCGATACATTATCGCTTTGGTTTATCTCAGAATGTACCAGATAGTATACCATATTAGGATGTTAGAGATACACTTTCATCATTTTCTGAAGCACACAGGACTCCATTTTTATTCTGCATGTGACAGATGGCAGAAAACTACAAAATATCTTATCTAAGGCATATTTCCGACAGTTCGAAACATTTTAGATATTATTTGCATGGAGAGAAAAAAATCCATGAGTTCTGTGGGGTTTCTAAGTGGAGTATCCTGTTGTAGTTCATGTGTGGGATTGCTTCCCATCCAACCCTACACAACACTAATGAATAAATAAAGGATGACATCACATGTTGTCCAAGGGTAAACCCTCCGCAGGGTCCAGAAGTTTATATCCAGCATGACATAAATAATTGTTTAAGTAATGAAGAATACTGATCCACTATTTTAATATTGACTCTTTAAATACATCTGATATACTTGCAGATAAACTCCCTTTGCCATGTTTAGCAGGGTTTATAATGTATAGAACGAAAAACCACAATAGGGACCGTAAGGAAAATAAACTAGGTGGTGCGTTTCAATTCCCTGTAAAAAAAAAACAAAACAACAACATTATTGTGGTTATGAGATGCTCAAAGTCTCATTCAATTTTGCCAAATAACAAATTGCAACAAATTCTACTTAGAACTGTTTCTGAAAATGTAAGATTGTCTGAACAATAAATAGGACACTTTATTACATTATAGCATATTAGACAGTAAGCCACATGAACTAATACAAAATAAGGTTGTGTAAAATAATTTGCGTACAACGGAAAAAAGGTAAATTCATTAAATGTTTTGCAATTCAAAATAGGTAATATACCGCCATCTAGTGTGCAACAGTATTTACTACACCAGTACGGCCTCTAGAGCGTGTAAAGGCATTTCCTGCAACTTATACTGTTATGCATGAACGTAAATTAGGTTTATCAATATAGATGCTTATTATAACAACACGATAATATGAGGATATATTGTTTTATCTAAAATTCTAACATTTTTATCAAGAATCCAAATACTTTCCTGTGATACTTACTTAACTAACTAACTAAGTACCAACTTAAAAAAAAAAAAAAAAAAACATTGCCGAGAGAGAAAATTATGAATGTTTAATAAATTACTTAATGAAAAGAAAGTTCCGGTAGAAGAACAGGCTAGAGAAAAGGCCATTGACTGCAAACAGTTCAAAAGTTTTCAAACGACGAGAGTTTGGTTTGCAACCCAGATAACTAACTCTGAATAACTTACTTTTAAATAAAATAAATCCGTTGGAGTAACTTTAGAGTCCAAATAATCTACATAGTCTTTAAAGTCGGCGAGGAAACGGTAAAGATGTCCAACTTTGGTGAGCTCCATCTTTGAGCCCTTGTTGTTTGGAAATGCTGCCATGGCAACTGTGTTACGGAACCATGTCATGAATCGATGAGCCAAAGTATACCCGACCTATGTACTTTTAGTGTACTTGAAATATTACTAAAGTAATACTTCTTCGAACTAAATTGGAACATTTTTATGTTTACAAAACTATACTTAAAATATAATGTTCAAGATCATTTTAAGTTTACTAAATTATACATTAAAGTGTTACACAAGTACAGTAATCAATATAGTAGAAGTTTACAAGGTATACTGTACTTGTGGTTCACATTTAAGTTTATTGAAGTATATTTAAAGTATACCACCAATATACTTTTCAATATCCTGCCAATGTACTAGTTATACAGTGCTAGTCCAAATTTTTACACATTCAAGAATTACTAAAACTACAATATTATTTTTGCTATTTTAATTTGTATATTATCAGTATACTTAAGCTAACTTGCCATATTTGAATTATTTTGAATAGAAAAGCATCTAATAAAGTATTTACTTTACTTATTAGTATAAATTTAGTATTTATTTATCTTTAGTGTTAATTAATTAGAAGGAATACAGCTTTAGAAACTTTGACCAGGACTTCTGATGGCTACACCGAATCAGAGCATCTCCAAAAACTACAGATTTTGTATTTCTGCTCTGTGCTTACTTCCTATCAAAACTTGTCCAAGAATGGATGACCAAATTTATTGTTTCACATTTAGTGCAAAGGCTGGTCCTGATCCAACAGAAAACATATACCTCAAATTGCTAAAGAAGTTGTTTCTTATACAAAGTTTATACAATACACAATGCATTTTAGCTTATTTCTCTCAGCTTCATTAACTGCAGAGTAATCTAGTCCCAGTCCCTCCTAGACTAGTCCCATAAACCTAAGCCCAATACTGAATTGGGTTCTATTTGTTATTTTATTTTGTTAGTTTTTTTTTTGTTTGTGGATTACATGCATTGTCAATATTAAAGCATTTTATTATTCTATCTTCACTATAACACCAAGTATGTTATAAATTAATGTACATAGATTAAACAGACCAACTAAAAACCTGTATTAAAACTTTATATCAACTTCTAGAACACCATTTCCTTTGTTGAAGAGTTTTGTTGCCAGAGAGGCTGTTCAAAAGCCCCTGTTGGTAAACTAACTTTGCATAAAGAAGTCCTTGAAGTCAGGCACACATTTTAAATATAACATTGAATACATTGTCAGAATTTTTTAATCTTAATGAAAATAAGAAAATATATTATTTAACCCCTTCTCCTTGATCTACACAGATAAATGATCATATTACAGGTGTTATTAAATCAATAGTGACTTCTTTGTTGAAAAAGGAAGGATTTAAAATTTGTAATTTTAGCGATTAAGGTAGTACATATTTTTTGGGGTAAAAAAAGTCTTTTGTCAAATTGGTTAGGTTAATCTAGACTCCAGATAATATATAAATATATATATATTCAGAGCTAATATGAACATCAGCCCTGGAACCAAATCCCTTGACTTTTATCAAAATCTCAGAGGACTGTCCCCAAATCTTAACAAAGATTTCCAAAAATCATTACAAAATAGAATGAAAAAGAGCAGGTAGACCTTTAAGCTCAGAAACAGAACGGCACAGATCACATCTATTTTTCATCGCAGTGTTCAATATTTAAGTATGGGTTTATTTCTGGGTAAGAAAACACTGGTTGACCTCAGAAATGAGACAAAGCTTGCATGACAGTCTTTAATGTTTAACCTAAAGAAGCAGCATATTTCTTTTTATGACCTTCACATTTTTGGCTACTTACTGAGAGTACAGATGACATGTCAGCAGGAAGAGGGGGTGCTAAGATAAGTAAAAAAAAAACACCAAAAGTAAAAAAACAAAAAAACAACTTGGTGATACTTTCAGTAACTCTGCACCAATGATCACGACATTAAAATAATAAACAACTGTCAGGCTGCTTGGAAGGAATAACTGTGAATGAAGAATTTTTCCCAGCATTATAAATGATCTGAATCTTGACTTTGGAGCAAAGATGTTCGCTTTATCCTCCTATTGTAAACTGTTGCAATAAAAGTTATTTTAGGCACCTATTGTGTTCCCCTTTGGTTCCTGGCTTAGATTGGAAAATACATTTATAATTTTGAATTAATATGTGTTTGAGGCAAGACTATTTCTTATTTAGGATTAGAATACGATGTACAACTGCAATAAAAACAAACAGACAAAGAAACAGATTTTTAACCACTCAAAAAGTTTTTATCTGAACTCATAAACCTCCACTAAGGTATTGAACTTTCAGATTTAGATTTTAGGCTCTTCATAGAGACAAATCAATATGTTAATGGGTTCAAATGTTGAATCATTAGTCCCAAGGTAGGAGAAATCCCCCCAGACCAGACATCTGATAGCAAAGTGAGAACCTTGGTGAATGAGACGAACCCAGGAATGGTTTTAAGGTAAAAAAAAAAAAAAAAAGAAAAAAAAAGAGAAAGAATAACACAAAGCTGTCATGGTCCCAAAGGTTTTGGATATGGTCTATTCTCTCAAACCTGTCAGTAAGTATATATTTCTGTCATTAAAGTACCAGAGACTCTCTCTAAATATCACCTTGGGATTACAGTGAAATATGATATCCTCTAATGTTTCAGAACTTGGAAAGCAATTATGCATTCATGAAACATGCTTGATACTTCATACGCTTACAGGTGCTGGTCATAAAATTAGAATATCATGAAAAAGTAGATTGATTTCAGTAATTCCATTTAAAAAGTGAAAATTGTATATTATATTCATACATTACATACAAACTCATATATTTCAGATGTTTATTTTGTTTAATTTTGATGATTACAAATGACAACAAATGAAAATCTCAAATTCATCATATCAGAAAATTAGAATATTACTGAAGACCAATAAAAACAAAGGATTTATAGAAATGTTGGCCAACTGAAAAGTATGAACATGAAAAGTATGAGCATGTACAGCACTCAGTATTTAGTTGGGCCTCCTTTGGCCTGTATTACTGCAGCAATGCGGCGTGGCATGGAGTCGATCAGTCTGTGGCACTGCTCAGGTGTTATGATAGCCCAGGTTGCTCTAATAGTGGCTTTTAGCTCTTCTGAATTGTTGGGTCTGGTGTATTGCATCTTCTTCTTCACAATACCCCATAGATTTTCTATGGGGTTAAGGTCAGGAGAGTTTGCTGGCCAATTAAGAACAGGGATACCATGGTCCTTCAACCAGGTACTGGTAGCTTTGGCACTGTGTGCAGGTGCCAAGTCCTGTTGGAAAATGAAATCTGCATCTCCAAAAAGTTGGTCAGCTGCAGGAAGCATGAAGTGCTCTAAAACTTCCTGGTATGTGGCTGCGTTGACCCTGGACCTCAGAAAACACAATGGACCAACACCAGCAGATGACATGGCACCCCAAACCATCACTGACTGTGGAAACTTTACACTGGACTTCAAGCAACGTGGATGAAGTGCCTCTCTTCTTTTCCTCCAGACTCTGGGACCTTGATTTCCAAAGGAAATGCAAAATTTACTTTCATCAGAGAACATGACTTTGGACCACTCACCAGCAGTCCAGTCCTGTTTCTCTTTAGCCCAGGCAAGACGCTTCTGACGCTGTCTGTGGTTCAAGAGTGGCTTGACACAAGGAATGCGACAGCAGAAACCCATGTCTTTCATACGTCTGTGTGTGGTGGTTCTTGAAGCACTCACTCCAGCTGCAGTCCACTCTTTGTGAATCTCCCCCACATTTTTGAATGGGTTTTGTTTCACAATCCTCTCCAGGGTGCGGTTATCTCTCTTGCTTGTACACTTTTTTCGACCACATCTTTTCCTTCCCTTCGCCTCTCTATTAATGTGCTTGGACACTGAGCTCTGTGAACAGCCAGCCTCTTTAGCGATGACCTTTTGTGTCTTGCCCTCCTTGTGCAAGGTGTCGATGGTCGTCTTTTGGACAACTGTCAAGTCAGCAGTCTTCCCCATGATTGTGTAGCCTATAGAACTAGACTGAAAGACCATTTAAAGGCTTTTGCAGGTGGTTTGAGTTAATTAGCTGATTAGAGTGTGGCACCAGGGGCCATCAATTTTGAACCTTTTCACAATATTCTAATTTTCTGATATGATGAATTTGAGATTTTCATTTGTTGTCATTTGTAATCATCAAAATTAAACAAAATAAACATCTGAAATATATGAGTTTGTATGTAATGTATGAATATAATATACAAGTTTCACTTTTTAAATGGAATTACTGAAATCAATCTACTTTTTCATGATATTCTAATTTTATGACCAGCACCTGTATAGTAAAGCAGAATTATTTCTGTTTTCTGAACAGCATCTGTTAGGAAAATCCAGAAAATATTTGTACTGTTTTATATTATAAACTCTCCACCATACTGATGTTTATGTAAAATGCTTATAAAAACTGTTTCCTTTAACAATGCATGTGGAAAACAACACCAACAGTTAACAGTCATTTGCTGAATGCTTTTTTTTTTCACTTGTTTTCATCAGTTTTAACATTTTCAGTAGTGGTAATATTCAAGTGTGAAATAAGGGTATGTTTTACAATAAATTTATGCATCTAAACTTATCCATCAGTAGGCTTTTGCTTTTTGCATCACTTTCTTTTTATTCGATTGCATTTGTAAAACACAATTGAAATTCCTTATCTTAAATGAATTACTGCTCTCAAAGCACATAAGGGGTGTATTTAAGACCATTTACTGATAATAATAGTTTCCTCTCATTTTCTAACAATAGAAATATTTTTTTATTTAGACCAACATAGAGTTGGACTCCATTTCATTTAATTGACAGTCTGATTCCTATGAACTTTTTCATTCAGTCTAACTTTTATGTGAGCTTAAGGATACAAATCTAACTCCTGTTTGGTGACAAAAATACGGCAGCAGAAGAGACGGCAGGACAATAGATTTAGCGTTCATGTCTGGGGGGAGGAAGTAAACCTGCAAAAAAGGCCTGCAGTCTGCCTGCAGTCAATTTTAATATCTCGTGCCAATCTATGAGTTACAGGGGCTTCTCTTTTATCAGGAGAATCCTTGCTGCCCTGTTTGCCCTGAGACAAGCTGAGACACCGGGGGACATCGTTTATCTGTCTGAAGAGAGTAATGATGTGCTGAAAAAGGGGGAATCATACAACCAGTGTTTTCTGAGTCTCTGTGTGTTTATAAACAGTTGGCAATTGTTGTTTTTTAATACCAATCATGAAGCAAGTTCAAAATTGTTAAACGTATCAAGGTTTGTCTGCCCCCAAATAAAGTACTTTTATACAAGTGGACAAAATAAGAACATTTACAAACATAAACAGAGTTACATCATTGAAAAGTTTAGTCAAAGTGCAATGATGCTTTTTAGGTGCTGAATGGCCAAATAGGTGAAAAATTGCAAAACAAAAACCTTCTTACTGTAACATACACTGTGCTATATCAGAGAATCAATTCTCCAAAATATATAATAATATCATTAAGAGTTCGTATTTGCTTCTCTTAAGATCTCTGCTCCTTCATGGCCGGTTTACAGCTCTTTGCCATCCGATACACCGACATCTCCAACCATCAACAGCCTTTTCATCCCTCTGCTGGCGACATACGGGGGATGTCCTGAGGTCATGATGTCTGGGGGGGGTTTTTTCCAGGGAGACAGCTGGTCAAAAAACTAAACTGAGTTTTGATGAACTGTTTGATCCTTGTCCACTATGGATCTGGAAGTTTGTGGAACAATTCATTGTTATTGGGCTAATCATGACAAATTCAGAGTTATGAGAGGTCAGTAGTTGCACACACCCCTGATGACAATCAAATAGATCACCATTCCATTTCATGGACTGCTCTGACACAAGCTGCACTTTATTCACTACATAGCATGTATCTAAATATATTTTATTTCTTTTCAGGTGTTTTTATACCTCCTAAAAGAGTTTTTCCTCCATTTTATTTTTTTAAAATGGCTTTATACTCTATGTAATGATTTTCGTTTGAGGCTGTTTTATTTGATCAAGAGTGTCTCTAAGGATGGTTATTTTTACAATGAGCATTTTTCTCTTTTTATTTTGCGTGAATCTGGAGCATCAATAAGATTTTCTTTTAGTTTCATAATGACAATGAAGATGATTTATTCTGCATTCGGAACACTTTAATGCTTTACTTTCATTGATTTCATGTCTTTCCAATTTTGAAAAGTGACTGAAAAAAATGATCTCAAAGCTTTGATGTATTATATTTTTGCTCCAGGAAGACAGGAAATGTTGATGTATGAATTGAAAATTATTAAAAGTTACAAATTAATCTGATAAACTTTAAAAGCAAAGGAAAAAAGGAAATCAGAAGCACTTATTGTATAGGAAGGGTATTAAGCATGACATTTTTTTCAACACATTTTTTTACATTTCTTTTTGTCAGTATACTTAAGTTACTAGTTGAATCTTCAAAAATAAAGGTTTGATGCTTTTTTCATTCTAGTTTTTTTCTTTTTTTTCCTCCCACAGTTTTACAAATCTTTCCCAGATTGGATTAAAAATATGGAAGGAGCAGCAGGGGGATGGCGCCCGAGTGTTCATATATTAGTCCTTTTTAATCCAATTTTAAAATACTTTATTAATCCCAGAAATTGTGTCTGGCTGCTGCAGAGATTGCAGGACCACCAATATAAACCTCAGACTGCCACTCTGGATCCTCAAACATGACCCTTCACACCACGATGCTCCCAAGGTTGAGTGATTTGCTCCCTAATAGAGGTGAAAAATTACATTAAAAAAGGCTTAAATTTTTTGTTCACATGAAGTTTAGATGCAAATTCAAAATGGAAGACTCATCCAAGCATCACCCGCATTCAATCACCTCCATTAGCCTTTGCTCCAGCCAATCACATTCAAGTCCTCATTCCTCTTCAGCCAACCATACTGTTTGGTTCTGCTTAAAGCTCTACAGTCACAGATTCTCCAGGTCTTCAGCTGGACTTTGACCCACCTCCACCCCATCTCCTCCATCATGATCTCCAGCTCCTTCTGGCTTCTTTGTGGTCTGGCCTCCACTCACCCACCAGAGTCCGGATCCTGGGGGAAGACATATCTAATCCTAATCTCAAAATTTTGCGGAATTTGAAATTTCCATGTCCTTTTGCCTGTGTCTGGGCCAAAAGGATTGTCCGATTCATCAATAAATCTCTCTAATTGCCCTCCTTCTTGTGTGTGAATCACAATTGCTGTAATTTTTATTTAGAGACTTTTTCCCCTTTCACTCCAAAAGATGCTTATTATGAGATATTCACAAATATTTTAAACCACAGTACATTTATCAGTTTAGTTGGACTAAATTACCTATGTTTCCCAAGAAACCTAACATAAAATACAGTAGATTAAAAGCTCAATTCAATTTACTAGTTACTGTATGGCCAAAGTTGTTTGATGGCCCCAAAATGCAGTAATGAATTTACAGTAAAATAAAACAAAAAACAAAAACTACAAAAAAAAAAAACTGTTGTCTGTCATCTTTATGTGAATTGTCTACTGCAAATGTGTCTTCATAGTTCTGCCTAAAATGTGGATCAAACAGAAAAACTTGGAAAGTAGAGCACATCAGCCAAGTTCTAAAGTCCTTCCACCGGCTCTATGTATCTAAGATAACAGACTTAATATACTTCTGTTAGTCACTGAATGGCTCAGCATCAAAATACATTACAGCCTTTATGCCAATGTGTACTGCCCAGACCTCTAAGGTATTCTGTCTCAATCTGCATACCCAGAACCAGAACAAAACACTGAGAAACAGAATTAAAGTTTTATGTTCCACTAATCTGGAATAAACTGCAGGAAAACTATAAAAATGCAAAAACCCTCAGTTACTTTAAACTAGGATTAATACAAAAAAAATTAGAGTGGTCTTTGACTCTGATATCTAAACATTTTAAATTTCTTTTCATGTTTTATCAATCATTTTATCTGCTTTTAATTCAGTGAAATTATTTTTATTTTCATTATTTTAAATCATTTGTTGCCTTTATGCCGTGGCAATGCTCTTTGGTTTTTTTTCTTATTTTATGTAGAGGACTTGTCTCACTGCTGAAATGTGCTTCATACATACATTTGCCTTGCCTGGTGTGTTAAAAGCTGGGGGTTACAGTCTAAGGTGAATTTGAAAATGTAACTAATTTCTGATTGATTTAATTATACAATAACTTCTCAATATCTTTATTCAATAAATAAACTAAACTATACAATAACAATAGCTAATTATACAATAACAAAAACAATTTTTTCTTAGCTGGTGGATATCAGTGATATTAGGTCAATTTATGAAGATCCATATGAACTGAAATCCAGGGACTGTTAGGGGTAAATGAATACTTCAAGATTCTGGTTTGATTGAAAGTTTTGCACCAAACTGGATTTACAGTATTTAAACCTGTTCAGGATTTACCACACCCTCATTGTTTTTGACTGCAAACAAAGATTATTTAATGTAAACTTGTTCTTTCTTATTTATTCATATAAAATAAACAAACCTTATATCTGAAAAGTAAAAAAACATTTTACTGTAACATTCTAGACCTAAAAAAAAAAAAAAAAAAAAAAAAAAAAAAAGCTATAGTAACAGAGCTATAGTAACAGATGTGACAAGCGTTAGTTAAGCAAGTGTTCCTGTCAGCCCTTTGTTTAGTTTTTTTCATGGTTCACAGAATTCTGGAATGATTTAAACATCAGAAATAATATTTGTCCATTTTTTGTCCAGCTTTTGAAAACATTATCCAAACCTGTACTTGGGCCAGTATTTTATTTGTCTGTGTCTCTGAACTGTTGCTTGTGGAACTTTTGTCCTCACAGGTGGGGTTTTGGGGGAAGATGGTGGCACCGCTTTCCCCCTCTCTTTGGTCCTTTCTGCTATGGTGAAGCCTGTTTGGCTTGAGTCATGCAGGGTGGCCCGGGGTAAGAAGTGGGTGGAGACGTGCTGGGATTTTACCCGCGGACTGGAACCCATTTTAGCTTTGCCCCTCTTATTGAGGGCAACGTACCACTCTCGACCAGTCCTTTGGTTCATGTGGATAACAGAGGCATAGGTGTTGTAACTGTTCTCCTGGAAACGCTCTCTGAACTTGCAGTCATCAGAAAACCATTTCTATAAAAGAGAAGATAAAGGGTATTAGGTGGTTTCAATACAAAATGAATTTGGCCTGTAAAACCAATTTCTCTGATGTTAAACACCATACGTCCTCCTTGGTGCAAACTAGAAAAGAATACAGCTATGACATAAATTAAGTGTGTTAATTAGTAACAAGTGATTGATTTCAGTTCATCCTTCTTAATTTATTTAGGTTGCAAGTTGTGAAGTTAAACCACTTTAAATAAGTGAATTTGCTTCATGTAATTCAGTTATTTCATATTAATTAAAGCAGTAAGTTTATGGTATTTTTTATTAATAAGATTGATTCTATTAAAGTAAGGATAATTAACACCCCTCTAAGCATGATTCAGAATCAGAAGCATCTATAGAACCTGAAAAGTGTTTGGACTGTTCTGATCTAGTTAGGCTCTCTGAGTAAGCAAAAATTATTATTTATGTCTAAGCCTTAAACTTGTGTGTTATATCCAGTTTCAACCAAATCATTTCAGGAAGTTTTCCATCTGATTTCCACCTCCATTTTAGGTATGATTAAACTATCCCTAATACAGGGATACAAGCCAAAGCTTTTAAGGTTGCTGTTATGAAATATTGGCCATCTAATCTTTCTAATCAAAATATTCTTGAGAAAATAGTTACTAAACAAGTGTCTGATCGCCTATACTGTAATAAACTTTTGAAAGAGTTGCAGTCCAGTTTTACAGCTTATTATAACATTGAAACACTCATGGTGAAAGAAATCGTAACGATACTCTCATGGCCTTAGATAATTAAGTTGTGGTTTTACTCCTCCTGTTAGGTCGATAACGATACAGTCGATAATCTTTTCCTTTTAGAAAGGCTCAAATGGGCTGCAGAAATTAAAGGATCAACACTAGACTGGTATAAATCTTATTTGTCAGCCTAATTTCAGTTTGTCCATGTTAATGATAAATCTTCCTCAAGCTCCACAGTTGCCTATGGCGTACCACGAGGATAGGGCCAATTCTCTTTACTATATATATTACTCATCATGGTAAAATTATCAGACAGCATGTGATTCATATTCGCTGATATGCTGATGATACTCAGCTATACTTGTCCATAAATCCTGATGAAACTTACCAATTAAACAGACTACAAACATATAGGGACATAAGAAGTTGGACTTGTAATTGTTTCGCTTTAGAATTAAGACAAGACAGGAGTTATTGCCTCTCAATCACAGTGTTCAAAAAAGAAGCTTACCAGTCAGTCACTTCATCTGGATGGCATTAAATTGGTCTCGTATAATAACATAAAAAAAAAACCAATGTGTTATTTTAACCAGGATTGTCATTGATATCCCAAATTAACTTGGTTACTATAATTTTTTTTCTTTCATCCCCAAAATGTAGTTAAAAGCATCCCACTAATACACTGCACTGCAGCCATTTTGATGAAAAAAAGATAAATTGTTCCAGCTACCCTTTGTTGGCTTCCTGCTAAATCTAGAATATATATATATATAAATCTCTATAGTTGTGCTGCTATAGGCTTATACTGCTGGAGAACATAGGGATTCCTTTTCATTACTCAGCTTAATTGGATCTCTATTTTAAAATTCTGCAGTATTGAATGTATTAGAGCAACCACTAACTTTAGGGAGGGAGCCATCAGCTGGAATGCTACCACAAACACCTTTGATTATAAATGCTAATTGAGTCTGTTTCTCGGTGCTTAGCTCTGTTTCTCTAACTACACAAAGCTATGGGCTCAGCTTTTACTGTGACTAACAGTATGTGCTCTCTGTCATCCTTTTTGAACATGAAAACCCACTCAAAGCTCATCTGCTTGAAGGTTTCTTTGCTGGACATAGTCAGATGTGGAACTAGTTTACCATTACCCTTTCTAATATAACAGAAGACACTCGCACTGATCCTGGTTCTGCTAAAGGTTTCTGCCAATTAAAAGGAAGTTTTTCCTCCCCACTGTTGCTGCATGCTGGGTCTGTCTTTGATAGCTGCAGAGTTAATGGCAAAATGTAAGCAGATATCTGCTGTCTCCACATGCTCCTCCATGAGAAATTTGCCCTGTTTCCAATACCCCTCTGAAAGCGATCAGAGCCAAGTTCGGACCCAACTAGTATAGAATGGCAAGCATAGAATGGGTCAGTCTTGTTTTTGAGCTCATATTGTTGAAGGACCCATCACAGTCTCAGAAAGCAACTATTAAAATGTAGAAATATGATTGCTTTTAGTGAGATGCTTAAGTTTTCAATCAGATGATGATTTAATTTAAAATATCAAATGTTTGTATCAGCTGTAGCATTTTGTTTTCCTGCAACATGAATAGTTTTTCATCAACACTTTTGATTTTGTGTAATTGTCATATCACTGCTATATGATTACAGCCCTTTATCATTGCCCTTGAACAGTGCTGTGTAAAAAGTATTCCCTCTTACAGATTTCTCCTTTTTTATGCAATTAATAAATCCATTTCTCCCTCTACAGTATGTTCAGCTTTCCTTTTATGTTCAAAGAAGGAAAGTTGGAAGTATGTGGGGTTTTTTTTTTACTCCCAAAGTTTAGCTGTACAACCTGAAATTAGAGGTTCTAGCTTCCATGTAAAATTTCCGCCAATGATATCTGTATTTTTTTTTTTACTTATGACTAGCTGTGTAATTAGGAACCTGTAAGACTGGTAGAAACTTGTCATGTTCCAATTATATTCAGCATTAAACTGCAAGCAATAAGCATATAAGGTGTTCCGCTCTGTACCTAAGAATATCTCTGATGGGAACCTTTAAAATGCACAGATTCCTTTTTCTTAGAGTGGTATGACTTCTTTGTGTAATCATGGCATTTGGAATTAAAACAAACAGTTCTGCTTTGCTGAAGAGCGCAGTATAGCAGAAAATGATGCCATTACAGCATTCGGTAAACATGCCAGTCACAAGAGAGCGCAGTGCAGCTGGTCGTGGAACAGTACAACCCTTTGAGTTATTCTAAGTGACCAACAGTTCCTTTGGGCTGTTGTTTTTAAAGATGATTAGAAAATTGCTCAGCGCTCCAGAGTTGCCGAAACGGCTGGATTGAAATGATTTAACACAAAGCTAAAACTGAGCAGCATACCAGCTCTGGTACCAGTCAGGGATTTAGACATTTGGAAACAAAGCCAGTGGAGCGTGCATGAACGAGCTCACACACGCAGGACTGTTTGAGGAGGAGAAGCCCAGGCCTTTGCTGGTCTTCATGGGGTTTAATAGCTTCAGTTGAATTTTTGGAATCTTTTTTGTGTAAAATCATAATGCTTAATCATAAGGCAGCTGCTAATCCCTCTAAAATATTAAAACGTTTTCCTTGGACCTAAAGTTGTATTTCTAGAGATAAGATATCTTTTTTGTTTTTAAATGTTCTAATTTCACATAGATTTTCTCGACCTTGACTTAAAGTTAGAGTGACACTCTAATATATCATCTTTAGGGTTTCGTATTGAAGTTTGTTGTTTTTTTCCAGAACAGCATTGCTAGAAAACTCCCCCCAGAAAAGATGAGGAAATGTTTATTCATCTAATAAATATTACAAATAAATTAAGAAAAATCACATCTATTGTGCTCCAAAAAGCTCACTTCCTGTTTCAATTAATGAAATCACACAAGGAAAATCAGCCTGTGTCTATGATTAACAGTTATTCCTTTGTCTACTGAAAAATGACACTTTTATAAGGTTAATTTAGTTACAAAAAGTAATTTGTTTGGGCATATATAGTGGGTAAAGACTGTGTATTTATTTAAATATTTCCATAAATATGTGCATTTGATATACTTTTAGAGGTTGTATGTCATTGTTACGCTACTTAATAAAAAAAGAAAAAAATTCTGCATTGTTATGTCATAGTCTTTTCTTATCTCATTAGCTCCTGTTACATCCCAGCTCACTTTACTTTTAAATCTCTACCAATCTTGTTTTGCTTTGTATGTTCTCAGCTCCTCCACCACGCTGCCTGTTCTAATTACATATCTGCTCATTTTATTTTCCTTTTCAATTAATCTTTTTCTCAGTTTTAGTTTAGTTTTTTGTTATTTTTCTAATTTAAACTGATGTCATATTTCTTGGTTTTGCCGTTCCTCATATCATCTACAGACACACATTCGTCCACCCCCAATCTACCTTTGTCTGGTTATGTCTTTTATTATCATATGCTGATGAAGATTCTCAGTCATCCAGGTCATAGTCATTCCGTAAAAATAAAAAATAAAAAAATCCACTGGACTTGGTTTCCAAGATTTGAAGACGTTTCGCTACCTCTTGAAAAAGCTTCCTGGAGAGGTAGCGAAACGTCTTCAAATCTTGGAAACCAAGTCCAGTGGATTTATTTTATTTATTTATTTTATTTTATTTTTTTACTTTTACGGAATGTATTATTATATCTATACTCAACTTGCATAGTTGTTTCTTTTTTCCTTTCATCTAAAGCAGATTATCCAGTTTATCTACTACTAACTCATCTAAACTAATCCTGTCCATTCTTTTGTTTTCATATAGTCTTAAGTTACTTAAAGTCACTTTATTCACTTTGGTTTAATTTCATATTCCCTTGCCTCATCTCATCATTTTATTTTCATTTCTTATTTAATCAATAATTGTTTCATTTAATATTCTCTAATCAGATCTTCTATCAGCTTCATCTATCTAGTCTTGGAATGTTAGGTCTCATCTTATATCTTACATTTGTCATGTTATAGTTGGAGGCAGAAATAAAGAGATGAGGATGGAAGACGACTAATAAAGTATGGGATTAAAATGTAAAATGACAAAATGTAATGCCAAAGGTCCTTTAAAGTCTGGAAATTTACACATTACCCATCCCCTTTAAGCTTCAGTAGACAAGTTATGATTAATGCTTCTTGAAATCATTGAGGTTTATCAAAAACAAGTTATAAATGCCCTTGTTAAGGTTAGAAAAGGTTGACTTGAAGCTTCTGCACCACTTGTGGAAGGGTTTTGCAGTGCTATTTATACGGTTAAATAGTTATAAACAGTTTTACCAGCTGTTCCATTCATGTACAACGCATAAAACTCAGTTGCAACTTGCAACATACAGTATCAAGTGAAAAAAAATTAACTCTAGAAAAAGGCATTGATCCTAAAGCAAATTCCTTCTCTTTATCCATGTGTTATTCTTTATCTTTTTAACCATATCACAAACTTTATATATTAATTTAAAATATTAAAATATAACCTGCCTAAATATCTCAAACTATTTAGCCTGAGGAATGACTAGATTTTGGGGAATCTTTTATTATCAGTTAAGCTTAGCCAGATTGATGCTTAACCCAACTGACAGGTGAGGCATTTATTTGACATCATGAAATAAGCTGGAAGACTCATCATTCCATAATCTGAAGGAATTCCGAAAAAATAAACAAAATATAAATTTAAGATTGCAGGAAATTGGTCCACAATGAACTATAGATAAAGAAAAGGATGTAATTAAAATTCACATTGGAATTATAGTGTTTTTACACAATATGTCGCTCTGAAAATTGTTCTGCTTCCATTTCCAAGGTTTTTGGACTCCAACAGCATTTTTGGAGAGAGAACACCAAACCAACAGAAAACATGGTGGTGGTAGTATCCAGTAGTCTGGTGCTGCTTTTCTGTTGTGGGAACTGGATAACTTCATGAATTCCTTATTCTACTCCATAGAAGAAAAATACTGGCCCTTAAAGGTCCTATAACAGCATGTTAAAAGGGTTAGAGCGAGACACCTCGCTCATATTATTCTAAGAACTGGGGTTATGTTAGATAACCAAACGTTTTAAGCAGCATCAGAAGGCAAGCATATTGTGGAAAAAAATGCCTTTAGCAATACAGAGTAATCATTTGTTATTAATCATAGTTTTGTCATTTAACTCTGAAGAAAAACTCTACCTATTTCATGATGTTGAGGTGAACCACACCACTTCTCAAGGCTGAACAAAATCTGAAAGCTCTAGAGGCCAAAAATGACAGCAGAAAAAAATAATAGATTTATAAGCTAAAAGGTGCTACCCTGTGCATATTAGCTGTGAAAAGAGCCTCTTCGTCTTAACTTTGAGAGAGAATCATTGTGCACTGCCTCACATCACCCCCTTACTGATCAGAGAAAGTGGGCGTTTGTTTACAGGTCAGCCGCATAGCACGGTTAAGGTATTGAATCCACCACTGCTCTTCTCCAAATAGCAAATAGAAAAAATGTAACCTTTTCAAATGGCCAAATGAAAGTGAAATGCTGTGACATAACATTATGCACAAAAACCAATGTAAACAAATTAAATCATTTAAATCAATTCTCCAAGAAAGAGTGACTAGATTTCCTCCACAGGCACTTCAAAGACTTTTTGGCACCAAGGGTGCCAACCAATCATTAGGTTTAGGAAGCAATTACTCACCAAGATGGCGTGGGAAGCTGTTTTCCTCTTTCATAAATTGAATCAACAGTTAAAAACTGTGTTGAATCTCTTCAGTTTATCCTTGTATGATTTGAAAATTGGTTTAATGTTCTAGTGCTAGTAGGTTTTCTCATTACTATAATGTAAATATATATCAAGTCCCTGTCTGGTTGATGCTTTGACCTCCACTCAAGTATCGGATGAAATCTGATATTACTCCAGCCCTGTCCTCATCACCACCCACACCTGTGTTAATGTAGCAATCACTGAAACGATGTTAGCTGGTCCTTTTAAGGCGGGGCTGCAATGAGGCTGAAATGTGTTTTGGGGGATAAAGTTAATTTTCTAGGCAAATATTGACTTTGCAATTACGCTGATCACTCTTTATAACATTCTGGAGTATATGCAAATTGCTATTATAAAAACTGAAGCAGTAGACTTTGTAAATAATAACATTTGAATCATTCTCAAAACTTTTGGCCATGATTGTAAGTGAAAATTTGCTGAAGAATAACAACTCATCCCATCACCCTGACATGAATGTATGTAACAGTATCAGGATCTGAAGCGGCAGAAGTGGTCTGTGCTGGGCATCAAGTCTCTCAGCAAACTACACGACTCTGTGTCTACTGCCTTCAGCTCATTGTTTACTCAGCATATTGATTTTCGCCTTGTAGCTCGCTCCACTGCATACTATCAGACGTCCCAGACAGGATTTAATTTTATTCTTGCCATTAACACTAGCTAACTGGGAGTCTCTGTTATCTGTTCGCCTGCCAAAGCTCCCACAGATGACTTGGTGGTGTTTCTGACCGCTGACTGACTTACGTCAGCACAGCCAAGCTGCATTCATTGGGATTTAAGAACCTCCGAAACTGTGGCTAAAGATTACAGTGGAGTGAGAGCACCATAGCATGCTTACGTCACATTCAAGGGCCCTTTGTTGCAGATGGAAAGCAGGACAAACTCATTAAACAAATATAAGTAATTCTATGGAGAACATAGACATGTCATTAGTGCAAAGGATGCCTGATTGCAGCTCAGAAAGAAGAAGAAGCCAGGATTTTAAGATTTAAAAATATAGGTGGACAACAAATAGGTCTGCTGTTTGGTCCTCCTGTGTTTCTATCTGTTCATGTCTGCTTCAATAGTTTTTGGCTGATAGTTTTTAACTTAAGAAAAACTGAATCCTGGGCTGCATTATGCAAAAGCCACTAACTAGATAAACATAATGAATGATTGAGGAGCAGAACAGATTTCTACTTGAGAAAACTGTAAAAGTGCGGAAAGCCAGAGTTCCTTTAAATCAAGACTAAAAACACATTAGTTTAGGATTGCCTTCGGCTGTTCTAGTTAAAAAGTTCAACTGAAACATCATTAGTTCAACTTTTTTATTTTCTTTAGTCCAACTGTTTTTAATGTTCTTTCTTGTTTCTGCATTTTTCATTATTATTTTTTTCCTACTTGCTTTGATTCTGTTTTATTTTCCTATATTTTAATCATGTAACACACTTTGCATTGTCTTTGTACAGAATTGTGCTATACAAATACATTTGCCTTTGCCTTGCCTTGCCTAAGGAGGTCAACAAAGATGATATTTGTCATGAGAACCTATTAATAAAGTTTTAGTGAATACTTTATATATTCTTAACCAGAGGACTGAGGTTCTGGTACAACCACAACATTCCCATCAGTTTAGTGACATCAGAGCAGTTTAGTGGTTTTTGTGTGGAGATCTTACGGTGGCGTGAAGCCATCCTCTTTTGTTCATGGCCAGGAATCTGTTGCTGTAAACCCCTTTGATGCCGATGACACCCTGAGAAATCGCAAACAGCTCCAGAACACCTGGAAAGACAGAGACCAAATCTGGATGATTGAAGGGCAGAAACATCCGTTTATTTCCACTGCTTTCACTTCAGCTTTTTAATTATATTCAGCTGAATGTTTTTCTGGAATACTAAGTCTGTCAATCCTCTTCCTAAATATGTACATTTAACTCATAAGCAACATAAAAACTCATGACATGAGTAAGTACAGATATCACCACATAGACTAAATTTTCATTATTTTATTTGTTGGTGGTGAGTAGTTATTTGCAGTATTTTAATTGCAGAAGACAGTCAAAAGTGAGGAGTCATGTTGAGTCATTTAGAAGCTGCCCCATGCAAGAAAAAAAATGAAGTGAAATTATGGAAGAATACATTTTTGGGAAATATACTTTGCATAGAATTCTTTAGTTTGCTCTTCACCACAAAGCAGGTCATTCCAGAATTCCCACGGGTCAAGTACTCATTCAGACCTCCTTCCCCTTCAACGCCATCAGGCTTTTCATTTCTACACCTAACATAGTCCAGGGTTTTCCAGCTTATGCGGAGAGATGCTCTGAACTCCAGCAGACCATCATCAGACTTCCCTTTCTTTTTTCTCCACTGCATTTTTCACTATTATTGATGATCTGAATAAAAAAGAAAAAAAAAATTTCCAGCACATACATTTGAAAGATGCAATACTTAAGGATGTATACATATACATATTTTAGTATTAAAAGTATTTTAATACTAAAATATGTTTCCCCCTCGTGGAACAGGTATCATTTGATAGACACACAATGTAGACTTGAAGAATTTGAAAACTTTTTTAACCATAAAAGATTTACTTCATATAATTTTATACATGACAAAAAGCATTGGCAGAATTTGAACAGAAGAAATCCGTTGTTTTTAATTGATAAAGAATGTTTCATCCTTGTAATGGATACAATTAAATATTGGTATAATATTTTGAGACAATTAGAAGAGAAAGGACTCTAAATCTTATTCTACAAATAAATACCTTAAGATGGAAATTAAAGAGGATTTTACTGATGATGAGAATTAGTTGAAGGAGACCCAGATTTTCATGAATGAACACCTATTCAAAGCTTTATTTGTACATGAACACAAAATGTTTAACTATAGGAGTTTTAACATGGGGGGTGGGGGTATATTGAGAACTTTGTGTTGGTTTTAAAATCTTAAATCACAGATACCATGAACATTGATCATGAGAAAGTCCCAAGTTCACTGGAACATTTTCTTGATGCGGAATCTACAAAATTACCTCCCATCTCCTTTTAGTTAAGCTGGAAGAGGAATTACTTCTTTTTTAACATCACTTCAAAACGTCAGATTTCTGGACTGCAAAATGATCTAAAATGGACCCTAATTTTGCGTGCCTATTTGCCGGGTACTTTGAAAAGCTTAATCGCCAAATAAATATTTTCTTGCATTTCATTATAAGGGATCAATCACCACCTTAAGTACACTTTGATTTAACCCGTGACATACAAATACCCAAATGAGAATAGCGTTTGTCCACCTCCCTTTACACAAAACTAATCAGTTACATTTTTCTCTACATACAATACTTTCCTTCTTATAAGAAGTGTTTATCCCATCCACATTAAAAAAAGTTTGCATGTGAGCCAAATCACTAGGCTCAAACATATGTGGGAAATTCATTACAATAGGAGCAAAGTAATGATTTTATAACAATAGTAAAAAAAAAAAAAAAAATTACAAGGTGGACTTGCAGAAAACAAAATGAGAGGAGGAACTTATTAGAAACTAAAACATAATAAAATCTAGATCCAAACTTGTTTTTTATAATCTTTACACTAAAAACAAGGAACTTTGAAGAAATAATCTTAAGAACATGGGTACATTGTCCAAAGTGATCCAATTTTAATGAACTCCAAATTATAAATTATAGGCGGGGGCATAAATACCAGGGATAGGAAGTCCGAGCTCCTCATAACACCCAGAAACAACCTTGTTAACCCGTAACCTATAAGGAATTTCAAATGTAGGGCTTGCATAAGTGATCAAAATACAAAAAAATATAAATCATTTAGTCACCCAGTAGGTAGCAAGGATAACAACACAAAATGATTTGATCTTGTAAAACTAAAAACATTTTATATGTGACACAGAGCCCAAGCAATAAAACTTGCATATCAAAAATATCCTGTCCTTTAAACATATAAATCATTGACGTTTTATCAAGAGGATTGATCTAATTGGTCCTGTAACAAGATCTTTTAATGAAAAGCAATATTCATCAGCAATGTTTACCTTCTTTCCTATTTTTATAGGCATTGAAGCTATTAAACCTAGCCAGAGAGGGGGAAATATAGATTCTATTAGCAAAAACAGAGGTGTTCTTGGTACTGTATCCTGAATCCAGCTCCTACAGGTATGAATGAGGAACTACACTATCTATTAAAGACTACCGGTATCTGTAATTGAGCCTATGTTTAAATTTATGTTTTGATCAATTAAGTCTTTTTAAATCAAATTATATGATATTTATATTATTAATGTATAAACTTGTAAGGGTGTTGCTCATTGCTCTTATCGCTGTTGCCACATTGTATCAACATTATTGATAAGCATAGGGGACAAACTTGTAGGCCTTATGGGTTTGAACTCTATCTGAAAATGTATTGTCTTTGGTAGATCATTCTACCTAGTTCATTCTACCTGCGTGGGCATCTTTCAGTCCTGTTTCAGATAAGTTTTCCATGTGTTTCCTTCTTTATTTTAGCTGGAGCGATGATGGTTGATGTGTCCACTCCATTTAGAAAGACTTGAATGGCTTCCGTATTAGATCTCACACGTGTGACGGTGAGGCATCATTAGTTATTCATTTAGTGTGACACTAGATGGAGTTAAGTCTTACACACTTTCCCTTCAGTTTTAGACCAAAAACAAAGGTCTAGATCTGTCCACTTTAAAAGTGAGTTGATTCCAGTCTTAGTCTTGTTGAATATTGGTTTAACCAATCAGGAAGTACCATCTCCCTTTAATGCTAATTGGTCAGTATTTGTTACTATATCATTGGTTTATTTTATTTACATTTTTTTGTATAGTACTTTTCATTTAAATCCAATTTGTGCCTGATTTGTAATGACCCTGATGAAAGCCACGGGCTGTGTTAAACCCTGAACACACTGAATACGATTTCTATTCCGACCTGACAGAAAATTGTGTCATAAAAGGTTGTGGCGTTATGCTCTTATTTAAAATCATTGGGGAGCAACACACCCAACATGATATTCTGCAGGGGGCTTGCATAGTTCTGACTAAGATAGACAGGTCTATTTTACTTGGACTATGCTAGGCAGCAATTCAGTGGCAATTGTATCTGTGTGACAGGAAGAGAGACACGATTACAAAGTAAACACATCCGGAAAAATGCAAAATAAAATCTGTCAATCCTGAAAAAAATACAAAAAAAAGGTTTGGAGTCAGACAGTGGATACAAAACAGGTGGGTAGACTCACCTTTTGGAAAACAGAATACTTTAGCTTAAAGACATAATACTACTTTTTATCACTCTCCTCAAAAGAAATAAAATTTATAAACTTTACAAGAACAGAAAATGGATACAGTAAAATAGTGATCTTATTTGAGCCTCACAGAAAATAAAACAATTGGGAGCAGACAGTGCAGGTGAGAGCAGCTTATCTCCCCTCTTTATAGAAATAAGGAAGGAAATAAAAAACTTCAACAAACTTTACAGATCTCTCTCTGAAGGCCCTCTTACTGTTTCAGCCAACAGCCATATACAGTAAACCATCCAACAGCCTTTATTGCTCCTTTTCTTTAAGCTTAGTTCCCATTATATGTCTAATATAAGCCTATTAAAATTCTCTATCTATTCTGGTTTGAGATGCTGCGTACTGGTTACGTGGGGGTCATTGTGGGGAGTGGTGGCCAAGTTGTTAGAGCATAGAGCTTGGAATCGTGAGGTTGTGAGTTTGAAACCCACTCCCACAGACTGCCACTATGGCTCCCTGAGCAAAGACTCTTAACCCCACGCTGCTCCCCACAAATGGCAGTGAATTTCGTTGCCCTGTGCCTGTGACAGTGTAATGACGATAAAACGCTGTGGGGGAAAAAATGAAGCAGAGCTTTTGTTTGTAGCTGCACTGTTTCTTTTTTGTAAAACAAAAACGTGAGTCCCATTCTTGCATAATCTAAGTGCTTCCAAGATTCTCACGTTCCCTGAACTCACCACTGAACTTCCCTTCTCACTTCCAGTTCCGGGTTACCAGCTCACTGAGTTCCAGATCCAAATCCCGTATTACTCCCTCAATAAACCTGTTAAACTGTTTCCGTCCTCTCTGAGTGGTTTAAAGTTATTTTATGCAATAGACTGACACAAATGAACACAAAATTGCCATGTAAAGGACAAATTACAGATAATTTTCAAAATGGTTTTGAACACATCAGAAAGGTTGAGCTTTTTTTTTTATTCACACTCATAGACAGTACTTTTCAAGACCTTTTCACTGCAGTCACTGTTGCAGATTGTTTTCCTCTACAATGTTTGCACATCTTGACTAAGACTAAATTATGGGACATGAGTGTTTGAAAGATACTTCAAGGTCAACCTAAGTGGATGGAGAGCATTCATTTTCAAGTTTTGCCACAGATTCTTAATAAGAATAAAGTCTGGGCTTTGAATTTTCAGAACACATGGTGACATTTTGATCTAAACCGTTCCATTGCAGACCTGACTGCATGTTTAGGGTTGTTTACTTCTAGAAAGTCACACTCAACCCAAGTCTCAAGCCTTCTGTTGCCTCTTATAGGTTTTCTGTCAGTGCTAGTCAAAATTTAGCTACAGCCTTCTACCTATCAGTTGCAATGCTTCCCTTTCCATACGCCACAACGCTGCCAAACAATTTTCAAGGTAAGCATGGCTTATCTCTCACATTTTGCAGAAAGATTATTAAATCAAACATTTTTTTTCTTACCTGACCATTAGAATGTTTTGACTCATGCAAGACTTGTGGTACATGTTGATTTATCAACAAGGTTCTTTTTGGACCTGGTTTGTCTTATTATTCATATTTATGGAATACAGGAAGAACCAGAGATGTGGACCTTTCATCTCCTCCCTTTTGGCTGTTTCTTAGATTTATGCTCTCCTTGTCTGATCTCTCAGTTTAGGTGAATAATAATGATGCACCGATGTGAAGACCTGGGCTGATATTGATATCCCATATTAATATTGCCATTATGGTCATTATTGCCATTATTAACCAGCATCATATATCATATGTTTCCCTTCCCCTGAACACCATGAAAAAATGACACAAGGGCTGAAATTGATTATCTGATTCAATTAAATGCTCATAAACGTGATCTGTTTCATAATCACAGTCACATGACCAAACAAACACCCCATGACCAATTCCCAGCCGTCCTCCTCTTGAAACAATAACAGCAACTAGATGGAAATAGATATCGGTTGTGCATATCGGCCCAGTTTACTAGTGGGACCGATACCAATACAGGTGCTGGTCATAAAATTAGAATATCATGAAAAAGTAGATTGATTTCAGTAATTCCATTTAAAAAGTGAAACTTGTATATTATATTCATACATTACATACAAACTCATATATTTCAGATGTTTATTTTGTTTAATTTTGATGATTACAAATGACAACAAATGAAAATCTCAAATTCATCATATCAGAAAATTAGAATATTACTGAAGACCAATAAAAACAAAGGATTTATAGAAATGTTGGCCAACTGAAAAGTATGAACATGAAAAGTATGAGCATGTACAGCACTCAGTATTTAGTTGGGCCTCCTTTGGCCTGTATTACTGCAGCAATGCGGCGTGGCATGGAGTCGATCAGTCTGTGGCACTGCTCAGGTGTTATGATAGCCCAGGTTGCTCTAATAGTGGCTTTTAGCTCTTCTGAATTGTTGGGTCTGGTGTATTGCATCTTCTTCTTCACAATACCCCATAGATTTTCTATGGGGTTAAGGTCAGGAGAGTTTGCTGGCCAATTAAGAACAGGGATACCATGGTCCTTCAACCAGGTACTGGTAGCTTTGGCACTGTGTGCAGGTGCCAAGTCCTGTTGGAAAATGAAATCTGCATCTCCAAAAAGTTGGTCAGCTGCAGGAAGCAAGAAGTGCTCTAAAACTTCCTGGTATGTGGCTGCGTTGACCCTGGACCTCAGAAAACACAATGGACCAACACCAGCAGATGACATGGCACCCCAAACCATCACTGACTGTGGAAACTTTACACTGGACTTCAAGCAACGTGGATGAAGTGCCTCTCTTCTTTTCCTCCAGACTCTGGGACCTTGATTTCCAAAGGAAATGCAAAATTTACTTTCATCAGAGAACATGACTTTGGACCACTCACCAGCAGTCCAGTCCTGTTTCTCTTTAGCCCAGGCAAGACGCTTCTGACGCTGTCTGTGGTTCAAGAGTGGCTTGACACAAGGAATGCGACAGCAGAAACCCATGTCTTTCATACGTCTTTGTGTGGTGGTTCTTGAAGCACTCACTCCAGCTGCAGTCCACTCTTTGTGAATCTCCCCCACATTTTTGAATGGGTTTTGTTTCACAATCCTCTCCAGGGTGCGGTTATCTCTCTTGCTTGTACACTTTTTTCGACCACATCTTTTCCTTCCCTTCGCCTCTCTATTAATGTGCTTGGACACTGAGCTCTGTGAACAGCCAGCCTCTTTAGCGATGACCTTTTGTGTCTTGCCCTACTTGTGCAAGGTGTCGATGGTCGTCTTTTGGACAACTGTCAAGTCAGCAGTCTTCCCCATGATTGTGTAGCCTATAGAACTAGACTGAAAGACCATTTAAAGGCTTTTGCAGGTGGTTTGAGTTAATTAGCTGATTAGAGTGTGGCACCAGGGGCCATCAATTTTGAACCTTTTCACAATATTCTAATTTTCTGATATGATGAATTTGAGATTTTCATTTGTTGTCATTTGTAATCATCAAAATTAAACAAAATAAACATCTGAAATATATGAGTTTGTATGAAATGTATGAATATAATATACAAGTTTCACTTTTTAAATGGAATTACTGAAATCAATCTACTTTTTCATGATATTCTAATTTTATGACCAGCACCTGTATGCATAAAAATGACCCATATTATCCATAATAATAATAACTGCAATATATCATGCTTATTTATAAGGGATTGAGCAGAGCTCTGTAAGATGATCACACACTCGATAAGTTTTTAACCTAATCTTCTTGAGGTTTTTCCAAACCTTTCTACCGTGCTTCTTAGTCTCCATGATGCTACTGTAACGGTTCGCTGATGTTCTATTAAAAAATAAAGGCCCTAATACAAACTAGGGTTGAAGTACCAAAAGGTTGGCTGTTAATTAATAAGCTACTTGCTAGTGGATAAATTCTAAATGGAATTGCTTGCACTATTCTTTATTTGGGGATAATAAAGTACTATTTCTTATAACCTTTCCTTAGATACAAAACTTTGAACCAATCTGCTGTATGATGTGGTTGAATTGTCTTGCATTTCTGACCAGATGAAATTATCTTGCTTACCATGCACATTGCATGTCCTCTGTTTTCTTTGCTGTAGCCATAGAAAAAGGCAAAGCAACAATGTCCACGTTTTAGATTGCTATAGCAGATGTTCTTATTAATTTCATAGATCTTTACATCTTATGCAATGCATCCTCTCTAAAGGCTCACACCTCCTTCTTGCAGGCCATGTTGTTGTTTCTTTTTAATTATTTTTCTAAATCGGGTGCCTCCTCTTGCTCAGCTTTAAAGTTTTATCAGCTAGACCAATGTTAACCAGAACGTCTTTAATTTAAATTTGGAGGCTTTATTTTTGCTGTGCAGTAGTGCCTGGTTGCTGTGATGCCAGTCTCGCTGATTTGCAACCGCACACATCCCGGTGCCTCATCTGCACCTGTTACTTCCACAAATAGTCTACCTGCCAACATCCCGAACGGACACAAACGGGGCTGGTCAGCCGGGTGACATGTGCTCAGATATTTACACCACCAGCCAGGAGCTGCCCCCTGCTCCTGTAGAAATTATTTATGTTCTTACTTGGAGGAGTGATATTAATGAAAACATATTGGGAAACTTAGGAGGGATAAATAGCAGTATGGTCCAGATTTGCATAATTTATAAATTAAGCTGCTTCATGCATGTGGGTAAATACTTACTCAGCTGGTTTGGCTCATGGCTGCCGTTCACTTTGCCATCGGGATGAATCTGGAGGTGGAAGCCGATGCCGACCCTGCAGTACAGCCTGCAAGTCCTGCGTCCCGAGCTGATTCCCTCCTGAAGAAGCAAAGAGACGCGTTCCGCTGCGGCTGCGACGCAAATCCAGTGAGCAAATGTCAGAAGGTAGAGAGTTACATTCATTATTCCAAAAAGGAGACTCTCAGCAGAATCCCATTTGCATGTTTGCCGCTCCTGTGCCGAGGTCTAAAACCAAAAAGGTTTACGCGCACTGGCGTGTGCGCATTACCTCGGCTACCAAGGCTGCGGTGGATCTGCTGGATAGCTGCTGGAGATATTTATAACGCCAGTGATCTCACAACTCCATGCATGGCTGAGCTCTAAAGGAGGGTCTTTCAGCAGGATTTTGTTGCCGAGATGCCACTCCTGCTCTGCACCGCCGACCCACAGCAGCGGGGCGTGAGGGAAGCTCCCCCGACAAGGGGCTCCTCTGCGCCAGGACGCAGCATTTTACGCACAGATACAAAATATTTCAACGGGAGTGGGTCGGTTTATCACCCACAATGCAGGAAAAAGGTCCCACAACCTTTAATTTATAAAGAAAAGTTTAAATCCTTGAAGAAGAGATCCAGGTTTCACAACTGAGTTTAAACTCGCTGGCAGATTTTTCAGGGGGATCAGAGTAAAAGGGGCAAATACAGCCCGAACTTCATATTTTAGCTGTGAAACGTTTTACTTTCGACAGTTATGAAATAAGTTGTGCTTGTGTCAATCATACAACATCAAATTTAAACTATCGGGTGTTTTGTATATATTTAAAAAAATCTACCATGGATATGAAACTTTTGCACCTACAAAATTATGTTGGAAATACAGCCAGAGCTGTGTTCAACATAGAGGCTAAGGTCTGAATCACAAATCTGAAAACATTTGGTCATAAATTGATTTACTTGTCTATGTGTTAGTATCCTGACCATACAAAGAATCAGTTAACTTGAGGAAATGTGCAACCTCATTACAGTCTTTCAAATATTTTCTTTTAGATTATACCCCATCCTACATTTAGGTAAATCATTCAGGTGGCTCAAAGACATACCAGTAAGCTAGTCAGTTTTAGTCAGATCATCATGCACCTATTACTGCTAGAAAATTGCATATTATCAGGTTGTCCTCAGTTAAACAATTGTAAACTGTCCAAACAGTAATGTTAATTTCACAGACTGACTACAGGGATTTGCCTACAACAAGATGATTGAGAAAGATGACATCGTTCAGTCTTATTTATAAGATGGGGGAGGATCCCTGGTAAAAAAAAAATGTGCTTTATTGTATTTCAAGTATATTCATATTTCCTATAGTTTACTGAAAATGTACTTAGACAAATTGTACTTTTTGTAAATATATAAAAAGTATACTAACATTACGCTTTCATGCTAATACTTTTAACACACTTTAACATAATTACACTATGTTACACTTTATAGAAATATATTATTAAAAAAGTATACTTTAAGTGAAAGTTATGTGTAATTTCTAAAGTGTACTTATTTTAAATTTGTTTTTACATATATTTTTGCTATATTTTAAATTGTATGCTCAAAGTTGTCATTGTAACGTACATTGAAAGCATATTTTAAAAGTACACATTTTAATATCGACACTGTAATATTAAGTTTGAGTGCATTTTAAGTTACATTTGAATCTAATTATGAAGTGAAGTTATATACGCTTGTACTTCAGGTAATTCTTTTGGAAAGTGTTCAATAGTATAACTACAAAAATGCACTTAAACCCTATTATGCAATTTTGTGCTGTGTGTAAAGTACACAGATAGCAATTATTGCAGTTGTTATGTAATGTTTAATAAGTTTTGAAAAAGAAATATGATACAATACATCTTACACACAAAACCACATTGAACAAAACACTAAATGTTCACTTCAAAAGTACAGGTGCACAAAAATGTGTGTTCTGCTGAAAAGCAAGTGGTTTAAAGCTGGTGCAGTGCTACATTATGATCTAACAAATAGCATAACCCACATTGCAACAGAAAAGTTAATACTGGCCAAATGCAAAAGAAATAAACTTAACACATTACAATTGTCTCAAGTGTTCAAAAAAGAACATTTCATTAGTATTGTTTAATGGATCAAAGCAGGGCTACTGCAAACAAGACCAATTGGTGAGTGCACATATTTAAAAGTCGCTGACAGCACTTCATGCATATAGGAGTGATATGTGGAGGTTGTTTGGCCTTGATGTCTGTAAAGTAGTAGCTCCCCAAGAATTTTAGTCTTGGGGAGTTTTTGGTTCAGTACTGATATCAGAATTCCCATAGACTTTGAATGCACCACACCTGCACAGCAGTTAGTCACGGCTCCTCCCTGCTCAGAGCTAGCGTGCTTTTCTTTTAAGGCCTTGGTCTGCATGGAGAGAGGTAACTTTCAAAACATTCCCATTTGGTTTTGAAATCTTAAGATATCTGTATAAAACGCGATTTTGATTATTATATTTGTATTGTAGAAACAGGAGATGTAATCGGTTGAGCAGGAAGATTTGCTGTATTATTGTGTTGAAGAATATCCTGGTGAGTTCACATGAACCTGTGAATGAAATATATATATTTTTTGAGATGTAAAACCAGTCAGGATATAATGTTTTGTAATATATGTAATTTTACTAGCTCTTTTGATTTATTGAATGCATTAGCACAGTGAGAAGGAGGCTAACACACCCCCCATGTGCTCTTCTAAAAAAGAAAATGCACTTTCAAGCTAGCTACATCTTGTGTGATGTTGCTGTAAAACCCCCACAAGGGGTTAACGTAAAATTAACCCTTCATAGGTGTCCTGGATTGTTTTTTCCAGATACAAGTATTGACTACTGACCATAATGATTTCTTAGACAGTGAACCACATGTGAATTGATAATTTTACTTTATATTTTTGTCTGTATAAATGTGGTAAAAACCAATTTATATTATGGTGATTACATGATTTATTTTCCAATTGAAGTAATTGCTCTGCACATTTGTGTGCAGGCTGTTTTTTTTTTTTACATAGTTGCAGAATCTGCTGTTACAGCTGAGCGGTTCATTGTATGGACTGGACTAGACTCCACCAGAGATGTTGATGCAGAATGTTCCCAATGTGAATGCCATCCGGTTCCCTGGAGGGTGGTAGGAAAAACAAGGAAACTTAAGGATTTTTCTTCCCTTTCTTTCTGCGGATTCATAATTTTTTTCTTTTCTGAGATCTCTGACAATTTTTGTTGTTACTTTGTTTAATTTTTTTGATCAGATCTGATAAAACCACTTGATGCATCAGATTTATTTAAATTCAACTGAAATGGACAATTTTTTTTTCTGGTGCACTTATGGACCCTGGTATATCATACTGATACAATTTGTCAGACTTTTCTGATGTACTGCTCAAAAATATGAATTTACAGTATCTCTCTGTTTGGTTAACAGACGCTGTTCTTCTGGAGTTTCCGTAGACAAGTGTCTCTGATGTGCGCACGGCCATCAGACGAAAATGTAACAATGAGCAGTTCAGCCAAAAAAAGGAAAATAATGTGTGGTGGGCGTGTTTTTGTATGGTGCGAGGGTTTAGGGGTGCAATAATAAGGAATGTTGTTTTTCATTGTTCAGTATTCCTCTGCGTTCTTTAAAGTTTATTTGTAATGTTTAGGTCTGCTGCCTGAAATTGACATATTTCTACAAAGTGTACTAAAGTACCAATATTTGAAAATGTGTTGTAAGTTTTATAATGAAAATGGTTAACGTCGATATGTAAATGTTTATACATTCTGAGATAGTACAAGTTATATTATTTGTAATGTACTATAATTTGGACATGTTTCAAATACATTAAAGTATATTTTTTCATCTGCACGGAAGTATATCCACAAGTCTTTCAGCATTTAGTATACTGTTAATACATTTGCAAGAATGTGCAAGGTAGAAAGTAGTATAGCAATGTAATGATAAAGTATATTTACTATTAACTGCAAAGTATGCTTTTTTAGTAATTGGAATAAGCCAACAGTATAATTAAGCATATTATTACCACAGTAAGAGTATATTAAAAGTATAAAGCTTATATATTTTTAAGACACTAACAAATCATTTTTAATGTAGTTATAATACAACCATAGTGCACTTTAATTTGACTAATTAAGCATATATTAGTACATATAAACTCATATACTTAAAGTATACAAAATATACTTTAAGTTGTTCCACTTTAGCACATCAAAGTACACTAAATACACTTCAAGTTGAGCTTGTCCACAATTTAATTACAATTAAAATATATTTAGTACAAAATTAGTTGTTCCAAAATAGCATCCTTCAAGTTAACTAATCATAAACACACTTAAAGTATAGTAATGATTAGTGTGCCTTCAAGTACACAAAAGTATGCTAAATTTTAGTACACTTAGCACATTTATTTTTCAGCAGGGATGTTCATGCTACAGTAAGCTGCATGTCTCTTACGCAGACACTGCTCTATCCTGTCATAGCCAGAAAGTAAAAAAATTTATTCAAAAAGTGGCCAAAAAATCCAACGATATGTCTTTGTTTGTGGTGTATCTGAACATATAGATATTCTTGCCTTAAATCTAAAGCAGTGTTTTTCAATCCTGGTCCTCAAGGCACCCTGCCCTGCATGTTTTAGATGTTTCCCAGCTTTCACACACCTGTTATCAATTTAATAGCAGATTATCAGACTTTGCTGAATTGCAATCATCTGAATCAGGTTTGCTGAACCTCAGAAACATCCAAAACATGCAGAGCAGGGTGCCTTGAGGACCAGAATTGAAAAACACTGATCTAAATTTTATATTTTTATAAAATTTCAGCTTGTTATCATAAATCTTTATTTTACTCTCCTTTGTTTCAATGACTATATTGTTCTGATGTTTTTAAGTCATTTATGCTTGGATATGATAACGTACTAAACGGAATCCGCTGTTCTGTCCTCACAGAAATAAACCAGTCAGCCTGTATTGCGGTAAATAGATGATTTGATAGGCCACAGCTGAGAGATAATGATGGCCTCCTTTGTGGCTCAAACTAATTGGATTGTCTGTCTGCTCACACACTTACATGCACACACACGAATGTTAGACCACCCACACACACATACTGTCAGAAATGAGACACGCCTTCATCTGGGTACTTTAGTCCAATCAGGCTCAGCTTGCAAAGCTACAGACCAGGTGTGCGGATCTGAACAATTCCTCCATGCTCTCCTTTTTACATCAGTATTGTATTGATCTAGAAAGATTAACATTATTCTACACTAAATCTGGTTATTGATAACAGTCCTATAATTCGGTAGATTATACAAGTCAGCTCTTTTATATCCTCAAATGCAAAAGTATGTTAGATGCAATGGCTGATCATATTTCTGATGTAATCATTCTACACAGTTTTACCCTTAGGTCTTCAAATGCAATCATTCCTGTAGTTAAAAGAAAATGAGATGTGTATATTTACAATATATTATTTCTATAACTAAAGAATAGAACCACAGATATCAAATGTCTTAAAACATGTCAATCCATCCTATCATTATGTTGCAATTTGAATAGTAAGGAGATTTTTGGGTGTGCCAGTTAACTAAAGAACAGCTGTTATGCTGACATTTTGGGTAAAATAAAGAGGACTCATCCGTTTTGGTTGGATCTCTTAAAAATTCAAGCTGTGTTGAAGATTTAAGAAGTGCAGATCATAAATTTTATTTATAAAACAAATTAATCAATTAATTGGGCCACATACAACCCCAATGCACAGCCTCCTGAAAATATATAATCTCTAGAAAAAAAAAAAAATCATCCAAATCTGACCTATTAGAATTTTAATCATATTAAAAATGATCTGAGGATTAAAACTTTAAAATTATGTCTATGTGCCACAGTTTTTTCTCATTTAAAATGATTGCCTTGCAAACTGCAATTAGACAAGTAGGACTATTGTACATTACAGCTAATAAAAAGACTCCATCTGCAGCCCATGAAAACTATGGATAAAAAAGAAATGCAAGTCATATAATCACTGTAAATAATTAAGCAAATATACGTTTCTAAATGAGGATAAGAGGGCTATATATTCAGATATCACACTCTTCCAGGAAGTCTTTCTTGGATTGGCTCCATCTCCCCGACTTTCAGCTGAAGTCAAATACAAAGAGCAGCTGGTAGAGGATAACTGTAATGTCTTATTCGGTCTGCTTTTTCAGTTCAAGCATCACATGCTTTAAAACAAACCACCATAAGAACGGAGGAACATTCTACCACCATAGTTCTGTACGTCTCGTGAACAGGAGCTTTCTTTTTTGGGGCGACATATATTGTTGTGGATGTGATATTCTTTAAAGCATACAGAGTGTTATTTATTTGTCAATCTGTTTTAATATTGACTAACCTATCTTTGTTCAATGAAATATCTAGTTTCATATGTGTAGTCATGTGCTTTTTTTGTCCTTTTCTCAACCTGCCCCGGGATCACAGATGAAAATTAGCCCATTTGGCTAAATCTGACATATGTACATGATAGTCTAAAGACTTCATGCTGATATATGTAATGTCCCCTATTGAATAAACAGTCTGTGTTTATTATGTAGTTTAGAATAGGATCCATTCCTGCACTGCACTCGGTTTACACCAAGTTTTAGACTTATAGGCAACAGTTCTTTTAATTATTATGTTGAAACCTTTTGGACTTTTGGGAAACTTTATAAATGGACGAACCACATCTGGGTCCCGGCTTCCTTTCTATCAACTAATCTCAGAGATCAACAGCTGTTTCCCAATTTGCTCTCCTGAAACGATTAACTATTAAACGATTAACGATTTAACTATTATATGCACCTTTAATTGCCTTTTCATAGAATCATTTAAAAAGAAATTCATTTAATACACATATTTTTTTAATTCTCTCTTTCTAATTATGGAAGACTCTGTGGATTTAAAATAATTTGATGAATCTTGACTGACCTAAAATGGGAAACTTATCAGAATTAAAGTCAGTAAATGCAAAAATGTGTGTCTTTCTTTACAGAGTATACACATTTCAAATAAAAAAAACATTTTTATCAATTCAATTTAAGATCTAAAAACACTTTCATGTCACTGATATATTTCTTTTATAAATATTTGTTTAAATGAACCCCACATGACCCTCCAGTCTCCTTTTTTAGTGTGGGACATCTTCAAGCATCCATCTGAGGATTAGAACAATTTAGACTTATTCATTTTCTGTCTTGGCATGCATATATTGTAATCCCATGCCTCATTGTTTTTAGGGGCCCAGCAATGTCTGAATTTGATTAGCTCACGCGCCTGTGGATTACACCCTGTATAAGGGTCTAATTGTCTCTGGCACACAGACTGCCTTACCTTTTATGTAAACAGCGGGACAGTGTTTAGCCCCGCTGTTCTATAATGGTCAGCCATTCCTCTAAGGCCATTCCAGCAACAGTGAGGTAATCCTCCTGAGTCGTATAAACATGGATGATCCTGACTGATTTCCCCGCCCATTTGATCCTAGCTTTTAAAAGACTTTTAGCATAAGCAAACAGCATACAGCAGGTTGCACAGATATAATCAATATGAGGAAATGCATGAATCTCCGGACCTGTTGATGGCCAAAAGTCGTAAACATAAAAAGGCTGCTCTAGTGCTCAGTGTTAGTCAAACAGTTTGCAAATATATCTCTGTTGCTTCTGTTTATTTCTAGAAAAATAAAGGCAGCAACCCTAGTAAACAAGTGAAAACTATTTCAATCAGCTCAAGGAAAGTTTTACTATTCATATACAGGTGCTGGTCATAAAATTAGAATATCATGAAAAAGTTGATTGATTTCAGTAATTCCATTTAAAAAGTGAAACTTGTATATTATATTCATACATTACATACAAACTCATATATTTCAGATGTTTATTTTGTTTAATTT
This sequence comes from Cyprinodon tularosa, assembly GCF_016077235.1. Lineage (NCBI taxonomy): Eukaryota > Metazoa > Chordata > Actinopteri > Cyprinodontiformes > Cyprinodontidae > Cyprinodon > Cyprinodon tularosa. The sequence continues at coordinate 593,985 of NW_024038924.1, read as the reverse complement.
TGATGATTACAAATGACAACAAATGAAAATCTCAAATTCATCATATCAGAAAATTAGAATATTGTGAAAAGGTTCAAAATTGATGGCCCCTGGTGCCACACTCTAATCAGCTAATTAACTCAAACCACCTGCAAAAGCCTTTAAATGGTCTTTCAGTCTAGTTCTATAGGCTACACAATCATGGGGAAGACTGCTGACTTGACAGTTGTCCAAAAGACGACCATCGACACCTTGCACAAGGAGGGCAAGACACAAAAGGTCATCGCTAAAGAGGCTGGCTGTTCACAGAGCTCAGTGTCCAAGCACATTAATAGAGAGGCGAAGGGAAGGAAAAGATGTGGTCGAAAAAAGTGTACAAGCAAGAGAGATAACCGCACCCTGGAGAGGATTGTGAAACAAAACCCCTTCAAAAATGTGGGGGAGATTCACAAAGAGTGGACTGCAGCTGGAGTGAGTGCTTCAAGAACCACCACACAAAGACGTATGAAAGACATGGGTTTCTGCTGTCGCATTCCTTGTGTCAAGCCACTCTTGAACCACAGACAGCGTCAGAAGCGTCTTGCCTGGGCTAAAGAGAAACAGGACTGGACTGCTGGTGAGTGGTCCAAAGTCATGTTCTCTGATGAAAGTAAATTTTGCATTTCCTTTGGAAATCAAGGTCCCAGAGTCTGGAGGAAAAGAAGAGAGGCACTTCATCCACTTTGCTTGAAGTCCAGTGTAAAGTTTCCACAGTCAGTGATGGTTTGGGGTGCCATGTCATCTGCTGGTGTTGGTCCATTGTGTTTTCTGAGGTCCAGGGTCAACGCAGCCACATACCAGGAAGTTTTAGAGCACTTCATGCTTCCTGCAGCTGACCAACTTTTTGGAGATGCAGATTTCATTTTCCAACAGGACTTGGCACCTGCACACAGTGCCAAAGCTACCAGTACCTGGTTGAAGGACCATGGTATCCCTGTTCTTAATTGGCCAGCAAACTCTCCTGACCTTAACCCCATAGAAAATCTATGGGGTATTGTGAAGAAGAAGATGCAATACACCAGACCCAACAATTCAGAAGAGCTAAAAGCCACTATTAGAGCAACCTGGGCTATCATAACACCTGAGCAGTGCCACAGACTGATTGACTCCATGCCACGCCGCATTGCTGCAGTAATACAGGCCAAAGGAGGCCCAACTAAATACTGAGTGCTGTACATGCTCATACTTTTCATGTTCATACTTTTCAGTTGGCCAACATTTCTATAAATCCTTTGTTTTTATTGGTCTTCAGTAATATTCTAATTTTCTGATATGATGAATTTGAGATTTTCATTTGTTGTCATTTGTAATCATCAAAATTAAACAAAATAAACATCTGAAATATATGAGTTTGTATGTAATGTATGAATATAATATACAAGTTTCACTTTTAAATGGAATTACTGAAATCAATCTACTTTTTCATGATATTCTAATTTTATGACCAGCACCTGTATGACATACCAGGCCTACAATGTAGCTGACTGGAAAGCCTGGGCATTTCAGGGAGTCTGGGAAAACAAGTATTTGAAATCAAAGGTATTATATTTTGCAGCCCTAAAAAAGGGTAGTAAATAGGGTATTAAAACACATGCAGAGGAAATCTTCCTCTGTTTGCTTATTTCATTTAGGTAAGCTGTTCTCTTTTGTAACCGGCTGTAATTTAATGGAAGATCACTGTACAAAACCCATCTCTCTCAGCAGCCTCAACATATGGTCATAGCGTGTCCCATCCAATGGTAAAGGGGATGCTTGGACTACTGCATCCAATTGTTGAGAGTTTGAACGTTCTAGTTTAACTTCAGGATAAATTCTTAAAGGAACTGGACCTCTGTCTATAAAACATACATATCAATATCTGCCACCTGGAACTCAGAAAAAATGAACTGTAATGGAAATAGCTGACGAGTGGATAAAGGAGGTTGTGAGATTCATAGACAGTTGTGAATGAATGGCAGAATAACTCCAAACTGAAACATTATACAATGTGACTGACACAAATGTCTTTAGCACAAAAAGTGTATTGCAAGAGTATTATAGGTTTCAGTTGATATGTTCAGCTGTAGGCTGCATGGTGGTACAACTTTTAGCACTGTTGCCTTGAAGCAATGAACATTGCTTTCCGGCCCGGGGTCTTTCTGCGTGGAGTTTGCAAGTTCTAACTGTGCATGCCTGGGTTCCCTCTGGGTAGTCTGGGTTCCTGCCGCAGTTTAAAAGCATGACTGTTAGGATAACTGGCTTCTCTAAAATGTCCTTAAGTGTGAGTGTGTGTATGGTTGTATCTATCTGTGCTCCACTTCGACAGACTGGCAACCTGTCCAGGATGTAGCCCACCTTACACCCATAGACTGTCCCACCGCGACCCTGATAGAATAAGTGGGAAAAGATGGCTGGATGTTCAGCTCTCCTGTCACTCTGTTTTTTTAAGAACTTGCTTGGCTTGTGCTTTGATTTCTTATTGCTTCTTTGTATGTTAGAATTGTTAGGTTGTTGTAATTTCAAATGAGAATTTTATGCCAATTACCCTTTCAGAAATGGAAATATCAGATAAAATCTACATTTGTATTATTTTTCAGAGGTGTAAGCTTTTCCTATGGATTGTTATGTTGTTTTTTATTATATTTATTCACTAAGATGCATTAATTCTGTATCTGTTTAACTGAAAATGAAATATATTTTTCCTTCAGTTCAAATTAAGAAAAATCCTATGTTTCTGATGGTAAAGTAGGGTAAGTCTTCTTTTTTTAAATGAGGCACTCGGATTCGATTCCCAGTTGCCTTAAGAAAGGCATCTGAGGTAAAAAGTCAAAGTCTTTGTGCACATGTTAAGGAGTTGTGGCAACTCCAGAGGTAAACGGCTCAGAAGACCCACTTAGGAGGACTTAGGGTTTTTTTCAATCGGACATTCATATCACGTTTACAACTCTGGTGTTTCCTATATGCAAATATAGTAATAATCTTATCTCTTTGACACAGATTGTCAAAGAGATAAGATATTTACATCAGTATGAATTATTATTTGAAGAAATGTCTTTCTAAAGAAAAACAGTATTCAACATGTACAGGCTAAAATTAATCTGCTATGCCATCCATTAAAGGGATTAGCAATGCCCTGGGATTTGTTTCCTTTTTCATATTTTTTATTATAAAAACACCAGTCAGTTAATATTGTGACATCTTTTAACAGCAATGCCTTATTGGGGCTTCTGCCAAGTTCCCTTCATTATCCGCATGTGATTTACAATGTTTACTAAACTGTTTGGCACTAGAATGAAGACGTGACCTGCGACGTGAAAAGGCCACACGCAAATAAAATCACAACCAGCTGACTGTTGACTCTAACATTATGTCAAAAGTCCTACTGGCTCCCCAAACACGGTATGGTTCAGCTCCCTCTGTGCTTCCCACCATCAGCTGGATCCTCTGGAGACCTCTCAACGTTTTCGCCTCAAGCATCCAGCAACTACCAGCTACTCCTTTCCCCTTGAATATCTTTTTGACTTACAGTAGATGGTTACTCAAGACCCCCTCACTCCCCCTTGACCAGTCATAAACAGTTCAAGCCTGACTGTTAATGGTGGCTCTATGATATAAGAAGCTTGGGAGAAAAGAAAATCTCTGGAGAAAGTATCAGAAGGAGTATCTGAACTGCAAAGTCTGGGTTTAGAAGCAGAGTTTTGTCTGAATTCCAGTTTTTTTTAGCTTGCTAATCTAAGTGGAGCCACAAAAAAAAAAAAAAAACACCTGTTCCCCTGTTACAGGCATGCCACCTGTCAGCAAGGGGAGTTAAGCATCAAAACATCTGATCCACGGCCTTCCTTCGGTGTTGAAAGAAACGACATCCTAACCTCTGTGACCGGGAATCTGGTTTCATTCTTTAACTCTTAGAAATAAGGGAATCCCATAAGGAAAATGGTCATTTTCAACATATGAATTTGTTGCTTCAAATGCACTGTTTTGGAAGCAGGAAAGTAATTTATTACATTTGCAAAACAGTAGTTGATATGTAGGTGTATTTTTTTATCTATAAACATAATAAGCATAGCATATGATAAAACATTTAGAAAATAAGAAACATTTGCTATGTAAAACTTAACAGAAAAACAAATCAAAAGTTAGATTTTCAGTAAAAATTGAAGAAAAAAAAAGCTGCTCACTCTTTGCCTAATGCTATATTTTCTACACCCATTGACCACATTTTAGCATTTAGTTGTATTTATATGCTCATATTTTCATTAGACTGAATTTGCTGAATCTAAAATAGGGTTCTGCTGTTTGGATTTTCTTAACATTTGCTTGATAAATCCTCTGGTTAAAGAAGCCTTTTCTGCAGTGAGGTTACAAAGGATCAAATTGACATTAAAATACCCTGATGTTTCTCAGAATAGACAATTGTCCAGGAAAGCTGCTAACAGATTGACAAAAACTAAAGGAATATGGGTGACTTCTGGCAAAAACTCATTTCGTTCTACATGTGACAATCATGTTCTGGTGTCTCCAAATGTTTGGACTATAATTTAATATTTAATCTGCATGATCTTTTAAGGAATGCATATATGTTTGCTAAAACTTGCTTGAAAAGGCTGAAAAATATTTCAAAAGGTACATTTCACACAAAAAGTAACACTGTGTTCATACCCACAGCAAAACATGGTGGTGGTTGCAGCATGATATGTCATGTGGAGTTGCTGTCAAAGGAAATTGAATTATTACAACAGAGCCATATACAGTCAGAGTTCTGTTTGTTATAGTTATGAGGTGAACCCAAGCCCAGGAGACAATTTTTCTTTGGACAAACTGTACATCCATAAAAACAAAACAATAACGTTACTAGGCAAAAATTAAGGTTTGGAACGAAGTAACCAAAGAGCAGAGATCATTGTTTTTTTGACAACAACAAAAAAAACCTGTGTTTATCTGTACGGAGGCTCTGGACAAGGGTTTTGGAATACACTGTCAAGTGGAATTCTGACATTTCTGTCATTTCAAACAGTCTGACTCCTTTTTTAAGCTGAAATATAGAGGTATGGGTGCATATACTCATACAACTGGACAATTACTTTTTCATACACTTTATATCAATATTTAATCACTTGAATTTATAATCAAATAATTTTGTAAGCACTGTTAAAATAACACCACAATACAAACAGCAGTTATTTTTCAGTATACTGAATTTAAAAGGATATGCTCACCAGATCATTCAGGTCACACTTTATTTCATGTGGTTTGACTTGACTTGAGCTTAGAGTATCAGATGCCATTGTGTGGGTAATGAAATGCAGAAGTTCCACCTCAGGTTGGCATGGCACATTTAGGCTCAACTGAACTGAAAGCAGTGAATCAATAAACAGAATCCATTCAGTTCATTCACTTAAAATATCAGTTTGATCGAATCAGTTATTCAAGCATGCCACAACACTAGCTGGCTACTGATTTAGAAGGCAAAGTCTGATTTGTACATATGGATGAATTAATAAATGAATGAATTAAATTTATTTCAGACAATTAACAAATAATAAAAATAACAACAAATGAATAAATTTCAGAAAATATTTGAAACAAACAACCTTGTACTACATGCACACAAAGTGATTGATTACAGGTTGAACATTAGAATATATTACATTTTCATTTTCAAATTACTTAAATTCATTTGAACATAGACAGAAGCTAATAAAATGTACAAAATGTTCCACTTAATAAACTTTCCACTATATGTAGCCTGAGATCTCACATAGATTATTGATTATCTAAAAAACATGAAAAAACAGAAGTGAAGTTAAAATATACCAAACATTAATGTTTTTCTTTTTACATCCTTAATTTTTTTAAAGCCTTTCAAAAAAGTTAAAAAAACAAAAAAAAAAAAACAAACAAACACTGGCTTGGTTTTCAAGTTTGAAGATGTTTCGCTTCCCATCCTGGAAGCTTTTTCAATTCAAAATGTCAGAATTACCATTGAGTTTGAAGCTTTATATAGTAGCCCTAAAACTTGTTTTGGCTGAGAAAACACGCAAACTGAGCCAGAGACATGAAGATTGGTCCTATAATCTGCAAGATTCCTTAACAATTTCTCATGCTCACACATTATTCCAAGGGTGTCTTTCCCAGAATTGGAAAGACAACCTCGTTTTTAAGACAAAATGTACTAATTTTGAACCCTTCCTTTCATTTTTCTTTAAGTCTAAAAAAGGAGAGCAGTGTTTTAATTTTTTATTTTTTATTTTTTTTGCTGGTAAATTCTAAGCTGGCACATAATTCACAAAGACAGTATAATATACATAGAAAACTGTTTTTTTTTTGTTTTTGTTTTTTTTAACAATGATTGACACGTATAATCCTTCTTGGAATAGTCAACCCATTGTTACATCTTTGCTCTTAAGAGAGAATAAAAAAAATCAAAAAAACATTACAATCTTGTGTCATCCTAATGAAGGCAGTTTGTCATGTATCATTCCATAACGTTTACTGATAATTAAATATAGTGTAGAAAGCATATCTTTCTGTTAGATGTTCTACTTTTTCGGTTTGAATTAACAAAATTATAATTTTTTGTTCAAATTAGAAATAGTTACAGGTTTTATTCACTGGTTTAAATATAGGGACAACAAAAAAAGGCATCTGCGATTATGATTGATGTAAACATAATTTTCTTGCAGAACTAAGTCTGTTTTAGCTAAAAGGAGGTGAAAATCTGATGTTTTTGTTCAATTTTAATTCGATTTTCTTGTTAATACTTTAAACTGTGTTCACTTAGATTACTGTTTGCTGAAGGGAAAATGATGATTGTTCATAATCACCCCAGAGAAACTCTGTTTAGAGGAAATGTGTATCAAATGAGAAAAAAGTGAAATAGTTTTCCCTTAAATTACAAAGTGTCTCGATCTACGTGCTCATCATTTTGCTTCTTGAGTCACATGTTTGTTAGCTGCCTTATGAAATAAAACATCTGCATTCTTCAAATAAGTGCAAAAACATGCCTGTACATCTTGCCAAAATCTAATAGGTTTAATTATAAAAACAAGGATAAAGGGCTTTAGCTTTTAGTAAAAACAGTTTGATTCCAAACAGAAGTCTATGCATGCACAAACCAAACAGTTTTCTTCCCGTGAGCATACTGTATTTCTAATTTTTGCAGAACTTGATTCCTGCTGCTTAGAATTTGGTAGAGAATTCCACTGGATAGGATTTGATGAAATGTTCCCTGCTGAGTCTTTATAAGAAGCCTATAGTGCCTCATGAACAACTAGGAGCAGCTGACGACTCACACAAGTCACTCTGCAAAGAGGAATTGCAGCTGGAAGAAAATAAAAAGAGGTTTAATTGATTTGAATAGAATCACATTTTCTAAATTAGACGGAAGCTGAAAAGGGACAAAATAATCAAGCAATACCTGTCTTCTGGTCACACTATAGTTAAAATTATTAGTCAGTGAACAGCATACTCCACCATTTATCTTCATAATATGTTCTAAATACTGTGCAATATTTTTTCTAAATCTTTTAACTTAAGTATTTATGTACTGTTTCCACTAAGTCGGTTTTCATGAGGATCATTATTTTCTGTGACACTTTAAACTGTAAATTATCCTTGAGTTATTTCTTTATGAAAATTTTTTTGTCTAAATCTTGTTTATTAAGAGCATAAAATGTACTAACACAACCTCCATTAAAAATAAAGATTTAAGGGTATGATCAATTATACTTTATTATTATTTCATGTAATCTTAAATTGGATGAGATATATAAAAATTATAAATCACCACCATCTTATCTTCAATTCTTCCTGTTAGAAAAATCTCAGGAATGCCTCTCTTTTCAGTCTCAGCCAACTTTACAACTTTGTTAGTTAAAAGAATTTTTCCTCTCCACTGTCGCTACTTGCATACTCATTATGAGGGATTACAGAGAGTCAATGAGTTGATGCAATCAGCTGGTTTTCCTTAGATAGAAAACTTTCAACCAATCTGACTATATACGTTAGATTCTAATTTGCACTATTTTGCTCAAAAATGCTAAAAATGAAAGTTTTAGCAACCACTTCAAAAGCTAAGAGACATTTTTGAGCTGATGTTGAAAATAAGTAGTGATGAAGATATTATATTATATTATATATATATATATATATATGACGATAATCAATATCAGTTCTGCAGTATTTAAAATTGATAAATACTGCATCCCAATGTGGTATTTCAGTGTCATGCATTTCTAAAACTGCTGATTTAATCATCAATAAACCATCCATATTGATGCTCAAATCAGCACAGTTTTAGAAAAGCATGACATTGAAATATCATACAGTATTTATCAATTTTGAATACTGCGGAACTGATAATTGTCTAACAGTTGCTCCAGCTTGATGGAGATGATCTTTTACACCAATCACTAAACAACACAAGGCAAATATTGACTGATGTGTTGAGTATTTCAGGCACAAATTGAACTAATTCAAAAATGCTCTAATTTGGTGTTCCCCTGGGTAACACAGCTGGGTTTTTAAGTACACCATGCCCATTGAACCTGATTGCAAACTGGGATTGTGAGGCTACACACAGGTTACAGAGAATCAAAGGTGAATAAAAACTTTGAACTTAAAAGTTTGTTTTATCAGACAGCCAGGAGGTCTACAAAAGAATCCAAGCTAGGTTAAAGTGAAGTGGCTTAAACGTCTCTCTTTGTTTCTGCTCCTTAAGTGTTCCCTGGGTGGTCGTGTCTTTTAGCCTCAAAGATGAATTCAGTCTGTTTTTCCTCACAGGAAAGAGCTCCACAGATCCTGTCTAAATCCATTACTCACCTCTGCATTTGGCCCACACCAACACTGCAGTACATCTTTTAAACCTGCCTCCAATCACACATATAAGACATTACACGACCCACTTAGATAGCAGTTTTACATACCAAGTTAAACATATGTTTCTTAGCTTAATATTGGTCCAGTTTAAGTCAAGGGTTTCTAATCATTAACAGGACAGTCACAGCCAACTGTACATAAATTGTCATATGGGGGGATGTTAGTAGCTTTTTGGAACTTTTTATAGACTAATAATGTATTTGAAAGGCTTACAGTATATTAGCAAATATATGGGAAGTATGGAAATGGTTTATATATTTTAGCAATAAAATATTCTCTTCATAATCTTTTTTTATTTTTTTCTGACTTCTTGACCAAACCATGATTATGATCCAGACTTTCCTTCTTTGGAGTTGATAAAAGTGTGAGCGCTTCTTTTTCTCCTGGTTCAGTTTTAGGGAATTGACCATATTTTTGTCGAGTTAAGATCCAGTCAGTTTCATGACCACAATTCTAAAATGTTGAATTTGTGATTGTCACTGGTGTCAAAAGTACATCTCCCTTTGGTGTCATCAGCCGACAAAATATTTTCTCTCTAAGACTTGTGGATCATTAAGAAGTTTTATGCTGTTGTTTTTATCTTTTTTGGTAAATAAGTAATGGTTCATTGAGTTTTGTTTGCTTAGCAGTAGTTCCTGTTCCTTTTCCTGGAAAATTTCTATGTAAGCTATTTTTGTCCAGTATTTTGGTCTTATTTCCAAATCATGAAAAATTAGCTTAACTAAGGGAAGTGAGGCTTGTTGTGCTTAAGATGTTTTTCTAGATTCTTTTGTGTTTTTCCCGTTGAGCTTTTAGAGTCTGAGTAATTTTAAAAATCCAGACGAAAATTCACGAACATTCAAAGTTCATTCCACGGCTAAATAATGGCTGTTCTTCTGGTCTTCCCACAGTGATAGATGTGGCTTTGTTAAACTTACAGATTGACAGATGATGTCTATGAAATAGTGTACATTTTAACTTCTTTATCTAATATATATCTATATATTTTATAAAAATGATATGTTGTTTAAAAATAGTTTAGTCTGCTTTGTTGCGTAGTTCTGGTTCTACATAAGGGATTTCTTGATTTTTTTTAAGGTAGTTATCAGACTTACGTTTGGAAGCTTTTTCCCCAAAGGATATGGATTTTATTACGGTTTATTTATGATTTAAAAATGGGGCTGAAAAGTTAAAAGTATTGTATGAAAACCTCCTCATGTATTTACACATGTATTTTTAATTTAAATTAAAAATCACTTGATGATCTAAAACATTTTACTAAGAGAAAGGGGGAGAAATGAGGAACTATCTACGGACTCAATTACTTTTTACAACGTGTGTCTGTGCAACGGTTTAAGGCATTGCATCCAAGAGCATCTGCCTACTCCCTTACAACATGTTTTCTCAAAAGATCTTGCATCAAAGTTCAAGTTAAAAAATGAAAGGAGCTTTAGATCAGTCTTCTAAAGCCAACTGCTTGCTGTGATTGACTAAATGATATTTTTGTTCTTCTCGGTTTCTGCTCCTGAATAAAAGGAGGAAAATATAATCTGTGGGATGCTAAATTCCAGACATACCTAACTAAGACAGCATGCAATGTTGTTATTACAGCAGATGATTGAACAACAACCCCAGAGACAGCTTGTTGCACTTTAACACGTACAAAGGTACCAGACTAAACATTCCAGTGAAGGTTAAGTTTTCACATTCTACCTCCTAGAATGTCATTCCGCTTTAACCTTTGCAGCTAAATGACTGGATCTGATTATCTTTTAGATCAGTTGTAAATATAATCAGATTTTTTTTGTTTTTGTTTTAGTAAAGTTAATATTTTTCTTAGAACTCCTGAAAAAAGTGGGACGGATTGTCTGTACCATGCTAAACTAGGTCAGGGCTTGTATTTAAAATAAATCCTGACAATAAAGTAAGTTTTACTGATATAATTTTAAGGAAAAATATGCCAAGATATTTCTTAGATTGTTACCTTGGTAAATGTTGGTTTGCTTGTTTAAGTTATTCTCAAAGCACCCTAGGTCTTAAGAGAGGATACATTTTAATGAGCTTTTTGATTACTCCACCACCTCAACAGTGAAGCCAATTAACGCAATCATCTTTATCATTAGAATTTTCATCCCTCCATCCATTTTCCATCACACTTATCAGAGTTACTATTAGCGTTTAGGAGCCGATTTACCAGAACCTCACGCACTGCGCATGTGCAAACTAGTGAGTTCTTCTTCTTCATCCAGATTGACGAGTCCGACCAGCGCCAAATCTGCACTCTCCTCTACATCGATTTGAGTCAGCAGAGCTTGCTTGGACATCTTTCAGACTCTCCCTGGGCTCCTGCCTTAGGAGGTGTTCCAGCCACATCTTATGGGGAAGAGACCAACGGGATGACCCAGGAGATGCTAAAGGTAATATGTCTTCCCGATGGCCTGGGAGCACCTCTGACTTTGCAGAGGGGCGACAAAGAGAGAATCTATAGCAGTGCTTACCTAGTGCTGGCCTAGTCTGCAGTAGCTGAGTATAAAAATGACTGCTGGACATGGAGATAACCTGAGTAGCACCACAGAACGCAGGTCTACAACAATCAAAAGGGGAAGTGACGCAATACGTCTCACCAATAGCAGCATGCAATACATCTTATGCAAGTGTTACAGTTACCACATGCAAAGCAATTTTCCACATCTAAAACTCCACTGTGGTGGCAGTTTTTTTTTTCCAACTATTTTTTAGAGGATGGCAAGATTCTGTGCTTATGTAAACATGTATGTACCATCAAAAATAACAATGGTAAAATTATATTAATGAGGAAATAACTCCTATGCTGAACGGCACAAAGGAATACAGCATTTGAAAAACAAACAGAATATCACATTACCCCAATCTTGTGTGTTCCCATACTCAGACATAACCAAAGGAAGATGACAACTGGTTGCTTTGCTCTAAGACTCCTAAGCCAGTATGTTTTGCAGAAACTGTTGGTGTTTTAAACCAGGAATTAAACTAAACTGCTTAAATGTCTCAGCTTAACATTTAATTTCATTTCACTTCATTAAGTGTTTTATGTTTTTATCTGAGGCTTTTTGTGTTTCTTGTGTATATTTCGTGGTTTGGAACATTTTGTGATGTATTTATCTGTTTTCTTTGTTAGAGTTGGTGGCTGTTTTCTGAATAAGTGTATGTCTCCAATGGTGTTGGGAGTTTGAAGTGGATGGCTGCCAGCTGTACATGAGTAAGATATCTTTTTCATTTTTAGCCAGGAAGTCAGCCGAACTTGAGCCAAGGCTTGTCGCTCCGGTCATTACTGGGACTGATAAAGTTGGCTTGGCTTTCATGACTGGAAGGGGGGAGGAAGATGAGTAGTTGAGGGAAGAAGAGGTGGGGTTTTGGAGGGGGGGAACATGCTTGCCCTGGCCTTTAAGAAAACTGTATACCATGGCTGTCATAGAGATGTACTTCAAAAGGAGTAAAGTAGCAAGGCTCACCAGCAGAATGTGCACTAAAGTAATCTGACCACCAACAGTGTCATCAGGCCCAGTCCCTGAATGACAAATGAGGATTAGCAGCCGGCTGCAAAAAAGCTTGATTGATGCAGAAATTTGCCACAATAGACTCAGTTTAGAAAAACTTAGATAAAAGAAAGTGTTTCAGAAGCTTTCCGTTGTATTTAAAGCACACTCTGTGTTTTTGGTGAACATCATTTAGCAATTGTGAAAAATAGTTACTAAATGATGAGTCATTTACTTTGTTTAACTGTATAAAAAAGTTTAGTCACCTGGTGGTGTCAAGTTGAATGGAGGTTTGACAGGACCCAAATGCAGACACTGAAGCTGAAAGTGGTCACTTGCAGATTTAATTAAAAAAAAGGGGGCAACAAAAGCAAAAATCCAAAACACAAATCCACAAAAACTGAGAACCAGGAATATTCACAACAAGGGGGCAAAGACATGATGACAAACCAGCAGCAATGACTGAACAGGAGACGCATATATGGGAGAGAGAAACAAAGACCAGGCTACCGGTAATCAGCAAATAGGGAGCATGTGTGAACAGAGGAGTCTAGAAAGGAGCAAGGGAAAAGGAGCAATGGAGGAAAAACAAGAAATACCTAAGAACTCAACAAAGAACTCAATAAAAAAAACACAAACACAAAATAGGAATTAAACCAATGAAACTAGAAAACAAAGAAAAATATGGATCAAAGTTAAACTGAAAATTCAAAAAGAAAACTTAAACAGAGCCAAAACTGTGACAGGTGGTCAATCTGAAAGCTTGACTGTAAAGTTTGAAGTGAGGCTATAACTGTAAAATATTACCAGGATTTCACAAGTTTGAACTGCCAGGTTTCTCATTACATTTCTGTGTTTTCACATTGCAAGATTATATTCCAACCTTTTTAAAAAATAGGACTGTTTTTTGTATTTTACTAGGAAATGGATATTCCCACAAAAAAATACTTTGAACATTACTTTACTCACTAAACTTTACTGTAGTTTTGTCTGGTAAAATACTATAATATTCAGTATTCACACCAAAACTTTGTAATATCACAACACATTAAAGTAAAATTTGAATCATGATTGAAGAGCTGTGCATTGTGGGACAAAAACATAACAGCAATGAATTAGTCAGTTACTTGGAGTGCAACGGCAGAGGAGGACAAGAAGAATATAAGGTGAATGTTTTTTTAAACACTAAGTAGCTTGATCCTCTGTTAGGTGTGAGTTTGCACATACACAAATTCATTGATTGTAAAAAGTTTTTTAGCAGAGAAAATGCAGGAAATTAGCTGGATATGAGCATAAGCACAAAGATACCCAGTAGCAGCGGCTAGCCACAAATCAGAAATTTGTTTGCAAAATTGAAGTAACATAGTTTGATATATTCTCAGTGCATTTTCTGTGAAAGTACTGTAATTCAATTGAGGCCAGTAACTTACTATATTATCACAGTGCCATTTTTAACAGAATAGGACTGTGACTAATATGGGTGAGAAGAACATGATGTAATAACGTAAAATCAAGGGGCCAATGTAAAAAAAAAAGTGTTCCACTTTAAACAAAGAGGAGTTTCTGTTACTATATACAAAGTCTTTTTTTTTCTTTAAAGGGGTCTGATTACTAGGAATTAAGGCTACAAGTGCCCTTTGTCTTTTTTTGTGGGTGCACGCTGAACTGCATTGACTATGAAGAAATTGGTTGTATTGACCCTACATCAGCAGGTGGTGGGCTGGAAGACAAAACACAGTGGGGCTGAGTCACATCTGGAGTTCTAGTAGCTGACAAAGAGAAATAGTGACACAGGTGAACCAGCAAAGTAAAATAAATAGCAATATATACATAAGGTCTTACAGCAACAGGTGGAATATAAGCCTAATTATAGAGAAAGGCAGCTCAATAAACAGGAGTGATGTCTGAGCTGAGAGCAGGTTGCTGGATCTTTATTTCAAAGTCAGTCTCTGCTGTTACCTCCTAATTGCTAATTACCTCACAATTTTCTAATGGATTCACAGATCATATGTAATTTCAGCAAAACAGACTGCACCAACGATTTAAACAGTGACAACAGTTGATATTGGAAAAGTTTATTAAAATATGGACCTGAAATGAAAAGTCCAAAAGAACATAATAATAGTTCCGGCAGACACCCAGGACATCGTCCCAGATCAGACAATAGCTCAGAAGGGTGGTCCGCCATGAAAATTAGATAAAGCCTGAACTGAACGGAAGCTTGGGGGTGACGCCCGCAGTAGAGTAAGTGACAACATCCTCCAAGACCTTGAGACCCACAGAGGGGCCTTGGAGACAAGGAGCGCAAGGAGCGCCCACAGAGGAGCCTTTGAGATGTGAAGCGCCAATGGAGGGGCCTTTGAGAAAAACACTAACAGAGCTCTGCTTCAGGTAAACGTTTATTATGGAGCTCAGGGGTTTCAGGTCTGCACAGAGAAGGCTCAGGGATCTTTGGATGGCACACAGCGGGCTCAGGGATCACCGGACAGCACACAGCGGCCTCAGGGGTCACTGGAAATGGGTCACTGAAAGAGTTCACTAAAGGGCTGAGGCATGGGGCCTACTACAGGGCTCTGGCTAAGGAAAAACTGATTAACAGGGAACCTCTGGCTGTGGAGCCAAAGACCTTCTGGTAATTGATAGAGGTGGCAGGAAATAGTTAATAGGGCAGGCAAAACAACGGTGAGGCGGTAGGGTGGTGGCTTTGGTCTTATAATGGTACTCTGGGGGAATTTAAGACAGTTTTGGGCTAATACCATCTTCATCTTTCTTGGAATCTGATGAGGAGCAGGCTGCAGATAAACAATTCTCTGAGTTTGTGAGAGCACAACCCATGATTTCGATCCTCTGCCAGTCAATCTGAGGTTTGTGTTTCTTAAGCCTTGTAATTCCCATGACAAGTTGAACTTCGGGTTGCTTAATAATCATGAAGGAGATTTTCTCGTTATTATGACCTCCAATAGTCAGTCTCTTGCTAAACCCCTCGTTCTCAAATTCTGTGTCTGCTCCGGAATCAATGAAAACAGGTCTGGTGAGAAACAAATCTTGTTGATAGACAGACTGGAAAGGTCAGGTTAGGAGAATTGAACACCTTTCTTCAGCTCGGTAGAGTTCCCCCCCCCCCCTCCACTGAGCCTGACCTTTTACTGGACAGATTGACTCTCTGTGCCCCTTACACCACAGTAGAAACAATCTCAATTTATGTCAGCATTGCTTTTCCTCCTTGGACAGTCTGGTTCTTCCCAGCTGCATGGTTTCAGGTGTATTCACCACCCGGAGGCATCTAAGATCAGGAACTGGATCATGACTGAAAAGAGTTCAAGATCTTAAAGAGCGTTCTTTTTTCTGTTCTATTAGACAGAGGTCTATTCTGGTGGCTAGATCTTTGAATTGTTTCAAATAAAGAGGGAAATCTCAAGTCACCAGTTCATCCTTCATCTTCTCATTTAATCATGTAACAAAAACGTCCATTAAAACCTACTATTCCATCGACTGTCAGCAGCCAATAAGTGACTATTTATAATATAATCAGATATATTTCCTTGTCTTAAGGACGGAAGCCCCCTTTATGTGTGGCTCTAAGGGTTGGCAGAGTTAGACCAAATACTGGAATCAGTTCCTGAGAGAATGTCAGGTAGGACTGACAAATGTGTGACATGTTCTGCCATTCAGAGGTGCCCCATAACTGAGCTTTGACTGCTAGTAAAGAAATACCATAAGCTGCCTTACTGTATGTCGATCGGTAGGGTAAACTGATGGCTGCTGTTGAAAATGGATCTCACACTGAGTCCGAAACGCTTGGCACTGATCAGGATCACCTAAAAACAGTTCTGGTGGTAACAGCCAGGGCTCTTTGAAGGCAGTGAGTGGAGCAATCGGGGCAGAGATGTGAGCTGACAAATGCAGAAATTCAGAGTCAAACTGGGTTAAATTGGCTAAATGACAAAAAATCTCTCTAACGCCGAATCTAAGACAATTCTAGGTCACTGAATCTAGGTTCTCCACACCTGCATGCCACTGTTGCTCTGGTGATGGCTCCATTTTTTGCTAGATTATTCAATCCAAGACAACAGTTGAACACAGTTGGACAGTTCCCGACCTGCGGCAGTTCCGCAGGTCGGGAAGGATTCACCAGAGTCAGCAACCTGCAAACTTTGAGAGTTTTTGAGGAAGCCAGTTGGCGTGTGACATCACCGATAAATTTCTTCTTGAATCTGTCCAGGTTGGTTTGGAGGAATCCTTCTTTGATAGTTACTCGTCAATCCAGGGGAATACAAAGGGTTGATCCATGATAGCAGAGACTGGCAGACCGATAGAGTGGACAAACCAGATTACGGTTTGTCCGTAATCTGGTTTGTCCAGATTGCGGACAAACCGACAGAACACCATCTCACCTAACCACTGTTGTCTGGGAGTTGGTTGGACTGGAGCCGGTCCAGAGTCAGAGCCAGGTGATCTGAGATCCAGACAGGCTGCCTTGAGTGGTGCACAAATTCCTCTTTGGAAGTAAGAGTTGTGAACAGAATGAGGGGTAGGGGGTATGAATCTAGACCGGAGCAAATCGCAGATTTTTAATGTAATTTATTTTTACTTTTGAAAGCCAAACAAATCCATTGTTGTTGGCCCAGGCAACAGTGGGTAGTTGAGATGGTGTTTTGGAGTATAGAAAGGAGCAGCAGGAAATTAGTATGAGAACACTTGCAGAGAGAACACCAGAAACGGAAAGAGGCTGCTAGCCGTTCCCCTCTCTGGAGCTAAGGAACCACTCCAGGAGATCGGAGGAGCCTGCCGGGGAAACAGTGCACCAGAGCGGGGAGAGAAGGCAGCTGCTTGTTGTTTTAAGCTCAGGGGGAAAGTGGAGGAACTCTACATAGGTTTTCTGTTATGTGGATTCACAGGGATCATCAAAGGACAAACTTGATGTGTAAATCTGTTCCTGTCAGCAGACAGGAAGAGATTGAGTGCATTGTGAGTCGAAAATAGTTCACAAGACCAGAAGGTGATGGTGTCTGTGTATATTTAGACCATCAAAAAATAATGATGAGGCAGCAATACCCCAATCCGGCAACAACAAGCAGCGCTGACCTCATGCATTCGCTGAAGATTTTGTTTTACTGCCTGTTCAGCTTAATTCTCTGTTAACTCATAACCCTATTCTGTTCACTTAATATATGCTTTGGGAACAAGGTTAGCCACTCTGTTGTTTAACAAAAAAGTTATCATCTTAAATTGCTGTCAAAATAATGCTGGTGAATACATAAAGCCTAACTGAAAAAAGATTGGAATGCCAACACCTAACAGAAGATAAAAGTAAGGGTACTGTAAGGGTTAGAGACTGAATAACAATCAGATTTTACCACTTTACAAGAAAAACCTAAAAGCAATGTAGATGTGCAGTTGGTGGAGTCAAGCATGGGTGAGTCAAAAATAAAAAATCCTCCAACAAAGTAAAAATTGTTACTCACCGCTGTGTAATAAGCTCAGAAGGTAGGACCCAGAATTCAGGTGAGACGGACAGTGGAATACTTAAAAGCCGTTTATTTTAACTCAGGTGGATCTGATTATCTGCATCGGCAGCGTGGCTGAAGTAGGAACATCTATAGAGAAGCACATGTTAGTGATTGTGAAAAAATCTGACGGAGGATGATCATGCAAGCGTGAGTCACTAACCTGGTTTGAAAGTTCTGTCCTTTCTCCAAAGAACGGAGGATGATTCCAGCCTGTAGACTGAACAGAAGAAGCGAACACTGTTAGAGATTTCCAGATGCGAGAGGCTGCAGAGCTGACAGGAGATCAGATCCGAGCTGACGAATGCAGACAGGATAATCCAAAGGGCGAAGGCAAGAACCAGGTCCAGGTTAAATTGCCAAAAGAGTCAGAGAGGAGACCGAAGACGGGCAGGCGAACTAATCAGACAAGGGCAGGCCGGCTCAAAGGTCCAAAGGCAGAAACAGATCAGATTCAGACAATCAGAACACTAAAGTACGCTAGAAAACTCTCTACACCAAAGACTAAAGAATAATCTGGTGCTGATGGCAGGGAAACGCAGAGTTTAAATAGGATACTAGAACAGGTAGATCTGATGAGGAACAGGGCAAAGCTAGACAGGTGAAGGAAATTAGCAATCAAGCCACTGGATTCCAGAGCGGTGGAGACTGCAGTGATAAATCGAGCTTCTCCATCTGGCAATCTGATCCACGAGTCTGGGTTTGGCTGTTGCCAGGAGAATAATGCTTGTCTGACTGCATTGTATCAAGTGTTGCAAGTTTGGTGGTGGTGGTGGTGGGGGGGGGGGGTTATAGTGTGGGCTTGTTTTTCAGGAGCTTGGCTTAAAAGAAGCTCTGAATGCTTCAGCATACCAAGGACTTTTGGACAATTCCATGTTACTAACTAGTGTGGAAACAGTTTGGAGCTCGCCCCTTCCTCTTCCAACATGACTGTGCATCAGAGCACAAAGCAAGGTCCATTAAAGGAATAGTACACCCAAAACATGATTAGCCTTCATTTTCTACTCACCCCCATGCTGAACAACACTCTGGAGTACTTTTTTGATATCTCAAATGCATCTGGAGATCTGGGAGGCTTCTTGCTGTCTGCTGACATTCAAATAATGGAGGTCTATTGTGCCCGAGACAGAAAGGTCTATAAAAGTCCACAAAAACGTGTCAATATTCCTCCATACTGCTCGTCCAATGTATTCCAAGTGTCCTGAGTGGGTAGCATCCAGAATTTACTCGAAACGAAGTCATTTAGAATGTTTTTAGAGCATAAACAGTAGTGTATAGGATTTCCTGAAAGCGCGCACATGCGCGTTCACGATGCTACGGAAGCCGGCAGACCAAACCAACGCATTCAGCTCAGCAAAGAACTCATGCTCTTCCTCAACACTGAAGTCCTCAGACATTTTTCTTTCGTTGTTTCTTTATTTGCACAGGTAAACAGCACATTTCTTCTTCTACGCTTGCATTATTGGCAGAGCAGACGCTGAATGCGCACTTTCATCTGGTTTGGTGTGCCGGCTTCCGTAGCGTCGTGAACGCGCATGTGCGCGCTTTCAGGAAATCCTATACACTACTGTTTATGCTCTAAAAACATTCTAAATGACTTCGTTTCGAGTAAATTCTGGATGCTACCCACTCAGGACACTTGGAATACATTGGACGAGCAGTATGGAGGAATATTGACACGTTTTTTGTGGACTTTTATGGACCTTTCTGTCTCGGGCACCATAGACCTCCATTATTTGAATGTCAGCAGAAAGCAAGAAGCCTCCCAGATCTCCAGATGCATTTGAGATATCAAAAAAGTACTCCAGAGTGTTGTTCAGCATGGGGGTGAGTAGAAAATGAAGGCTAATCATGTTTTGGGTGTACTATTCCTTTAAGACATGAATGGCAACAGAGTTTGGTGTTGATAAACTTGACTGGCCTGTAGAGAGTCCTGAGCTCAACCCTGATAGAACACATTTGAATTTGAACAGAGACTGAGAACCAGGCTTTCTCTTCCAACATCAGTGTGGGATATCACAAACGCTCTTCTGAAAAAATTGTCAAAAATTCCAATAAACACTCCTAAATATTGTGAGCAGCCTTCCCAGAAGAAATTAGACTGTTCTAGCTGCAAGGGGCTGGACCAACGTCATATTGAACCCCTATGGATTAAGAATGGGATGTTACTTAAGCTCATACAGTAAGTGAGCAGGTGAGCAAATAATTTTGGCCATATAGGGTATACAGAGAAATATATGTTGGGCAATTTATTGCAAACAATGGCAGACATTTAAACTGGAACTAGTTGCATATCTTGTTAAAGAGATTTGCCTTGACCCAGATAAGTTAAACTGATTAAACATTCACTTATATTAGCAACAAATTACCTGTTCAGCAATTTGATCTTGATCTTTTTTTAATTGTTTGACATGATTTATTTTGTTTTAAAGAAACTCCTGGAGCTTTGGCTTTTTCCCAAGAAATGTATAACATAGAAAAGTCATCTGAGACCTCTGCCAAGCAGCAAATTTTGCCCTATATTGTGACTTGCATCTATAGCCAAAACTCACAAATGATCTGGATCATAATCAAATTTGAATTACTTTATCTTTGGCTTTAGGTGCACTTTTGGTAACAATTTCATTAAAATCCTTTCATAAGTTTATACATAAGGCACTGTGTGTGTCTGCAGCCTCTGATATTTCCTCTGCTCTCACCTTCCTCATTCACATTGTACTCTGCTTTCTTGTCTGATCAGCAGATTGACACTTTGAGCTACAGCATGCTTCACCTTTCCGGTATTTTGAGTCAGACGCTGAAGCTGTCATTTGTCACTGCTGCCTCTCTCATGTTTAAGGAGGAACTGCTTGTTCCATCAAATGATGTTAAAGAACCCTTTCAAAAATCTCTGCATCTGGGTTATATGTGGATCGTCACCAAAATTAAATGGTTTGTTCCTTACACTGAGGTGCACCTTTTATAAAATGTAAATTAAAACATGTTTATACATTTTCAAGTTATCCTGTACACAGAAGGACAAACAAAAAAACATACATAATAACTCTACATAACCTCTATTGCTGAGGTCATCATTTAACATTTTATTTTTCACTTAATTCCAAATGAAGTCTACATTACTGTACTTCAGACTGCAAGGCTTTTACTTACCACCAATCTTCTCATCATGCACCTCTGCTCCAGCCTATCAGCTGCTCCACACATCAAAATCAGCCAATCATCATTCAGTACTCTGCATTTTAGGACTTCAGTCTCTTGGGCCTAGAAAGAGCTGCTCACACTGAGCAACTGCATTCAACATAGAGGTTTCCTGCCAGCATCTGAACTCCAAAGACTTGTTCATTTCTTCCTGTCAATAAAAGTAATTGCTGTTTTTTTATAGTCTCTTAACGTTTAATTAAAATACAGACAGAGCTTAACATTTACTGCCTGACCATTTGTTTTTGCCTGATGTGAAAGAAATTTATTTTATTTGTTTCTTTTTTTCTTAGGTGAGAGACTCTAATCTTGAAGTCTATCCCTTAAACCCCTCAATAAAAAAAGCAAAGCATCTCTTCTGTTTTTTCTCTCCTCCCATAAAAATATCTGACGATGCAAGTCTCAGGTCTAAAATAAATAAAGCATGTAAATCTATTAAGTGACAGAGGCCCCCTGGGTCAGGTGGAAGCACCAGTTTAGCAGAGGCATAAACTGTCCCACACTGCCTGGCTGTTGACTGATGCAGAGACAAATATGTCGGCGATTGAAGTTGGGGCACAGGAGGCTCAATGACACAAGCAGAGAAACATGAGGGTGCTAGATATTATCCAAAGTGTTTGTGGGTCTGCGGACGCTGGGCCAGACTTTCCCCTTCCCATCCGTCACATGCCTCTGTGGTAACCCTGACCTGTTTGACATGAGAGGTGTGGGTTGATGCAACGTGTGGACATGTGCACCAGTGCTGTAATTTATCATGATGTAAACGTCTTCTCACTGTCCTCTTCTTCTTCATGTGGTTTCTGCATGTCTCTGCAAAGTCTTTCAGCTGCTCCAGATGGATTTCTTTCCCTTTTCCAGATTTAGATTCAGTAGCACATTTTCTAAACCTCTACCCACTGAGTTATCCAAGTACCTCAGTGAGAATTTATTGCTTCCCATGAAATATAGTTTCCTCTTTGAATTCAACTAAGAGACAGGAGAAAAAGGTTGGGTAAAAGTTTCAATAATTGATTTTCAAAGATTTCTTTTGCAGCTTATCGTCACCAGAACTACTATATTAAATAAAATGAAACTCCTTACATTGTTGTGAATCATAGTTGAATTCTCACTTGACTCCATCCATTAAAAATCATCACTTTAAACATTATTTTAAAGTCCTTTGTTTATTCTTTTTCAGAAGTTTAGGTAAAATAAAAATATGTAGGTGAAAATATTGCAAAATAAATAAGAATATCCCATTGATTTAAATACAAATACAGTCCCCATGAAGGCAACAAAATTATGCCAGTGAGTTAGAAGACAAATAACTTATATTATCTTAGAAATAAATTTGATCAATGGTAAATACAAAGCAAAATAATTACTTTGACATATTAAGTAGTAATTAAACTTAATGGAAGTCTGACCTGCAACTTGCATATATCCAACCCTGTATCTAAAAAATCTAGCCAACATATGTACATCAGCCAGGAAGTAATTGCTCTGTTGGATCTTGCAGAACAAGAGAACCTTCCTACAAGTAAACAGTGCAATGTTTAATATAGAACTCAATATAAATAATCATAATTATGTTTTCTTATTTTTTTGGTTTGAAAAAAATTTGCAATAATTCAGACATATCATGCAGCCCTGTTGGGTACACAGTATGAGTAACTGCTGAGAAGTCAGGATTGCAACCTTGGTGGATAGATGCTGAATTTAGATAGATTTTACAAAGAAAAAGTTAATTTTCTCAATCAAACCTTTTGGCTTTTTTGGATAAACTCTATGGGTTGTTTTTTAAATTGCACTGCCAGAAAATTCTTCAGCTGAATTTTCTTTAAAATGCTTAAATATTCATTCCAGACAGAATCAGTCATATCATGTTTTTAAAAATAATAATATTGTTGCCTTAACAACAAAATTTCTAAAGAAACTTTTTCTCATTTAATCTACCAAGCTTTAAAGCTTTAAGCCAGTTTCAAAAAGTAAAAAAATGCCAAAAACATAGTTTGATGCCTATAAAATAATGTCTTTGTTAACTTGTATATTTGATTAATTATGTTTTATTTATTTTATATAAAATATCCACAATAAAGTAAAAAACAATTCCATCTAGCCTTCACATGTTGACCTCAAATAAGGCATAAAGCAACAGATCATATAATGAAATTCATCCTCCAAAGGTATTTACTTACAGTATGGAAGCAGCAAATGTTGGATTCAGAAAAATATACTAAAACAAAACACTTAAAAGCTATTTGTAATAAAGATTTTGGCACATGTGATTGCTGAAAATTTGAAGTAATTCTACGATTGGCAAATAAGCAATATAAGAAAAGCAATGAGAGCGACAGATTAAGAACCATGTTATGAATAGATTTTTACCGGTTGAAGTTCTTTAGAAGATAATTATAATAATCAGCGTTGGCTTTAGCCTCATCCTCACAGTGTCCATCTGGAATCACAAAGGTGTTAGGTTTCAAGCTCAGACACATGAGCTGGATCCCTCTGTGACTTTAATACAACTTGAATAAATCTAAATCCCCGTTAAAATTAATCAAAAGTTGCTCTTCCATAATAACACATCCTGCAATGCCATCAACCAAAAACACAAATAGAGGTCAGTCTGCGTCTGTTTTTAAATGTTTTCTTAGAAGTGTGTATTTTATTGAAAGCCATATTTTCAGCTGCTTTTACCCAGTTGGCTTATCTTTTTTTTCCTTTTTTTTTTTTTAAACCCCAATGGAATTTAATTTTAACAATAAGTAGAAAGTAATTTTACGGGCCTACAGATGGAAATTAAAATTAAATCCCCTTTGTTAAAACTTTTTTATTTTTTTTTTTTTAACAAAGAAAACTGTTTTTCAGGTCCATTTAATGAAAGAACTACGATTTTTTGGGGGGGGGCATGTAGTTCACCTGATGACCACTTGATGGCGACATTGAATCATTAATCACATGCCATAGTTTTCCGAAACGCTTTACATCAAGTCGGATTCCTTCTTTTTTCGTTTATTTTAGCCGTATGTCACAGTTGGTTTGGTCATTAGGCTATTCATTTGAAGAAAGATGCTTTTTTAAAGGTATTGAAATAACCAATACAACATACCGTAAAACAGGGGACTTTACTGTTAGAGTAAATTCAAAAGATATTATATGCTTTTCTTATGCGCACCGTATATGAGGCACTATTTGTCCCATTCAAGAAAAAGAAAAATGAAATTACAAATACTTCAAAATTCAGAATAAATTACCTGAACTAGTAGGCATTTTTATTAATTAGTTTATTTTTTTTGCATTGAATAAGGTTGAATTTATTGCTCCCGAGTATTTAAAAAAAATCTAAAAAAGGGTCTATTACATTTCATTGTTTCATTTTTATTTCTGAAAAAAATAAATAAGAACGGTAATTTCAATTTAATAAAAAAATTACTAATATTATGATTGTTGTTGCTTTTGTTATCATCATTATATATAAATGTGTACATTTCCGTTATTCCAGTCATAATCAATGTTCCCATAAAATGAAAAATGTAAAGAAATAATAATAAATATAATAATATTAATTATTATAAGCATAATAATTATAATATTCATTATAACAAAAATAATAATGTGTAGGTTCAGTGTATGCTTATTGTATTTTCAGCAATAAATGAAAGCTAAATATATTAAGACTGCAATCTTTAGGATTCTGTGGGAACATTTTATTTCAATGTGTAATTTTATAAAGGTAAAAGAAAACAAGTATAATGCATATCATGTGCAAAAGAAATCATAAATTCAACAGATGAAAATAAAGCTATTTTATTGTCAATGCATTCAACATGATTAGATAAACTGTCAAGTAGTAAATTTCCGCAAAAAGGAAGAAACACTGAAACTATTCCCCACTGACACAAAATATTACATTTTGTTTTTCAAATAAAACAAATTATTTACAATGTGATGAATAAACTGCATCTTAAATTATTAATATTTAATATTACATGCACTCTGAAATATAGTCTCACATAAAATCCCAAATGTGTGTCCCTAAACATTGCAAACATGAAAAAGAAATCAGTTGCTGCGGTGTAAACCAGGACGAGTGACTACAATTGTAATTCATCTCTATATTTGAATTTGCATGATATAAAATACAATTTACTGTACATTTACACATATTCAAATCTTCCCTTATTCTCAAAGATTCAAGTGCTTCATAAATAGATTCGTTTATCATGGTTCAAAATGCTTTTGCTCACAGTCAAAAACATGTCATTTTGTACAGGGGGGAGGAAAAGTCAACAGACCAAAAGTGTCCAAGGTTTAAATAAGTGCAAGGGGTGTTTTTATGGTCTAAGTGGCCTATTTCCAGTAAGAGGTTTTAAATCCAATCCGGTTTTCAGTTCCTGGTTCTGCAAAAGTCCCTCTGATCATCTTAAAAAGTCAGTTGTGGGAAGTCATGTGACGTGAAAGGTGATGCCGCTCCCTGAAAGATTCATTGCAAATGGGGCACTTCAGTTTTTCCTCGCGCCGCCGTTTGACAAGTGGCTCCATGGAGTATTCTTTTTTGTGGTGGGATCGCATGTGGTAAACCAAGTCTGAGGTCATCCGGAAGGAGGCATTGCACTTAGCGCACCAGTTTTGAGCAGGCAGGCAGAGGGAGGTGAAGGAGGGAGGCAGCAACGTGAGCGCTGAGGGCATCTGAAGCTGGATAGGTCCAGAGTTTTTGGGCCAGAAGGCGGTGGTGTACACAAAAGGGTTCTGCTTGCCAATTCCGCCCGGCACGGGGCAGTTGGCACCAAGCTCTGCACCCTGCAGCTTGGCAGCAAGGTGGTCAGCCTGATAGAGTCTGTTGGAGGAGATGGTGTCGCCCACCGCTGGATGGCAGTCCAGCAGCTTGGGAGCCATCACCAGTGGTGAGATCTGTGAGAAGGAACGAGCTGGTTGGCTGAAGGCACTCTTCCTCTCTGAGCCGCTGCCACTTCCCTGTTGGCTGACTGAGGTGAACGCACTTCCCATGGGGGAGGTCTGGGGCTGTGTTTCAGAAAGCACCTGCCTGATGTTGAGGTGCTTCTCCACCGGGTTGCTACTTGGGCGACCCCCATCTTTGTTTTCAGAGTTGGAGTTCTGAAGGCTTTTATTGCCACTGTGTTGTTTGAGGTTCTGAGTTGACTTCTTAACCTCCGTGAATGCGCTGCGCTTCACCTCTCCATGCTCTGTAGATCCCGGTGGGGAAAAGGAACCGTGATTCTCCTCCAGGCCATACACTCCTCTGTAATTCTTCGCAGAACTTGCAAGCTCTTCCTTAGACTTGGAAAGGGGAAGGCCTGATCCTCTGGACTCCCTGTCCTCTATTTCCGAGAACTTTCTCTTCCCTGAGCTTTCACTGCAGATCTCAGCCTCCTTGTCACTTGGAGAGCTGCTCCGGTTCTTCTCCATATCCCGTGCCAGGTTGTGAAAGTCAGTTGAGGGTTTGTTGCTGTCGTGCGGACTGGTGAAGCCCTCCGACCGGCCAAGCTTTGGGCTGTTCCTGTTTGGAGTTGTGTTTGGTCGCTCTGTGCTGCTCTCTTTGCCAGGCTCCTTGTCAGCTTCAGTAATACTCTGCAGCCTTTTGGTGCAACGGAACCGGAGGTGAGCCAAAAAAGGGAACTCAAATTGGAATCGCTGGCTGCAGTCTGGACAGGAAAGGTGAGATGAACCTAGGAAGATGGGAAATGGAAAATCAACAAAACGCTAGAGAGGAATTCTGAAAATATTGATATACTGTAAATGTTATTCTCCTTTCTGTTATAGATGCTTCTCTGTTTAAATGATTATGAATCTATTGAGTACATAAGGTAGCTGGTTGGGAGATTATCTAAATAGTTAAAACAGGCTGTGTGTTGTTCTAGAAACGGACCACCTCTGCACCAGACAGGCTTTATTTGGCTCACCTTTGCTCTTTGTTGGCGCTCGGCTTGAGGTGAGCAGCAGCAGGTCAATGAGGTCCTTGCCGTACCAGACCAACAGCTCCTCATCCTTCTCAATGCGACGAAGCGAACGGTAGAAGAGCTGGCCGTTCTTGACATAGGCCTCCAGATTCTGCTCCTCTTTGTCTCGAGCAGACTGGACCAACCGGAGCCACATCAGGCCCTCTGAGGTGCTGTTGGCTGCAGAGGTGTCCACCTGGACCACAAAAAGCATACAGGGAGTTTTATTAACAAATATATTGACTCAATATGGACAACAGATATGTGTTTTAAAAAAATCTCCAATAACTATTTAGTAAAAAAAAAAATAAAAAATAAAGAAAGAAATAAAATAAAGAAACAGCATATAAGGATGAGTGAGTTTTATTATTATTTGTGCCTTTTATGACAATAGGAGGTGTACCTACCCTGAAGATGTAAGGTGCTGTGCGCTTGTCGGTGCATTTCAGAGCGATGAAGGCGATGCTGTCGTACAGCGACGTGTGGCTCAGCACGCACGGCCCGAAGATGGCGTTCTCCGGGATGTCGCACGTCGTGTAGACGCTCGTAAAAATGTCCGTCAGACACTGCTGGACTGCCTTGGCGTCCCCGTCCCACGCCAACTTCTGGGAGCTGGACTCTTCCATGTCACGCTGCTGGGACAAACAGAAAAACACACAGGATTTAGAGTCGGTTAAACCGCAAGAGCGAAAACTCACGCAGCTTTTTTTTTTTTTTTTTTTTTTTTTTTTTTTGCTTTCCAGAATAAATTTAGTTTCAAATATGAGAAGAATGGGGAATATTCGCTCCATTGTCACTGATAAATGGAAATAAATTCCTCCCGAAATAAATCAAATGACACGAGAACCTTTTTGGGTTTTTTTTCCTCAACCGTTTTCTTTAATTTATTCAAACCCTTTATTTAGCTCAGAACCGCACCAGCATACTAATGTAGAGCTTTTAAAATATCTATTATTTATATTTTGAAATAAATAAAAAAATTATTATTATATTTGTGTTTTATTGGAAAATTACATTAAAATTACGAAAATCTTTAATTAATATATAATGAAAATTATAACCTAATATAAATAAACATATCTTAAAATAAATCAATTATAATTAAATACTTAATTATTTTTACAATGCTGCTACTCTTAATTACCCTTTCCAATTTCATTGTAACCTATTTTCTTTATAAAGTCCCTTAAAAAAACAAAATATTTTCTTAATGTTTTTTTTCTTTAAGTCCATTGTTTCTTGAAAGGCATCTTGGACTTCTAAAATTTCGTTTTTAGATGTGTAAATTAAATTAGTGGAAAATAAATATGCAAAAATTATCCCTGTTCTCGTATTCGAGTCTCATAAGCGTACTGTAATGCATGTGTGGAAGCTGCTGAGGTCCACTGGCGTGGGCATGTCCAGTGGGTTTCAAGTGGACCGTCAAAGTCAGCGGTTCCATGTCAGCCAGTCTTTCTCTCCTTCCTACAAGCGGCAGCGTATGTCGCTTCATTACCATAATCCAGCACTTTCCCCTCTGAGACTGTAATTAAAGCAGCACGACCAGTTAATTATTTCTTTTCTCCCTTTTCTAACCTCACAATGTGTGCGTTTAGGCGGCTGCATGTGGCTCCTCATCCCCTCCCTCTTTTTCCTCCGATTTATATGGATAAAATTACGCACGGAAAGAAGCGCCTGACGCACTGCTTTATGCTTCTAATGCAGGGCCAACAGTTCAACATCTACACTTTTTTGTTTTTCAAAATTATAATTTCTTTACACTATATGTGAGAAGCTCCTCTTAATCAAGTTGGAACAATATTTATTTAAGAACACAGAACATTAAATCAAATAAAGAAAACATTTATGAATGTTCCAGTTGTTATTCAGTAACAATAAGGATGGAGATTTATCCAAAACAAAGTAATGCAAGAAGTAAATAAAGAGAAATCTATTTTTTTCGTTTACACACCAATGGGATTTTATTTTTTACACCATTTAAAACACGCAGAGTGATCGGTTTATATATCCCCTCAGCTTTTTCTGCATGCTCGTATATGGGGAAATTGAACTTATTTTTTAAAGCAATTTTAGACGTTTTCTTTTATTAATTTAAAGTGTTTTATTGTCCAACAATGTTGCAGCCATTAAAGCGGCTCTAAGAGTTATGTTTCGATATAGTAAAAACAGATTTGTTTTATTTATAAAGCGTGCACAATCACGTTTTAAAATAGAAACAATAAAGAGCAGATCTTTTTTTTATTTTTTTATTTCCATAGAAATGGAAAGCAGCCGTCCAACCAATCAAACCCGCCGCTGGTGGAGCGGGGGGCTTTATTTCCCTCAAACCCATCTGCCATCAGCGCCAGGCACAGCGCTGCCCTAAATCAGCGCTGCAGCTCAAACATCTGTGGGTCCCAGTCTCGCCAAGTCAACATATCATAAATAAAGGCCCGACCAAATCTCTAACCTACCTTTTGCTCGATGGAGAGGAGCTATATTCCACAAGCGAGGGGAGCGCGCTGACTCCAAACGCGTCTGAGAAATCAAAATGAGGGTTAAAAAAAAAAGAAAAAAAGAAATGTTTTAAATATCCGGATGGCAGTCGGTGGAGGTGATGCTGCGCTCCCGGGCTGGTCCTATCAGAACATATCCCCCCCGGTGTGATGACAGTGACAGTGATGCTGCTGCAGGGATCCTCCCCGGCTCTCTCTGGCAGGGCGCACCGAGCTGGACGGATAAAGGCAGACAGAGAGTGAGACGGAGGGAGGCGCGCTGATGGGGCCCGCTGCTCTCTGGCTGACTGGCGCACAGACACACACTTTTTGTTTGCAGCACATAATCTACCCAATGAGGCGTGTCACTCTCCGTCTCCTCCCTTTAACTCTTCACTGGCCGACTGTCATTTGATGCGATTTATGGAGGTGCGCAGGGATAAAGAGCCCTCTATCTCACACACACCCGCCCCCTTTTCATTATTATTGTAATTCAAATCACAATAGTTGGTGGTCATACTGGGATAAAGTGACATTTAAGCAGTGGGATGTTGGGAAGGAATTAAAAGGAACTTGATTTAAGAAAAGAAAAACCATTATACTAGCAACCATTATCATTATATAGAAGTAGTAGTAATAGTATTTAAATTTGGATTATTTTTTATATTATTAATAGAACTTAGGAAGAATCGGATTTAAATTATCACCCTATAAATATTGTATTTATTGATATCTTTGTTATTGGAGCACAGTAGATCATTGAAAATTTCTTTAAATTTTGTATTTTCTGGGCTCGCCGTGCGCCGCCTGAGCCATTTGGACGCGCGCTCAGATGTGCCGGACATCCAGGGGAGTTTGACCCACAGCGGGTCTCTGTGGCCGCTTACTGACTGACTGACTGCACTGTGCTCGGGTTCATTTAGGGGGCGCCAGTGTATAATGCGCGCAGACTGAGCGGCCGAGATTTGGATGGAGAGAGAAGCTGCAAAAACAGGTGAGAGTGAAATCCCGAAATGATCACTGCTTGGAACTGAGAAACTTAAACTTTAGTGCATTTAGTTTAGCTTCAGATTTAATGGGATTTTAACTTTTCAGAGCAAAGATCAATCTTTTTCTAGAGTTGGTTTTGGTTAATGTATTGATAATAAATTTGAATATTTACTCCGCACCTGTATCATTAGCCTGTGATAAATAAAATAAAATAAACCTTAAGCATGTAACATAGTATTCAACTTCACCTTCAATGCATAAATGCATACTAAGCATAAAATCATATTTTATCAATCCTCATCTCTAGGCAGAATAAAGCCCTTTAAAATGACACTCAGATATTCACTTTGCTCAACACATAAAACAGATTAATATAAATAAATAAATAAAAACTTATTTTTTTCAGCATTTTAATTATAAACCCTTGACAAACATGCTTGAACTTTACTATGCATATTTGCTATTAAATGCTGGTTATAATATACTAGCAGCTTTAAATTGTAAATATTTATCTAAATAATTATCAGTATCATCAGTTGTAAAGTTGTAGCCAGTTAAAGAAAGGAACAAAGGTAAGAAATATTGTCTGTGATGCTGACAGCTTACAAAAAAATCATTTCCTTTTATTTTTTATCTTCATTTAAAAAGAAAAGAAAGAGAAACCAGAGTACAGAACTACAAGTGTACACTGTTTGGGTATAAAAGAATATGTATAAATTCATATTATTATTTTTTCTTTTCTACAGGCTGACATGGCCCTTATTTTGGGATATTGAAAGACTTTAATAAATGTTTATATATTACTGTAATTTCTGAAGTATATATTGATTGTAGTGTTTGCAGTGAGTGTCTTTATCACTTTTCTGTTTTTAAATAATACTCAAATGTAATTTTTTTAAATTACAATAGAACAATCCTTTACTTGTAAATTAGCAGTTGAACTTGCTCTTAAACAGCAGCAAAGCGGTGAAGCCATACACGCTGAATACTAAACAAAAGTAGTCATATAGTATTAAAAATACAATTATAACCGCACAGCAGAGCAAAAATAGAGAATGTGGAAACAACCCTCTACACTTTTAATGAATATATAGTGAAACATAATTTATTTGAAATCTTGAAAATAGTGTAATTCAACACTTTTAATAGTGTAGAATTGAATAATTGAAGACAAATCAAAACTAAACAAAACCCCAAATTTAGTAAAACGAACATGAGCAAGTGGATATTAAATGTAAAAAGAAAAGTGTGTATGTTTCATTAGATGTTTCATATGGAGTAAAGAGTATTAATTAAAACTTGAGAGAGAAGGTTTAAACTGCTGTGTGGTCACTTTGGGAGGCTAACAGCTGGAATATTGTGTTCAGGCTGCAGCAGCCTTCCTTGTTCCAGGTAGGAGGTCAAGCATGGAGTGCAGCATATTGTCCAGGAGAGATGTGAGGTTGACTAAAGCATCCTCCTGTCTCTCCCCTTTCACATTGGGTGAGGTGGACTTTTGATAGAACTGGCCCTCCTTCCTGCCTGTTTTACTCTCTGTGTGAATATTTAGGACTGTTTCCTTCCCTTTCACAACCTGTGCTACAGTTTTTTTTATTGTTTTTTTTTTAAGTTTTGATAAGTCTGATCAGGTTATGGATCCCTCGCTGTTTAAACTCAAAATTTCAACAGTATTTATATAAAAGCAGCTGATGAGTAAACTGAAGCAGTTCTCACATATTAAAGTAACTCTGCATAAAACAAACCAAAAAAAAAAAAAAAATCAGCTGAATAATTTGTCTCTGCCTATTAACTGGTGAATTTAACAAGTTTGTATCACAGACAGGCTCAGAGGTGTAAAACCAGCTGGTTCAGCTCAGTTTTAATCATACTTCCACTGAAGAAATCCTAAATCTGAACATTTGTTGTTTTTTAACTGACGAGCTATGATCAGTCCTAATTTTTCATTGTCTGTTTGTCTGTATAGGAGAATATTTTATTTTAATATTTTAATCTTATATAATTTTCCTAATATTTTATTTATTTTAAAGATGTATTGTCTTTGCCCTGCAGCACTGGTCAAAAGAAAAAAATACAAATGGACTGATTAGATCTGCTTTGAAAAAATAGATAAAACAAGTCCAATAATTCATTTCAATCTTAAACATAATGTGCATTAATTATTACTTTATCATTAAGCTCTTTCTTGGTTTTTTAATTTAATCTTTTTTTTACAGATGGCCTGAGTATGATAAAGGCAAATTTGAGCTCAGATCATCCGGAGCATCCTGCCACGGACCAAGCGATCAGGAGTGCACTCCAAAATTTTGGGTGAGGGGAATGAAATGTGCACACAATAAAAACCCATCATGGATCAAACACAGTTGTCACAGTTTGCTGAGAGCTCCCGGTTTCTGGCCTCACACTCTGTGTTTGGGAGGAAATTTGGACGTTTTTCTCTTTAATATTCAGGGTGTTCATCAAGGCTTTCTGTAAAAAAAAATAAAATAAAAAATAAAAACAACAAAAAAAAAACTGATGGGTTATCAGATTTAGAGAAAAAATAATTTTATAACTTAAAGAAAACTTGCAGAGTATTAAACTTTCAAGTAGCCTTTTAAAACAAATATCTGCTGAAATTTCATGAGAAAAATATGTTTTTTTTTTAAATATTGTAAATCACTGTAAAAAGGGCTTAAAAAAGGGTTTTAAAAATATTTATATTGATCATCTAAATTGACATGTTTTTTTAATAAATTCCATCCCAGAAAAATAGAATTGGTAGGAATTTCCGGATAGCAGGCAGTGAGACAAAGGGTGTTGCGATGCTGTGATTGTTTTTTGTTTGTTTTTAAGTCAGAAATTCACAGCTGAGGGCTCATTGTGTCTGTAAAGCATCTGGATTCATCAACACTTTGGATCATTTCTTTATCACATCCCCTTTCAAGTCATAATCACAACGAATTTACATTTTATTTGTCACAATCCTTGCATAGGGATTAATGTTTAAGAATGAAGAGATAGCTTCTGTCTAAACCTAACAGATAGGCCTAAGTGTTTCTACTGTCATTTCAGATTCCAGAATAAGTTAAGACAGATATATTCGGTATTGACAAAAAAACATATACACAAGTCATTTGTTCATATTACAGTCTAAGGATTGGCTTAATATCTAATGGCATAAGAGTCTTACAGTACACCTGAATCAGCACATTGTTAAGCTACGGTTTGATATTGAAGTAGCTCAACAACAAAAATGAACAACTTAATGCTAAATGAAAATACACATTACAGAAGCAGGAACCAAAAAAATAAAATATGGTGTTTGTCTACCAGTATATTTACTGTATATGTAATTTTAAAACATTTAAGCTTTTTAAAACAGTATAGGACTTGACAATATTCTAATATTAAAAATAAAAATGAAATTGTCTCTTAATTTATAGGTTATGATACTTTTTGAACACCAGGCTATGATCCTTTGGGGGCTTATTTAGACTCTGGTGTTACATTGTGAGCTAAGTTAGGCTGTGCAAAGCAGGTGGATATAAAGGCTTGGATCACAAATATAGAATAACGGAGTTAGGATTTGCACAGTGCTTCATGCTTGATTAAAAACAACCTTAGGTTTTCATCATTATCTGTCAGGTTGGGTGGAGGTTTTGGAGGACCCAAATGCAGAGACTGAAATTGAAATGGGATCTTGTACTTTTGATAAATAGAAAAGGTGGCAACTGAGGCAAAAAAAAAAAAAAAAAAAAAAAACAAGTACAGAAACCAGTAATCCAGGAGAATTCAGGGAAAACACACATGAGGAGCCAGGAAACAACAAGGAACCAGCAAACAGTGACTGAATGGGAGGTGTATAAATGAGAGACTGAACAAAGACCAGGCTAATCAGCAGATTGGGAGCAGGTGTGGACAGAGGAATCAAGAAGGGAGCTGGGAGACTGACACAAGAGGGCAAAAGAGGGGAAACAAGAAATACATAAGAATTTAAAAAACCAGAAACAACTACAATAACACACAATGGAAATTAAACCAATACCTAGAAAACACAGAATGACATTAATCCAAGTATAACTGAAAACTCAAAAAGAAAACTTAAACAGAACCAAAAAGTGCAGAATCGTGACAATTATCTGCAATTCTTACATTTGCTTGGTGTGGACGGTGTGGGCATGGCTAAGACTACTAATTTTGGTGCCTAGCTCTTTACCTTCAGTAATTAAACCAACGTGTGCACTCTCTTGTCAATGAGTGATGATTTGTATAGTTAACAAGTTTTTCATCTAAATGCAGGTATTTCTTGGAGGTGGAGGATAAAACAGACCCTAAAATGGAGCCTTGAGGAATCCCACTTAAGGTTTTCTATGCATGACTTTTCAGTGTGGTTTGATTCAAATTATCCCTGGTCTGCCTAGCATAATATTAAACAATTAAGCAATAATAATAATAAAAAAAAAAAATAATAATAAGTTGTGTTTTCTGATCCAAAAATCAGATTGGTATCAGATTGGCTGATTATATCGGCTAATATCCGATACTGATATGATCCTACCCTTGAAGGAATTAACCGTATACCTCACCATGTGACTACAGGGATCATGCTTTACATAAACGTTGGTTAAAAAAGGTAACAAAATAGCATAGCTATAAATCATCACTGTGTGTGCTCTGGGGAATGACATATTTAAGCATTGCAATCATAATACTGAAGTTACTAGATTACTATTTCTGTGTTGCTGTTTATGATATCCATAAAAATAGAAATTACTTGATCAGAATGCTGGATTGGTGTCATTCATCTGATATCGGATCCAGCTAATTAGTTAATATTGGAGCCGATATGCAATCAAAGTATCAGAATGGTAGATCTCTATAAAAAAATATCAAACACGTTTCTGTTTTTGGCGAATTCTGAAGTTTCTTATCTCTATAAGTTTAGTTGTTTTGAGATCTCTGTCTTTGTCTTTATATTTGACACCAAAAAACAGTGACCTTTTCACTTATTTATTTATTTTTGCACAACTGCAAGAAAATAGTAGTGTGTATTCAGTATACATGTAGATATTGCAAGAAATGCTGTTATACTTTATAGGGTATTCTGAGCCAGAGGAGATTGTAGATATTAAAATAAAAGGAGTAAAAAATGAAAGCTCGGACATCCCATATTTTCTGCTATTTAAATCAGATTTATGTTCTCTCACAATCAGTTATTCGTAATCAAGTGTGTTAAAAGCATCAGATTCGTTGTATAACATTATCAGTTAAAATGTCATCTGAACAAAAACAAAAATCCTTCAATAAAAATTATATTTATGTGATATTTTTTATGGAAATTAGAAACCCTTCACAAGTGAATTTTAGATGTATGCCCTGTGAGTCTAAAGGGGTTTCTTTTTAGATTTTAATGCTATTATTTTCAGTTTGTTTTGAACAAAACTTGTTTATATTTTGTGTGTGCATTAAAAACAATAACTTGGTTTGAAAGACGGAAAATGGGATTCTTACTCAAACAAGGTGATAAATTATATTAGACAAATATGAGACAATAATTTAAAAGGTGATCCATATTTTTTAGATCTTCAGTTTTTTCATGGAGGCAATTTTACATCATAGCTGTGGAAAATAAAGTATGCTGAGAAAAATAATAATAAAAATAGGAGTGGGTGTAAAAATGTGTGTGGGATGGGGTTTATGGAGACACACAGGGTTCTTTAAGTCAAGTTGCAGAACCAAACAACTCAAACTGTCCCATCTCATCCATCAGCATTACAGAAAAGAGGTTACAACTGTCTCTGTATATGAATGCAGATCAAGCTGCAGCAATAGGAACAAAATGAGTAAACCACTGATATCAGTTGGTGTTGATGTTTGCCCCATTTTGTCTCAAAATAAACCCTCCATTAGGTCATGTTACAGGAAGCTTAAATGTTCCATGAGGTTAGCAGGTTGATAACCAGACCATCACGTAAACTGGGATGTTATGTTTCATGTACAGAGTTTTTAAAAGCATCATATTTGTATCATGCATCAACACGCGCTCTTTAATATTTCATCTTAAATTAAACATAACCTCAGGAACTTTGGAATCAAACTTTACCTTTCGTCTGCTCATTGTTACTACTAAATTCTGTGATGAGTTAATTCCCTTCCCTCTCATTGGGCAGATCACATGAAGCGGCAGTGACAGCAGAAGCTTTCTGCAAATGCATTTCAGCAGACAGGAACTGGCAGCACTGCGCTCCATCCCCACTGTCTTCCTGTCACTGAGTCTCATCAAATATTAGGCATGTTTTTTGTTCCTCGGATGGTGTGTGTGTGAGTGTGTGGCTGTTTGTGTGTGTTGTGGAGGAGCTTGAGAGGCCTTTGCATTGATATTTGATGATTAAACTCATTGCAGGAAAAGTATAGTTATTCAGTTGGATGTTAGAATCATCTGCTGTTAACAGTCTGTGCAACACAGGTGGTTAAAAGATCATAAGCTTTTAAAACTGATGATCTGATCATGCATTTTTCAAGTGAAGGAATACATTTTCCTTTAAGTTTTTAAAAAAGTAAAAAAAAGCAAAGCTTTATAGGAGTGTTAATGTCTTGTTTGACATAAAATTTGACAGTTTTTGCAAACATTTCAACATCTTGAAAGATGTTGATTTTGTTTGCGGGGTTTTTTTTTGTTGTTTTTTTACTTGTTTTTTCAACTGTTTAGTTGAGAGATTTTTCTCTGCCATCCTGACACCAAAACTCTCCTTGATTGTATTAGTTTATGTCCAATAGACTGATTATTTCTATCTGTATACCAAAATATTCAGCAAAGTGGAATTAGAATATATATTTTTTTTATATAAACATCAACGTCTTGTTTTGACAGTATATCTAAAAACATCATTTCATTTTAAAAATGTTATTAAACAGCTCTTTACTGTAGCTCAGTCAGGGCAATTTCTACCAACTATTATTCAAATTAAGGCAGGAAAGGGGAATAAAAGACCTTTAAATAAGGCTCAAACTTTTAGAAACAACAGCTGGATTGATGGCAGACTTTTACATGGCATATCTACATTCAAATAATACATTTTAGAATAAATTTACTATAAAACATAGAGAGAAACCTTTTTTACCAACAAACAACCAATGAACTGGACCAGATCAAGACCCTAAATAAAACCTCAAAAGTCAAGATATGCTTGATTATATGTGTTCTTGATTAATTAGTGAATACTCGTCAAAGAGCAATGACCTCCTGGAAAAATAAATCTAATCCTTTCTAGAATAATGAGCATATCCGTACACCTGTCCATCCGTCCGTCCATCCATCCATCCATCCATCCGTCCACCTGTCCATCCGTCCGTCCGTCCATCCATCCATCCATCCATCCATCCATCCATCCATCCATCCATCCATCCATCCATCCATCCATCCATCCAGTGTTTTAGCCTTTTTTATACACTTTTCTTTGGTTTATGGGAAAAATTCAGAAAGAAAAATAGAACTGATACTCTCCCAATAACAAACTTTTTTCTTTTTTCAAAAGGCATAAAATAGACTTCCACTAAGGTTATGCAGTATTGATACAGCCACTTGTGTTTTAAAGGCTGTATTTGCATGCTTATGATTTTGGAATTAATTATATCAGCTTTTAATCGTGAGCTGAACATTATGTGCCTAGGGGCCATGTTGAAAATAAGAGAAAGCAAATATGTCAAAGAGTTTGTTTGTTACACCAATAAATGTTTTAATTCAAATCAAATCTATTTTTTAAGACTAGAGGCAAACATTTTGCCCAAATTATAAATAATTTCTTGGATAACACAGTTGCATAGTTAATAATGTATTTGAGGGAATTTTGGCTCCAACTTCTTCATCTCTCAATTATCAGTTAATGATATCATCACTGTTGAAGTGAGTCAACAAGAAAGGCCTGGCTCTGGTTGGAGCTTTTGATAACACAGCCCAGATGCACCAATGGAGGATCCAAACACTTAACTGACATGGTGACGAACAAACCAACACGCTGTGAGGACTGTTAGCGTGGGAGTCAGTGCAGACCTTCCAGTCTTTTCCGAAGGAGGGCAGAAGAGGAAAAGAAAGGAAGAAGCAGTGACTACAAGGAGGAATCAAAGAGGAAGTGTGGGTTGTTTGGCTCAAAAAAGGACATGGAGACACATGCAGAAAGAGGAAGAAACTCCTGCCACGGTGGAATTCAGGCATCTGTGCATCCAAGAGGTTCTGGCCCATCCAGTCAGAAGTTTGTATAAATAAATATCAATCTGGACACTGACTTCTAGTGATGAAACAGTGACTCAACTAGCTACCAGTTTGTTAAAGCTGTTAAATCTGTTATTTAAATCCTCCTACATTACACAGGAATTGAGACTTTTATCGTATCCAAATAAAATAAGAAGATCAGGGTTAGGTAATGGTAAAAATGTTCTTAGAAAAATCTAAATATTCTGTCTCATACACTTTAGTTCTGCCATGTGCAATTAAGTCAGTCAACCGGCCATAGTCTACAGTAGTAATTACTTAACTTTTTGATTCCAGTGCGTGATAAGAGGAAAACCCAAACAAAGCTCTGTCCAGCACCACTCTACAGCTCCTCAGTGGTAACCAAGACATTCCTAGACCAGGAATAAAACCTAGGCATAAACTCTCATTAGAAGGCACAGCTTCCGCTGACCTCCTCTCATTCTTCAGCCTCCATTTCACCACCAGTGTCAGTCACTGGTCAGTCACTAAAAATGCTTCTCTTACCTCAACTAAAGATGTTAAGGTATAGTGGAGGGTGTTCTTTTTCTGGGTGGATCATCAAAATAAGTGGTCCTCCTAATTGTAAATCACTCTGGTGATATATTTACAAAAGGCCATCGTACGTGCTCTACCACATTTTCTCTTACTGGCGGTAAATCTGACATAGTGTAAAAATTGCAAATCTTCTTTTGGAAAGTTTATATGAGCGATGCAAACAGCAACTTTTACACAGACCCTGCACAATTAGAAATGAGCTCTTGCATGCTTGTACATGTGCATTTTTTTTAACTTAAAACTTAATCTGGTTTAGTGTCAACTCTTTTAGTGTTACATTAATTCACAAGGGGTTTTGATATTTATTTTTAAGGAATCTTATCTGCATTTAAATATGTATAGTTCAAAATCTAAAATACTTTCAATCTGAATTGGATTGTTCTATAAGAAACACAGACTATTTGAGACACTATCTTCAAATTTGGAATAAGTGATTCTAAACCTAAAACAGATGTTTTAAGTTTAGACAGATATCTGTGAAATCCCTTATTGAAAACATAAAAATAGGACAACCTTCTTGCAACTTTGGTAAATATATATCTATTTAGCCGATATATGGGTGCAGAAGAATGGACTACATTTATGCAAGAACGTATACTCTCTCCTTTAAAGTTATTTTTAATTAGGACCACTGATGACCCAAAGTGTAAAACAGTTCATCCAATGATATCCACAGTGTACACCATGATATTTATGTGAATTTAATATCAGTTTGGGCAACATGTTTTTTACAGTGTATGTTGTATATCTCTGTTATGTTTGTAGCGAAAACTCGTAGGTAGATTAACTGGGGTGCTCAGTGTACAGTGGTTAACACTGCTGCATTGCCTTTCTGCATGTTTACATGTTCTCCCTGAGCATGCGTGGGTTCTCTCCAGGTACTCAAGGTTATTTGGCCTATCTACATTCTCCTTAGGTGTGAGTGTGTGTGTGAATTGTTGTCCCCTGTGTCTCTGTGTTACCCTGTGATAGCCTGGCAACCTGTTCAGGGTGTACCCCGCCACTTGCCCGTAGATAGCTGGAGATCGGTACCAGCTGGGATAAAGCATGACGGAAAATTGATGGATGTATGGATGGATCTAGATTAACTTCCCATAGAATTGAAACCATTTATTTATTTTATTAATATTATATGGGTACATCAGCTTGCAAATGCATGGATTCACAGCTAATTCAAAAAGTCTTTTAAACATAAAAATGAGACCAACAAAAAAAACAACCTTCAAATGTGAAAAGCTGCAATCACAAGATATAGCAGAAAGATGGTGCAAACAAGAAACTCACTACAAACATAGGTGATGCTAAAGAAACAATGCTGCAAATAGCAAAATTAACTGCAAGTTTAAAAAAGCTGCAAACTAGCTTCACACAACAGAATTTCTATAGATTACTAAAAATTAATCTCGATTAACCAAATCTGTTGCAAAAACATAAACGGGATGCTGTCCAGGAAATATTTGGAGGAAAGTAAGAAAAAAGTAAGTAAGAAAATTTCTGAGCCTCCCATTAATGCCTTTACTGAGGGTCTGGTCTCATATCAGCCGCTGCATGCACATAGCCTAGTGTCATAATGGGCTTTAAAGATCTGACCCACATGCAGAGAACCACTGAGGCAGGCTTATCCAGTGATACAGGAAGGCCTCCTGCCGAAGAACAAAGACTAAGCAAGTTTAGGCAAACACTCTTTCGTCAAGGTAGTGACAGCCCACTGCTCAAATACTCCTCTGGTAAAGACCAAACGAGCCGCAGGTGTGCTAGGAGGCCCAACGAGAACAGGGC
Source organism: Cyprinodon tularosa (assembly GCF_016077235.1). Classification (NCBI taxonomy): domain Eukaryota; kingdom Metazoa; phylum Chordata; class Actinopteri; order Cyprinodontiformes; family Cyprinodontidae; genus Cyprinodon; species Cyprinodon tularosa. The sequence continues at coordinate 552,945 of NW_024038924.1, read as the reverse complement.
CCCACCTGGTGGTGGAGAGAAGAAAAACACAAAAAACAACCCACACAAACTGGAATCCTAACACATAGTTGTTATTTCTTAATTTCAGGTTCCGCCCTGCTGTTGTCATTTTTGACAAATGGGAGAACAATTTTAACATGCTTGACTTTGCTGGGAGTTATAGTTCATTTCCAAAAATACAAACTAAGCAAAGAACATGAAGTCAGTTTTTGGTCCAGATCAAATAAGTGTTTTTTCCTGGTGTGAATTCCCCCTTAAACAGTCCTGGCAGATGGACTATTTCTTGAATTAATTGTGCTTGAGTGTGTCTCTCTCTAGGCTGCAGTTCTCCCCTTTGCTGGTGCACCTTTTTCTACCACACTTTCTCCTTTCATTCAATTTTCTGTGAAAATGTTCGGATAAAGCACTATGAAAAACAACCATTTTCTTTAGCAATTTCTTCGTATGGACATTGTTGTAAAAGGTGTCAATTACTGTGCTGTGCACATCTGTCAAGTCGGCAGTCTTCTCTATGATTATGTAGCCTACTGACACCAGGATAAGAGACCATTTGCAGAACATTTGCAGGTGTTTTGATTAAATCAGTGGATGAGGTTTTTCACTTTTCCCTTTTTTTGTGTGTGCAAATTTTCACTGTGAACTTAGGGTATTCATTATCTGTTAGAAATAACTATCAAAGTTACAGGAAAACAAGGCATGAAATATTTAAGGCTTTGTGCAATGAATCTATTTACTATACGTTTTATTTCTGAAATTATTGTCATTTCTATGTTAAATTGACATTTTTTTTTTTTACATCTTAAGTAGTTAGTATAACATACAGGAAATAGGACCCAAGATACTACTCAGACAGGTCAGTGGAATGCAACAGATTTTATTAAAGAGAATTTGGGCTAAGTGCTAAGTGGTACTGGCAGCGCCCAGACAGCTCTCGGACTGCAAATCCCCTGTGGCAGAGACAACAGGATGGTGATCAACAAGAGGAAAAACTAGTGAGGCTGGATCACTAACCTGTTACTGAGTTTCAGAGTGGGCGGTAGGCTCCGTGATGGGTCTGGGGCAGGAGTCAGTTTGAGGACGGGGCTTGTGGAAGCGGTGGCCTTTGAGCGGCAGATGGTTTGCAAAGGACTGAGACCGATGAGCTCCAGAGACAGTCCAGTTAAAGATTTCTGGGATTGGCTCCAAGCGAAGGTACAGAGGGGCAATCCAGAAGAAAGGTCCAGGTCCGATCCAGGGTCTGTTAACTGGCAGGTTCAGAGAAGCAGACTCAGTAACTCACAGACAGAGTGGGGTCAGGCTCTCAGGCAGGCAATCCAGGGCAGAACTGATGCAGGGGTCCAGAGGCAGATCAGGTTTGGTTTCAAGGCAGGTAGACAGAATCAGATAAGGGATCAGGCAGGCTTGGTGATAAAAGACAGAAACAGGTCAGGTAACAGGTTGGCAGGCAAAAAAGGTAGAAACGCTGGAAGGTAGTCAGTGGCTAATCTGAGACAATCTGGCACTGGAAACAGATCCAAATGAGATATATATGGAGGTGGAACCACTTAGTGATAATAGCAGGCCAGGGTGGAGTGAGCAGGTGTGCCGAGTTGGGGATTAAGCCAGCACCAGAGCAGAGATCAACTTTATCAGTTGTAATTGATTTTTTTCAAAGGATTTTTTTCCACATTGGTTTATTTTGATACCTGAATTTAACACCAAAGATTATTACAATTCTTTCTTTTTAAATAAACCTGGATTACCTGTCAACATTCCCGATGTTCCAATAAAGTTAGATGTTATTTTAGGGATTCTTGACTCCAGATTGCAGAACCTGTAGTTTTCAAGCCTCTCCTATTTGGAACTGATTCAAAATCTAAGGTACCTATTGCTCTTGATTTCCAGTTTCTATTTTTAATATGTGCTGTTTTTGTTGTTTATCAGAATTTTGATTTATTTAATGGTAAAAGGATGGGGTCTATGTAGCCCTTTACTATGTGTGTGTGTTTGATTGTTTTTCTCTGCTTTGTGTTTTCTTGCAAAGAGCTGGAAAATCCAGAATAATTAACTGATTTGCTAATAACGTCATCACTACAATGTGATTGAGTAATGTCCTTGCAGCAGTTAATATGATCCATTTCTTAGAAACCACACACACGAACACACACAATGTAAATCATCACAAGAATTAAATTTGCTTTTGCAGGAAATACAGATGCAAAGTAGTCAATTTAAGCTCAAGTGTTGGGGAATAAAAGCAACACTAATGCAATGAAGATGAATTTCTGAACTAGCAATAATCCTCAAATTTTGCTCAGAATTAAGCAAAAGCTTTAATCCCCACCCTGAGCATTAAATTAACTTGTCATCCACCAATGACATCAAATGAACCTCGAGTAAAAAAAAAAAATCCCAAATTCAGAAAAAAAACAAAAACAAGGAGAGAAACAAAAATCACTAGGGAAATAAAATGAGGGAAAAAAAGAGAAGCCAATGAATGAATTAATAATGAGCCACTTTTATACCGGATCCAGCGATTATACAAATGGGGGAAACGGCCAAAAAATATTCTGTACGGCATATGGCACTTCAGCTGCCATATGTGCCAGTTTTCACAAAAATTGGCACTGACGTCCATGATGGTCAGTAGTAACTGCCAAAAACACAGCGAGGCCTGAACAGAGGGAGAGAGGGATGGGGGAGTAATGCTTCAATTGCTTTGTTGGCCAGTGTGGACTCTTCTCTCTACAGCTTCTGGTACTCTAACTACAAAGTGCAGGCACAGAGGACGGCATGGAATAAAAGAAAAAAACAGGGAAAGGAAGAGGGAAGGACAAAGACAACATTTTCTATGTATTTGCTCGTTTCTGAACATGTCTTGAACTTGCAGTGCCCCAGGATAACTCCAGGGGGTTTCCACTAGGTCCTGGTACTGAAAACATTTTAAATAGTTTGCATTTTATAAAACAAAAACAAAGATGAAGTGAGCTTTGGAAATATGAGATTCTCTCTACACTAAAACAACAGAACACGTTTCAATTGACAAATACAGACACATACAATTTGTGCTTAATCTTGCACTGTTCCAATATATTAATGCATGATGGGCGGATATTTAGAGAGGTGGAAACAGATTTAGTACACCATAGAATTGTTTGCCACCCAGGGCTAAATCAGGAGGACGTAAGTCAAGATTTTAAGTCTAGATTTTATTTTTTTTTGTTGTTCTGGTTTGACTCATATGAAGAGAACCAACATTTGCCTAGTGACTGAAATGAATGCTATAAAATAAAACACAAAAAAAATCAGGAATCAACAGCAGAAAAGGTTGGACATCCTTCCACTCCAAACATTGAGCATATTTATCATGTTATTAAGTCCAGAAAAACACACTAAAACTGAGCATTTTTTACCCCCAGCTCTTACCCTAAACTGTCCAATACAATTTAACTGTTAAATATCTGCTTGCCTATCTGATAAATTACAGCCATTATTTTACATTGTTTAGACAGACTAGGCCCCCACCCTCTCTCACTCTCCAGCTCAAATGGCACACCCAAAATCGTGTGCACAAGTAAAGGGGGGATCCTGTTGATTTTGGAGGCAGGTCTGGCAGAATCCCCAGAACAAATTGTCAAACACAAGGCACTCTTAAGCCACACCCATTTCCTGGGCCTTACTCCAGGAGGGTACCACAGTGTCCTTAATCTAATTATGTTGCCCTTCACTTTGGTCAAAGCACACTCTGACTTTGACCCCATGGCTGTCTTGAAAAGAGCAGTAGCTGGTATCTAAGATGGAGAAACACTTAGTAGATGATTATGTAGTTGTTCATGTAAAGCTCTTTTTATCCTAAACTTTGGTTATTAAATTAACTCTAGCACAGATTGTGTGTGTGTGTGTGTGTGTGTGTGTGTGTGTGTGTGTGTGTGTGTGTGTGTGTGTGTGTGTGTGTGTGTGTGTGTGTGTGTGTGTGTGTGTGTGTGTGTGTGTGTGTATGAGTAAAATTTCACTCATGAAAATGTACTCAGACAGAAGTGGTAAATGTCCATGAGTGAAGAAAGTGAACCTGGAGAATCAGGCACCTGTTTAGGAGGTTATTAAATCAAACCTCCGAGGATGATCAGGAAAGAAGAACCGCAATCTTATATTCTAGGCTACTGGTTACTATTCCTGAAAGGCGTTGGCTTTCCATATGTTAAGATTATCATACTGATCTTCACTTCGACTTATAAAAAAGCCATTGATTAACAGAACAATACCCATAGTTATCTACTTTGCTTTACATAAATACATAAATTTGACATTAAACCAAACACAGTAGAAAACTGTTGCCTCCCCTCATTAAGAACACCTGAACAGAATCATGGTTGACCTTAATTAACCCCATCAGACAATCAGAACTCAAAATAAAATACGCCCCCTGGTAGCGTTAAACACTGGAAAGGACAATTGGCTCCTACAGGCACTGTGCACGAACTCCATTGTAGTTCTTTAGAACTCCAGGAGTAGCACACAGGAAGTAGCCAAATACAGCATATTGTGGCATATTTACTCTGAAAGGAATGGAGAGCACCTCTGGTTTGATTTAAGGATGACCTGGAAAATCGTCTGATGACTTCAAAAGAAGGAAACTGGGCCCATGGTGAGCTGGGTTTGCAGACATACTGAGAACTTGAGTGTTAGATGTAATAGAGATGTTTTGGTTCGCAGATGTTACCCCCTTGACTCAGCTGTGGAGAATAGGAAGACAAAATATAGAGGAATCAGGCTAAGCAAAGTTTAGAAACAGAAGACTTTTTAACCACCCATCTACTGTAAAAAAAAGTCCTCGGGATCAACTGTTTGTGATGCCGCAGGGAGGTCTTGCCTTTCACTCCTAGCCAGGTGTATCTTTGTATGTTGTCCTCAGTTCTAATCTGACACTCCTCCATTCTACCCCGTTCTTCCTTATCCTCTCATATCTATTCATCCTTTTACCACCATTAATTCTTCTCTATTTATTGGAGATTTCATTACTGTATGTTCACACTCAGTCTGGATAACCTTTTTCTTCACATTCAACCCCACTTTGAGTTTAAATCTCACAAAAATCTCCAGCCACAAATCTGCACAATATTCACTGACCCCTTCTCCTGCATTGTATGTAATAAAATGTTAAACTTAGTCAAATGAATAATCCAATCTGTAATAATATGCGTTTTCCCTATTGTGTTTGGTTGTAATGGTCTGCAATAGCTTGAATGTATTCTTTATCAGGATACATTTTAGTGTTGTTTACAGTTTCAGCATTTTTTATATATCTCATATTTGTCATTGGGGTCAAGAGCCAGCCAGTGACTGAACAGATTCTGCTTACCTGAACCCTGCAGGTTGATGATTTTCTCTTAGTTTTTCCTAAATGGTGCAAAAGCTTGAGTTAATTTGGTAGATGCGATACCATGAGTTCTTCCAAGAAAATAAAGTGTAGGTGTAATGGCTCTCTACAGGCATTTCACACTTAGACTGACTAAACATGTAGCTATTCACCCCAAAAACTGAAAATATTTAAGTGTGAACGCTCCTGTCACACCTGAGCGCGGTCCAGAAGAGGATCAGCATTACATGCAGAACTAGGATTCAGGAATTTTTTATAGTACAAGAATATCTGAGCATGACATTTGTGTTTTAAAAAATTACTAAATAAATTTTAGCGAGATTAAAAAAATGGTTCTTGACTATTTGAATCTGTCATGAAGGCGTAGCGTAAACCCACATGCAGAACACACCACGGAGTCAGGGGTAAAAGTTAAACAGTTTAATAAAGATTTTGCACACAAACAGGTAAACAGTAGAGCTGGTTCTGGTACTGGTCAGGGACTGGTTTCACAGAGAATCTGCAGAGAGGGGTGTATTGGTTAGCCAGGTATGAGTTAAGTCGTGAGAGAGTCTTGATTCAGATTTGTACCTGCTGAGGTTCAGACTGAGCGGTGGAGAGAGGGAACCAGTTGGGTCCAGAGACAGAGGGTTCAGCAGAGAGCTTTAGCAGCGGCAGAGATTAGCTTCAGGCTAGCGAGGTTCAGACCTTGAGTTCTTCCCCTAGTTCTCCCATGGGAACTAACTTGAAGATTCAGATTGGGGATCTTCTGGTTTGGCTTCTCTGAGCAGACAGGCAGGTTTCCAGACATGAGCTCCTCCAGAGCCACAGACTTAGATCAGGTTACCTAAGAGCAGAGAAGACAAAGACTGGTTAGGATCAGGTTGCTCTCTTGAGCAGGCAGAGATTCTAAAATCAAGCTGAGGCTCAGGTTTCGCTAACCAAAACTGGTCAACACTGTGGTGCCTCTTACACAGCTTTTACTTCTCCTTCACTAAACTTGAATGTACTCAGCTGTTTAATAACAGAATGTGATAACGCATATATTTTGCAGTACTAGTAGTTTTTCTTTTCCAGTATTACATCAAATCCTCAAGTGACTCACAATTAGATTTAGGTTCAAAATTTAGCCCAGCTGTCATCTCACATAAGTATGGTTTGATCTGACCAGGCTTCATGTCCCTACGCCCCCAAGCATGATGCTCCCTTGACCGTGCTTAACAGTGAGGATTTTGTGTTGCAGTTGATGTGCAGAATCCTTTTCCTTCCTTACATTTAGTTTTTTTTTCTTTTTATAGGTCTAATAGTTGAATTTTGGTTCATTTAAATCACCTTCAACATATCTATCTTGTAAATTGCTTGTGAAAATAAACTAAAAATAGGTCTTCCTATGAAATTCATGTCACTCAGGCTTTGTTCTTGTCACTCTTGTTTGAAGGCCAGATTTTTGCCTTGAGTTACTTATCATCCTTTACCAGAGCTGAAGACCTGTGAAGCTCCTGCAGAGATACTGTGGGCCACCTTTCCATTTCTCCTATTGCTCTTGCCTGCCAGTTTATTTGGATGACTGTGTGTTGTATTTAGATGATCTAGTGAACAAAGCGCAAAGAGATTTTTAAAGCTTGAGATACTGTTTTGTTTTAAATTTCTCTGAGGGCTTAGAGAAGAGTTACATTTATTGAAACACTTTATTATTATTTAAGCTTTTTTATTGGTAAAAATTGTCTAAAGCCATGAATAATTTTCTTACCAATTCAAAATAATGGGGTACCTTAGGTTGGCCTGGAGTTTTTTTTTGCTTTCTACACTAACTGCACGAAAAAAATTAAAGAAAAAAAGAGACGGAATCTATTAATATCCTCACTTTAACTCGTGTTTTGTTTTGTTGCTCTTTTCTGTGGATGAACTCAGTTAGACAAAGGCTGCATATGGGCTAGTTTTCCCCTCTGTGGCATACATGACTCCAAAAATAAAGTGACAAAAACAATTCCTCAGACTCAGACACTGAGTGGGCTGTGTGTCCCCGAAGAGTGAAGAGGAGTGAGCTGACGGTCTTTTTTCCAAACCTGTGCCACCCCCGCTGCCACCTCCACCCTTGGCAAGCTGCCAGAGTCGCTCAAGGCTCAAAGCTGTCCTGAACCGCCATGGCAAGACTTAATGTTCCAGGTTCATCTGGCCTCGGGGCATCCTCCCAAACACAAGCCAGCACACAAAAACACACTTTGGGGAGAGAGATGCACGTCTGCCTTTGTCAGTGCAGGCCAATGTCCCCCGAACACTTCAAATGCTTCAGTTTGCTTTGGTCTGATGGCCTCAAAAAACAGGGATAACTTGATTAGGCTGATTCATTTTTAGGTATGGACTTGGAATTGAGAGTAATGCCACTTAATTTAGCAGTTCCAAAATATTTGTACATGTGTTTAGTTCCCCTTGCCTTTATTTCATTTTATTTTTTATTTTTAAATGAATGTCATTTGAATTGAGAAAGCTTCCTGAACGGGAAGCAAAACATCTTTAAACCTTGGGAACCAAGTCCAGTGGACTGTTTTTTAAACTTTTACAGAGTGACTATGACCTGGATGACTGAGAATCTTCACCAGCATAAGAACCATTCCAGGCTTGCTTAAAATGCAATTGAACGTACTAACATGCAATGGAAATCTTGGTAAAGAAAAACCTTATTTTAATGTAAAGCACTATGGTTGAATTTATGCATCCATCTTCTACATTTTGTCCACCAGGGTCACAGAGTTCTGTTACCCAGTGGTTCATAAGTGAAAGGTAGGGAACACCCTGAACAAGTCGCTTGTCAATCGTGGCACTGTAGCACAAAGAGACACAACCATGCACAAAATCTCAAACCAAGGACAATTCAGAGCTATCAATTAACCTATATTGACCATGTTTTAAACTCTGGGAAGAAAAAAGAATTCATGCATTTATGGGGAGAACCAGCATGTGTCCGCTTAAGAGGGCTATTAGTGAATGGGGAAGATCTGCAAAAAGACCACTAAATTTTTTTATGAGGTTGATGAGACTTGAATTCAATTTTCAAAGACATGAACAAACTGCATTAAAGAGAAGAAACTAACAGGGGAAATGAGAGAAAAAAAGTGAGGGTGGAGAACTGCTAGATTCCCAGCAGTGGGACTCAGTACAAACAAACACAACCTTTCCCTTATAACTTAGAAATTTTCAAGATCTTGATCATGTGTATTTACTTAGATGTAGTGGAAATTTATAAAAAAAAAAAAAAAAAAAAAAAAAGCAGGTACTTAAAAATGCAGAATATAACCTAAAAAGGACACTCTTTAATGCTTTAAAGAATAAAAGAAAAACAAAATGGGATAAAAATAGCAAATGATGTGGGAACGCTTTAGGAGAAGTTTTCTGCAACACTAACAGCGCACATCCATCACAAAAGCTCTCCAAAACTTTGGTTGCTGATAATGGCTGCAGGACCACCGCACAGAACAGCAAATCAAAGACAGACAGATGGATCCCGATGGGCAGCGGCAGGCAGACGCCGGCAGCAAACAGTTTGCAGTTTGCCTGCGAAGGGAAAGGCTTCCTTTAAAGCATCGGGACACAGCTGCTGAGTGGAGGGCATCTGAGGCGTGTGTGGCCCCTCTCAGATTCCCCGTACGGGGAGGAGACGGCGTTCCATAAGTGCATCAAAGTAGCCTTTCAGATACAAAAGCGCGCAGAGGCAGAACAGTATTGGAATTCATGGGGGTTTAACGTTGACTGACAGGTCGTAAAAACTGAATCAAAACAAAAAATAATAAATCCACCACAAATTCCCTAGATGTTCTTGTAGGCAGGGAAGGTTGCTTTTAGAAGATGTCCAGTGAGGACCGTTCAAAAGTTCAAGAAGTGAATGTACTAAGAGGTAATGACTGACTTTGGCAGGAACATAAAAGAGACCCTAAATACATGTACTTCCAATCAGAATGCTTGGGATAAAGACCCTAAATACTGCTACAAATAAAAGTTCTCTTAGGTGTGCAGCATAACTGAGCTCTGGCAGAAATAAAACTTATTTTCCTTCATTCCAGCTTTGGGCTTGGAATGAAAAACGAACACATGGAAGAAATTAATCTGGTTTGAGAAATCCAGATTTTTAAGAATAAAAAAAAAAAACATTTAACAGTAAAAATATAAAAACAGCAAACATTTTACCACAGTATAAAGTACATTTTACAGCTGTTCTTTTATGTCATGGTTTGAGACGGTCCCAAACCCTCTAATTAAACTTTATATTTATTTATTTTGTATTTTTGCCTTTCTACAATGTGGCTTTTGGGATTCAAGTCAGGCTACCAACAAAAAACAAAAAAATACTCCCCTGGGGCCCCCCCGGGAGCTTAAACAGGGACACTATTCCAGTCGGCCCTGCAGTCACCAAGAATCCTTTAACTTCTGACCCTGATTGACACGGATGACTATCTCTAACCATAATTGATTTGAAGCTTCCGAGGCAAAGAGAAAGAGCCTGGCCTTAATGAGTGACCCTCTGTTTTACATGAAGCAGTGTCATCGCCCCCAGCACTGTTGTCTCTGACCACTCTTAGTACTATTCTCCCTGGGTACATCAACCTCATTCTTACCACATCAGGTCTGAGCAGACAACCGATTCATCTTTGAGCCACTTATTCTTCCTTCCTATCCCCTCTCTGGGGTATCCCTATAATTCCCACTGTGATCTCCTTTGTCTTTGTTGATGCGGGCCTTAGTCTGGCACACACTCCAAGCCTTCGGTTCTCTTTTGTTTAATGTGGTTCTGAGAAATAGGGCTGAGAAAACAGAAAGGAGCAAAGAATGTGCAACGTGTTAAAGGGATGTCTGCCAGTAGAGAGGATGGCTGCACGAATGACTCTGGGTTTTAATTGGTCTCATATTCTTGGCATCTAAGCATGTAAAGATTGAAAGCAAGTGTGTGAAGAAAGGATACGACTGGGAACAGGATATGCTACAACCCATATCACGTTCTAAATGTAAAAGAAACGTGTTTTGAATAAATATTTAAGGCTCAAAAGAAAAAAATAACTGAAGGAGGGAGATAAATATTATAGTCGGGAAGGAACTTACTTCTTTATTCCAAAGGAAAATCATGCAGGGAAATTGTTTAACTGTACCAACAAAAGTTTTAAACATTCCTCTCGCATCTTGAAGAATAAGAAATGAGAGTGCAGAGAGCTGAAGAAACATTCAGATTGCCAGAGGAAGTTGGAGCGACTTTGGGAAGCAGCAAATGTTTTACTGTTAAGCCAAGTGTGTGACCCATTGAAGTGTTCAGACTGAGTTTGTCTAATGGAGCGGCTAACTCGAACACACCTCCCTACTCCCCCTCTTTGACTTGAGTGGCGTTTGGTGTTAAGCTAACATGACTTGGGGCTAAGGCACTGCAGCTCAATGTCCGGCTAAATATTGCTGAGATTGGCCCAAGTTTACTGGTAGTCTAAGTGCAGCCATTTAATCTTACAGTCCTGGCCCACACATTTGCTGCTCTTATTACTGTCACAGCCCTTTAGTATTAGACTGGAGCTCCCTGTGAAGATAAGAGAAGGACCAGAGAAGGAGGCTTTTGGGTTGAACGCCAGGAGGGATGTGAAGCGGTTCTTGCTCACTATACATCCAAACCTCTTATGTTAGCTATGGGAAAACGTCATCTGATGTGATGGATAATCATATTAAAAGTTCAAACAGTGATCAGTGATTTTTAAACTGTGAAGTGATGTGGATGTCCTCAAAGCATCCCACAACTGCTTTGACAAAAAATGACACAGGACTGAGACAGGTCTTAGGAAATGTTCTTTTTAAACCTACAGAGTGAAAATAAGATAAACAGGAGACTAACAGAAATTTTTTTTGTACACTTTTCACCACAATGTTAAACTTCTTACAAGGGTCATCTCCTAGAGTTATGAAAATAGAAAAAGTCTTTAAAACCCTCCAGCCATACCATATAAATAAACACTAACGCATTTGAAATTGAAATAATTTAGCTCCAGGTTAAACATATTTTGGTTAAAATCTAAGCTAGTAAATTAATCTAAAATTAACTAAATAAAGGTGACTAGAGCCTAAAAAATTATAAAAACAAAAAATCAACAGTACATATTGGTAATGACATAGACTGAGGTCAAAATAATAGGTGTTGGCACCAGATTTTAAAAGAAAACCTGTATCAGTCAAGCCAATCTATTACTGCAATTTCTTTTAACCTTTTATTTCATAGTACTTATTGGTTCCTTGCAATTCAATTAAACTTTTTTATAGAACACCAATTCACAAAAAATGTCATCTCAAGGCACTTTTTAGATATAGTACAGTCATAAGCTCTGTCTTATCAAAACCTCATTCAGTTGTGGCAAAAAATATGTTCATACTGAGCCTGGTTCCCTTTCTACTGTTATTACATGCACACTCTGTATGAGAAATTGCTGCATACAACAACATGAGGCAACTGTCCAATGCTATTGCTTATACGGGAGGAATGAGTAAATCTGCTCAGTTTACACTGATAGAAAATTCCTACCCATTCTGTCTGTATGATTTGACAAAACTAGATTTGTAAAGCTTGGTTTCAATTGTGAATTGACACTATATAAAACAAGTGAAGTGAATGGAATTGATGCTATCTAGAATGCTAGGGGTTTGAGGTTGAGTTCATAAAATACTCAAAGAAGCATGGCTAAGATTTTTTTTCTCATATATTCTTTATTATAATTCAAAAATGAACAGGGATATATGGAGGCCCTTTTAGGCCACTTTGATAAAAAAAAAAACAATTGTATCTATAAAACCAGACTTAAATGCCCCTCCACCACACCCTTTCAACTCCCTGGTAGAACTTGTAGAGCCATTTAAGTCAGTTGCTTTCCTGGCACAGACCTGGGGGGGGAAAAAAACTAATACATGAAAAAACCCAAATTAATTTGATAGGCTTGACAAGTCAGTGTTAACTTCTGATTGGAACTGTATTTATGTTTTAAATCTGACATTACTTCATTGTTAAGGACCACACTTCTCAGGATGAGGTGGTGCATCCTATCCATTTCAGTATCAACTCAAGCTTTGATGCTACTTCAGGATATAAGTGTTTTATGTCTTTCTATCATTCTCGCTTCATTCAAGGCACGGTGGCCCTCAGTCCACTGTTAATCTATAGTGACACTTTGCTACCTCCCTCTACTGCCACAACCAGCTCTGGAACCATGGGCAGAAAAAGGTGGCGGGAAAGCAAATTTGATGGGGGCTTGACGGCGATGAGGGGACAAAGCAGGGTACTTAAAATGGCAGCTGTCAAAAGATGTGACATTTTTTGAGAGAGCAGGCGCGGACCCCAGCACATCCAGCACACATGCCGAGAACACCAGTGTGATCTCTCTGAAGACTGTGCTACATGAGTAACATACTCCTGGTCGTCAAAGAAAATGCAGATGGGCAAGCTTGTCAAGTTGACTGAGGGGGTATGAGGTTGAGTGGGACTGTTCCATGATAGCACAGAGGTAGGGGAGAGATTTGTGGGGTTCATAACCAAAAACCGGTGAAAGGTGACAGAACCCAAAATCAAATTACATTTTTTGGGTTTACATCACTTTCCATTTTATTTTTAAAAACTAAGTTACTTGTTTATTAGGTTCAGTTCTTCACGTATCTGTGTTTCCTTTTATGTTTACACACAAAGATCATCTCACTAACTACTATTAAAATTGACGAAAATATTTTCATTTGGAAAAGACAGAGGGTGATGTCATTATATTTCTTTTTGCTACAACTACTATTTTTTAAAAGTTGATTAAAAAGATAATGCAAAACTCAAGCAAACAGCTTCCTTGTATGACATTCTTGTATGACGCTATAAAAATAGCAGAAATCTAAAGTCTGGTTCCTGCCTGGTTCCAATTTCCAGATGTGATGGTAAGTTTGATACTTTCAAATAGTTAAAATATAGCTAAGTGAAAAAGGTAAAGTAAAAGTATGTGACTTACAAGAGAACTTCAATTTAAGGAGCACTTTCAGTCAAACAATAATCCAAATATGCCATTGAGTAAATCTCGTAATGGAAAAGAATCTTGGCACTGATAGCTGGATTTGGCTCTTTTCTCCCATCTCCCTGCTTAGCTCCTCCCAGCGCTCATTGTCACTCATCGGATCCACCTGTTCCTCCTTTCTCTTTAAGCTGCATGTTCCCAGCCATCGGTGCCAGATTATTCAAGCCGAGTATGAAAGTTTCCTAGCTTATCTGTTAGTTTCTGATTACCTGATCCTGAGTAGTTTCTGTCCCTGGACTTCTGAGATTTAGTTGCCCCTTTTCTGCTCTGTTTGCCTGATCTGTTTCCGGACTACTACCTCGATTCTACCTTCTTCTGACCCCGCCTTGGAAATCCCTTTGACACCTCTTCTTACTTCTGATCTTTTGGCCTGGAAACCTGTTCCTGCTTTGACTCTGCCTTTGGATTACCCCTCCCGGTTCTTCCGGTCCTCTGCATGGTCATCTGGTCATCGTTGCTCTGCTTCTCTCCTGGCAATCTGGAAGTGGCCTTGGCTGCAGTAACTAACCTGAATTCCCGTCTCTCAGGCCCCGTCCACACGAAGCCGAACCCTGGCCTAAACGCACAAATTTTTCACCAAACTAGCCTCTCATCCACACGAAGCCGGCGTTTCGGGGGTCTGTAAACAATCTTTTTTTTATTCAGCCTTCAGAGTGGGAAGATTTTGAAACGCCGTTTTCGCGTTTCCATCTTTAAGCTCTAACCGCATTTTTTTTTTACACGCATGCGTCATAGCGTCGCCTCTAAACACGCATGCGCGACACAGTATCACAACAACAATGGCGCTGTACTGTGTTGAATGGTTGCTGCTAATGCTACTCACCCTGCTGTCGGGCTTACAACAGAATCTTCTTCTTCTGGAATATCTCCAGGAAGAATAGAGCAATATCGACGACATTGTTCAGCACCTGAATTTGACTGAACCATGAAAATGGACCCGCAGGGCAACCATGTATAAATATTAGTGCGCATGCCCAACATTTCGTCGTCTATTTTTGCTTTGGCACGACAGCGCCACTTACAGGCCTTGCATACATTTTGCAGCGTTTTCATGCATTCGTGTGGACGATCACATTTATTTTACGTCTCCGTCTTTACGACAAACGTTCTGGAAAATATTAGCGTTTCGTGTTCGTTTTGACTTCGTATGGACGGGGCCTAAAGGTTCCAGTAAACCTGCCCCAGCTGACGACCAGCCGCACGTTAACTCTTTAACAAACACTTATTTTGAAATCACCCTGATCTGTCTGCTTGAATTCTGGGTCCTATGTTCTGAGATTCTGACTACAGGAAGTTAAAGGACTAGACGTGACCTTTTCAAAGTACGGAGTCACTGATCGAGTTGCTTCGGTGTGACCTTAAACAGACCTGCTGCTCATGCCTGAGAATTTCCTCTAATGTGGTCGAAAGAAATCTGTTATATAGAAAGTGAAAACATAGGTCTCAATTTCAGGTTTAAGAAATTTTAGATGACAACTGTTGTCATCCAACAATTATACAAAGCAGAGAATATTTCTATTTGTACAAAGAGCCAGGTTAGTTTAGATCTTAACAGGATAATGTTTTTAACTCACACCATTTTAATCTGACATTCAGTTTTGGTCAGTGTTATCAAATTTAAGTTGTGACACAAATGTTTTTTTTTATTCCACTGTACATGATTGAAAAGCTTGTGGTATATTATTTTCATGTATATTTTTATTGTTCTCATTCCCATGTTTCTGCAGCTTCAATCTCTATATGAAGTACTTTTCGGCCACTATGAAACAATTTGTCATCAAGTTTTTTTTTTCTAATGCGATAAAAGTCAAAAAGCATTGAATGACAGGCTGGAAGAAAAATCGGCAAGATGAACTGCAAGTGCAGGCGATAGATTTTCACTGTCTTTGCTCCAAGTCCCTGGGGGGGTTTCAGCTGGGACTGGTGAAATAAATGCAGAGGTATGGGGGCTGGGATGGTGCACTACACAGAGGTGACAAGGTCAGACGGATTAGTCTTTGGGAACTTAAAAGACAGCAAGGCTTGTGGACTTCCTGCTTCTTTTAAGAAATGTTTTATCCCCTCAGGGTGACAGGCTGCTGTGGGACGATCATTAAGCTATTAAGGGATGAGCCTCACCAATCAGTCCACGTCAGTGCTCAGAGGAGACACAGCCTGACATGTGAGGGAATCGCTATTTGAAAGCCTCGTCCATTCTGGTTTCACTTTAGCGGTCGTGCTCTTGCTGTTCGCTTACTGTTGTCTTTCTTTATTTCAATCAGTGCCTCTCTCCATGTTAGGTCTTTTTTTTCTTAAACCCACCAGACTATTTATGTAAGGTTTTCCATTTTTACAGAGATGCAGAAACTAAGCTTAAACTTAAACCAGTATAATGTTTAAGCTTAAAAATAATTATGCTTAAAATCCATCCATCCATCTATTTTCTGACACACTTAATCCCAAGTGGGGTCAGGAGGGGTCCTGGTGCCTATCTCCAGCTGTCTATGGGTGAGAGGCGGGGTACATCCTGGACAGGTCGTCAGTCCATCACAGGGCTGCTTAAAATCCAATTTCATAAATAACTGGCTAAAACAATAATTGAACTGTGCAGCTTAAGTTATTCAACTGGATCTATATATTTTAACTTATTCTACCAAGGAAATCACAGCATAGAAACAAATTACAATTACATGTATTTTAGTTAATTGAAGTTGGTTTAGGTCACTAAAAGCTGCAAATGATGACAAACCCCAACTGGTGACTTTAATTGTTAAAGCTTTCTCAGGCATATTACTGCACATCACAAGTTTATCATGCATTTGTCTGAATTTCTTCTTTTTGTAATATTTACATGCCACAGAGCCATCTGAGTTTAAGCTTACTAATCTAATCATGTTGATCATCTATCAACAAAATAAGTAAAAATGCTTATCTCAGATAAACACTTATGTACAGCTGGATTTTTATAGATGTACATTTGAAATTAAGTAATATTACTCAAAAAATCTTTACCCACATCCTCCTCATCATAATGGATTAAAACCCTCTGGTGCGTTTCAACATGGGGGGTGAGGTTGCTTGAGGATCAGAGATTCAGAGATGAGTGAGGCAGAGATGAGTTCTTGTAGGTTTAATGGAGAAAAACTTAGACAAACATCGAAAAACACAAAAATACTGAGAACCCAGAACCAGCAAACACCAGGGAAACTCACGTGGGGAGCGAGATATGAGGAAGCAACAAACAACAAGGAACCAGCACTGAAGAAGGAGAGTGTATGGTAGACAGAAAAAAGACTGGGGTAATCAGATGATATGGAGCAGATGTAAGTGGAACTAATAGAACACATAGAAGGTAGATAAGGGGGAAGGAAACAAGCACAAGGGGCCAACAGAAAGTAACTAAAAACTGCTTAAATATAATGGAAAATAAACCAAAGATCAACAAAACAGAATAACTGATAAATGTAAACTAAAAACTCAGAGTCCCAAAAGGGGAGAACCATAACAGTGTGTGCCCTTTGAAAGAATATAATGGTTACTATGAATAAAATTATCAAGAAACATGCTACATAATTGTACTTTTGCTCCTTCTTTGGATGTTTTTGAAAAAGTGCAGGTCAGGCAACAACAATATAGACACCATTGCTTGTTCCCAAGAGCAAAACATCCATTGTCTTTACCTGCTTTTAGGGTCAGAGGGTCTGATGCTAACTTTAATCCTTAATGTTGTTGTTTATCTATCTCTGTCCATAATACCGTCTGTCTTTGGCCCTTGTGCTTAATATAAAATACTAAATGAATTTGTTATGATGATTTTCTGTTTTCACAAAAGCTGATAATGGGTTGGTTCCTTGGACCAATTTTATCCTCACCTTCACAGTTTCTTTTAACAATGATTGAAATAATAAGTAATTAAACTGCTGCAGTTGAAGGTACAACTTTATCAACATTGACCTTATCTGCTTGATGAGGAGTCGTAACCTGCAGCTCCAGGGCCCCAAATTGTTCTTTAGCTCTGTGGTTTATTTAATAAATGTAATGATTAACTATTACCTTTTTTTCCCGTCTTTTGATCTGTGCAACCTAAAAAAACAACAACAACAAAAACACTGCCACCACTGCCTGTTCTCCTGGACATGTTTGGTCTAGAACCCCCACAGCTGTTATCGCTCTTGTTATCATAGAAATCTGTGTTTTCCCTAAATCCCTTTTGTGAGGATTTTACAAAATACTAGTAGTTTGTTTGAGGCTATATTTTATTCACCATACTTGACAGCTTAGCTTATTGGATAGCAGTTAAAAAGATCATAAACCAGTTTTACAGAATAGATTTTTTTAATTTCAGAAGGTTGGAGGATAACACATTTCTTTGTCTTTTTTTCTATTTAGACTTAAAGGTTTGTACAAATGAAGGCCACATGATATTCTCAGTTTGAAACCAGTGACATAATTGGATGAACCTAAGGCTTCCGAGGTTGATTAGTGGTGTTTTCTGATCTGTGGAAATGTACAGCATCACATCCTGTTGTCAATGCCGCGTGTCAGTCAAGACTCATCTGTGCAGTAATATGCTTGAGCAACCATTTAAATCCCCTGCTTACACATTCAGAGCTGTAGCCAAAGCATTCTCGAAAAAATGTGGAGTGGAATGCAGTGATGAATTGTTAATACCTTTTCCAGAGAGCAGCATGCTTCTGGATGGTCCACTGAGCTGGGGTTGGCAGAGTCAGCTCTCCGCCTGCAGAATGTTTGGTCAGGGGAAACTAATAGAAAAACAAAACATAACAAAAACTGAAAAACTGACTTCTAACATTATTGATGCTCTGGACAGAAAGGTGAGCAAACATCACCGGCAGCAGAGCAGGTGCTTTTGATTGACAAAGCTGCCAGCGATAAAGCTGCATGTCAGCCAAGTAAATACAACAGAGAAAGGAAAAAAAGGAGGAGGATGGAAAGTGATGGAGATGGATACAAACTGATAGTTGTTGTTACAGACCAGGGGCCACGTCTCTATCTGGGAACATCTGCAGTTTTGCCTGATTAGTCGGGTTAGGGTTAAGGCTGTCATAGGTGGATTGATTGATTGGGTCTTACAAGTACTTTTGACTTCAGGATTTTGATCATATGATGAAAGGTCAGAAAGCAAGCACATTTAGATTAAGGAGCAGTGGACTGCCACTGTGTGATGCCCGGGGAGCAGTTTGGGGTTAAGGGTTTTGCTCAGCAACCTGGCTGTGGGGATCGAACCGGTACTTGCAACCTTCTCAGAGCAAAAGCGCACTGCTATAACCACTAGACCAACACTCCCCTATATAGTGCTACTTTAAAACACATGTCATCTCCAGGCACTTTACAGAGACAAATTAACCAGACTATACAATCAATTTGGTTTAAAGTTAGGAAAACCAGCTGATTTCATAAACTCATTGATTCAACAGCAATCCCTCTCAACAAGCATGCTTGTAGCAACAGTGGAGAGGAAGATGCCCTTTTAACAGTAAGAAACCTCCAGCAGAACCATGCTCAGTGTGAGCCTCCATCTGCTGAGGCCGACTAGGGTTCAAGGAGACAGAAGTAGACATACAGAAAGAAACAAAAATACAAAAGGTAACAGTAAACCTGTCAAAAAAAACATGACTACATTGAATAGCAGGTCAAGCTCCAAAATCTGTAAACAAAGATGTTGATGGCAGCAGCTCTGCTGATATTTCTCTCCAGGATGGTTTCACAGCCAAACAGGAAACGACTGATGAAGCTACTATGATGAGTAAAAGCACAGACAGCATAAAGTTAGAGGTTGAACTAACAAATACTCCAGGATGGGAGATAGAATGAAGCAGAATGATGAAAAGGGGTCCATATGTCCTCCAGCAGTCTATGTTTATAGCACCATGACTATAGAGATAGCTCATGATAACCTTAGCCACATTAACTATAAGCTTTATCAAAAGGAAAGTATTAAGTCAAGTCTTAAAAGTAGACAGGGTGTCTGCCTCATGGGCTAAAAGTAGTAGTTGGTTTCATGTGACACCAGATCTCTGATATAAGATGGAGCTTGGTCATTTAAGGCTGTATATGTGAGAAGGGAGTTTTCAATTCTATTCTGGATTTAACAGGAAGCCAATGAAGAGAAGCTAGCATAGGAGAGATATGATCTCTCTTTTTAATTTTCATCAGAACTCTGGCTGCAACATTTTGGATCAGCTGAAAGTTTAATATCTGAGATCGATTTAATCCAATCCAAATAAAGTGACTAATTAATCAGCTTCCTTTTTTGACACTGACAATAGCTTCTGTTTTGTCTGCATTCAGGAGCAGAAAGGTAAGAGTCATCCAAGTTTTTATGTCTTCAAGACATGCCTGGTCTATGCCAACCTTTTTTTTTTTAAACAGAGTTCCTCTCTCAGTCAAAGTTATTGATGATTGTCCAAAAGTGGAACATACAATAACTGATTATAAAATAAAACTAATTTAATTCTTCTCTTAGGCATTTTATTATTTCCATCTCGAATAAAAAACAACACAAATATGTTACCTTTAAGTCAGGAAGGAATCAAAATCAAACCATATTATATAGAATAGAACAGAAATTCCCTTTATTATTCTACAATGGGTAAATTCTGGTGTTTACAGCAAAAGATCACAGAAAAAAATGGTCACTCAACTGTGGACCTTAGAAGAGTGTATGAAAATAAAATAATAGTAAAGAGTAAACCTATATTTATAAAACCCGAGCTCATTTGAGTAACTCCCTTATAATTACATTTAAACTTGATGAATTGGGTACAAAATACAGACCAAAATTATAATTAGTATTACTTTGTATTCATCAAGACCCCTAAGCTGCTTTGATGAGCATAGCTTAATGTGAAAAAAACAGCTGATACCGGGCTGTTCTCTACATGCATTCTGTTCCTCTGCTTGGTTTAGATGTGTGTCACAGCCGAAGGTGGTAAAGGGTGATAAAAGCTTGTTTATTTTTTCATTTAGATCCTCACAAAACAAAACAGACCCCGACCCTATTTTATTTTACTACCTAAGAAATAACTTATTGTCATCAATCCCTCACAATGCTCTCGTGGACCACTAGGGGTACATGTACCCCAAGTTGGGAATCACCGGTCTATGTAATGAGTTAGATTCATCTGGAGTCATAGAGAGGTATAGCTGAGTGTCGTCAGGTTATATATATATATATATATATATATATATATATATGTATATACACTCACCGGCCACTTTATTAGGTACACCTGTCCAACTGCTCGTTAACACTTAATTTCTAAGCAGCCAATCACATGGCGGCAACTCAGCACTTGAGGCATGTAGACATGGTCAAGACAATCTCCTGCAGTTCAAACCGAGCATCAGTATGGGGAAGAAAGGTGATTTGAGTGACTTTGAACGTGGCATGATTGTTGGTGCCAGAAGGGCTGGTCTGAGTATTTCAGAAACTGCTGATCTACTGGGATTTTCACGCACAACCATCTCTAGGGTTTACAGAGAATGGTCCGAAAAAGAAAAAACATCCAGTGAGCGGCAGTTCTGTGGGCGGAAATGCCTTGTTGATGCCAGAGGTCAGAGGAGAATGGCCAGACTGGTTCAAGCTGATAGAAGGGCAACAGTGACTCAAATAACCACCCGTTACAACCAAGGTGGGCAGAAGAGCATCTCTGAATGCACAGTACGTCGAACTTTGAGGCAGATGGGCTACAGCAGCAGAAGACCACACCGGGTGCCACTCCTTTCAGCTAAGAACAGGAAACTGAGGCTACAATTTGCACAAGCTCATCGAAATTGGACAATAGAAGATTGGAAAAACGTTGCCTGGTCTGATGAGTCTCGATTTCTGCTGCGACATTCGGATGGTAGGGTCAGAATTTGGCATCTACAACATAAAAGCATGGATCCATCCTGCCTTGTATCAACGGTTCAGGCTGGTGGTGGTGGTGTCATGGTGTGGGGAATATTTTCTTGGCACTCTTTGGGCCCCTTGGTACCAATTGAGCATCGTTGCAACGCCACAGCCTACCTGAGTATTGTTGCTGACCATGTCCATCCCTTTATGACCACAATGTACCCAACTTCTGATGGCTACTTTCAGCAGGATAATGCGCCATGTCATAAAGCTGGAATCATCTCAGACTGGTTTCTTGAACATGACAATGAGTTCACTGTACTCAAATGGCCTCCGCGGTCACCAGATCTGCGGCAACTGTGTGATGCCATCATGTCAATATTGACCAAACTTCCTGAGGAATACTTCCAGCACCTTGTTGAATCTATGCCACGAAGAATTGAGGCAGTTCTGAAGGCAAAAGGGGGTCCAACCCGTTACTAGCATGGGGTACCTAATAAAGTGGCCGGTGAGTGTATATATATATATATAGTCAAGACCCTAGCACTGATCCCTGTGGTACTCCACATGTAACCCTGGAGCATGAAGAAGGTTTATCATTAACCTGAACAAACTGTTATTGGTCAGATAGATGAGATTTAAACCAGTCTAGTGCTGTTCCTTTAATTCCTAAAAAGTATTAAAGTCTAATTAAAGGATTATTATGATCAACTGTGTCAAATGCAGCACTGAGAACTAACAGGACAAGCACAGATACAAGTCCATTATCTGAGGCCATGAGAATATCATTAGTGACTTTCACCAGAGCTGTTTTAGTGCTATGATGAGCTCTAAAGCCAGACTGAAACTCTTGAAAAAATGAATCATGGTGAAAGTGGTCACACACTGTTTGGACATTTTCTCCATAATTTTAGATAAGAAAGAAGGATTAGATTAACTGCAAGTCTTTAGTTGACCAAGTTCTCTGGGTCAAGAAACCTTTTTTAAGGATACGTTTAATTACAGCAACCTTATAAGCCTGAAGTACACATCGCTGTAACAGTGATAGATTAATCACATCTAAAATGGAGGTGGAAATCAGAGGGAAGATTTCCTTAAATAACTGGACCTGACATACAAGTTGAAGCTTAGATGATGACAATAGTTCAATGTTTTTTTTTTCTCTTTTTCACAAGTGAGGACAAGTTGATGTACAAACAGGAATCAGGAATTTTGACTGGTGCAAGGGGAACCATGATGGTCAACATGGGGGAAAACTCAAGAGCTAGTGGTGGATGTATGCACAGACAGACCCACTGCACTGACACCAACATTACTGACCCTTATTAATACCTTGGTGTTCACCAAAGCAATGAAATGGATTGGAGTAACAATAATGATGCTCTTTAAAGACTTAACAGAGAGGCAACCTAAACTGCAATGTGTTTTTTTTTTTTTTGCTGTTATTTTTACATTTATGGACTTTGGAAGCAACACTTAGGTCTTCTCCACTGCGGGATGTTTTTATAACTCCACACAAGAAAAAAAATCTTGTCAGGCTCAGCTATGATAAATATTTTGAATTCAGTGTTTGCAAATTTAAATCCAACAAACAGAAAAGATTCTCTGTGTTCTGAGTCATCTTAGACAAGATGTTTGTCTGTAAAGGAATCAACATGTACATGAGCTGTGCTTAAGTGATTGGCAGATGTTCCTTTACACTTGAACAAGGGGAGAAAAACAGGAATTTATATGAATATATATAAAAATAATAAATGATTTAAATGTTGAATCTTAAAATCCTTTAAGTTAACTGTGCATACCTTAGTCTATGGATGACATTGTTAGGCTAGCTACATTAGGTAATGTGACCTGGCCTTGTACTGCTCCATCTCCATAGCAGAACATCAGGAAAAGCTCTGACTTTGATGTTAATCGCATGAGCCTAATGTTTCCCTAGATTAACACATCTGTCCTCACTCAGACTCCCACTTTCTCCCATGATACTCTACGCCAAAGAAAGCCTAACCATCTCAACAGTGCAGTTAAAAGAAGTTGATAACATGATTCTGAAAAATCCTCAAACCTGTTCGTCTCTCATCCAGCCCTCCCTGACGCTTCTTCTGAGACTGGATTAATCCAGACTTCCCTCTAATCCAATTAAACATGAGGAGCAGAGGTGCTGTCATCGTCAAACATGTTTCTGCAAGGGCTGGCTGAAGGAAAAAAGCCTTGAGACAGATTAAGGCGGAGAAAGATCCTTAATTTGTTAATCACTGAACTCTGCTGGCACCGATAAGCCAAGCGAGCACGTCTTTATACATGCAGCCTGGAATGAGCGAGGAGTCAAGCGTGAAACACAAAGGAGGAATCAAGAACAATTACCGGGCGATGACGAGAGGATCAAACGTGGATTCATTTCATTATCTGGACGATGCCTCGCTGCCTCTCCTTCTCTAAATGCAAGCGTCTGCCTCTGAGGAGCAGACAGAAGATGTGTGTTGGATTTTAGGCCTGTTGTGGAGAGATAGATTATGTTTGAAACTGTCTGTGTGGCATTTTTAATCTTCCACAAACTCTTTATTTTTACCCTCCAGATTACTCTGTTATCTTCGAAAGGTGTCTTAACATTCCTAAAATCTTTTTGGGGGGTTTCACCCATTTATCATGGGTTTCACTACAGTAATTTGTTAAGCAACTGAATTCAGGCATAACTAGTCTTCTCTGACTTATTGAGTTGTTTACACATTATAAATGACATTTCATAAAATTCAATTCAGTTTAGTTATATAGTTTCAAATCAACACATCCAATCATCCCCCGCTTAACCAACATTGCTCATCTCAACACTTGGCCCTGCCCCTTAGGGTCTCTTGGTGGGACAGGGTTATGTTATTGCAGGGTGAGTCGAACTGTAGATATGGTCGTGATGTGAGCAGCCATTATACTTGAGCCCTTCCCTGACTTATGAAGATCAACCAACAGTTACTTTATTCCATTGCTCTTGTAGCTAAAAGCTACAAGCCTCATTACTTAAATACTTAAAGGCCCAGTCCCATTTGTCTCATTTGGCTCTGAAAACACTACAGTGAGTTCCCTCCACAGGAAGTCCACTTAATAAAGGAATTGCAAGTGAAGATTTTCTCCTTAGGAATTGGGACACCACTAGCTGCAAAACAGCCCTGTAGATGGTGGTAATACGTAGCCTGTATACTTTATTGACATGTCCAGCTACGTCATGCACATTGTTTTTTTAAACATGTGGCTAATTGTAAAAATATACTTACATTGGTGCATTTCTTTTCCACAAGCGGATGCCCTTTTTCTTTTTTCTGAATATGTTCTGGGAAGCCACTTTGTTCCAAGCCAGCTGTTGACCACCCTTGGTCTGAACGAATAATTTTAAGGGTTTAAGGGCCCTTACCCCTAGATCTTGAAAATTATTTGAATACACTACCCATACACGTAAATGTGCAAAACCGTGTGCTAGGGCCCAAAATGAGTGCAAGTGATAGAAATGGGCAGTGTTGTGCCTGAACGCGTTCATTGAACGAAAGTTCATGAACTCGTTCATATTTTGGGCGAACGTGAACTGAACGTACTGCATTATTGCCTGATGAACGTTTTTGTGAACTCGTTCATTCTGGCGTCTGTGAACGGCACGCTCTCTCAGTTCAACTCCGTTCAATAGGTTGCCAGATTTCTATAAAGCCCTCCAGGCGAAACCCCGGCTAAATCACACCGTAAACAGGCCTTAATATGTAGCGGGAAAAACACCCAATCTGGCAACAGCAGCTACCAGCGTCGTAGCCTACAGCCGCGTGCGTCATCAAAACAAAATGCAGCATGGAGGCGACTTAAAACAGGTTTATGACCAGGTGGTCGGTGAGGATGATGGCAACAAGTTTGCCCGCCGGCTTTCAGTAAAAAAATCCGCACTTCAGTAACCTTAAATTCCTACCTCAGCCTGGTCCCTCAGTTTGTGTTAGTAAAATCTTCTTGAGCGGAGGTCTTCAACAGGGGATCCGCGACCCCTAGGGGGTCTACGGAGGTACTGCATGAGGGTCTGCATGGTTAGTTGATATTTTTATATTCCCCCCCTGCATTTTTTCCCCCCACTAATTGAAATGTCTTTAAATACTCATTAACATGAAATCAACACACTGTAGTAAACAGATAAATGGAGGCAGAAGATGTCTTTCAGTCATCAATGCTCACATTCAGCGACACACAGGAGCTCTTTCAAGCTGGGCACCGTTTCCTTCACAACACCTGTCCCATCAACCAGGAATCAGAATCAGAAAAACCTTAATAATCCCAGGGAGAAATTAATTTCTTTACATTACTCCATCTGTAATAGAGTGACTACAGGACACAATTTCATACAATATATATAAATAGGGGGTCCCCGCTCCATCTCGCCATCAGTTTGGGGGTCCTTGGTCTGGAAAAGAAGACCCCTGTTCTTGAGGGTTTTACTATCCATGTAACTTGTTTGTTAAACCTGCCTGGTATAATTTTCCAGGATTCCTTTTTAGTATGTATTGAAATGGAATTTCAAATGGAAAAAATTATTAAAATAAAAAAAAAAAAACATTTGCACCTTAAAGACTACTTTCCTATTTTTCTTTTAATAATTACTCATAAAAAGACCATTCAAGCAGCACATTTTTCCTGCTGTTTTTGAGAATATACTGTAGGGGTGAAAGCTGCAGCTGCTACTAGTGTGAAGTGAATGGACAGCAACAAAGCGTTAAAGCAACAATGGGGAAATGCTGTCCCCTCAATGCTAATGTAAACCCTGGTTGGATAAGGATTCAAAACTGGATATGAAGATGAAATCTGACGCACAGTTTCAGTGATACAACTGATAAAATAATTGCTGTCTGTGGTTCTACAGTAGGCTATGGTGTAATTGAGCAATATATGAAAAAAAAAAGAAAAAAAAGAACTATTAACTAGTTCGTTTTTTGGAATTGTGAACTATGAACTGAACTAGTTCATTTTAAAATGTGTGAACTGAACTTTGAACTAGTTCACGTAGAAAGAGAACTTTCCCAACACTGGAAATGGGCCATATTCCCAGGAAATGAATTGGAATGTATCGGTTTTCTATTCAAAGTGATTTGAATTGATAAGTATACAAAAATGATTAAATAACAATATTTCATCTGAATGAACCACTAATGCTGTAAAACATAATATATACATATTCTGCACACACACATATATATATATATATATATATATATATATATATATATATATATATATATATATATATATATATATATATATATATCAAATATTTTTTGTCTGTTTAACCACTTGCACCGATATTCAGTCTCTCCTATAAACCAACTACATTGGCAGACTTTTAATACACAAGTTGTTTCTTTTAATGCTGGTTATTATCTTTTATTCAGTTGCTGTGTATTGATTTTTAATATGTTCAGTAGCTGTTAGCACTCCCAGACCTTTGCAAATAAAGTTGGAATGGAATAACTGGGGATGGTGTTTTTAAGCTTATTTGAATTTTGAGCTTGATGACCAATATGACTTTGAAGATGTGGCACATATTGCAAAGACAGGCCTCATCTCCCTGGTTCTGAGTTAATTATCTTACGTCATAAGCATCTTCCCAACCTGTGAACATTCACCCTGTTCCAGATGAAGGTGATGTGGAGCAGCTGAGTTTGCTCATTGCAGTGGAATGAAAAATGGCTTGTTTAAAAGCCAATTCAAAACGGTCTCTTGCATCATTATCACATAAACACACATACACACACAGTTGGCTTTGGTGTCTTTTGACACTTGGCCTCAAGTCGTGATTGATAGATGCTGTTTACTTCTGGGCAAGGCACTCAATTTCAACTTAAGATGCCATTAGTGAAAAACAGTGCTTTCTCAGAGGAGGAAAAACAAACTAAAATAACTCTTATTAAGATAATTATGAGTTATAGATGCTATTAGGACTCAATGGATCTTTGTTATTGTGACTAATACTTGTTTTGTTGTTTTTTTGAGGTGATTTGACAATTTGACTCCTCTTCAGTTATTGATAGTGAGTTTTCTACTCTTCAATTAATTCATTCATTTTATTTATATAGGGCCAATTCACAGCACATGTCATTTAAGGTACTTTACAGAGAAAATACTGTACTGTCAGATTGGTTAGGAAAATCAATTGATTGCATTCAGTCATTAACTCGCAAGCTATGCTCCTCCTGGATGAGCTTGCAGTGACGACTTTTACTTGCATTTTGTCATTGCCTCTCCAGTGTTCTCTCAGAATAAGAATACATGTACCAACAGTGGAGAGTAAAACTCCATTTTAGCAGAAAGAAACCTTCAGCAGAACCAGGCTAAGTGTGAGCTGCCATCTGCCAAGGCCGACTGTGTTCAAGAAGACAGAAGCAGATTTAAAGAAAGAAGCTGAGATACAAATGGTATCCGTTAGCTAGCCCCACAAGTGGCTAGACACAACCAGGCAGACGAGCTCCAAGCCAATTATTAAAGATTTCTACGGCAGTAGCACAGCTGATATTTCAATTCAAGATGGAGTCACAGATGAACAGGCACAGACCAAGTGAAGCTACTACGATGAGGAAAAAGCAGGGAGGGCATAAAGTTATAAGTGGAACTTGACAAATACTGCAGAATGGCAGAATAGAGATAGAATAAAGCAGAATGAGGAAAAGCGGCTCCCATGTGAACCAGCCGACTAAACATATAGCAGCACAGATACAGAATATAGCTCAGGACAACTAACTATTTGATGAGGTATAAGAAAGGTAAAGCAACAATAGGGCCAAGGTAGAACCATAAATGCAGCACCTAATAAAGAATCATAAACTGCAGTTTTGTGAACCCCAATGACCTAGGTATAAGAAAAATGCTCAGTTTACTTACTGATATGCTATAAAAAATGCAAACCTAAACCAAGGAACAATCAAAATGCTAAAAATCTGAGAAAGAAGGTATACATTCTGTGGCACTTAATGTTGGCTAATCTCTATTCCAACAAGGAAGAATCAAAGTTTTTTTTTATTAGAACCAACAATTTTTGTTACTTTGGAAAAGAAAAACCATAACAATATTTATTTAACCCTTTATAGGGCCCTCAGTGAAACACTTTGGAAATCTAAATTTTGAGTCAATAGTGTTATTGGAATCCAGGACAAGACCTTATTATCTTTGTAACATAAAAAAATTGACATTTTGATGGCAAAAATTAATGTCAGTGTAATTACAAGAAACACCAACTTGCCAAAATATATTTAGAAAAATAACAAAAGGGCTTCACATTTTTCAGTTTATATACCTAAATATAATTGTTAAATAGGCTTATTAACTTTTCAAATGTACTTTTAAACTTTTCAATTAGCTTTTTACCTTTTTTTTAACTTAACTTTTTTTTCAACTTAATTTACAGTGCTCGTCTAATTGGTCAAATGCCAAAATAAGGTATACAGCCATGTAGCAGTATCTTTGCTGAATGGCTGCATATAGCTTCTAGACCTCACTGAGTGACGGGGGTGGGGGTGGGGGGGGGGGGGGGGGGGGGGGGGGGTATGCAAGTGATCAAAGACTGTAACTTGCCCTATAATGTTGGGTCTGTGTTGGGTGCATGTGACTTACCTTTCTCTTGTGTTTGGCAGGATGAGCTCCCAGCTGATGCCACTTTGCTGCAATCAGGAGGCAGTAGTTAGAGGAGTGGATTTCCTAGGATGGACGCCAGTTGTTTAACTTTCACACTGTGGTAACTTACCCGCTAGTTCCTCCTGTTCAGATATTTTTGGTGTGAACTTACCTTCCTTGTCCTTCTTTTGTTCCAGTCGCGCTGGTTCCAAGTCCATCTTCCTCACTGCCTCCTGGATCCATCCAAAGAGCTCATCTGCCCGTCCGCCCATCAGAGAAAGAGAAAGTGAGTCCCTCTGAGCCTCCCTGGTGCGTCCATTTCTAGGGCAACCAAACTATCTGTGTTTTTCAGAAAATAAATCTCTGAAACGACTTAAGTTTGTCTGACTGTGACTGTGCCTGCTCTAAAGTTGATCGTAGCATCATGTCATATAAAGGGTAAATGTAAACATGCTTCTTCATTGTTTTCACTGGCCATGAAGTTACTGAACACAACAAAAGGGATGAAGGACCATTGGCCCAAAACCGATCCAGACCTAAGGATCACCCCTTAATAAGATGGAGTTAGTCGCTGTGGAAAGGTATAATTGTTAGGGTCAGAACAGGTAGACCCATTATTCGAGGCAGATAAACAGTTTAGGCTTAAAAGTTAATTAAGAGCAGATATTAGAGCAGGCATTTAGCTGGAAGTGCTTGCACACAAACATGTGGGTCACTAACCTAGTCTTAATGTCCACTTCTGGTCCAGGAGTAGAGGTAGATCCCAGCTGCCATGCTGCCAACCCTGTGCAGCTCAGGGAGTCCCAGATAGAGAGGTACTGGAGATTGGAGGACAGGCAGGTTGTCAGAACCGTGAAGACGAACGTGAGCAGAATGAGCCATATAGCGAAGCCAAAGACGAGGTCGGGGACATGGTCGTTGGTCAGAGCCAGGAGATCAGATCCAGGATGGAATCGGATCTCCTGGAGATCAGATCCAGGATGGAATCGGGATGGAATCGGGTCACAGATCCAGGTTTGATTGACAGAGCAGCAGACAGGCAGGGTTAGTACTCAGGAAATGAATTCAGTTGATACACAACGGGCAGAGATCAGGCAAGTAGTCAGGTCAGGCGGAAGCCGGAAGACAAGTCAGGCAATCACAATCCGACGGGAGCAGTCAGGCTCGGAAGTTGAGAGGCAGACAGCTCAGGATCAGGAAGTCAGAACTAAGAAGGCTGGAATAATTCTCACCAATGGCTCGAAAATAATAATGACTGGTCTTAAGGCTGGTTAGATAGTGACCAATGCAGGTGGATCAGATGAGCGAGTAATGAGAACTGGGTGGAGCTAAGCAGGTGTGTGAAATGAGTGATGAGACCAGTCATCAGTACCAACAGTATGACAATAATCTGGATGGGCAAATGGATGGGCAAACCGATGGATAGACAGAGAGATTGATGACTGGATAGAATAATGGACTTTGAAGACTTTTTGAAAGGCAAGTTAAACATGTCAAAGACCCAAACAAAGGCTCAGATGCCTTTAACTTACATGCATTGCAACATCCCTCCACACATTTTGCACTCATCTGTGATTGGATCATTGAAGCAATACGTCTAATTGGAACTCTCGGAAATTGTGTATTAGTTCCATTTTCTCCGTGACTTGCTAAGTCAGAGGTTTTGTTTAATTTTTAAGTAAAATTCTAAACTGAATAAACAAATATGTTCTACGTCCTAATCCATCTATATCATCACTTTTGAACTAGACCCCAAGATTTTTAAACTCCTCAACTTTAGGAGGAAACATCTGACCTCTTGATAAGTTTACCAACATAACCTCAGATATTGAGAACCTGACTCTCACACCCAGCTTCTCCACACTCAGCAGTGAATCTTCCAGTATAGACAGAGCAATTCTTCTGGTTGAACAAGAATCAGATCAAGCTTAAAAGGATCAGCAAAGCCTTATATCCATAGGCGGATCTACTGGGGTGGCATAGGGTGGCAAATGCCACCCTAAATGACAGCCTTGCCACCCCAGCTGCCACCCCAGTTGGCGGCAGGGGTGGCGAGGCTTATAAATTATGGATCATTTGAGAATTACGACCGCTAATTTCTAATGTCGGACTGCAGTGAATGCAGCACGAGATGACGCGAGAGTGACTGAGACTGATTGTTTTGAAAACCGAATGGGGCAAAGCGAGGGAGCCAGGGGTGATGGGGAGAGGAGAGACAGGATGAAACAGGTAGAAAATGATTAACTATCTATCGAGAAATTAAACCATAATGAAAGCACAATGTTGCTAGCATAGCTGCAATGCTGATTTTGAGATGATAAAAATCAGGTTGCAGAACGTTATTTCTCTAACTATGATGTTAGTTAGGCCTGACGTCTCAGGCTCATAAAGACATATTTGCGGTCAACTATGACAGAAAAGAGACGATCAAGTTTGGTTGTACTCAAATCAAAATGCACAAAGGCATTGGATCTAGATACATTAGTGAAGCGTTTTGCTGAGCAACATGGAAATCGCCGCATTCAGCTGTTATAGTCATGTTAACTTTATGTTATGCTCTCTGGTGAGCCTTTACAGAGCTGCTACATTTTCTTTTGGCACCTGAGAAAATCTGATATTTCCTTTAATAAAACCAAAAGTGTTAAAAGTTAAAAATGTGATACTGGTGTAAATCCTGCTTAATATGAAGCAGTGTTGTTGTTTCTTTTTTGTATATATAATATGAAATTATCCAGAAATGACCTGTATGAACCTACTCACAAGCAAAATGTATTTTTATGTTGCTGCTTTTCAGATTTGTGGAGATTTTGATGTAACATACAGAACCCGCCTTTTTGTTGATTTGTTGATACAGCAGTATGGAGGACCAACTCTGCCATATTTAAAAATAAATACAGAAATAAATAAACGCTCAATAAATAAATAAGCATACAATTAATTGCCACCAAAAATACAAACAACAAATAAATGTAAGTAGAAATTATATTATACAGCTAGTCATAAAGGTATATAACTCTTTTAATTGGCTTCTTTATTTCTTTGCCTTTTTAATATTTACCTTATTTATTTTTTTGTCATTTATTATCTTCAACTTCATTTTTTAATTACTTATATTTTTAAGTATTTATTTATGTGCATGTTATCATATTTTTGTCTGTTTTATTCTTCCTTTGTATTTTTTACCCTAGTTATTTCTTCGCCGCTATTTCTTTCTGCCTGCCCTTTTAACATTTCTACCTGCCATTATAATATAATTTCTAATTACATTGATTTGTTGGTTGTATTTTTGGTGGCAATTAATTGTATGCTTATTTATTTATTGAGCATTTATTTATTTATGTATTTATTTTTAAATATGGCAGAGTTGGTCCTCCATATACAGCTCTATCTACAGCAGATCTACATGCATGAAATGTCCCTTTCATATTGCCTTAACTGCTGTATTTCAAGTTACTGAGGAACAAATGGGGTAAATGTGTGTTCAGAGTAAACATTACATAGATGTCTAGTACCTTGTTCGGGTGCCTTGACCCGTTTATTTCCACTGTGTAGTTCTGCTCACTTTAGTACAGCTCAGTCCATAGATCTCTAATGGGGAACTTTTTCTTTCTGTAGTTTCTTCTTGTGCAAATGCTGCAAAGCTGCCTCTCTGACAGTCAATCTCACACATCTGTGACTCAGCACCTGTGTCTCACCTTAATACCTTTCCTGTCATAAGGCCCCTCTGGAAGTAGTGTTATCGTTCTTCTATCTCCTATTAAGTGAGATCACATTGTACGATGTATTATTAATATGAACTGTTTCACATGAAACACTAGTACTGTACATACTATTCTCACCAAACTGTGATAACTGTGATTAAATTCAGTGTAAACAAATGCCATATGTTGCCACCCCTAAAAAATCCCTGCCCCCCTCTTGCCACCCCATAGATAATTTTCTAGATCCACCCCTGCTTATATCCCAACAGAACTTTCATAAAAAAAAATAAAAAAAACTCAGTACTTCTCCTAAAATAAAACAAAAACAAACATGAGAACAACCAGACTCTCCTTGGATAAAAATCTGGTCCACCGTTCAACACTAACAGAATCTGAGGGGGAATTTTCCTTTTTATAAAAAAAAAAGTAAAAATATGTAATCCCTGGATAGTTGAAGCAATATCTCAGTCAGTCTTTTTTAATACTGGGACTACTACCCCTTCTTTTGGTCACCTCAAAGGTCTTATTCCAATTCTCTATGTAGAAAAAGGCATTTTAATTAATGCAACACTGTCCAAGGTCTTAACATGAATCTCTCCCTCTCTCTTTCTTCACTCCCTTACTGTTTGTAGGGGAAATCTCCTCAGACTTCCATCTTAACTTTAAAGAATGTTTGTCTGTTCTTGTACTTTTTGCTGTCTGTCACAGTTTCATCTCCTGATTAACTTCCACACTTCACCGCTTGCAGAAATTAAACGTAGTTTTAACTGTCACTTCTGATTCCTACTTGAGCTTTAAGAGCCCCATGACAA
The DNA here is from genome assembly GCF_016077235.1 of Cyprinodon tularosa. Lineage (NCBI taxonomy): Eukaryota > Metazoa > Chordata > Actinopteri > Cyprinodontiformes > Cyprinodontidae > Cyprinodon > Cyprinodon tularosa. The sequence goes on along the minus strand of NW_024038924.1, from coordinate 519,580 downwards.
ATCGATGCACAACAAATATTTTCTCAAGTCACTGGATTTTCACATTTTCTCCAAATAATGGGAAATACATGCTTGTTGTCTTTTTGTCTGGATTTTCTTTGTTTCAGGGATCCCTGCTCAGGATACACAAAGGAAGAGAGCCTATGCTGAAACCAAACGGCGTGCAAAGGAATTAACATTCTAATTAAAACCTAATTAGACTTTGATTTGCCTGATAATTATACTCGTGTGTTGCTGTTCCCTGCACTGTTCAGATTTGATGAGCTGTGTTATGGTAATTACCTGGCTGATGTAGAGTTGTGTGACAGTTCAGTTTCTTTTTATGCTGAGACAAATCAAAATAAAAGGAATTGAGTTTGTTTGGGGAGACGCATTCCTGGGAATAATTGCCTCTTACACCTAATGAAATCAGAATAAATCGAATTGAGTATAAGTCTATTTCAACAATGTGCATTTTCATTTAGATTTCTGGGACAATTATGAACCTACTGGGGTGCAATAACACACAGACAAATATTTATGTTTAAATGGACATTTAAGTTGCATTTCTCTCTGAAAATGCAAGTGAGGAAACTTTTGAGCCCATTTAGCCTATAACACATTGCATACTGTATGAAACTCTCACTAATAATGATGTTATCTAGCAGAAAAGTCTATCTTTTTGGGGGTCTCCAAATCCAGTCTTGATCTACTGCCCTGAACACGTTAGATGCATGTGTTGAAGCACGTATGTGTTGAAGAGGTAATTTATTTATCCTAATCCCTCTTCAACATGCTATCAGGGTTTGCCAGGGTCTAGTATACACTGTAGTGCAATTCCTTTAATCCAGGAGTGTCGGAGCAGGGTTGCATCTAAGACCTGCAGAGAAATAGCCCTCAGTGACTGGGGTTGAAAATCCAGAAGGGTTAACTTGTAGTCCTTTTAAAGCAGTCTTATAAAAATGCTCTTATTGCTTTCTGTTAGTCTTTGAAAGTTTTTATTGGGACTTTGACTGTTTTATAGTCATTTAAGTTCCCTTAGATTTTAGAGCAGGGTTCCTAGATTTTGGCTTTTGAATTCATGTGTACTGAAGGTTTTAGATATATCTCTACTTTTACACACCTGAATCAGATAACCAGTACATTAGCAGGACTCTGGAGAAATTAAGTGCATACTGAGGAAGTAATTCAGCCACTTGATTCAGGTGTGGAAGCAGAGGCACATCTAAGAAGTGCAGGACACTAGAGAAACGATTTTGTTTGTTTGTTAACCCACCCAATCATGTTTTACCTCCAACAAAGTGAGTCTCATAGAACCAACAACTGACATACAAAAGAAGAGATTCTGCAGAGGAAAGTGATGGGAACTGAGAGTCAATTGACTATTGATACCATATTTCCTGGATCTGTTTTAGGACTGTGACACTGCTAGAGACCCCTTACAACCTCTAAATAAACTCTTTGAACTTCTACCAAATACCAAGTACCAAACTTCAAACTGCCTATACTAAGATGATGTAATCTAAATAACTTCTGTTTTCATATTTTCTGTGGTTTTATCAGAACAATTTACAGGACTTAAAGGGGAACACCGTTTTTTTTTACATTTGGGCCCTTGATTTTACGTTATTACATCATGTTCTACTCACCCATATTAGTTTTGTGTCATTTGGAGCTGTTTCGAAGATATTCAGTTTTATAATCCAAGTAACAACTTCCTAGTCTTCCTATGGGCAACGAGTTGAAGGCACAAACTAAACTGTTCAGAACTTGTTCTTTATGGTACGCCAGCATTCATAACATGTAGGAATGAATCACTGTCTCCCAGACATCCGCGGTTATATTTTCTATATTTATATTTTTTCAAAGCAAAGCAGAGTGTGTATAACGTCATCCGCACAGACTGGCTACCATGGGCGTAGGTTTGCATAGGGACCATAGGGACATGTCCCTACCAAAATTTTGAACCAACCTAATTGTCCCGACCAATAATTGGATGTGAGCAACAATAATTTACAGCAGTTTTTGCAGCAGTGGCTTCTTTTCCTCTCGCAGCTCCTCTGCCTGGTCTCTCCTGTCCCTTTCATGTAGCAGCGCATGGAACTGTGCTGCGCTGTTTAACTCAACTCTCATTGGTTGTTATGCCTTAAGTTCCGCCTTCTCTCTCTCTGATTGGCTGTTTTCTAGTCCGCGTGTGCTTGGAGCGCAACATTGAAAATTTATTCACACTAGAATGCAGCGGTTACTACAATTAATATTAGGCTACAAAACTAGTCCCGATAAAAAAAAAATTAATATCATGTACACTAAAAAACAAAAACCTTTTTTTTTCTTTTATAAAACGAAATATTCTGAGTCAGCCAGGAGTTCTGAAGACTGCTGGAAAAATGGGCAAATAAAGGCTGTAAGCCATCAAAATTTCTGATTCTTAGCCACAGCCAACTAAAAAAGAAAATGTGAGGGTTTGCTTTTTACCGATATTAAGTTGATATTACTGTTTTCATTTTTTTGTTTTTATTTTTACAATTTTGATATAATAACTGATCTAAGTGGGTTGCTCTGTGGGGAAAGGCACATTTTACATTTATATTACTGTGTGTTTTAAAGTCTCTATACTCCAGTTAATTAGGAATCACTTACTAAATTAGTTGACGATTATTGAAATAATCAATTAATATGATTCATTTTTTTCAGCCCCAGATGAAATACATGAAATTGGCGACACAGAGTAACTACAGCCCAGATGTTCAACTTTTATAGTGAAGTTAATATCTTAATGAATGTATTATTTTGCTTGATACAGAGAGAGAATAGTAGGTACAAATATTAGAGTGGGGTTTAACTCTGCACAATTCTATATCTTCAAAAGAAAATACTGTATTTACCTTCTCTCTTAGTCATTCAAAGGAAACCGTTTTCAAAGTGGAAAACAGTCCTAATTCCACATTCATCAGAGCCGGTGATACTTCAAACATTGATAAACAGCATCTAATGAGTGTAGAGCTTATAACATTTTTATTAATGGAGCAAAATGTTGCTTTTCTCTTTTAACAATGAATTCCTCTTATCAGTACGGATGCTCACATCGAGCATAAAAAAGGGCATGCATATTTGCATAGCACCAATGACACCAGACCAATAGTGTCCCTACCAAAGTTCAAATCAAACCTACGCCCTTGCTGGCTACCGTTCCTTCTTCCTGTCTGCTGAACTGCTGCTAGTTTTACTCACATGCCTGGAAGATGTCTAGTGCTACTACCACAGATGATCTCGCTCTCGAAATGGAATTGAACGATTCAGATTAGCTAGCCGAATGAATAGAAGGGGTAGAACCCAGACGCCTGTGGCCCGGGCGGCCTGTTACGACTACAGTCCAGCGCGCGGATGACGTCATACATGTGCTGCTTTGTTTAAAAAATATATAAATATAAAAAATATAACTGTGGATGTCTTGGGGACAGTGATTTGCCTACATGTTATGAATGCTGGCTTACCATAAAGAATACATAACGAACAGTTTAGTTTGTGCCTTCAACTCATTGCCCATAGGAAGATGTTACTTGGATCTAACAAAACGGAATATCTTCAGAACAGCTCCAAATGACACAAAACTCATATGATTAAGTAGAACATGATGTAATAACGTAAAATCAAGGGCCCAATGTAAAAAGAAAACGGCGTTCCCTTGTAAGTTGCTCCTGTTTGCTTTTACACAGAGATTTTTAGACCAAACCAAACATGTGGCAGTTGAAACACATTGTTTCAGGGTTTAGTTGTGCCACTGCCCATCTGGAAAACTTCACAAAAACCATGAGCTTTTAAAATCATTTTGTTTTTGGATTAGGGCTTATAAAATGTTTATTTTCTACTCGAATACGCTGCTCTTATATTGGTCTTGTCATCCTTATTTTAGTATACTGGGATAGGCAAGCAAATGTTAAAAGCATTCCAAAGGTTTCAAATGCTTTGGTGTAGCCTTAATCATTTTGATAAATTGATCAATGATGGATGTAGGTGCTACCATGTCAACATTCAAGGTTTAAATTACTTTGAGGTGTAGATAAATTATTTTAATGATTTCTCAGAAGATTTTGCAGCACTTTGGGAAAGTAGGACGCCTCAAATAGCTGATAATTGATACTGTTTCTGATTCCTACCTATGAATTGATTCCAAGTACTTACACTTTTGCTTGGAACATAATTCCCAATGTCCAAAGGTTGTGTTTTCATGGTGATTAAATTTAAAGATTGTGTGTGTGAAAATATCAGAGTTTGTTTTTTTGCTTTGTTTATTTATATGTCTGCTGACACTGAACTGTTTGAGCATAATAAAACTAGTCTCAGCTGCTCAAACAAAGATTTTTCTCTTAAACAATTATGATTGTTTCAGTAAAGAAAAACATTGGCACACTGGCTTTAACTTTGAGGCCAACAATGACACATGTAGCATGTTGTGTGAAACAGAAAAAAATTCTGCAAATATCACTTATTTTTTTTACTTTATTTCATTGCAAACAGGAGAAATGCAGGTAATCCAGGTAAAATGCAGTGTCAGATATCATGTAAGGGTTCTTCCTAAATTTTACAGCCTGGAGTCACGTCTTCTGCTAGCAACACATGCTCTGTTCAAACAAGTAGTATGACTGATTAGACAAGGAAACCTGGAATTTCCTGTATGCTCTGGAAAGCACCACCTAACGAAATATATCCTTTTAAACCTGTGGGCGTGTTTACTGAGGTGACAGGAGTGATGAAATTAAATTACTCATCTCAAGTCAATAGATACAACTGTGAAAACATTTGCATTATCTGTCTGTAGTTTTATGCTTTTGGAATGCTACTTTGCCACATGTTCCTCCCATTGCATTTGATTAGATGGAGCTATGTAGCGAGCTCCATGGGTGGAGCATAGCTTTTTTTTTCTGCTTGCAGCTCTATGGTTCTAGTGCCGCACTGAAGGGCTTGGTTCCCACTGCAGATTATCGTCCAGGTTTAGGGATTTAAAGCAACCAGAATGATAATGGAGGCACCTGCAGCTTTGTAATGTGTGCAGAACATTTAAAAAAATGGATTCGCAGAGCTCAACAAATCAAAGTATCATCCAAAGTAGATTCATTTCAGTAATTTAATTAAATTAATTAAAATCAACATTGTCAAGATTTTTAAAACTTGGAAGGAATCAGGGATAATCCACCTAAAAAGGGAAGGGAATCATAATCTATTTAAAAGTAGTAAAAAAGTTCTGACTAAAACAAATAAGTTTTGCTCAGCAGCTCTGCATGTCTTTAAGGTCGTGAATGGTTTGGAGCTATAGCAGCAGAAATGTCTGAACATTTGAGTTTAAAATCATACATTTAGAATTAATCTTCTCAGGTTACACATATCTTTTTTTTTTTACCTTACAATAGTTATAATAATCGCCAATAAAGGAAAAAAAGTTTCAACAAAAATCCCCATTCTTGTATTTTATTTATTTCTATACCTTTTTCAATGAATTGTTTTATGTGCCACTATTTTAACGCACAATTCTTCTCAGTGTTGCAGACTTTTGACATCCTAGAATGTGTTTTCCTACAGTCAAACCTGACACAGACAAATGTTCTTAGTTGTAATGCACTAAAAAAAAATAATGCAACCGTTTTTGGTATCTACTTAATCATATTTAGCTCCTTTAACATAATAGTTTTATTTCCTGCCATGCTAACATTAAAACAATGTGTTAAAGTAACTAAATATGATTAAGTAGATACCGAGAATGGTTGCATTATTTTTTTTTTGTGTATTTTTAGCGAGGGTTTTCTACACCTGAGACCTTTCTAAAGCAAAAAGTTGATTGGCTGCATGCTTTTCTTTATACGTTTCGCTAAAACAAGACCATTGATAGAGTAAATGTAGCTGATGTCTTTTATACTTTACAATTTATTACTCAGAAACCTGGAAATGCTTCATGTCTTTTGGCAGCTGAGAAAACAGATCACATGCGTTCCTTTAGGAACCTTCTCTGGCCACTTTCATTAGTGACCCAGGATGGGGTAAAACTATAGAGTAAATTAGCAAGCCAGGCAATAGTTTTAAAATAATATTTTAACGCTAATAAAGTCTCTTGATGTTAATTATTCCATAACTGATCAGTTGCTGTGTAAAAACCTAAAATGTGAGTTTTCATTCAACAATTATTCACTGTAAAGTCCACAAAACTTTTGCATGACTGGAAAAGTTTTTAGTCATAACTTATTTCTTCTGTTTTGTTGTGGTAGCTGTTGTTGTTAGCACCATCTAAAGTTGGAATGTGTTGGAAGATATTCACTATTTATCAAAAAAAAAAAAAAAAGGAAGACACACAAATATATACAAATACTGTAGATAACGCATGTGCAAACTCGATACATCTTCCTACACCATCGTTTCCACTTCAAACATGACAGGCTTCACATCTGGATTCTCTTCCTGTCTCTATTACAAAAGCTGTCCTTTTTGCTGCAGCAACTGCTTCCTCTGTATGTCTAAACAGTTCCTATCTGCCACGTGTTCACACCATTTGCAATAAATGGTGTCATAGGGTCTGTGTAAGCCCATTTACACAGCAAACCTTGTGACGACATGGTGAGAAAAACTGTAAATACAGGTTCCCATGTCTTTTGTGAGTTGAATTTTAGCATGAGAAGGCTTTAGAAATAGGAAATGGAAAAAAACAAAATCCCCCATTGCATGTTGATCTCTGCTGCTCAATTGGAGGCTCTGTTGTTTTTAAGCCAATTACTAACTAATAACATGTGCTTTTAGGTACAAAACAAATTAAGTCTTTTTTTCAACTTTTTTTTGTTTTTTTATGTGCAAATTTAGCCTCTGATAAAACTTTTTAACTGCTTGTTTTTTCTAGATACTTACATTTAACCAAAATAATTTACAGTTATGTAAGCAGTTTTCAAGAACTAACAGGCAATATGTGAACTTTACATTTTGGAAATGAAAGGAAATAATAAATATTTATATCATTATTGCTGTATTTCATTTCAAATTTGCCTGACTGTTAAGTTCATCCAGATGTCGCTGAGCACGCACTCTTCACTGGGAGCTGCATAACAGCTCCACTGGGGCATGCGCACCAGCTCATGAGGCCTTTGTGTGCTTTCGGAAATCTGTAAATCAAAGTGAATTTGTGAAAAAAAATAAAAAAAAAGCATTCGGATTTCCCCTTCAAATACCTAAACACTGTGAAATATTTAAGAACCTGTGGATATTTCATAAATGTACAGTTGCAGAGGGCGTTAAGCTAAGCAGGTGATCTATAGTCATAAAGTACTTCCTGATTTAGGTGTGTTTAGGAAATGACTCATTTTAAGAGCAGACTGAGATTTGTAAGAATGTATAAGACCAGAGTGACTGTTTTATATTACTTATGTTCGGCTAATTTAATATTTTAGATAAACTCAAAAAGTTTTATCAAAGTTGATATATTCTAGAAATCATCAGCGATTGTGGAAACTTAACAATAAGACTTGAAACGACTTTGATTCTGTGCCTTATTTCCAATTAAATTAGTAGTTTATATTGCACTAAATGTTTATCTGAAAAAGGAACTCTTCTCCATTGTTTGTGAGAATGTCCTAAAGTCCAGAAGTTTTGAAAGGATGTTATTAGGCGTCTATCTGAACTGCTTAAAGTAAAAGTCCCATTAGAGGTTAAAATCTGTGTTCTAGGAATATATCCAATAGAATTTAAACAATCGCGGAAGAAAACTACATTGATAGACTATAGATTTCTTCAAGCTAGAAGATCTATTTCTACTATGCTGGAGGAGCCTGGAGGCCCCCCTCCATGGGACTCTGGAGGAAAGAGGGTCACTTGGACTGGAAAACTAACATGCATTGCCAAGAGCAAACAACAGGACTTTGAGAATCTATGGGAGCCATATATATGAGCATCATAGGGACTGAAAGTGGAGCTTATTGATGGTAGTTTTGAATGGATGTCTTGACCACAGTTTTTATATATATATTGCCCCCCTTTTTTTCTTCTTTTTTACTGTAAGTCTGCCTTAATCTGAAGGGCTTTGTATGTTTTTGGAACTAGACAAATTCAGGTTTAAGTGGTGAATGCATGAGTGAATTTAAGTGTGTATATGTACATGTTAAAAGGTTAAATTTGTTATCTGTAAGTTTTGTTGTATAAAAAGAGAAAATTCAATAAAATATATTGGAGGAAAAAAATTGAGGTTTATTGTAGGACTCTGGTAGCCTGGGTGCCGTTCCGAACTTAGTCCCGCCCACAAAGTTTGACTCAATTCTGACTAGAATTGAGTCGGACTACGTCAGGCTAGGACTCTGGACCACTGAGAAGCAGACTAGGCTTTCTTTTCTTGATCCGATGGGTTTTAGACATTGTCTTAGGTTATGGAGTAGTTCTTTACAATCAATCCTAAAACAGCAACACATGGCCTGCATACAGGACATGGTATATGTTTTTGTGATGATGACTTGATCTACATGTTTAGTCCTGCAAATCACCAAACTCTTAAAAGAGCTGTGTTTGACTATCAACAAGTGAGTATTTGCATCTATTTCTGGGTTACCTTTTGCTTCCACTCAACCTTCAAGCCTATCGATTTATATAAATACTCTGGTATCAAGTGTAATACAAGAGTAGATGTCAATATTTTTATTTTTTCCAAAAGAGATAGCTGGATTTAAGAGTTAATTTACTCGAATTTTTTAAAATTATAAACCGGAAATTAAATTGAATGTGAGAAATGTTCTTTATTATGTTAAAGAAAGCAAAAGCCATAAATGATTCATATTGTAACTGAAGCTGTTTCCCACTAACAGTCGACGAAGGGTATTATTACAGGTTTTTTCAGTTGAACGTGAATGCACCCTAACTTCTCTCCTCACTCTGAACTTGAGCGCAGATAAACTTGTTCTTAGGCAAGATTTGTTAAGATTTGTTTTGCGGTTTTGGGACCTGTTCAGTTGCGGGTTTTAGTTTGATCGAGGATGTCAATGAGTTAGGAGTGAGTCAGGAAGATGTAGAAACTACAGGCGCTGACGTCGCCGCGGTAGTTTCCTTTATTTTGCAGCTCAATCGCTGAACTTTATTGTTGGGGGGGGAGTCTCAAGAAGTAACAGCTGCTCTTTGTTTAACCCTGCGCTGGATGCGACCGACTATTCCGGTTTTCTGTGAAGGAGAACTGTGGAAAAATGTTGAGAAAGTTTTCTGCGTGTCCCACTGTGGAGGAGAAGGTTGTTCAAGAAAGGAGGCTGTGGGCTGCAGCTCTGGCTCTGGCCCTTCTGGGCTTGTTTGCAGCGCCTGGCTGGGCAGAGGAAGCCTCCTGTCACGGAGCTTATGACCTCTACTTTGTTTTGGACAGGTAAGTTTACAAAGAAAAACATTAGGTCTGAGTGTCTGGAGCAATACTAATCCTAAAAAACGGATTTTTGTAATGAATTGCTGCCTTTAAAAGGTTGGAAATAAGAGTTTCCTGACTTTTCATTAGGTGTTTTCAATTATTTTACCTAAAGATGGACTAAAAGAGTGAATTATGTTATGTATTCACACCTTTCTGCTCGTGATGTGCAAAACAACACAGGTTGCATCCTGGATACATAAGGAAGTTATAGATTAATTATGTTAAAAGCTAAATTTGAATTTAAGCAGAGTACAAAAAAAAAAAAAAAAAAAAAAGTGGCTGGAGCAATAATCATTTTAAAAACGCATTTGTTTTTTTTAAACAAATGGCTGCCTTTAAAAGGTTGGGAATAAGAGTTTACTAACTTTTCATGAGGTATTTTTAATTATTTTACTCAAAGATGGACTAAAATAGTAAATTATAGTATGTATAAACACCTTTTTGCCTATGATGTGCAAAACAAAGCAGGTTGCATCCTGGATACATAAAGGAGGTATAGATTAATTATGTCGAAAGATTCATTTTGAGTTTAAGCAGAGTACAATATAAAGAAAAAAAGTAGCCGGAGCAATAACAATTCTAAAAAAATGGATTTTGTAATAAATTGCTACCTTTAAAAGGTTGGGAATAAGAGTTTACTGATTTTTCATGCGGTGTTTTTAATAATTTTACTCAAAGATGGACTAACATAGTGAATTACAGTATGTAATCGCACCTTTTTTGCTCAATATGTGCAAAAAAAACGCAGGTTACATCCTGGATACATACAGGAGGTATAGATTAATAAAGTTGAAAACTTCATTTTAATTTAAGCACAGTACAAAATAAAATAAAAAAAACATTGAAAAACCAATTAAGCCAATTAAGAAAGATAATAAGCTGATAAAATTAGCTGCATTTGACTTTTTCCAGGTTTGGAAAGAGGGTGCTGGGTTCAAATCCCAGTTATTCACCTTATTCTTTGACCCAGGGTCGCTACATGCATCTTACTATAGATTTATCCTGGTTTAGGTTTTAGTTTTGTGATCTTAGGTTTAGGTATGACCCCTATGTCCTTAGGGTTAGTTAATAGCAGAGCGGTATGGAGAATCTGCAACAGCATGGCCTTGAATCACACTTTATGATGGGTCACAGAATATGGTGTAACACCAGCCTCAGGTGTAGCAGGTATTGTCCTTGTGTACGCCTGGGTTTTCTTCCTGTCTCTGGATGCTCTGGCTTTCTTCAATAGTCCAGAAAACATGACAAGTCTTCCTAAACTCCCCCTCAGTATGAGTGCATTGATTGTCCTCTGTGTCTCTCTAAGATGGACTTTGACCTGTCCAGGACGTCCCTTGTCTGTTGTCCAATAATCGGTAGAAGAAAGAGACCAGCCCGTCTGCTAACGTGCAAGAATAAGAAAGTAAAGACAACTTATGGATGAAGGGATGTTATGGTGCTGAGGAGCAACTAAACAGGGACTCCTCTTGTTTGGTTCTGGTCTTATAAACATGGGCTTTTGGTTAATTTACACCTTTTGCTAAATTATACCTCCATACTATACCATTATATTGCCCAGATCTTCACTACCATGTAGGCCTACATTTCACATCCTGAAAAAGATAAAAAATGTTCAGTTTATTTTTATCTGAGTTTGTTTTGATTATTTGTCTACTATACAATTAGTCTAATATATAATTTAATACCTGAATATTTCTATTTGTTTTTATATGGGGATAAGAATATGACCCCTGATCAAACACTGATGTTAAGGTGATGAATTTTATTTATTAGAGCCATAAGACCCACTTTTCTTATAAAGTTTTGGTTGTCAAGGCAGGTGTGGAAAACCCAACTTTGGTTATATGAAAAACTCACAGACTAGTCGAGGAATTTTTAATAAAATGTCCTCTGATGTAGATCACTTCATATTGAAGCTGTTAAAAAAAAAAAAAAAAAAAAAAAGAAGAGGATTCAGAGCCAAGAATAGAGACCAATTGTAAGCTTTGTTTGATTTGGGGACTGGGTGATAAGATCCGGTTTCTCTGATGTTGCTCAGATGAGCTGCACCAACTCACTGATTACATCTTAAAAATACAGTCACTATATTCTAAGTTGCTAAAATTAAAATAATTTTTTCTTTTATATCTACCCACGCTGCTGCATCCCTGAGTCTTAGCAGGTTACACCTAGAAGCTTCACTCTAAAGCAGGCAAGCTTATTGTTTTGTAACCCGATTGCTGAAAGATTTTTTTTTTTTTGCAATTTCAAACTTCAAATTTTTTCTTTTTTTGATTAAAGAAAAAACAGCAGCCCACGCCCTTATTTGCAAAACTTTGCAACACTGATGTAAAAGTCAGATTTCCACATCTGTTGTGTGCACGGTATTTTAGTTAGCTGATTTTTGCTGTGATTGTTTAGAGAGTTGGAAATGAGGCCGACATGTCTTGGTAATGCAGAGCAGATCCGACAATCTTTGTAGAATTTACTGACTCCAGGTTTGCTGGAGTTTTTTTCTCTTCCAGAAAGTCTTTCAAAATTTATCAAATTTTATCTTAAAATCATTCAAAGGAGTCTGAAATATCTGTATTTAAATACATCTCTGAGAAAAAAATAGCTTAAGCAAAATTGATAGTTATTCTCTTTTGCATTGTGGGTGCTTACCACACGCAGCAGGAAACTCTGTAAACCACACAGGCCTTATTGTGACCTCACTCCCCTCAGATGGCATTCCCCTTATTTCATCTGCATAATAATCTTTGTGTGTGTGTTTTGTTCCTCATTTTTTATCATGTAATGCAAAAAATATTTTCAAATCAATATGAAGATGGTTTGCATGAGTTTGAATGTATATGCTTTAAGTCAAATAATTCAACTAATAAATTTCTAAAGCTAAAGGAAATAAGCTGACTTCAGGTGCTTTATATTTTGTTAAATCAGTTGCAAACTTAATGCCGTAAGCTTTTGCTAATGTAATATCGATTGCTTGATTGCAGATACAAGCATTTCCAGTTGGTTAATGATGCTGCTAAATTTCATCCCTAGATCCAAGTTCTGATTTCCAAGGTATATCAAATTGTTATTTTTTATCTGGAAACCAAACTCTACAAGAAAAGGACTATATCTATATATAAAATGCAAGATGCTGTAAGATCCTTCTCTATTGTTCATGCTTCTGCATTTTAACCCTATTTCCTTATCCGGATGTGTTGAAAGAGTACTGATTAAAATGTGATCATGAGGTAAAAATGTTGGCTATGATCATAAAAGCAAAAGGTATAAAAACATTCTTAAATTTTGAAATTTATCTGTTGTGGTTGTAGTGAATTTGGGAAGTGAAAGGTGCTAATTCATCATATTATATGTAATTGCAATACATGACAAAAAGGTAGAATTGTGAACCTAATTCCTGTTTAGTGTTTAGTAAAGTCTGATGAGGTTCAGCTGAGAATGTCTTGTAAAATAAAACCCTTGGAGGCACTGATGGGCCTTTGAAGGATCCTGTGTGAATCATGCTAGCGTTTATATTAACATTTGATGCCGCTTTAACTCATCCCTACTTCCTGTGTTTTTCATGAGGCCTGAGTGCTGCTACAGCGACTTCCTGGTCAGATTCGGCCAGCTCAGCAGAACTCTGCAGCGGCGCCATGTTATCTTGAGTTTAGTGCCATAACAGCAACTGTTTTTAATCCTGTCCTCCTCTGGGTTGGAGCTGTGCCATCAGAGGGCCAGTTAGACGCCACTCCCCTGACCCATTTCCAAACTTCCATGTTCTCATCTAAATTGAACAAAAATCACCAGATGATGGCCAAGATTGCTGGCCATATCTCAGTTAGCCTCTTATCTGTGTTTCTTTTTAGTTTATTCTGTTGCTGCAGATGAAGCAGCTTTACTGGATTTATTGTGTGATACGATCCAATCCTTTATGGCAAAAGTAGAAAAGATGAATTATACCTTTGTTATGTCACAATGGAGAAATTCAGGTATGACAATGACAACTACATGACACAGAGTAGAAAACGTACAGGTACACACAAGGCAGAATAATCTGTGAAGAAGAACGTTTTAAATGTTTAACTCTTCAGCAAAAGAGAAAACACGTCTCATAAGATGTTTATCCTTCTTTTGTGAGAGACTAGCCCAGAATTTCTGAAGAAAAAAATTTACTTTTTTTTTTTTTTATTTCTGATACCATGCAGATGTTTCTCAACTGTAAACTCCCTGCCTCTTGATAAACGACTAATCTGAATAAGTTATTCATTTGAAATCTATACGATACAACTAAACTAACCGTGGAAAGACACCCGAGACGACACGAGTTGTTAATGTGGTGCTACGGTGTATAAATAACCTGGATTGATTTGTGATTTTTTTTTTTTTTTAAGATTTCAGATCATTCTAAGCTTAATTTAAATCTGCCTTTTTGGCTCCATGTGATTTAAAATAGGTTTATAACATTTTGAATTTTTAAACAAACAAAGTGTTGAACTGTCATCCTTAAAGGCACGTTAAAGGTTGACACAAAATGCCCCAAAGGGGTCCGGTTCTTTCTTAACGTACACTTCAGTATAACAAAGATTTAAATATTATACTACTGGAGAAATAAACTACAGAAATAAAGGTCTTTTCTTGTTAGTGGGACAAACAATTTATCCAAAACTCAAAATTGCTAATGTTTTCAACCAATATTGCAGTTGCGCTTATATTGCTATTGTCCTTTGCACTAACCTCAAGCATTTAGATGTTTAACTCCGGGGTTTTGGCTTTTTCCTTCCCTTGAATGCTCGCCAGTCAAGAGTCCCTTGTTCCAGGAATTTACTATAGCCTTTTTTTTGGAAAAGTGCTCACTTCTACTTGCATTTATAAATCTGCACGCTGGCAGGAAGTTTATTGTTTATCGTTTCCATGGAAAAAAGTCCACTTTAAACATATTACCGCTAATTAAAGGGCTGAAGTAAGAAAAGATTTGTCTGATAGTCATGTGAAATGTAACGTAACCAGAATTGCAGCCCTATTTCAGAAGCTTCAATGTAGTCTGAATGCCTACTGGGCTTTGTTCATCTAAATCAACCAGTTATTAATTTGTATTCTCTGCTGACTTTTACATTTTTATATTGGTGGAGTAATGAACCCTACAATTAAACAATAAACAAATAGACATGCATCAATTAGCTTTTTTTCCTGCTTAAAACCAAGTGAGTATTTTCTTTCATTAAAGAGTAACCTGCAGGTTCTTTTTTAAGCTCTATGAATCTTAAACAAATAAAATATCCTGCAGGCTCTGTGATGGATGTAGCAGTTTTAAATCCAACAGAAGGTGAAGAACCTGAAGGATTTCATTAAACCTCAGACTTTTAAGAAAGTATGGCTGTTTGCTGAAGCATCATCATAATTTGACCCATCAATCACTGATCCGAATAGATAAATTAAAGTGTCCTATTAAGGTCACGGTTCGATCAATTAGTGTCACCTGAAACTGTCCTGTTGAAAGTCGAGGTTATAACTGAGGTGGTGGTGGTGTGGTAGCTACTATGCGGTTGATATCACCATGAATTACATAACTTGTTAGGGTAATAGCATTTAGCTGACATTTGTCCCTGTTTTAAGGGATTTAAACCTATTTTAATTGCATTCTAGTGAAGAAGCAGCAATGTGAATTGCTAAAACATTCTTTTGAGGCATTGTAGCCACAATTATGTAAATACAATAAACAGAGGGGGACAGAAATGTTTCCCTGCCAAATATCTTGTCTGCAAGTTGCCATTTCTTCCTATAGAACATTTACAACTAACTTTAATGGCTGCTGCAACAGCTTACTACTGCTGCTTACCACAGACTGAAGGTGTGCTTTGTCAGCGTGTGGTGTACGTTTCCTTCACCTTCCCGGGGTGACCTTGTCTTTACGGAGTGGGGAGGAGAAAGAGGTGCCATGAAAGATGAGCTGCCTAATGGTCAAACTCTTCTGTTTTATGTTCTCTGTGCATACAAGGAATTGTAATTATTGATTTAATTACCTCTCCATTGTTACACCAAGGGCATGTTTTACACACTGTGGTCAGACTAATTCTACATTGTTATGCATCTAAATGGGTGCGTCATAGTTTTGTATTTAGCCAGATGACTGTAGAGGCCTGCTAAATATGATGAAGGAGTCTTGAAGTTTGTTGTCTTTCTAAATAAAAAAAAATACTTTTTCCAGGAACTTAAAGGAATAGTACACCCAAAACATGATTAGCCTTCATTTTCTACTCACCCCCATGCTGAACAACACTCTGGAGTACTTTTTTGATATCTCAAATGCATCTGGAGATCTGGGAGGCTTCTTGCTGTCTGCCGACATTCAAATAATGGAGGTCTATTGTGCCCGAGACAGAAAGGTCCATAAAAGTCCACAAAAAACGTGTCAATATTCCTCCATACTGCTCGTCCAATGTATTCCAAGTGTCCTGAGTGGGTAGCGTCCATAATTTACTCAAAACAAAGTCATTTAGAATGTTTTTAGAGCATAAACAGTAGTTAATAGGATTTCCTTGAAGCGCGTTCACGAGTCTACGGAAACCGCGACAGACCAAACCAGACGAAAGTGCGCATTCAGCTGGGGCAAAGAACTCATGCTCTTCCTCAACACTGAAGTCCTCAGACATTTTTCTTTCGTTGTTTCTTTCTTTGCACAGGTAAACAGCACATTTCTTCTTCTACGCTTGCATTATCGGCAGAGCAGACGCTGAATGCGCACTTTCGTCTGGTTTGGTCTGCCGCGGTTTCCGTAGACTCGTGAACACGCTTTTAGGAAATCCTATACACTACTGTTTATGCTCTAAAAACATTCTAAATGACTTCGTTTCGAGTAAATTATGGACGCTACCCACTCAGGACACTTGGAATACATTGGACGAGCAGTATGGAGGAATATTGACACGTTTTTTGTGGACTTTTATGGACCTTTCTGCCTCGGGCGCCATAGACCTCCATTATTTGAATGTCAGCAGACAGCAAGAAGCCTCCCAGATCTCCAGATGCGTTTGAGATATCAAAAAAGTACTCCAGAGTGTTGTTCAGCATGGGGGTGAGTAGAAAATGAAGGCTAATCATGTTTTGGGTGTACTATTCCTTTTAGATAAAAATGTGCTGAAACTTTTAAAATGTGCAATATGAACAAATATTTATTGCAGAGTGAGACTGGCAGCCTGATGAGGCTTGGTTCTAGTCATCTGGTTCCTTTGATCTATACTCAGTTTCTCTCCGTACAAATCTTAGAACATGAACCCGGAAGCCTGCAGCTTCCAGAGTTGTCACATGGGCTTTATCAACCAATCAGCTGCTAACTTTCGGAAATCTGTGACCAATTAGAAAAAGATTCATTTATTTTTTGTACTGTTTTGTTAAACTAGGGAGAGAAAAGAACAATCTACTGCAGATGAAATGCTATGGCTGAAACAGTTTCTCATTTAAGGTATCCAGTATTTAAATACTAATATTTAAAAGGACTGACAGAGTTAAAAGATTAAATCTGAATGAGGGAATTCCATAGAAAAGCAGTCAAAAAGTCACCTGCTTAGTTTTTGCCTCTTTGATTGAGTTAAAAGCACTTTATTCTAGATCTTCCAGATTGATTTTATGCAAACATTTACTTGTTAATTTTATTTTCTGGGGCTCTGATTCATATGATGAAACCCCCGATGAGCCATGCTATGGATATAAATCCAGGAGGGATGGCTTCCTGAGCAAAACATCTCTTGTTCCTCTTTTTCATCCAGCTCCCACACAGCCTAGCACTGCTCAGATAAAAACAATAAAACTGTCTGATTAAAATTGTCAAACACATCTGGCTACAGCATCAGACACAGGATCTGTAAAGAGGGTTTTCAAAAAGAGAGCTACATGTGAAAGTGTTACCCTGCTGAAGGATATAGAAATTATTTAGCAGTCCAGAGTATTTCATCTGGAAAGGACTCTGGTCAGCTCATTTTAAACATCAAAACTATTCTAAGCATTTTTCCCAATGAATCCTAATCGTGAACTGATAGGAAATGGAGCTGAAGGCCTCTCCTAAGCTGAAGGCTTAGGACATTTACTGTAGGTTTTGGATAAGAGGATGCTTTGGCAGATCTGAGGGGCCCATCAGTAACGTTCCAAAGGGGTAAAAGTTTTCATTAAAAAAATGAAGGGAAATTAAATTTCCATTGAAATTTCAGGAGATAATGACAGCTAGCTTTACATTGGGGGTATTATAAACCAAGATCCTAATCAAAGTCTTAACACATTGATCTGTGTTGTAAGAAATAAATCTCTTCTTTGTGATAGTAATAATAAATCACATATTTATTTATCCTTCTTTAGTAAAGCACATGTTTTAACCCTTTAAACAAAAAAGTATAATCAAAAATTTGATAACACTATGTGAAGAAGTTTAAAGCAGTGTAAACACTTATAAAGCATAGAGATTGTGTGTAGGGGTGCGTGGCCTACATATATCCCAGCAGTAAGATGTGTTTAATCTGAATTTGATAAATTCATAGAGAATATGCAGAATTAGCTGCACAAAATCTGGTTGTTTTACCAAAGATCATGCCAAAATAAGCAGCTTTTTATAAGACTAGTCTGGTTAGTTAAAAGTTCAGACCTGTGGTTTGTTGATCATGTGAATTACCTGAGGTTGGGGTCTTTTATGGTTTTATGTTTAGAACCGAAGCAGCTAACTGTGTCCTTACAACAGTGAGGCGACTGCTACAGCACACAGACTTTGCAGAGCAATTACTGTTCCTGCTGCTCTTAAAGCCTACTATAAGTGTAATTGTTTCACAACCATGCATTTGACTTCCCAGCTTCCAGTCTTCTGTGTCCTCTGTTTTCACTCTTGTGTTTTTTCTTACTTCAGGTCTGGAAGCTTATCTGATAACTTTAAAGAGATCTACTACTTTGTGAAGAACCTTACGGACCGATTCGTGAGGCAAGTATGGACGCACATTTGACCAGAAAATGTTGTTTTATTGTGTTTATACCTTAACTGGATTATTAAATTCCAATTTCAGGATGAATTGTGCAGATAATACATGGAGCAACATGCAATATTACTTTAACCCCTTCGATGCCTGTTGTGCAACTACTGGATTATTAATCGGATTATTCGATTATTGAAACAATCGTCAACAAATTTAGTCATCGATAATCATCAACTGTAGTATGGAGACTAAATTATGCCTTTAGCTAACAAAGCAACACACTTAGAGGAGTAATTATATCAAACTTGTTAAAAAAAAGATATATAAACATTTTGCTTTTAAGATAAAAACATTTTGTGGAAAAGTTTGAGTTTCAACTGGTTCAATTAAAAAATATATCTTCTTTAAGAAACCTTTTGCTATCTGATTATTAATCGGTTAATTGAAACATAATTGACAGATGAATCAATTTGCAAAATGATCGTTAGTTGCAACCCTAATTGAAAATATGCAGCAAAAAGTTTGAGTTATGCAAACAGGGAAGATAGCATTTGCATTCCCTCAATGCCAGTTATCACATATTAAAGGAATAGTACACCCAAAACATGATTAGCCTTCATTTTCTACTCACCTCCATGCTGAACAACACTCTGGAGTACTTTTTTGATATCTCAAATGCATCTGGAGATCTGGGAGGCTTCTTGCTGTCTGCTGACATTCAAATAATGGAGGTCCATGGCGCCCGAGACAGAAAGGTCCATAAAAGTCCACAAAAACGTGTCAATATTCCTCCATACTGCTCGTCCAATGTAATCCAAGTGTCCTGAGTGGGTAGCATCCAGAATTTACTCGAAACGAAGTCATTTAGAATGTTTTTAGAGCATAAACAGTAGTGTATAGGATTTCCTAATAGCGCCCCCATGCGCGCTCACGATTCTACGGAAGCCGGCAGACCAAACCGGAAGGAAGTGCGCATTCAGCGTCTGGTCTGCCGATAATGCAAGCGTAGAAGAAGAAATGTGCTGTTTACCTGTGCAAAGAAAGAAACAACGAAAGAAAAATGTCTGAGGACTTCAGTGTTGAGGAAGAGCATGAGTTCTTTGCCGAGCTGAATGCGCTGGTTTGGTCTGCCGGCTTCCGTAGAATCGTGAGCGCGCATGGGGGCGCTATTAGGAAATCCTATACACTACTGTTTAGGCTCTAAAACGTTCTAAATGACTTCGTTTCGAGTAAATTCTGGATGCTACCCACTCAGGACACTTGGATTATATTGGACGAGCAGTATGGAGGAATATTGACAAGTTTTTGTGGACTTTTGTGGACCTTTCTGTCTCGGGCGCCATAGACCTCCATTATTTGAATGTCAGCAGACAGCAAGAAGTCTCCCAGATCTCCAGATGCATTTGAGATATCAAAAAAGTACTCCAGAGTGTTGTTCAGCATGGGGGTGAGTAGAAAATGAAGGCTAATCATGTTTTGGGTGTACTATTCCTTTAAGTGTGGATCTAGGGAACCTTTGGAAAGCACTTTTTTTTTGTACACCTGGAACGTGACAATGGATGTTATTATGATTGTTATAACTGTTTTAGCATACTTAAATATTAATTTATTTCATCTGTTCAATGGCAGAAGTAACAGTCTACGTTTGGCAAACGTTTAATGGCAAAAATTAAAAATTCTTTTTATATATATTACATGTAATATAAATTCTAGCACCAAGGGCTTAGAATGAAAAAGATTTGTTCCTCTCAAGGAAAAGTAAAACTGTCATAAGTTGGGAAAATGGAGTACTTTAACAGACTTCTAAGCTGTTTTATTGGATAAATGACATCATTATTTGCCGTCTGCCGCACAGATTTAAAGGACTTCCCACCTGTTTTCCAAACGATCTTTTCTCATCCTTTTCTAGTCCTAATTAATAAAAGACAAAAGCGTTAAAACAGACCCGAAGTGCTCAGCTTGCATAATGTTTGAGTCAAATGGCGCCTGCCAGCACAGTACAGACGGTAGCGCCACAGCCAGAATGAAGTGGTTGGTTGAAAAAAATAGCAAAGGCACCAGGTGGGAGTGGGTGGCAGAGAGGAGCAGTCTTCTGGGCTGTGAGAATGGCCATTTGCACCGGGGGGGTCCGGCTCCACACTTATCCCCTGCTTCCACCACAGAACGGCTGACAGGCAGACAATGTACAGTAAAGCAAAAGAACACTGGAAGGCGACGGGGACAATCTGCTAAACAATGCTCGCTCACCAAGAGCACTTCTGTTCTGCCATGTGGAGCAAACTGGACTCCTTCATCACCCAGCCTCCCCCCGTCGCCTTTCTAACCAGGAATAAAACCCACCACCATCGTCAGATTTCTCCTTGTCTTTGGCATCTTCATCCCAAGTCTTTCTTAAAACAGAGAATCTCGAATGTTGCTTCACATCAGGACCCCGCCCCCGCTCCTCATCTGTGACCTTAGTCGCCTCTTATTAGGTCCACATATGAACGCATATTGGTTCTCCTCCCTGGCGGATCTGGTCCAAAGATTTTGCGGCGTGTTTGTGGGGGAGGATGGCGACTGGGCCATGTGTCATGTAGTTGAGAAATATCAGCACCTCTCCTTATGCTCCAAAGGCTTCACATCTCTGAAGGAAACACTTGTGTTACTTGATTATAAGAAGTTTTAAGTAGCTCAGGAGGAAGCCATCCTGAGTGTCACACTTCAACTCATAAGATCTAGTTTTGGGGAAGTTGCTCAATTCTTATTTAATATTTTAGCAAGAATACCGGTCACCCGAAACTTCCAGTTAAATTTGCAATGCATCTAATTTTATGGTATTTTTAAAATCATGTTTGCATTTCTAGATGGTCGCTGCACCATAGAGCTGATTGGATTTAAAAGCCACTTAAGACACTTTGATATGAATAGAAAGTGTCTTATAAGACTTTTTTTTTTTTTTTAATACTGCTTATTTTTTGCATTAAAAAATCTAAAAAAGTATGCAGTGATTTGGTTTGAGCAGTCTTGAAACTTGAGTGTAACAATGCATTCAGCTCCGAGGAGAAAAGCTTTCGCAGAACAGTGTTTTATTGCCCCTCTGCTCCATAAAAAATAATTCGGTTTTCTATGTTTTGTTATTAATGCCCTTTTCTTCCGTGAACGTCTTTAAATTGCCTTTTTATTCTTTTTAAAAACTAAAGACAAAAAATAAATATTTTGAGAAATATATTTCAAGTTATTATAAGATGATTTAAATGGGACAATGCTGAATTAGAAGCTTTTATAATCACTTGTACCAATTAAAGCCTTCAGGGCATTTTGTAGTTTTCTTCTTAGATGTGGTAGAAAGCCTTATTATCTTTTATCACGTCTGTTACATTTTTTCTTTTCTGTATCCAACAATACCGTAAATATTTAATAGTAATATAGCTAGGCTGATTTTTCTTGGCCGCAGACTTTTAGCTGAGGAGGATAATATTGTGACTTTTTGCTTTCCTGCTCTCCCAAAGGAAAACCAACTGAAAAACTTATTTTGAATACTTTGAGCTCTTTTACACAAATATGTAGGAATCCCGTTGTTAACTATTTGAATTCTGGCTCTATCTCAGGTGCTCTTACAATTAGTCCTGCAACTGGTTAAAATGTTTAGAGGGTTGATAGATTATTTAATTTCTAAAATTCAAGACATTATCTTTATTTATATATATATATATATATATATATATATATATATATATATATATATATATATATATATATATATATATATATATAAAGGCAGTAAAAGTACAGTTAATTTTGGGATATTTGCACAGAAACCACCTGTTTTTTTGTAAGCAGAAATCTGTGAGCATCTTCTGTTCTATTATGTGCCTGAGGTTTCTTGGATATAAATAGAACTGGTGGACAGGTGAGTGGGTCCAATCTGATGCTACGTCACCGTATAGAACCACAGGTACAGGGTGTACAAATAAATAATGTTTGTCCAGCAGGATGTTTGCGTGTGACTCATCATCATATTTCTTGTCTGATTAATCACTTCCTCTGTGTCTCAGAAGCTGCTTCAAGTCATGCACTATAATTAGCTGACATTAAAGAAGCTCCTTCTGTTTGCATCATTATTTATGCATTTTTGAACTTTAAACAAAATCTGTCTCCGCTTTTCTTTTTTAATCTTTGTGTTTACTGTTGTGATGAAGTCCATTGGTTTCCAGGTTTTAACAGATTTTTTTTGTGTGACCTTTGTTTTTTTCCACAGTGATCGAATGAGGGTCTCATTCATAGTTTTTTCATCCCAAGCTGAAGTTCTGCTGCCTCTGACTGGAGATGGGTAAAAGTGAAATAAATTACTAATTTAATCTGAAACAAAATAAAAGTTAAATTATATTTGAAAAAGGAATAACTTGATATTAATCCATACAACACGACAGCTGTCAGAGTTTTTTTTTTCTTTTTTTATATTGAGGACTTATAGGAGAGCTATATAATGATTCTGAAATGTATGCTAACTTTTTATGGTTTTAAAAAAAATATTTTTGTATAAATGCTCATTATGCATAATAATATATTCACATAACCATGTATTTATTGAACTTCTGTGGAAATCTATGCAACATACTTGCTATTAGATAAGTACAGTGAGACGTATATGCTAGTCATGATTCTTGAGGGTTATTAAGGAATTGTGTTTCCTAACAGCCAGATGGCTTTCCGTATGACCGAAAGAGCAGATGCTGATTTGAAATATCACATTTTAAAAAAAATTTAAGCATTTAATAAAGTACTGTATCATATATTGCAAATGAAAAATATGATATGTTTCAAAGCGGACAGGGCAAACGTTTAGTTAACAATTATTTGTTTGTTTTTTTCTGTCTGATAATCGACCTAATGGATGAATTTTATCTTATCTAAGAGTTTTGTAACTCTGTTCTATGGAAGAGGTTAGTGCCACTGGAAAAAAAAAAGGTTAACTGATTTTTAAATTTTATTTTAGTATAAGAAAAAGTCAGAATTCTGACTTTTTTCTCAGAATTCTGACAGATAACAAACATGTAAGCATCAAGCCATAGCCATGTCTGTTTAGTGACTAGCTCTCTTGTTTTAATGACCTTCTGCTCCTCCATTAATGAGGGGACCCCTCGGGCACGTTAAAAGTTGCTTAATTCTGTCATTTTCCACCAATGAGTCACTGGCCCTCTCAAACAACTCACATCTTTGTCAGTGAAGCTGAGTGCTCCCACATATCTTCCTTCATGGTGCCATCTACATTAAGATCCAAAATTCTGACAAAAAAGTCAGAATTCGGACTTTTTCACACATTAAACTGAAAGAAAATTAAAAAATCAGTTAACTTTTATTTAGTTTTTTCTGTGGCCCTAATCGTCTTCCCTACTGTTCAAACCTAAATCAGATGACAAAATCATTAAAGCTAAATTATTTTATTTGTGTTCACTCTAAGTGTTTTAAGAAGCCATATTTACTGATGATTCTGATGGCCCATGATTTCCCACAACTTAAAGGATTTTAGCTTTACAACTGGTCTCATTGCTGTAATTAAGAGTTTGAGAAATATTTAAACCTAAAGCACTAAAATCATGGTTTTATCAATAGACGAAAAACAGGAACACCGAAGCATTACAAGAAAACTCTACCCACATGTGACGTTTTTTACTGTTTAGGTCTAAAATTAAAGAGGGATTGGAACGCTTGTACAATATCCAACCAGCAGGTGAAACCTACATGCATGAAGGAATGAAAAAGGTGAGTTAAACTTTTTGTTTCTGCTGTTCAGCTACTTAACTCTGATTAACAATGCAATCGCTCAAAAAGATATCACTCAGAAGTTCAGATAAAATAAATAATTAGGAAAAACAGGCTTTAAGAAGGGAAGCAAATCTGGAAGTTTTGGGGGTCAAAACATCTTTACAAACAAAATTACTTTCATTCTCTGGAAAATAGATTATATAGAAATGTAACAGAAGAATGTAAGCAGTAGATTACATAAATCGGTAAAGAAGAGTAAAGTAAATGAAACCATCCATCATCTATATCTGCTTTTCCACCTTGCACAACTCAAATAAACTAGTGTTTTTTTATTTTTGGATTGTGGGAGGATGACATAGGAGAACCCACAGTTCTTCCCTGGTTCCCACATCTAAAGATAAGGAGTGCTTATTTAACCCTGGACAATAAATACAGGATAATGCAGATTTATAGCAGTTAAATTATTGTTGGTTTGCAATCAGTTAAAAATATAAAAACTGAAAACAAACTACCGTAAATTCCGGACTATAAGCCGCTACTTTTTTCGCGCTGTTTGAACACTGCGGCCTATAATACAGTGCGGCTAATACATGCTTTTTTCCATGGCGCCGTGTAAAAATATCCAGCATCACCGGCGGGTTTCGGAAGGCTGGGCTGCTGCGGGGTGAAGAGGACCGCGAGTGCTCAAGTGAGAGCGACAAGGATGAGACTGAAGTCAGTGACAGCATCCTGAAGCTGTTCCATTCAGACACCGAGGAAGAGGACTTTGAGGGTTTTAGTGCGCAGGAGGAAGAAGAAAGTGATTAATGACTTTTCTTGGTCGGCTGCAATGTTCTGTGCGTTGTTCAATACCGGTATATGCAGCGTTATTTGCGTGTTACCGACACATACGTATATTTAAATGTGTTACAGGTAGTTTGAAAAAAAAAAAGCATTCATAACATGTACCATATTTGTTTGTTTTATCATGCAGATTAAATCAAACGTTAAAAAATGCTCACGTTTAATTTTTTTATTTGTAAATACAACGTGGGAAACCTGCGGCTTACAATCCGGTGCGGCTTATAAAAGTACAAAATTGATTTTCTTTCTAAAATTAGAGCGTGCGGCTTGTAATTAGGTGCGCTCTATAGTCCGGAATTTACGGTAGGTACTGGTATTTTTCGTTTTCCACTTTTTTGGGTGATCATGTGGGATAACTAGACATCCCTCTCCCCAAGGAAGTCTGGAGTAAGCATTTTATTGGAAATATCCAATAATGTAAATAATTTGGTAGCAGTTGATTGAGCTTAATGAGGTAGGAATAGATACTGACTCCTTTTCTGAACACAGAGTAATAATTAACGTGTGAACATGTTGTTTGTTGATATTGTAAATTTGATTATGTTTGAAATTAACCTAAACACATTTTATTTACTGCTGAAGGCTTCGGAACAGATCAAGGCGCAGACCACGAAGTCTTCCAGCATCATCCTGGCTCTTACAGACGGGAAACTGCCAGTTTATGTCCATGAACTCACCGTGAATGAGGTCAGCCTGGCGTCTCTATCTGAAAAAAATTCACATAAAATACTTTTGATTTAATTATTTTCAGATAGAAAACATACTTATTCTTCAAGAGGGAATATTTTTTTTCTCCTGTATTTCAACTTTAAGTTGTTTTTATGAGGCTCTCTCTTTGTCTTTTTGCCTCCACATCCAACCTGCTGCACATCTCTTGCCTGAGCTGCAGGCTGATGAAGCCAGGAAATATGGAGCTCGTGTTTACTGCGTTGGTGTTGACGCCTCTGATGAGAAGCAGGTAAGTTGCTTTTAGTCTTAATCTGCAGCCACTGTACTGCTAGAGAAGTGTGTGGCTTAACAGAGGGGAAGGGTTCTGAACTTGGGTTTCAGCTGTGAGGAAAAAGCCTTTTGAAGTTGTTATATTGACATAGGACTAAACATTTTTATTAAAGGGGTATGTCCTGATAGTAACACAGTGGGACACAAAGAATAATCTGCATTTCGCATAATTTGTGTTTTTCAGAGACATAAACTGATGCTCTTCAAATAGTTTTGATCATAATAATTACCTTTATAAACCGTTATTTCATTCCTAGAGTTATTTTCTGTACTGTATCTTTAAGTGTCTGGCCATCTGAGTGTTACTCCAGTCCGGCTGTGCGCTTCTCTTGTCAGGGATGTCTGGAGTTTCACAATTTCTTTTCCAACATGGTGGCCCGTCTCTTGTAACCATTGGTAACCATCCTGCCACGAGCCATCATTAAGTAAAAAAACAAAGGCAGTATTGCTCCCAGTTTCTGCTGCAATCATTTTTTTTTATAGTTGAGCAAAGTGTTTGCCACAGTCCCGCCATCTGCTCCATCTCCTCCTGCCCGCGACACAAGGAAAGACGCCATTCAGTCATAAAGAGGGAAACAGAAGAAGGCAGAGAGCAGTGTTAGATCAGCAGCACTTCTTGTTTATTTCTCTTTTCTACGATTCCAACAGCTTTCTGACATCGCCGACTCCATAGACAACGTGTTTCCTGTCAAAGATGGCTTCCACGCTCTCAAAGGCATTGTCAACTCTGTAAGTTTGGCCGCTCTGCATTTCTTTTCTGAGTTTTTCTATATGAAAACAAGAAATACGTAGAATCTTTGCCACCGCAATGTGAGAAAACAATTGCACCAACATTTAGGTAGGCTGCATGAAAAACGCTTTTGAAATTCAATTGAGTAAGGCTATATGGAAAAATATGAGCTGCGGTAACATAATATTCAGTTAGTAAATCACTGTCAGAGATTAAGAGTCCCTTACAGTGTTAACAACCAGCCTCTGCCTCCTCTGCCAGCCAGTTAGTGATACTTTCCATTTGTCGCAGCATTCAGACTGAACACTGTCAGCCTAGGTGGAGCTTTGTCAGAATCTCCTGCCCTGTAGAAGTCTCTGGCCCAAGTGGAGCGTTGCATCTGCAGACAAGGCCAGCAGTGTTTAGGAAAAGGCCTGAACTACACAGAGCTGTCAGACATGCAGCTGCAGGGACACAGAGCCAAAGGGTGGTACTTGTTTCTGATGTATGATGAAGAAAGCACTGAACTGTGATTTATGATGCTGCTTTCAAAGAGACTGACGTGTGCATAAGGGTCTAAATTTGTTGCTCTAAATCATTGTTTTGCAAGACACACACAAAGAAGAATGATGGTTCCAAAAATGGAAATCTTTCTGTTCCTGATTGTATTTTTTCTGGCTTTAAATATGGAAACATTGTTTTATGAATCCTCTTATTTGGTTTTGAAATGTAAGCATTTTTTTAAGCTGCAAAAACGAATTTTGAGTGTGTAGAGCTGGATTATTACTTACATGTTGCTGCACTTACACTTGCTGCATGCAAATCTACATGCAGCAAGAATTCAGATTTCCTGGAACCAAATGGTGTGCAGCAATTTCAGCAGAAACTGCATAAACAGCATAAACATGCTTCCAATTGCCTGTTTCAGAACATTCAGAGCAATGTTGAAAAAGTCCAGCTCTCCTGTCACACCCACCCCCCTGAGGGGACTGAGATCAAGGATGCCTCTAGAATCCAAACGAAACGAGCAGCATTCCTCTCTGATTAGTAATCCTGGATTCCTGGGTTGTTGGCCTCGTCGCTTCTCTGTCGGATTGAAAGGATTTGGGATCATCTGCGCAGCCTTTTTGCTGTAGGATCCCCCTCTCCTCTGCGACCTGCCTGACAAAACTCACAGAAAGAGAGCAGCAAAGTTGGCTTTTAAGGCTCTGAGAGGCTGTTTATAATATTTTTCTGCACTCTGTCTGACCTCTCTTATCTGAGCTGCTGATATTGAGGGAAAAAACCTGCACCTTTATCTACTGAGCCTAATGGGTCAGTTTTGCAATCGTGGAAAACTTTAGGCTTTCTCAGCAATTCCACCCATGATTATTAGTAAAGGTGCGAAATAGTTATTAGAAATCCTACATCCCACATTGCAGTAGCATGGTGTCTTTATATTTGAGTACATTTAGTAGAGAAAACATCTTCAAAATTGACCTAAAATGTTTCTAGAATAGCAAAAGCACATTTTCTATCTTGTTTACTCTTTTAGTTGATCAGAATTTATTTAACTTAAGTGAGTAACTTAAAGCTTTCTGTTTTTCAGGGTTGTAAAGACAATTTCTTTAGTGACCCTTCAAAATTAGAGAACAGACCAGAGCAGATATATGTTAATATTTTACAATAAGAAATTGCTTCAAGATTGTCTTTTTTTGCAAGGTTCACTCACCCACATTTGTGGAACTGAAATGAAGCAGAGGATGACTGTGGAAGGCACTTCATGTCCACTGTTTGTAGTACGGAGGAGGTATAATGCTGTGGGCTGTTTCTCCCCTGTCAAACCCTGCAAACTATTTTAGGAGTCTGAAACAGGACAGCCTAAATAAACATGTTTTAACCTCTGCTAAAAAACTGAGCGTATCTTTGCCAAGCAGGATGATGATCAAAAACCTGACATTAGAGCAGAGAGACATTGGAACTTTTTGCAAATCTAGCCCAGAGTTTTATTTTCATTATTTATAAAAGAGGAAATTCTCTTCATCACGGATGCCAAAATTGTGGAAAACACAGTAGCTCATCTTTATTTTTAATTATTTCTCTCTTAATCTATTTAACAAGTCTGATTTCTTAAGACTGTTTAGCTGTAACACTGGCTTAGATATTTGAATGACTTTGGATATTTGGACATCTGCCTTCTCTTCTTCATAGCCCATAAATAATGTTTGCCATCAGATCATGAAAAAATAAAACCAAACTGAGACATGTAATTACCACATTTAGAGTGTTTATTTTAACATTCCCAAATCGCTTCCAATCACATCCGTTAATCATTTAACTAAATGGCTAAATTACAATAAATGCACTGTATAAATTGGTCATTTTTAGTTATTTTGCACCATAAAAGTTTCAGCTCTTAGAGGGGGAAATTTTGTCCAAACTTCATAGTTTGAAGTCTAAGCAGTAAAACTGTTATTTTATTGGTATAGTCACCCATTTTTTACCCTCCTGTGCACTGCCAAGGAAGTAATTAGAGCAGGAAATAGAGGTAGAGAGGAAGAGCAGCAGATCCATTTCCTCCCAGCTGTCATACAACCCTGTGTCGCACCATCATCCCTAACAAGGCTGCTGTAAACACTTCCATCTTCCATTTCTCAGATTAAGCTTCTGTCCAACATCAAATGAAAGACTCAAATGTCCTCCACTGCCATTAATATGCTTCTTCTTACTCACTCTGCAGTGGGATTTGCATAGTTTTCCCTTTGTTGATTTATTGAATCGTAGAGGGAAGTGCAGCTGCGTGACAGTGCGCTCACACAGGCCTCTTTATATGATAATGCAAGATCCCTGAGAGGTTTTTAATAGAACCAAGGAACAGTAATCGTCTTGCATAATTTCCCCATAAAGGCTGACACAGCTGCTGTTTTACCTCCCGCTCTCCTTTTCCCGCCCAGAGCCAATCAGGAGCGGGACATTTCTCAGGTGTTGCTTCCTGATCTGTTTTCTAAACGCGACAGAGCCAATAACAGTCAGGGACTGATGTATTTATTCCTGCCATGTCCAAGCAAAGGCAAATTCATTTGCATTTTTTTTTTCATCCCACAGATATTAAAGCGATCATGTACAGAGATTCTGACTGTTGAACCCTCCACCGTGTGCGTGAATCGTAAGTTGATCCTGTTGTTGAACTTTGTATTTTAGCAATGCACAGTCAGACTTATACTTGAAAAATATTTTATCTCACAGCACCCACATTGAGAGAGTTTGTCCAAGAAAATTTTTAAAGATAAAATAATAAAAAAGGAGTTTGAGTCTCCAAAAAACTGACACTCTTCAAAATTCCTCATTGCAGTTTTATCTGGTTTTGTTGTATTTCCAGAGTCCTTTGACATCGTTCTCAGAGGGAACGGCTTCTCCAGCGGACGCAGCAACGAAGGTGTCTTATGCAGCTTCATAGTGAATCAGCAAACCATCAGTAAGTTCCTTAAATTTGCTCCAAATCAACTATGGATTCACGTAGTTGTTTTAGAGTAAAACTCTTCTACTGTTTGGTTCCTCTTTCATTGAAAAAATAAAATCAGCGACAGCTTTCCTGTTGTTAAATCTTTACCTCTTCTTATTTGCTCCAGCTTCCCCATCATATTTTTAAAATCTTTAACTTTGAAAGTCTTTGAAAATCTAAGAAAACACTGTAGGAAATGGCCAGGAGATGACATTATTGTTGACTCAATTATTTAACAGAATCTTAAAGGAATAGTACACCCAAAACATGATTAGCCTTCATTTTCTACTCACCCCCATGCTGAACAACACTCTGGAGTACTTTTTTGATATCTCAAATGCATCTGGAGATCTGGGAGGCTTCTTGCTGTCTGCTGACATTCAAATAATGGAGGTCTACGGTGCCCAAGACAGAAAGGTCCATAAAAGTCCACAAAAAACGTGTCAATATTCCTCCATACTGCTCGTCCAATGTATTCCAAGTGTCCTGAGTGGGTAGCATCCAGAATTTACTCGAAACGAAGGCATTTAGAATGTTTTTAGAGCATAAACAGTAGTGTATAGGATTTCCTGAAAGCGCGCACATGCGCGCTCACGGCGCTACGGAAGCCGGCAGACAAACCAGATGAAAGTGCGCATTCAGCGTCTGCTCTGCCAATAATGCAAGCGTATAAGAAGAAATGTGCCGTTTACCTGTGCAAAGAAAGAAACAACGAAAGAAAAATGTCTGAGGACTTCAGTGTTGAGGAAGAGCATGAGTTCTTTGCCGAGCTGAATGCGCTGGTTTGGTCTGCCGGCTTCCGTAGCGTCGTGAGCGCGCATGTGCGCGCTTTCAGGAAATCCTATACACTACTGTTTATGCTCTAAAAACATTCTAAATGACTTCGTTTCGAGTAAGATTTTTTTTTATTTCACAGCCGTGAATCTCAGCAGCTCCTCCAGAGTTTCAATTGATTTTATCTGAGAATAAAATAGTAAAGGATTTGAATGTCTCCTTTTTTGCATTTTGCTAAATGTAAAATGTATCCAAAACAATCTTCTTCACTACTTTGAGTTTTTCTATTACATAAATCCTCAGTAAAAAGACAAAGTACAGTAAGTTATAGAGAAAACATCTTGAATTAAGATCAACTTGCTGTATTTTCTTTGGCCTTCAAACAAACCACCTGGTTATGGGAAATAAAATAAAAACAAGCACAGATACCCTGAGGTAAACTAATCATCTATTGGATCATGTGGTTTAATCTGTTTGGTTGTTTTCATCTCAGACAAGCATCCAACTTGAACAAAAGAATCCCCCTCTTTCATCTCCTTGAGCACCGGTCTGTGGCTGCCTCAGTCTACATCTGTAGTGACAAAACTAAGTGGATTAATCGACCCGTCATTTAATTAATAGTGTTTCATTTTTTTGATAAATGCTAAATGTTTCAGAGGTTGGACGTGGCAAAACGACGCCCCTATCTCGCCGTATCCACGTTGTCTGAATCCATCAGAAGAAAGAGGGTTTATGTAGGTCACTGCTCCTTATTTTGAGCTTGCAGTCTGTTCTGTTGAGAAATCCTTTTTCAGGAAGCAAACGGGATTTGGCACCGAAAGCCAATCTTTTAAAGCTCTCATTTGGCCGTGGGATCCGCGGGATCGGCGACTGCCAATGACAACACTTCCATCCCTGACAAGTTATTTTTGATAATTTTTTTTTTCAGCATTTCATCTCAACTAAAATACTTGAGCATATTTTCATTCTCCTTTATAAAAACAGCCCCTTTTCTGAATTAGGGAAGTGGCCATTAGCAGATGTCTTCCTGTTAGTCCTTTCTCAGTTTAGGCTGTCTCACATTCGCCCACTTGGGGCTATTTATTCCCTTATTGGCTTTTGCATGTGTTCAGTCCAGACCTTTTTAACAGTGGGGCACCTTATAATTATGGACAAGCATCATGGCAACTATGGACCACACGCCACATATGTGAAACAGATGCTACGGTCTTCTCCATCAGCAAACCAGTTGGAGGCATGTGCAGAAAAAACTCATCAGTCATGTGAATAATCTCAGTGGCTGCCTTTGTCAACCTTTGATGAGCGCACACACACACAAACACACAAATTATAATCCAATCTGCCATCCCTTTCATTTTTAACCAATACTTTGAGCTAAATAAAACATCAACCCTTTTAAATATTGGATTTATATTTTTAAAGAGAAATAGTTTGTTACTCCTCATTAAAATATAGAATTGTCATAGTTTAAAACATATTAAAATGTTATTTCAACTGAGCCAGTAGTGATGCTTGAACCGAACATCCGTTTTATTTTGAACACCAGATGATCAAGGTGTTTGTATAATGTACAAAAAGTGTATCAACGGACCAGATATTAGACTTAGACTTAGACAACTTTTATTGTCATTTTGTATACACAGTGTATACAAAACGAAATTTCATTTTGTACTGCTCACATGATGATATTGAACATAGGTACAAACTTACGATGTAACCATATTAAATTTCTGATCTGGTACAGAAAATGCAGACATGTTAAAGAGATTTTAAAAGTTAAAACCGAGCTTAACTTTCAGACACAGGTGGGAGTCTAAAAGTTGGAAGGTATCTAATTATTTAACCTGGGTACCTGATCTGCTAACTTATCTGCAGCGTAGTTTATATTTGGAGATGCTTTTAGCCTGTTGTTATCTTTTTAGATATATAGTCGTATATGGGCTGCTCAGTAGGGCAGTGGGTAGCACTGCTGTCTGGCAGAAAAAAAGTGTTCCCGGTTCGATTCCCGGCCCGAGGTCTTTCTGCATTGAATTTACATGTTCTCCCTGAGCATGCGTGGGTTCTCTCTGGGTACTCCATCTTCCTCTCACAGGTCAAAAACATGACTGTTAGGTTATTGGCTTCTCTAAATTCTGCTTAGGTAAGAGTGTGTGCGTTTATTGTCCTGTTTGTCTCTGTGTTGCCCTGCGATGGACTGAGCTGGATGAGCTGAGCAGATAAGGGCTTCACATTAAGCAATCTGGTTCCCCAAAAAAGTTTTGTTTTCTTTGTTTTTCAGACAAAAAGCCAACAACTGTGCGCAATGACTATCTACTGTGTCCTGCTCCCGTTCTGTATGATGTCGGAGAGTAAGTAGTTTCTTTTTCTCTCTATTGTTTAATTAATTGATTGTTAAAAATTTTGACTTCAGGGTTTGTTTTTCTTTTTTTTTTTTTGTTTCTCTGTGATTTTTAAAAAGTTTGGATCACAGTTTACTTGTGAGAAAAGAGAACTTCAACTTTACCAGGATGATCTAACTGGAAATGTTTTATTTTAAAGCTCAAATAGGGCAACAATGAAGCTTTTGGTAAAAGAAACAAATATGCAAAACCACTCATATCCAAAATTAGACAAGAAGCTGATTAGTTAATGAAAGTTTGCTGAGTTGTGTCTCTTTAACAACAATTTTTTTTTTTTTTTTAGAAATAAGAAAAACGTGAGCATGAAGCTATAAATGAGCATAGTATGTGTAAATTAATTTAGCACTATAGATATGTTCAGCGGCTCGTATGTAAGGTATGATGTTGGCAGGTTCACAAGAGAAGTGTGAAATATCAATGACAGACGTCACATCAACAGTTAGAAAAGGGAGCCTGGATATAGATTCAATATGTTCTATAAACTGGATCTTTTTTTATAGATTGGGAAGAAAGAAGCTCATTAACATGTGCTAAAGAGCAAGTCTCCATATTTATTTTTAGTGTTGTTGTTTTGGTTAAGCTCTAAATATTTCCCTCTTCTGATAATATTATAACCAAGAAAGGTTCCTAAGAATTTTTTTTTCCTCAGAACAATTTCATATATGCTTACATTTTTTGTGGTTTGTCTCTGGTTTCAGTTTAAGAAACTTGTTTCACTTCTCAGATTCCCTGCTTGCTTTTCTTTCTTTTCCAAACAAACGGCGCTTAAGTCTATAAATCATCCGTATTTCTGTTAAAACTTGAGCGTGAAGTGGTGGTAAACAGTGCAGAGGGAGAAACACTGCCAGCATAAGACCCACAAAGATCGATGAGAAACCAGTGTAAACACGTGTTTTATTCCAGCTTGGGTGGTTATTGTTTGATTTTTAACGGCATATTTTATAATCCCAAACCAGAGCAGATGATTGCTAAGGCACTCTAGATGGAACAACAGATTTTAATGTCCTTGCTGACTGCAATCCAATCAAAAATGTATGATTATGAGCTCTGCTGGCTCCTCGAGGCCTTTGAGCCCTAAAAGAGATTATTTATCGCTGAATGACGACGATGCTGTATCTGTTCCAAACCAGCTTGAACCTCACCTCCATTAATCTGCCTATTTTTAAAAACACAGCACAGATTAAGGAGATGACATATTATTTCAGCAGAAGCTGAAAAACTTCCTGAATGTAGCTATTTAGGTGAACTTCTCACATCTTTATTTGCCTTATCTTATGCTTTACCTTATGCTAACGCAGGATATTGTTAAAACTAGGGCTGCAACTAATGATCTTGCAAATCGATTAGTCTTTTGATTATTTTTTTCGATTAATAATCAGATAGAAAAAACATACTTTAAAGATTTTTTTTTTTCAGAAGTAAACAAGGTGAAACTGAAACTTCTGAATAGAGCATATTGATAGACAATTTTTTAAAAGCAAATGGGTTTTTTTTTAAATAATTTTGTTGTGATTATTC
Source organism: Cyprinodon tularosa (assembly GCF_016077235.1). NCBI lineage: Eukaryota > Metazoa > Chordata > Actinopteri > Cyprinodontiformes > Cyprinodontidae > Cyprinodon > Cyprinodon tularosa. The sequence goes on along the minus strand of NW_024038924.1, from coordinate 484,803 downwards.
TGTGGGTTGCTCTGTCAGCTAAAGAGATGTTTCACAGTCTCTATACTCCAGTTAAGGATTAATCGATTACTAAATTAGTTCCACAAGTACTTGAACACAACTGATCTCTTTATTTTGCAGTTTTTACTGTTAACTTAAAAGTTGCTGTTTGGGAATGTGAAAACTCATAATTACTCCAGAAATTGTATTAAATTTGTTAGGTTTTTCAACGATAGAGTTTGCCATTTTTTTCCTCTTGTGCAATGCATGCTGGGTTGATGAGGCGAGGAGGTTCTACTGGACTAGATCTAATGTTTATTATATTAGCTTGAGCTAACAACATTACCAGAGGCTAACATAAAATCAAAATCAAACTAGAAGATGATGAAGGACTGTTAAAAATGATACTTGCGCATCTTTAAGTCGTTGTAACCCATGCTTCTGATGCATAGGAGAAAAAGTTTTGATCGTAACAGTAACATTTACTATAAACAGCCTCAGTTCAAAACTGGAGAGTGATCTGGGTTAGCATCTCCAAACAGGAGCGGCACTAAATAGGACAGATGAACCCAGTATTCAGTGGGAAGTTTCAGATCGTTTAATGACAAAATAATAAGACAGAACAGAAACATGGGATGCTGTGGATCAGCGGACCTGCTGCGACTGCAAGGAGAAGGTGGAGAATCGCTGATGTACTGCTAATGAGATGCAGCGCTGAGCCAGGGCGTCCCTGATACAGCAACCTCAGTGAGCAGGCAGGATCCAGGATCCTGCAGATCCAGGTCAGGGAAACAGTTAAGAACAGGACCGTTCTGAGATCTGGGAGTGCGTAGCCCGACTAGGGGTTCAGATCCCAACAGTAACAGACTGAACCAGGGTTCCAGGAATCCTCAGAGCGTTAAGGCAGGTTTCTATCAGTCCAGCAGTGAGCTCAGACAGAAAGGCTCAGATGGAGACAGGCTTAGTGGTTGAGGGATAGAAACAGGACATGGTCCTAGGATAACTGCAGAACTTTAAACTGTTGTTGCTGCTTACCTTTTTTGGTGCAGTAAGTGTTCTACATTGTTTTACTTGTTTTACTTTGTGAAATTATTGCTACAGACTTGCTAAATCAAACTTCAGCATACTGTATGCATCATGCAATTGCAATAAAAGCCCTCTTTCTATTCTATTTTGTATTATTGTATTATATTCCATGATCCCGTTTTTGAGGTTTGAAAGAATAGTTCAAGGAGAAAAAATGCAGATGGAAAATGGACGACAGACTTGGTTCATATAGCGCTCTTCTTTTTGTGCATTGAACACTTACTCATAGATAAACAGGAACATTGGACTTATGTACCTTTCCCCAAAGGCATTTTGCCATAAGTAAGGAAAAAGCTAGATTCAAATATTGCTGACTTATAGCTGTTTTCCAGCAAAACTGAGTAAATTTCTGCAAGGGTTGCAATAATATTTGACATAATTAAACCCGTTGCATGATGTAAGATACGATCTGGATTAATACTTTAGTTAGAAAAGACCATTTCCTCTTTTTCATCAGATGATTACTTGGTTTCCATATGAATCAGGTAGGAGTGATTTTCTTATTGCTTAGTAAGTCTTTCAGTGGAATTCTGCTTGCTTTATTCTTCAAGCAGTAGATCTGCTGGATTCTTCTATTTTATCCTGACAGGACCTGACGCCCATATCAAGTACCGCCCCCTTCTGCTTACAGAAAGACCTGCCTAATTAACTGCTGGCTGCCGATGCTGACCCATTAAGCAGTTAGCTGCTATGGGTGGTGAGTAAACACATCTGCTGTAGGGGCTCTAAAAGGATGTGCGACAGATGCAGCCATTCCCTTTTCCACACTCCCCATTTAAATAATTCACCATGCTCTGACAATCCCTGCACCCCGGACCACCTGCATGGAACGGTAAAGCGCAGAAACCTTCGTCTCTGTCCATCTGTCTGCTTCTGCTCAGGCAGCACTACAGGCATGCTGGATGCTCCTTGAACACAACTCTACTCGTCCGTAAAAGAATCTCTCTACACATTCCTTCTCAGGCTCCACTTTGTGTCCATGTTTTTTGTCACACATGGGGCCCTTCTCTTCTGAAAGAAACACAGTTTTCTTTGCTGTGATGGGATACTCTGGGTAACATATTTCAGATACAGCAGTCCCTCGAGCTCAAATGCTCAGCTGCAGTTTCCAGTCTACTACCAGGGGAGCAGCAGCACACAACCCTCAAATCCACCCTGGTTTTCCTGGAATAGCTGTCCTCTGTTGGCCATCGAGCTGTGTGGAAGCACTCTGAGTGGAGGCATCATCTGTGCTGACATCTGTGGCATCAGACTTGAAATGCAGGCATCTGCTAACCCCCCCTTCGTACACACACACACACACATGCATCAGCCCTCTATCTACCTCCTTCCCTGCACACGATGTTGGGGCCTCATTTAGAGGTTAAGTGGCTGTGCTCTTGCTGCAGCAGGCATGTCCTCACCTGTGTTTTCACGGTTACGATACGTGGTGAAGAAATGAATTAAAGAGAGGTGACACTGGCTTACATAGCAGGTACAGTGTTCGATGTGAACGCTTGTTAATAATTAAACGGGATGTCCCACAGAGGCACCGGCCCATCTGCTCCTCCTGGGGCACGAAGAATTTTACGGCAGAAGTATCTTGTTGTTGCACATGCAGCTTGTTTGTGTTGCATCAATCAGAGCTACCCTGTTTGATGACTGAACCTAGAGTTATTGGTTTTGGGAATGCGACTGGAACCCTTCTAAGACCATTGGCGCTAGACAGCAAGTTAGAGAACAAGTCCAAAGAAAAAGAAAAACTACAACAACCTGGCAGCGACAGAAAAAAAATGATGGATGGCTTTTCCACTTTTTGTGCTCAACTGACTGGTTTGTTTCTCACTTTGGTGACTATTTGCTCCATGTCTTTGCATCCTCTTTTAAAATCAGCAACAAACGTCTTCCAGAAGTCCTCAGAGAAAACTTTGGTCCTCACCATGGGGTTCACTCTCACTTTAACAATCAAGAACACCAAACATGAACAGGGCCTCATGACTCTTTCCAGAATACAGTCATACATTTCTCATCATGGCATATTTCTGTCAAAATGTGAGAGGAGCCTCTTACAGAAGAAGTTACAGGTCTGTGAGAGCCAGAAATCTTGCTTGTTTGTAACTGACCAAATACTTATTTTCCACCATATTTTGCAAATAAATTCTTTAAAAATCAGACAATGTGATTTTCTGGATTTTTTTTTTCTCATTTTGTCTCTCATAGTTGAGGTATATCTATGATGAAAATTACCGGCCTCTCTCATCTTTTTGAGTGGGAGAACTTGCACTATTGGTGGCTGACTAAATACTTTTTTGTCCCACTGTATGGAGCTACTTCAGATTGGCTTCAGTCTATGACTAATTAAAATTAATTAAAAAATACTTTATTGATCCCAAAGGGAAATTAAAATTTGCAGTAACCCATATATTATTTTTGAAAGGGGTGTTGTAGGGGTTGATAGCTCTAGGCAGGAAGGATTACACCTTAAGTTGTCCTAAGAGATTGGAAGGATAAATAAAACTAGCCAAGCTGGAATATCAATCCTAATTTCACATTAGAAAAAAAAATCTGCTGACCCTCAACACCTTCCAGTTTTCCTTTGGTGGTGATCAACCCCCTTATGTATCTTAAAATCAAGCTTTAGGTGCTACTAAACTGCGTAGTCTGGAATTTTCCTTTCATTTACATTGTAAAATAGAGTTCGGTGATTCTGCTTTCACATATTGGAGTAAAAGCCACTAACAGTTTGATCACTGTTTTATGAAATCTACCTCTGCTGAGTTGCAACAGCCAGATTTCCCTAGTGTCTGTCACAGAGGGATCAGATTAAATTAAATGCTTCACCCGAGTGCTCGTCTCTGTCCAAACGGTGGATGTCTGTCTCATGGAGATGGTTTCTCATCTGGTCCCCAGGCTTCATGGGGCAGGTTTCCTCCCCGCCATCAAAAACTTCTGCCATGCAAACTCGTCCAGAGTGATGGCTGCTGGATGCCAAATGACAGGCCTTGCATATGCTGCGCTGTGAATTATTCAACCCCCACAGTTTTCACATGTTTAAAAGAAGTTAGAAAGCCATTAGCGACTCCTTTATTGGGCCGCTGCAGCTGTGTGGCATCATCAAAGCTTAGCGTCATGCTGGACCTACTTTGTGACACATCATAGCGAGCCCTGTGACAAAAGTTTTTCACCCGGGATCCAGAGATCTACGACTAAAATTCCCATAGCTGGTAGAAAGTGTCTCTTTCCATCCAAACGCTCACTGATCCGTGCATCCTGTAACAAGGATCTGCCATTTATTCAGACATTATCACCGACCCACCAAGCAGCTACAGCTCCCTCTTCAGTGTCACTCACTGGCTTTCACTGCAGGAAAGTTAAATGACAGCCAAACTCTTTTATGAATTATTCTGCTTTTTATTTCAAAGCACTCACTCCTTTCTTTTCTTTAAAAGCATGGATTTGGTTCCATTGTGTGGTCTTGTTTCTTGTAGTTCATTAGTTTTACCAATTCCACAAAGTGAAATTTTCAGGTAGATAATGGTAAAAAATGGTGATAAAGAAAAGCTGTTGTATGACTTACGCCTGGATTCTGCCTTTGTTCAGTAACTGAGTGGTTGGTGTGTATGTCTGGGAGAGCAGAGGAAATCCTGCTCTCTACGGTTGGGTTGTGGTGCGTTCAGGATGTCCAGTGTTGTCAGGATGAAGGGGGCTGGGTTCATCAGTGTAACTCGCTTGGGAGCTTTCCTGCTTCACACTGCAGGGTCTGCACCTCCAGCTTGATTAACAACCTGCCCACCATTATTCTGGACTTAGAGTGTCAGCTAAATTAGCCTCTTCCCCCACTACTCCCCCTCACCTCTTGCCTCACTTTAACTTCTTAGTAACATGCAAAGACTTCCAACACTTTGTCAAAGCAGTGATTACTTTCTTTAAGGATCTGGTAATACTCAACCTTTTTAAAATCATTTGTCCAACAGTTATTGTTTTTCATTTAGGTGACCTGTCCAGGTTATGCACTGCATAGCCTGTTGGAGATAGGCACTGGCCTAGAAAATGGATGGATGGATGGTAGATGGATGGATGGAAGGATAGATGTTGGATAGATGGATCTATGCCGGATGGATGGATGGATGGATGATGGATGAATGAATGGATAAATGTGGATGGACTGATGGATGGATGGATAAATGTTGGATGGACAGATGGATGGATGGATGGATGGATGCTGAATGGATGGATGGATGGATAAAAGTTGGATGGACAGATGGATAAAAGTTGGATGGACCGACGGATAGATGGATGGATGTTGGATGGATGGATGGATGTATGCTGGATGGATGGATGGATAAATGTTGGATGGATGGATGGATAAATGTTGGATTGACAGATGGATGGATGGATGGATGGATGGATGGATGCCGGATGGATGGATTGGTAAATGTTGGATGGATGGATGGATAAATGTTGGATTGACGGATGGATGGATGGATAAATGTTGGATTGACGGATGGATGGATGGATAAATGTTGGATTGACGGATGGATGGATGGATAAATGTTGGATTGACGGATGAATGGATGGATGCTGGATGGATGGATAAATGTTGGATGGACAGATGGATGGATGGATGCTGAATGGATGCATGGATGGATGGATGGATAAAAGTTGGATGGACCAACGGATGGTTGGAGGGATGTTGGATGGATGGACAGATGGATAAATGTTGGATGGATGGATGGATGGATGGATGGATGGATGGATAAAAGTTAGATGGACCAACGGATGGATGGATGTTGGATGGACGGATGGATGGATGGATGGATGGATGGATGGATGGATGGATGGATGGATGCTGGATGGATGGATGGATGGATGGATGGATGGATGATGGATGGATAAATGTTGGATTGACAGATGGATGGATAGTAAGATAAATAGATAGAGAAATGATGGAGGGATGGCTGGATGGAGGGATAGATGAATAGATAGATGATGGAGGGATGGGTAGTTTGATGGTTCTTATTGTAAATATCCGGTGTTTCAAAACTGCATAAGTGACCTTGAAAAATTAAGATACACTTTTTAGTATGCATTTGTTTTTATTGTAGTTTTACCCTCTTATTTTTCTTTTAATGTATCCTTTATTACCTTTGGACAAAGCTATAATGTTCATCACAGTATCACCAGGATAACGCACCAAACACTAAATACAGTAGCTGCAATATTTGCTTGATTTCTTTGCTTGATATCTTGCCAGATATTCATTCTTTACAGGCCCAAATTTATATTATACAACCAGTCGGATTTCCTTTCATAGCCCTCTGGGCTCTCATGTTATTTATGATTTACTGAAAACTCATGGACATTATAGGAAACATTATGATGGAAAATGTGAATAGTGAGTTTATCACAATGGAAATCAGGACTGCCTGAGTCAGACTTTAAAAAAATCTTACAGTAGGGAGAAGGCAAGGCACTGACTGCTAGTCACCTTACAGAGATTTCATTGTTGTTGGGTTTTTTAATGAAATCATGCCTTGCAAAAATAACACTGTTGGATTTTGAGAAAATTAAACAGAATAAACAATACAGTAAATGTATTATAGTTCATTTTAATATGAGGTTGTAGCTAACCTGAAGTTCAGGAGCAACATAGAGCCATCTGGTAAATGTTTTAAACCAAACATGCATCAAATCGTACCCACTAATGTGTATGTTTACCTGGAATTTGCATGAGAAAAACATTCTGGTGGATGGGGTCCCAAAAAACCCTTCCCAGGGGACTTCATTCTTGTAAATCTGACCCTAGCGATTGTAAATAATGTTGCATCTGAATGCTTTTCTAAGCATTCAGATGCTTAGAAAAGCATTCTCTCCCTCTCAAAAAAAAAAAAAAAAAATTGGTAACAAAGATAATGAAAGAGAAATAATGAATTCAACCAAGTTTATAATCAACAAGTTTGACTACTTGTCAGATTGCATCCTGTACCAAAGTTCTTTGACCTGCATCTTAAATATTTAGTGTTGCAAACAAGGTAAGGTGCAAAGAAGTCACTTCAGAATATTTACCATACTCTGCATAGTAATGGACACATGCTCTGGTTGCTCATCTGTTCTGAACCACAGGAGAATCAGTGGCCCAAGGCTGTGCCTCAGGCTAAATCCACAGCAAACAGAGCACTCTGTTTATTATTCCACAGCAGCGGTTTTAATGCAGGCCTCCCCTGTACACAGCCACACGCTCACAGCTGGCACCTCACACACAATACCAGTCCGCAGGCTTCTTTCTCTCCTCGTTGCTGTTTTATGTTGGGGTGAGGGCTGGGAGGGGGGGTTCCAGCGTTTCCCTTGCTCCACATCCCAAGTTCTCATTAAACCTGCCATAATTGGATTGGGCGTAACAGACATATGGAAATTGCGGTGCCGTTCATCATTAGGGTTTTAATTGCGCCCATTTCGGCCTCTGCGTTTCTGCCTCTAAATAAGTCATAGGTGTTCACAGGGCTTGTTACTGAAAGTCAGGTTGGTTCAACCAAACACCCTGATGTCTGGGAGGATGAGAAGATTCCTCCCTTCACGTCTCATCACCTGTTTTATTCTTTTTCTTTTCTTTGTCCAGCTTTGAAAACTATGTCTATTTCCTAGGTGGATTTCATCTATTTTTAACGTAACTTTTGTTTTGATGACAGTATACTTAAAAGTTTGGCGTTGATGGGAAGAAAACAAATTAATCATTAACATGGCATGTAGTGTTTTCACACACTGTGAAATATTGAATATTGAAAACTGCTTTCATCTTATATTGGTGTTTTATTGAAAATCCATTATTCTCAAAATTCCATTCAAAAATCCATCTTTCCAAACCAGATTTGAGCCATTATCATTTGGCCTTTTTTAAATGACACTCACAAATAAACCTTTTGTTTTTGTTTTCAGGACTATGGACGTTCTTATCAGCCTCAACAGTGGAAAAACTTTCATCTCTAATGCCTTCACCATCACTGCATCTTCATGTGTGAGTCTGGATCATTTTTAGTCCAACCAATATAAAAATTATTTACGTACCAAAAAAATCCCCAAAACATCTTGAAAGTGCAAGAAGAATAGTAAAGGAGATACAATTTAATCTCCTCCTGGTCAGTAGGTGGCGCACTCGTGCTCACTAGCTCTTATTCATATTTTCATTGTACTGTTTGCGAGCAGGTTGCCAGGTCTGACAAAGCTAATAATAATCTTTGGCTGGCATTAGGAAACATTTAACTTACCTGTTGAGAAGGGACGTCGCAACTGCTGCATGGCTTCTGAGCCCCTTTGCCTCCTTAAAGGGGAACGCCGTTTTTTACATTGGGACCTTGAATTTACGTTATTACATCATGTTCTACTCACCCATATGAGTTTTGTGTCATTTGGAGCTGTTCTGAAGATATTCCGTTACATCCAAGTAACGTCTTCCTATGAGCAACGACTTGAATGCACAAACTAAACTGTTCATAATTTATTCTTGATGGTACGCCAGGATTCATAACATGGAGGCGAATCACTGTTTATAATCAAAGCATCATAACCAGAGTAAATTTGTATACATTTTGGACCTTTCAAAATTCAGAAAACAAAAATTTGTATACATTTTTTTTGTAGTAAAAATAAACGTTCTGTGGATTAATAATTTTAATTATGAATGAAAAAGTTGTAGCTATAACCTTTCAGTATGCATCCCAATGTGATTTTATTCAGATTCCATTGCTGGATGGATAAGTTATACTATGACCAAGCCACTTATAAATGATTGTGTTAAGATGTGTTTAATTAGATCCACATACTACAGAATAAAAAAGTTTGAACAAATTTCAGCACATCTCTCTAAAAAACAGCTGTTGCAGTGTTTTGGAATACTTATCCTGTTTGATTTGTACTCTAGCTATATTTTTTCTGGTACAAATATTTACATTCAACTTGACTTTGTTTTTATTAGAATTGTTAAGTTAAGTACCAAGAAAGCAGCATATGTTTTTGCTGTTTAAACACACACACACCAACACAAATTTTGGTCAATCATTTTTTTTCATTGTAGAAACGTTTATGTCCCTTAAAGGAATAGTACACCCAAAACATGATTAGCCTTCATTTTCTACTCACCCCCATGCTGAACAACACTCTGGAGTACTTTTTTGATATCTCAAATGCATCTGGAGATCTGGGAGGCTTCTTGCTGTCTGCTGACATTCAAATAATGGAGGTCTATGGCGCCCGAGACAGAAAGGTCCATAAAAGTCCACAAAAACGTGTCAATATTCCTCCATACTGCTCGTCCAATGTATTCCAAGTGTCCTGAGTGGGTAGCATCCAGAATTTACTCGAAACGAAGTCATTTGGAATGTTTTTAGAGCATAAACAGTAGTGCATAGGATTTCCTGAAAGCGCGCACATGCGCGTTCATGAGCCTACGGAAGCCGGCAGACCAATCCAGATGAAAGTGCGCATTCAGCGTCTGCTCTGCCAATAATGCAAGCGTAGAAGAAGAAATGTGTTGTTTACCTGTGCAAAGAAAGAAACAACGAAAGAAAAATGTCTGAGGACTTCAGTGTTGAGGAAGAGCATGAGTTCTTTGCCGAGCTGAATGCGCTGGTTTGGTCTGCCGGCTTCCGTAGCGTCGTGAACGCGCATGTGCGCGCTTTCAAGAAATCCTATACACTATAAAAACATTCTAAATGACTTCGTTTCGAGTAAATTCTGGATGCTACCCACTCAGGACACTTGGAATACATTGGACGAGCAGTATGGAGGAATATTGACACGTTTTTGTGGACTTTTATGGACCTTTCTGCCTCGGGCACAATAGACCTCCATTATTTGAATGTCAGCAGACAGCAAGAAGCCTCCCAGATCTCCAGATGCATTTGAGATATCAAAAAAGTACTCCAGAGTGTTGTTCAGCATGGGGGTGAGTAGAAAATGAAGGCTAATCATGTTTTGGGTGTACTATTCCTTTAAAAGCAGATTTTAGTGATAGTGGGGGGTAATGCTTTAGCTACAGAATGTTACACTTAGTTCCACACACAAACTCTCTAGATGTGTTGAGGTAGACAACAAGGCTGGAGTGGAGCATTGGCTCAGCTGCTAATGCCAGATAATATGGTCTCCTTTAATAGATGGTACATTTGGTTCTAGCATTCAATTGTGTATCCTCTCCTTTCCATCCATCCTCTACAGCAGGGGTGGGCAATTCCAGTTCCTGAGGGCCGCTACCCTGCAACTTTTAGATCTGTCTTTGGTTCAGTACACCAGAATTAAATAATTAGATGATTGAGAGAACTCTGGAGGAAGTGACTGCATACTAAGGAGGTAACCAAGCCATTTAATTCAGGTCTGTGGAGCAAGGATGGATCTAAAAGTTGCAGGATACCGGCCCCCAGGAACTGGAATTGCCCACCCCTGCTCTACAGCATTCCTCCTACAATGTTTTCATATACCTGTTATTCCAAAAGATTTAAAACATAATTCACTGGACTTGGTTTCCAAGATGGAAGATGTTTTGCTTCCCATCCAGGAAGCTTTTTCAATTCAAAATTAGCGTTGAGTTTGAAGCTGACATTTTGAATTGAAAAATGACAATGCAGCTTAGCTATGATGTTGGAGAAGGGGGTGGAGGTGGGCTGAATTGGGGTTATCTGAGGCAAAATCAGACACGGCGCAACCACTGCTTGCACTGGCTGGGTAGCAGGTGGAGTCGTGAACCTGAAAACCTTTTAAAATGAACTCTGGATGCTGATTGGGCTTCGTGAAGGTTTGGTTTAAAGCTGATTGGTTTGTGTCAGAGGCAGGTGATCCTCTGATAATCAGGGCAGGTAGTTTAGTTTTTTTAGTTGAACTTCCTCCTAGGCTTCATTAATTTCAGTTTGGTTTATTAATGTTTCCCTTTCTCTGATATAAATGTAAATTTTTTATCTTGATTTCTTTTCTCCCTAATAATATGTATTTTGTCGTATTACATGTCAAGTTCTGTATTTTGACAATATGTTTTTTTGTCTTTTTCTCTTTCAGTCAGATGGTTCAATTGTTATTATAGTCATCCTGGTGTTGCTGGCGCTTGTGGCTCTAGCCCTGATGTGGTGGTTCTGGCCTCTCTGCTGCACAGTGGTGAGTCTGCTCCTAACCAATGCTCTCATTGGTTTACCACTGTGGTTTATTTATGCACACAGAATGATAGTAAGTCTGTTTTGATCACATACTAATAAACCAGCTAAAAACAGGAATTTCTGTTTCACGTTGAAAATAAATTTCCTTCATAGTTACTTAATCTATTTAAAGCAATAACAGATGTGAGGAAACTTCCAGAGGCTCTTTTTTATCTTAACACCTACAAACTTCCTCTATAATTTAGTCAATTCCTTATTATACGAAAGCACATAAATAGTTAAATACATGTTAAGTACTTTGGTCTTGTGGCTGTAAACCATAACCAAACTAAAAACGTTAAGTAGGAGAGTTAAGGTTAAACTAATGCGAGCTGTTTGATTAGGTGCATCTTCTGTATGGTTTATTGCAATATTCTGCAGCATTAGGTTGTATATCTGCTCAGCCTTTTACCTCGTGCAACCGCAATGGTTTAGCAGCCTCAGAAAAGAAGTGAAGAAACCACATCCTGTATATCACTTGATGGTGGCTGTTTCACCAAGCACGCCTTTTCTGCTCTGATAAATTTACTTTATGCAAACAGACAGAAAAATAAACCAAGGCATGGATTAGAACGTATAACATTCGAGTGGCGGTTGCTGAAGTTTCTGTTTATACAATCCCACACTGGTTCTTCCCAGGGGCAGACGTGATTAATAGTAATACCAGAGATTTTTAATTGTGTAATCCAGTTAAATCTGTTCCTGTTCCAGTAAAAACTCAAATTTCCTGATCTTATCAGTACATTTGAATTTTAGCAACTCTTCCATTGGCTTTCACTTTGTTCTTTTATTATTATTTTTATTATTTAACAATACTAATGACATTTTTCTTTAAAAATTTTTAATATGGTAACTTCCAACCCGGTTAGTCACGTTTTACAACATAAGACCAAATAGTTACATTAGTTCAGATGTACAACACAATCACCCTACTGAGGAAAGTTAAGTTACTTTAGTTTCGTCCTCATATCCTCAAATAAGTATTAGAGCTTAAATGAAGATCAATTAAAACCTTGATTTTAGTTATAGTTTTGCTTACTTATTTTACTTATTTTACTTTATGACTATTCACTAAAGACAACATCCTAATTTATTTTTCTCCAAATTTGATTTCATAAATTGGTATCTAGAGCAGAGCTGCTGCTGCTCTTCCTCATTCAAGGAGCCAGCTGAGGGTTCTTAGACTTTGAACCAAAAGGATTCCCGGTTGGATCATGGTGGAATAGCTGGGAATGTTTAACTTAAAAGGAGACCTACAGTAAGAGGTGATCCTGAACCTGCTGGAAAGCCTATAAATCTCCTCATATTAGAGCTGGAGATGTCTTTGATAACAAAAACAAAAAGTTCTATTGCAAGAATTTAACTTTTCAGCCTTGCTTCTTAAATTTCATAAATTTGAAAGCTTTGACTCAGTCCTGTTAAAGGACTCTACAGTGACAGCAGAAAAAGAAAATTAGAGCAACTAGCCAGACTTGCTTATCAATTACTAATTTTAGAAAAATCTACATGATCTAGATCTTTATTGCCAAAATGAAAACCTGTGCGTTTAGTGAAGCTTACTGGAATGTCAACATTTGATCTGGTGTAAATGTTGCACAGTATCACAGCTCTGATTAGACCGGCTGAGAGAGGGTGTGTAAAAGGAAACTCTGGGAGGTCAAGGACACACCCCTGTGGTACAACAGAATAAAACTAATTTACCAAAGAGGAAGAACTGTGGAAAATTAAAGATAAAAGGTCTGTATTAAATGGTATATACCAAATATATTAAAAGGTTAAGCTTTCAGTAGCAATACATCAAACTAAAAGTGGGCTCTTTATTATAAGGTCATCTATTACCACAGCAGTAGCTGAGGAAAAGACATTTTTTGTTTATTTATAGGACCTTTAAGAAATAATGAACTTAGGAATTGAGCTTGGGCTTCTTCTTTTGTGAAAATCAGAATTTCTAATTGGACAGTTGTTTTCGTAGAACTGAATATTGTTTTGGGGCTGCACAGTGAAGCAGTGGGTAGCACTGCTGCCTTGCAGCAAGAAGGTTCCGGTTTCGATTTGCAGCCTGGGCTCTTTCTGCAAGGAGTTTGCATATTCTCCCTGAGCATGCATGGTTTCTCTCCGGTTACTCCGGCTTCCTCCCACAGTCCAATAACATGACTGTTAGGTTAATTGGCTTCTCTAAATTCTCATTAGGTGTGAGTGTGTGCAAGAATGGTTGTTTGTCCTGTTTGTCCCTGTGTTGCTCTGTGATAGACTGGTGACCTGTCCAGGGATAAGCGTGACGAAAAATTGAATGGATAGGATATTGTTTCCTTTAAATAGTTTTAACCTGAAATTTAACATGCAAAACTAAAGGCTGCTTTTTCTATAGGTCAGCCTGGTTCTAACTGCGGATATAACAGTGCTGGTTAAAGAAAAATTATGACTTCCCTTGAATGGGGGTTAAAAAGGCTGTAAAAGAAAACTACACTATGCCAGATGCTAGGTCCCATGGGGACATATTGTTTGTTTAGTCCTAAGCATTCATTAAAACTACTGTTTTAAAATCCCTCTCCCTGCCTGCGCCCCTTTATAAAACAATTCTTACCCACTTAACCAATTATATAAATCCACAACAGATTATCGTTTGGGGCTATGAGAGAGAGGCTACAGATGGTGTGCACCATCTCTCTCTCCGAGGCTTTTTCTGCTGAGACCTGATGAAGGCAATTTTAGCCCCACACAGCCTGCCCCATCACTCACCTCACTCACCCCTGAAATGATAGACGTCACCTGGCTTTGTGGACCTGAAGGGATCCCATCCAGGATGAGATGGAAGCATATTTTGGAAAACCAACAAAGGCATTAAAATGTAAACCCCCTGCAGCATGTCTGGCCGTGGACGTGTTTGTCTTGGTGGAGAGAGCTGCTGTTGCCTTCCATCGAGGGACGCGGCAGAAGAGGAGGGCCATGTGTGGCTTGTTAATATTTAAACCCCCAGTCTGCCAGGCTTCAGCAGTCGGGATGAGGCGATGAGGCCACGCGCGCACACACAAACTTCTCTCCCACAATCCCACTCTTCCTGTGCCTCTATCTGCATGGCCTGATGCCAGACGAGAGGTCAGACAAGCTGTGGAGTGGTAATTTCTTTGTTTATCATTTGTTTGGAAATTAAGCCCTGCACGGCATGGCCTTTGTTTAAATCAAAGGATTGGAGATGGAATTTTGAAATGCAAGAGAATTTATCTAAATTACCAAAGAATTGCTCCAAATTTGGAAACCTTTTCAACTCATTTGGAGCCTTATATGTTGATCATTTCTAAATACTCTGTGGTCTTTTATTTAATAAGCTGTATGTTATGTCAGCACAGTAATGAAAACCTATGTTTCTTTGATTTAGTCTAAATAATTTTTCAATATGGTGCCTGCCACCGATTCATCAAAATAACCCTCCTGAAGCAGCTTCACACAACATCGTTTGAGCTTAGGTTTGGGAGCAAGCAGATTTTTGAGCCCAGTTGGAAGTTCCCAGAGACAGCCATATGTGGACAGTACCCTGAGTGCTTCTGATCGGTCTGATTCCCCGCGGTGCGGATGCTGTGGTGGCGAGCCGCTGGGGCTGGTGTCAGATGGCTAAGCATCCCACGGTTTAGTTTTTAATTACGCCACCGTGCTGCAGAGAGCTCACATCTGTCCGTCAGGTTGCTGGGAAAAGAGCAGCAGAGCTCCGCCGTTTGTGTAATGCTTTATTTAGCCCACAACATGTGCAGGAAATCTGCTGCATAATTACTTAATAAAAAGAGATAATCCCGTCACCGTAAGGTGTGGCTGGAATGCTGTTAATCAGCGTATGGAGAGGTCATCTGTAGACCTCTGCAGGATTTGTGTGCAGCCAGTTGTGTGTCAAAGAGAAATTAATTAACCCTAATTGATAGTTTTTCATTATTCTAATGACAACACTGCGGCACCGACGGTGCAGGGGATACCGACGATATCTCCGAGCTTAGCCAGGAACGTAACAGCTGTTCAGATCTATGATAGGCCATAATTACATTGCTCCCTTTTCCCTCCAAAACCACTTTAGCAAATGCAAAACCATCTCTGACTTTACTATCTGTCTCTGATGACTAATGAGCCAGACGGTGCTCTCTCACCTTAAGCTGAGATGTGCGCTCAGTAATTATTGTGTTTGGTGCTAAAGTCCATAACTGTGTAAAAATGGAGCAATGCATGGAGATTTCTTTACAGCGGTGTCTGGGTGGAAAACTGGATATAAATGACCTTTGCTTACTTGCTAATGAGCCTTTTGTAAATACTTCCTTCTAATGATACCACTTCAAACACATTATGCTTCGGCTTTAGATTAAGTTTTATTAGCTCTAAAAGCAGTCCATATTTTATAACTTCCACCTAAAACACTGATTAGAGTTGTGAATAAATGAGGTTGGAGCTTATTTTCTGATATGGTCCTCCTTATCAAATGCAGATCTGAAAGGTGTGGAATGTTTGTATTTGCCTTCCCCTCCAATGAACTCTGAGGACATTAACTGTCCGTGCATCATGACACTGCCATCTCTATGTTTTACAGTTTAAATGCTGTGTTCAAGACTATGTGCAATGTTACAATGTTTGGCATCCTGATGGAAAACAAAAGAAGTTTAAAATCTTTGTTGCTTCAGACCATAACACCTTCTTCTCCCCGTTTGTGGCTTTTGGCATAATTGAAAGAAAGTTTTACATGGGTTTTCTTACTGCTTTATTATAAAGTCAAGTTTTTCAGTTTTCAGTCCCGATAGTTCAATCAGCAGATTCTCCCATTGAAACGGTGATCCACAGCTTTGATGGGATGAATGAATGACAACAGTGCCCTGTGGAAAAAAGTCACAACCATTGATTATTTTCTTCCTAAATTCTTTGCTGTGTTCCTTGGTCTTTGTGATGCTGTTTTTTTTGTACTTATGTTCTCTAACAAACCTCTAAACCAAGCAATAGGACAGCTGATGTTATGTCCAGATTTAATTACACACAGCTCCTGCCGCTCCAATCCTATAGCGATTCCTGGGCTGAGCGTCCTGGCTGATATCCTATACCAATCCGATTCAACTGTTGAATGAATTAACTTTATATCTTGCTATGTGAGCGAAGGCTTTAGTCCTGAGATAAACGTTCTTCAAAAAAGGTAACAAATTAACACATATATAAACGTAATTAATATAACATATTAATAAATAAGCCGCAAAAAGAAAGAAATTACAGTTCTATGTAATGTGCACAGGACTGGATCTCAGATTTCCGATCCAGGTATCAGATCTGTGCATCAAATGTTTTTTAAGGCTGTGTCAGTTTCCTTCCTAGCGTTTATTGAAAGGTAGGCTTTAGGTTTTTCTTTTCTGGCTTATGTGGCCTTTTTTTGACAGTTGATAAACAAGAAATGGGTGGAGGAAAAAGGAGCAAATGAAAAGTAGCAAAGGTTTACAGGTTGGGTTCGAATCTTGACCTAAAAACCTTTGGACCACACCCTCTAATCCATGGCTGATTTGAAATCCTTGTTTAAATTTTACAGTTTAAAAAGACAACTCGTTAACAGTTTAATCAGAGTTGTGGGTTTTGTCTGTTATGTAAAAAAAAAAAAAAAAAAACAGGAGGTCCCATCCTGTGTCTTTTTTACTGCCGTGTTACCTTTAAGTGAGTGCTGGCTTTGTTTTCAGCAACCGATGGACATCAGTATGTGAAACGTCTGAGTGACACCTGACAAATGTCACCGTCAGGCTCCTCTTTGCTTTGCCATGCATGTCTAAAAAACCCAGTCCAGGCATCTTGTCCCTGAGTGGAATCACATTGTGGACAACCTGCTCCTCAGGTGCCTTGTCAGTCCACGTTGTCACGGAGACCGCCTCCAGGCCGGTCACTCTGCTGTCAGTAAGCTGTGTCATGGAAATCTGTGTGTGGATGTGTTTTAGTAATTTTTTTTTCTTTTTGCCGCCACTCATTCCCTGCAGACAGCACTTGGATCTGCGCCCGCGCCTCCTTCTTCGCATCTCATTGGAGCTAATTAACTCCTTAGGACTTTATGATTGGGGGGATCGCTTCGGAGCGCTGAACCCCATCCAATTAATTAGGAGTTAAACAGGCTACAGAGCTCACCCCAAAGACTATCCTGTCAACAAGTTGATTTTCAGCTTTTCTTTATTTTGCACAGGGGGCCCCTGATGTTGGTTTACAAGCAGGATCCTTGTAATCAGTAGTCAGCTGGGCGATAGGGCAGCAGTCGTTGCTTGTGAGGCTGGCAGCGATGGTGTCGCCATCGTGAGTTGAGCTCAGGGATGTCTCTGTTAGGCTGTGTCACCTGTCACGAACCGACCCTGTCAGCCTCGTCTGTCTTGATAAGGTTTGAGCGCATGTCCTCCTGCTGACCAGCTTTTGTTTTTTTTTGTTTTTCTGTTTATTCAGGTCATCAAAGACCCACCGCCGCCTCCTCCACCTTCTCGCCCCCCTCCACCTGTGAGTATGTCACTGCTGTGTTGTTGCAATCAGACAACAACACAATGTCAGCAATGCAGATTAGGTTCCTCTGAGCTGCATATATCAATTATTTTTTATTAGAAAACAGGCCACTTTGTTAAATTATCTTTATTATTTTGTGAGGATGAGCAGATTGAAAGGAATGGTAAAAAACAAATCTGTCATTTCATCTTGAGTGAGAATAAAATTTTATTTAGCAGGACTTAGAAAAGAAAACAAATTTTATTCATTTCTAATTTTTAAGATCATTTCTTTTGAGCAACAGCAGTGAAAATAAATGTATATATAAAATATATGTTTAATACATTGGAATAAACTGATAAAAATTAAAGATAACAAAAAATTTAATAAAAGGTTCACTAAATGCATTTGGTGGTTAATGTTCATTTTAATAGGGCATTTTTAAAATTCTAAATAAGGAAAAGGCATTGATAAACTGGCTACTTGCCTTTACTCTCCATTACTCACAATCAAAGCAATATTTACACCAATAAAAACAATGTGTGACCAGGAAGAGAAAATATGTTAAAAATATAATTTGATTGCCTTGTACAGTATGGTATGGTAGAGGATAGATAATGATATGGGACCGTCTTTTTCACAGACCCAAAGAATGTTGCTATTAAATTACATAATGACATTTTGAAACATCTGGTATTTTAAAATTCAAAAATCTGGTAGGTTCTGTCAAAAAAAAAAAAAAAAAAATGGGTCAACATTGGGTCTCTCTGCAGGTGATTTGTTGATCATCTTTTATCAACTCAAGAGATAAAAGGTAGAGGTTATTAAGTGGTAACAGCTAAAAACAAACATGAAAATAAAGTCCTAATATCTAATGGGGTTCCCATCTGTACACTAGTTTAAAGGTGGATTTTTCCAAACTCGGCAGTTTTACAATATATTACTGCGATAAAAGATTAATTTATTGTGATGCCTTTGCTAATTGTTAGCTGAAGTGCAAACATTTCAGAGGCAAAATTAGGAATATTTTTTAGACCAATTTTTAATATGAGGCTTTTGCAGTTACCTGAACCATGCTGACTGAATGCATGGTGGGAAAAAAACATCTTAAGTGTGTCTTCCTTCCTGGTGAACTGAAACAATAATGATGAATATCTTCTACTTCCTTCTTATTGTCATACAGCTGCAGCTGTTCTTATTAATAATGTCATTTAGAGAAACATGTTTCCCACATTCTTCTCCCAGGAACCTGAGCCCCTGCCAAAGAAGAAGTGGCCGACGGTGGACGCCTCGTACTATGGAGGAAGAGGAGCTGGAGGAATCAAACGCATGGAGGTCAGACCCGAAACGTCATCCTAAAACTGCTTTTTGTTCGTTTATTTTTTTCTGTTTTACAGCAGAGAGGCTTAAACATGTTTTATGAATAAGGAAATAAGATTGTTCAAAGATCATCCGGATGAGGTCATGGCTCTTATCTGACGGGTCTAGTCCTGATTCCCCCGGAAACCTGCTGACGTTGACTCTTTTCCGTGTTGTTGGAAGTTGGTTGAGTTAGAGGAAAGCAGCGGGCTGGCCTTCCCCGCTGCTGTCCTCGTCATTCTGCCGATGCTTCTGACATGACAGGCCCTGCTATCTCGTCCTGATTGGATCAAGTCGCTGCTCAGTTGGAAGATTGAGTGCTGCTGTCAACTTGACACGTCCACCTCGCTGACTCCATGCTTCCCCCTTCCTGAGCTGAAGGGTAGATGTGTTAATTTCTTAATCCTTCTGGTAAAATCCAGGTCTTCTGCCTTGAAAGTTCATCCTCTACTGTTTCTCAGCCCATTGGATCATTGTGGCATTCTCCAGGTTTGCCATAATCCTCTGGGATCAGTTATCTCCTGACTGTGGTTTTGTGAGTGTCACTGAGCTACAGGGTTGGGTATCATCCTCTGCTTTGCATGTTTAGCAGCCTAATTCACGCAGACAGCCTCCTATCCACAATCATGTCCTCTGGAGGCTGGAAAAACAAGATTCTGTTAATATTTGCATCCACATTAAAGACACCATGCTGAGAGAACCTCCACCTCCACTCTGCATCTGCCTATATTTTAAATGATCGCTGAGACCCGACATGTGAATGCATCTTTTATTCATGACAGGGCTCTTTGTTTTCTTGAAGATGCACCAGGGCTGGGATGCACCCTGCAGATGATTCGGAGAAGCTGTTCTATATTGTCATGGCTTAACCTACAGCTTAGAAAATGTGTCACTAATTAATCACCTCTCCCTGTTCATGTGGCTGTGTTTTGTTTTTTTTTGTCTTCCTTGGAGCAGATGTGATGATTTCAATTAAAAAGCAGGACAGCTTGACTAACAAACAGACTCCCATCCACAGACTCACACAGTATGCACACCCACACACACACCCACCCACACACACACACACACACACACACACACACACACACACACACACACACACACACACACACACACACACACACACACACACACACACACACGTCTGACAGCAAATCAGAGGAAGAAGTTTTTTGGACCAGAGTTCTTAATGGTCTTAATGCTTTCTTGGGACTAATGAGGGAAAGTTGCGACAAAGTAGAGCTCATAAAGTGCATTTATTAAGTTGTCATCTTTCGGTAAGTTTATTTTGTAAAAATTCTAGAAGTTGTGGGTATGAATTAGGACAATGATGAGTTGCAGGGATATCAGCAAGACCTTAGATAAGCTACAACCACTAAAACTGCATGCTTCCCATCTATATGGTAAGGGTTGTAGGCCATCTCATCATCAATTTAATCTATATAGTAAGAACATTCACAACTCCAAATTATTTCAACCCTACAATGCTTGAGGAATTTGTAAATGACTCTAGTCCATTGCAATCTTATATTTCTCAGTTTGCACAGCATGACTGAGCTTAATGATGTTGCATCTGAAATAACTAAAAGACTTCTGGAGCATCCCGGTTTGGATAGATGAGGCAAAGTTAAGACCATTGGTCAATGTGAGGCCATCTGCCTGCCTGAAGCCTTATCTGCACAGCTGTGGTTGGAGCCTAGGATGGTTGGGTTTAAACAAACACAGATATCAATAAACTGAAGAGTTTACTAAAGTTCCTCCAGAACAGTGAAATAGGCTGGTAGCCATGCAGAAAGTCATGAAAGAGCTTCTTTCAACGAACAGAGGTAGTGTACTAAACTTAAAGCTGACGGGAAGAGCCATTTTACACTCTGGAATCCTCATTCAGGTTAGACTTTCATTAATAATCAGGTGTTGGTTCTGCCCAAACTGACAACTCGCTGTGAAAACAAATAGGTAAACATCCTGAGCTGCAACAGATGAACAGAAAGTGACTGAGGAGCTTAACTCCAAAACAGCAAAATATAAAAGAGAACTTAATGAAATGAGAAAAGGAGAGAGGGGACAAACCCTCAAATCCTTAGAGGGTCAGAAAGGATTTAACTTTCCCAGACATTACCTGATCTGATATGTATCCGTTTTAGCTCTCCTTTATATTTTCATCATTCCTATTTAGGTACGGTGGGGAGAAAAGGGCTCGACTGAAGAGGGGGCCAGACTGGAGAAGGCGAAAAATGCAAAAGTGTCCATACCAGAAAATGTGGATGAGCCGATGATTAAACGGCCAACTCCTAAACCAACTTCCAGCAACCGACAGTCTGAGAACAAATGGTACACTCCTATCAAGGTATGTGTTTCCCTCTTATCACATTATGCTCATTCTTATGAAAAAGAACTTCAATAGGAAAAGCTAGATACATTAAAAAAACTGGAAAAATCAATAAATTCTTCTTTTAACTGTTGTTATCCTTTTATCGTTTTGTTTTGTATTGACTTCACAGAGCTAATAGCTGCATTACCATTTATCTAATACTTAAAACTCATTCGTGTTTGAATTTCCAGAGGGCTGTTAGAAGTGTTCACTCTTGTCCTTTTGCCTTAAATGTTTCCTAAAAGTAACAATTATTTGGCCAAAATTCAACTAGTTTTTTCTGAAATGGGCTCTGATCAGCAATCAGCAGGTCAAGGGAGAAAGGATTTTCTCTTCCTTAAATGCAACAGAGCTTAGAACTCCCGCCTGTTTTGGTCTGTAAATGCATCACAAACAAATTGAATTTGAAAAACAATTCCTTATATGCGCTTCATTCATTCAGCTATATGTTAGGGAAATTTGCTTTGATGCTTTAGTCGCGACAATCTTATGTCGCTTTAAAAACCTGGAGCTCATTTGTTTCCTGCCTTATGTGCTGTTGTTTTGCCTAGGGATGCTTATATGGAAATATGGGCAGATATGTTATATTAATATTACTGTTATTTTTTCCATACCCACTGTAAAAATGACTACCACACAGGTTAAGAGGCCTCTTGTCTCCAGATAACTAACAATTATGGATGGCATCACTGGTACTGGGAAGACTACCCTTCCCAAAACACAAAAACTGTTATAAGAAAGAAAAAAAATGTTGGTTGATATTATCGGCCCAGTTTCTCTAATAGAACTGTTACTGATATGTTCAAACAAGAAGGCTAACATTAGCCAACAAAGAGGATGCAGATTTAAGCCTAAAATTGACTTCAAACTGAGTTTACTTCCAACCTATAGTATTAAATGAAAGATTCCCGTATATATTTTCAGTTAAATTCCTGTTCTCATATTTTCTCCTAAACCTTCTGTTTGTGCACCATCAGGGTCGCCTCGATGCTTTGTGGGCTTTGTTGCGTCGGCAGTATGACCGAGTCTCCCTAATGCGCCCAACATCTTCAGACCAGGTAAGACTGTGGAGAGAAAAAAAAAAAAACGTCCTGATTAAAACCTGGAAATTTTTTGTAACAATAACTGATAGATTTGATCATACAGCAGATATTGTGGTGGCAAACAGCAAAGTAAATCTGTTCCTCCTGAATAAATTAACCGTTTTAGAGATTTTATAGAGTACGTGTGCCACGGCTTGGCCGTTTTATATATTTTTTGCAAAAATAATGTTTTAATTTTTTTTTTTTTTTTATTGAGAGGATATCTTAAAGATATTTGAAATATCACACGCCATACCTCTTGATGCTTAAAAAGCTGAAGGTTTTTCCAACACATCAGTGGGATTTCTTGCTAAGCAATGGCTCTACTCTGGTTCATATTTGGTCTCCATAGTAACCAGCTGATTAACTGGGTGATGGTACCAGTAACCTCTTTGTTGTCTGTACAGATACATGTTAGATTCAAGCACTGTTAGTAATTTCAGCTGGATCCAAAGATGTGGGGGATCTTGTCCACAGTGGACAGCAAACTATGCACACATTCATTATCAAGTTTGTTACACAGGTATCATATTAGAATATAGATGGGAGGCTAACGGTTTCAATACCCAGTCTCCGGTTCTGAGCAAACAGCTTCATCTGCTTAAAGGCTTGCTCAGTAGTTTTGTTTTGCTTTTTCTGTGAAAGGCCGGTGCAGATGTCAGGTATGCATTCTCAAATCACATGTAGGGTGGCTATAGGTTTTATACCCTTATGCATTAATTATCTGTTTCCTAATATTTCTAATCAGCCCTTAAATGGAGATGTCTTGCTGAAAAACCTAGAAAAACTGAACGTGCAGCTTGTATATTTTATAAAGTTGCAGCCAATGTTTTCTAACTGAAGTTTCTCTTACACTCAGCCTGCTCTGATTCAGCAGGTTCATTTCTGACAAAGTTTCATGGACATAATAACCTTTATACACGGAGACATACTGTAAAATTCTTTTGCTTTTTGTAAGAATCTCATTGTTGCCTTATAAAGAACAGCCTTATGTAGCAATTGATATATATATATTTTATTTGCTTTCCATTTAAGTATTTATTAAGGGTTTTATCTATTTAAAGGCAGAATATTCTGTTCTCTGTGTGGTTTGAACAGATATATCTGTCCCTCTATGTGAATTGGTTTACAGTTGCAGACATGAGGAGTCATTGCTTTATTGTATTGCTGTGAATGGATTCACACAGCTGCCTCCAAGCAGAGGAAGCTTCTGTGTCATCTTGTGCATTGTGTTGTTTATAGCTCAGTGTGATGAAGTGAGCGGCGGATACAGCTGCAAAGCCTAACAGAAGGAAGCAGGACAGGGATGGCCTAATATGGTCAAACTCTTGGCTTCACTCGAGCAACAGAGGAGGAAATAAACTGAAACACAGAAAGCCAACGCCCCTCAGGTGGTTACAAGAACTGCCATCAAGTTAGAGTTAACCGGATGTTTTAATATGTTTTAGAAACTCTAATATGGTACACACTCTAACAAGCTAAACAGTCTGCTGTGGATGTAAATTTGCTCACATAAAACCAGGAATAGATGCTATGGAAAGGGAAATCTGATGATTCAGAAATAAATACTGCCAGTTTAAAAACAAACCAAAGAAAATCGTAACCTTGCAGTTTTTCCAGCATTTCTCTCATTATCTAACTCAGACTCTTTCAGACACGCAAACTAGAAGATACAATCAGAACTGCCTCTCTGTGGTGGGTGGTTCTGTTTAGGTCAGGGATCTGAGAACTGGAACCATATGGGTTTTGTTCAGAGAATGATGTAAGACCATTCGTTTTTTCTGTGGGAAAAGGTTGAGCTCTGCAAAGACAGAGGAAACTTTGAGGGAATCTAGCAGCTGACAGCGTAGCAGGCGTTACTCAGCATGCCACCGTGCTTTTCCTAAATCGGATCATAAATGATCAAACCATAGGATTTTGTAAACTGTTAAATTGAAGGATGGAAATGTTTTATAATGGGAACATGTTTAAGTTTAGGATACAGCAGTTAGAAAACTATGGAGCATGGTTAAAAAAGCCTTTTTCCTCTCAGAAAAAACAGCTTAGGTTTGCAAAAGATGCATAGAGACAACGTCAAATGATTGCATTTCATTCTGTCATTCTTTTATCACCTATACCAAAAACAGACAATTTAAGCACCTTTCTGCATAAAACAGCAAGAATTTAAATCAGATGGTGAGGCTTTTCTGCTTTTCACGTCTCTAGAGCTGCTTTTATATAATAATATAGAGTGCTTCCTGTTTCTATTTTTTTCTTTTGTTGTTATTTAAAGAAAAGTTTTGCTTAAGGAGACATTCCTTTGCTTTAGGTGTGATGGATATATATGATCATCCCACATGTAGATTTTCCTCCAGTTCAGGAAAACCAGTGATCTGATCACTCAGCTAACAGAGGCAAAGCTAGCAGCTAACTCCCATTTTTATTCTGATCTCTGAGACAATTTCAACTTTTACTTTAGTCATCAAGACAGTAGACAAGAGACTCTGGAGGCCACATTCTGCTGGCTTTTTAAAAAGCAGGACTGCAATTATTCATTCATCCAGTTTTATTTATTTTAGTTTATTCACAGATTCTCCTTTAAGATAATGGCATTATGGCAACCCGAAACCAGTGATAGAACCAAACAGACAAAATTAGGAGTTCACTTTAGAAAACAGGGGAAAATCATTTAAATAAATCAGTTTTCACACAAAATATAAATATATATGAAAAAGTAAAAATATGATCAATAGTGCAAAGAATATATAAATCAGTTTACTTTGACTTTATTTATTTTCATGTTTTCAGATCTAAAATATCAGATGAATGAAAAAAGTTATTTTAAAATCCCCAATGTTACGAGTCTGAACAGGCAGGAAGACTACTGACTTTTTAATGTCAGTAGGCTTCCCCTGCCAGTTGGACACTGAGGTCAGGCAAACCTGGATTCATCAGTTCATCTGTTACAAAGAGAAAGGGGGGGGGAAAAAGAGCTGCTTTAAGTTCAGGAAGTAGTTGAGTTGTCCATAGAGCCTATTGACTGAACATGGAGAAGGACTGCATGCTTAACCCTTAAGTTTGAATGGTAGTGGTGCTGTTGGTGGTCTCCTCTCCTCTGGGCCTCTCATTGCCCCTTTGGTTGTGGTCTGAGCAGAGAGAGGCAGAACAAAGCTGAAGAAGGCGGCGCTGTCCTGTTGCAGGTTTGGTGTCGATGGCAGAGAGCACAGCAATGCCAGAGAGAGTGAGGGATGGAGGGAGGAAGGGAGCCTTTGATGGTGGACAGGAAACCTCCAGGGTCATGAATTTTTCAGCAGCTTCCATCCGCTGGGTTACAAGGACTCATACAGGTGTAAGGAAGCAGGTTGTCACAGACATCTGTTCAGCACGGGGACCCGGGTGTGCCCCCCCCTCCTCACCCATCGCTCAGTATCTATCACCCTCCCTCCTATCCTAGCCTTGTATCCTATCCCCCCTCTCCTCACACCGCGGTCCAGAGTCAGACTACTGGATTGTCAACAGATGCAGAGGAGAGACAGAAGAAAAGAGAGTGAAACCCTTTTTTCATTTATATATATTTTTTTTCTCCATGGTCTCACATTTAGAGCCCGAGGGCCTCCGACACCAAAGGTAGAGCGGGGGTGGACACAGCTGCAGTGTCGAACTTGCCCCAGGCACAAATAAAGAGATCTAATGTGGTTTGACTGTGTTGTGGGTGAGAGCAGGGAGCCGGGGAGGCACTTCAGAGCCAGCTTAGCGCAGCAACATCTGCCGCCAAGTTTTCCCGGGGATCGGCTGGGGACAGCAGGTAGAGGAAGGTGGCAGGGAGCAGGAAGGAGTCCGGCCTTTTTTCTGATGCTCTGTTTGAAGAGGCGTCGGTTTGAATGCGTGCAGCATTTTTTTCCCATTCTCTTTCTCATCTGCCACCTCCCACCTTCACATGCTAGGTTTTGTTTTCCGAAAGCAGCTGTCCGTAAAATGTCAAAACAAGGTGTGTGAGGAATGAAACCACAACATGCATTAAATCCTCCTCTTCCTCCTACGGACGAGCAGCAGAGCCAGGAGCAGAGAACAGGCGCTAAGAGTTGTTCCTGCGTATTTCCACTTGGATTTGTTCCTTTCGCTCTCATCTGTTTCTCACCAGGGGGACGTGTGGGCTGAGTGTGCTGTGTGTGTGTGTGGAGGTTAATAGTATTACATGATGGTCTACTAAGCTATTGCTGAAAAGCAGTCAGCCTTTTAGTGACAGAAATATGTTTTTGGAATGTAATAATTTACTAAATTTCTTTAACAAACTGACCGGAGGAGGAAAGAAAGGTCTGCAGAAAGAAGCTGCTTGTGTTTCTTCTTGCTCATGATGTAAATTCAACACAGTCTCTGCACACATCAGGCTTCAACATCAGGTTTTGTAGATCTTCCATAAAAACGAAGTAGTGGTTCTATCTGCAAATAGAAGTGATTCGACCCTGTTTATAGATATGGGATGAAACAAGTGTCTGGAAAAAATATTTGGGTTCCTAATTTCCTATATGGCTGGTTAAAAGTTGCATTTATTGATTGATTGACTTGATTAAATGACTTTACTGATCTCACAGTGGAGAAATGTCCATCCATCCATCCATCCATCCATCCATCCATCCATCCATCCATCCATCCATCCATCCATCCATCCATCCATCCATCCATCCATCCATCCATCCATCCATCCATCCATAAAGGGAATTTTCTTGTTATTTTTCACATATCCTTGAATCTCTAAGAATATATGATTGTATAATGTGAGAAACTGTTGCTTCTAAGATTTGATTGAAGTGGAAAAGCACAAATCTGGCACAAAAAAAATCTGTTGTTTCTTCATAGTTTACAATCTTCCAAAGTAGTCTTTATGAAAATCTGCTAAAAAAATAGGTCTTGAAAAGTTTTTTTTCTTTTTGTTTAACTATATGGTGTGAATTCCCTCATATCAATTTTCTACTATATTTAGACGCCAGTAGATTTCTTCATGTGAACAAGTTTCCAACTTTGATACACCTTTGCAGGCTGTTCAGGCTGAAAAGAATTTTCCTTTCTAAAGATAGATTATTCAAGTATTAAAAGGCTGCTTTATTTAAGGCTAGTGTAGACACAGGAAATCTCATATGAGAACTGTAGATTAAGTACACTGTAAAATAATGTAAAAATATCTGACTCCTTGGATGGAAGACAAAAAGAAATTCAGGACGGTTTAATACTTTTCCACAGAACTGTATCTTTCTGACACCATTAAGTTATCAGTAATTACCACTCTCCTTCTGAGGCATGAGTGTAATTACTGTAAACAAACAGAGCTGTGGCTGAGAGGATTGGCAGCCTCTTTCTGGCCTTTTCGCTGCATTTTTACATTGTGGAGCAACCGGGTCAGATTTTGTGGGAAATGTTCTGATGGTGCAAACGGAGCTCAAGTTTCTCTCAGAGTTTCTCTCAATAGCAGATGGTGGACAGAGTGATAGTGGGAAAGGAAAAAAATATTTCCAATATGTTTATCATCTACAGATATCAGCCTCAGAGGAAAGCGTTGAGCATCATTTTCAACAAGATGGTGGAAAATGGTCCTTTAAGAAACTCTGGTTTCTTATCACCAGTTTTATTTATGCACGTTTCACAGATTTTATCATATGATTTTTCTGACATTTAGATGCCATCTCAACTCATCAAACTAACAGTTTGTCTGTTTTTATAAATAAAGCAGTTTGGTTCAAAGAGTATTATACCCGGATAGTAAAAGACGGGTTACCATGAGGCTTGAACAATGTTTGTTTAGAAGAGCTCAGTTGTATGATGTGATAGGACCGCAGTCTTTAGTTTAACTATAATACAACTAATCAAATTAGCTAAAACTAATAAAAAATTTTAAACGGTTCTAAATGTATTCTGAACACCTGAATTTTTTTTTTCCATTTTGAAATTAATTTTTCATAGCATGTTTTTGTGTTTTAGTATATGATGTTTGAGCATTGCATTATGAAAGATCAACATTTCATTCCAAACGCAACACTGTGCCTTATTTGATTTGTTATTAGTTATAAAGTTTGAATAATTTACCAATAAATTCGTAAACTGCGGGATCATGCTAATTAGGAGGCTGGTTGAAGTTTACCAGGAGCTTGAAGTGGACCTGCTTCCTGCGGGAACCTGAAAAAATCACTGGAGGGACTACTTACCCATTTATTCATCCCTCATTTTACCCAAATGATACAAACGTAAAGCTTTGGTGTCCAAATACATTATTTTTCTGCTAATATGGAAACTTAATTTAGAAGAAAAAAAAATCAACTGACTTTGTTCTAAACTCTAATTCATGTTTAAAATCAATAGAGATATTATATATTTTTTCTTCGTGCATCTTTGGTTTTGGATCAGATTTGACCAAGTTAGTGAGGATTTTTGGCTGAAACTTGACTGATTTAAAGGCAAACTGAACGGATCTGAAACAAACTACATGAGAAACAACAGTTACAGCAGCAGCAGATAAATCTAATACACTACACCACTGAATCAGATTTAAATGTTGGACTCCACACTGAGGGATCAGCAGTAAACTGGCGGAAACACTGACTGCACTGGTGGATCAGTGTGTACTGGGCAAGCTGGTCACATGGAGGGATTCCAAGCGACGAAACTGAGCAGATTTGTTCAAGTTTGAGAAATCCTCAGCAACTCACTCAGATAACATAAGCGTAAAAAAAAAAAAGAAGAAAAAAAATCGGCAGCAGCTGAAAAGATGGTGCAAGGCGGTGATGATCTCGCACATGTTGCAGAAAAGTTCACTCGACAGACTGTTGGTTTAATCTCCTAGGTAAAGGATGTTTTTTAGCAGCTTCTTTCTTTGCATATTTTGTCGCTTGATCTCAGTACGTAAAGCACAGCAAACATTTGCAGTAACAAACAAACAGATGCACACATACTCATCTTTTCACACGTTTGTTTGCTTTTGTCTCGTTGCATTACAATGCTGCACCGAATATGGTGAGAACATCTTTTTTGAAACTAATAAAAGCCGTCAAACTGTATTGTTTTGTGCCTCTTTGGAGCCAAGACGTGATGCATCCTCGCAGGTTTTTCAGCTGCTTTGCTCTTTCCACAGCTGTTGGAGGGAATATTTTGGTACCTACATGTCTGAGGAGACTAAATGTTAATGTGCTACTAATATATGCTAAATAAAGGGTTGACAGTAACATTAACGTAGAACAAAAGCGTGTCCACATCAGTTAGGGTATTTACTAGACAAACACCTCCGTGAAGCCAATGTAAATTTCACAAATGCAAAATAAAGCTTCAATTAAAAGTAAGCAGCCTGACAAATGATGTTAAGTTAAAACAAAGCTCCAGATCAGAGAGCATGAGATTCTCTAATTAACAAGAGTAATTGGAATTAAACCAGAACATTGCATATAATGAAGTGCTGCAAGAAGAAAAGGACGAATGATTCTGCAAACATGAGTTGTTACTAATGCTCCACATTTAACCCCTACCAGCCTTTCATTTTACTGCATTTTCTAAAATATGTATTGTAATTGTTAAAAGGTTTTTCTTTAGCTGTAAAATTTTTAATATTTGGCTTAAACATGTAAACATTTGTCTTAGATAAACATTTAAAACTTATTTATACCAGTAAATTCTGAGAAGTAAAATGTTAATCTCACCCTTTACAGCAAATCAGCAACTATGATAAACCTTTTAAAATTTTATTGCATATGATTGTTAATTTTTTGCACTAAACTTTTACAACCTCCATGAGATATAATTAGTTTATCCTGATGATTAAAGGATCATCTTTTTTATTATTATTATTATTATTATTATTATTATTATTATTATTATTATTATTATTATTATTATTATTATTTACCAATTTGATCCAAGTATGAGAAGAAATAAATAATTATTATTTTTATCAATTACTGGAAATACCAACATGGCTTTCTTTCTTTCTTGAGAAAGATATGATAAAAAAAAAAAAAAAACAATATATTTTTTTCTACAATTACACCACTTCCGGAATGTAATACGTAGTGAGTTAAAATTATGCATATAGACATGTTAGAGGATGTAAACTAAAATTGTGCGTGTAACATCCTCAAAGTATGATTATTGCACATTTGCTGTACTTAAAGGGCTCATTTTCCTGACTTTACCCTTTTAAGGACAGAAAGGCCTCTGAGTCATTTGAACTAATATCCTAGGGAGACAGAATGTCAAAAAATAACTAACTTTTTGAATTTTGAAATCAATATTTAAAGTATATATAGTCTTTAGTTATAGAAATTTAAAATCATGGTTCAGATATGTGTTCTTTTTGTGTTTTTGTTTTGTAGAGTAAATGTTCCAGTAGTTATTTCTCAAGGTTAAATTTTAATCCAACCAAAAATTAATTTAATTTCTTTGATTTCTAAACATTTTTGCCAAAATTTCAATAAGTACACCTAATTTGTTTCAATTAACTTAATGCATTTATATAATTGCAGCCCAGTTTTGTTTTATAGTCTTTAATGCGTCATAATAGTAGTTAGTTGAGGCTCTTTGCAGGCTGCAGAGCAAATCGTTTGTTAGCAGCTGTTGTGGTGGCGGCATCAGCATCGGGCTGTGCAAAGGGGAAGCAGCGGCCCTGGGCCTCATTAGTCCTATCAGTGGACGGCCTTGTTAGCCCTAACAAGTAGCCAGCTGACAGCTCCATTCAGACGGCGCTCAGACCCTTCCACCCCCCACAGGAGGAGTGACAGCTTTAACTGCACCAGAGAGAGCCGACGATTTTATGAGCCGCGCCCGTGCCCTCTTAACCAGATTAGTTCTTTTTACATTAACCAAGGAAAAGTAGGGCAGATGTCCGTGAGACTGGTTGTAAATCTGATAATGACGAGACGTACGCTACCCCCCGCCCCCGGTAGTATTCTCAGCCTGTCCATGTTTAAGACCTTGCTGGTAAAAAAGGGACGCTTTGACCCTCCCTGTGCTCATCTCTGAGCTGCTTAGACCAATAAAATGGAAGCTAATTGTTGTTGGTGGCGGCTGGTTTGAGGAGTAAAGTGAAAACTGGCCTAATGTGGGAAAAAAAGGAGGAAATGGCCAGTAAGCAAACAACTCTGCTTTTTATATGTCAGATATTTAGTTTTCTAGGTCTTTCAGGTTGTTTAAAACCTTCTTTTGTCTTAGTAGAAACACAAACAAATCTCTGATTTATGTCATTTATGCTGAAATAAAAAATATTTTTTATGCTTAAGGCTAAAGTTGAAATAAAAATATGAACAGACTGTTGTTATTTACCCCATTGTGTATTTCCGTTTCTTAACAAAACCGTTGTTTTCATTCAAACTTAACCAATCTGTTTGTTAGGAATTTTAATATCTGTGCAGATTTAATGTCATTTTCCATCAGGTTAAGACGCTGCCTCTGATCTCCCGGATTAGCTCCTGATTTTCCCCTCTTTGAAAATCTCATTTTGCAAAGAAATCCATTTTGAACGCGTCTTCATAAGCTCAGCTCTTAAAGTATTTTCCAAAACAATTCATCCCCCCCAACCCATGGTTTGCGACTGGTCACTGGTCAGCAGCCCTGCAGTCCAGGGGTGGGTGTTCCCTTTTCCTCTCCATTAGCTGATCGTTGTTGTTGTATTTGGGTGGCCCGGGCTGGTACCTGCACCCTCCCTCCTTCCTTTTCCCCACCCTCGCCCCACGCATGATAGGATCAGAACTGATGTCCTGCCGGTGCCTTTTTTCCCAGTACCCCTCAGACTGGTCGGAGCGGTTGACGGTGTCGCCGCGTGCCGGCCCTTTTCTTCATCACCTATTAAAATCAAAGCCCCCCGTGGCTGGGCGAGGACCGCTGGGATCTTGGCTTTAATTAAATTACATTATTGTTAACGTCAGCTTTGCCGAGGCCAACTCTGCTGTGCGCACTTTGCCCTCCTCATCCCCCTCCTCTTCAGCTTACCTCCTGACAGACATATAGAGGCAGGGGAAGAGGAAGGGGGTTATGTGGTTTGGGGGGATGGAGTAATGTATTCTAATCCTCCCCTCCTCTCCTCTCATCCATTTGAATTTTTAAAAGATGCAAGCAGGGAGTCATGTTATGCAGGGAATATGTTCACAGTGAATATTCAATTAGCCCGATCGTACTTTGTATACATAAATGTAACGTTGTCACAGCGTCTGCTAATACACGCTGAAAGGCCCTCTCATGAAGCTGATCCTCTCTAAAATGTTTGCCTCTGATAACAGGCACGCATGATAAATAAACATGTAAACATTCTGATGTTCAGCGCAGAGGTTTTAATTTCCATACATGTTAAGGTTTTTCCTCATCCTCTGCCAATTACAGGCCAAACACTGCTGTGGTTATAGGTTTAGGGTTGGATTACGGTCTAAAACAATCTAAAGGGCTTGTGGAAGATCTCACCCTATTGGCCTGTCTTCTCTGTTGTGAATAGAGCAGTGAAGCGTCACTAATGTGGCTCTTTTCACTGGATCAGGAGCTGGATTGTTTTGTCCTTAAAAAACCCTCCTCCTCTTTTGGCTGTTTGCGCCCTGTTGCTCCAACAAACAATTTACCACTTTCTCACATGATATGATTATAGAGCAATCTCCAGATTTTTTTCATTTAGCACCAGTTAAAAAAATATCACCAACAGTCCTGAGTTTTGACCAAATATAATACAGGTGCTGGTCATAAAATTAGAATATCATGAAAAAGTAGATTGATTTCAGTAATTCCATTTAAAAAGTGAAACTTGTATATTATATTCATACATTACATACAAACTCATATATTTCAGATGTTTATTTTGTTTAATTTTGATGATTACAAATGACAACAAATGAAAATCTCAAATTCATCATATCAGAAAATTAGAATATTACTGAAGACCAATAAAAACAAAGGATTTATAGAAATGTTGGCCAACTGAAAAGTATGAACATGAAAAGTATGAGCATGTACAGCACTCAGTATTTAGTTGGGCCTCCTTTGGCCTGTATTACTGCAGCAATGCGGCGTGGCATGGAGTCGATCAGTCTGTGGCACTGCTCAGGTGTTATGATAGCCAAGTTGCTCTAATAGTGGCTTTTAGCTCTTCTGAATTGTTGGGTCTGGTGTATTGCATCTTCTTCTTCACAATACCCCATAGATTTTCTATGGGGTTAAGGTCAGGAGAGTTTGCTGGCCAATTAAGAACAGGGATACCATGGTCCTTCAACCAGGTACTGGTAGCTTTGGCACTGTGTGCAGGTGCCAAGTCCTGTTGGAAAATGAAATCTGCATCTCCAAAAAGTTGGTCAGCTGCAGGAAGCATGAAGTGCTCTAAAACTTCCTGGTATGTGGCTGCGTTGACCCTGGACCTCAGAAAACACAATGGACCAACACCAGCAGATGACATGGCACCCCAAACCATCACTGACTGTGGAAACTTTACACTGGACTTCAAGCAACGTGGATGAAGTGCCTCTCTTCTTTTCCTCCAGACTCTGGGACCTTGATTACCAAAGGAAATGCAAAATTTACTTTCATCAGAGAACATGACTTTGGACCACTCACCAGCAGTCCAGTCCTGTTTCTCTTTAGCCCAGGCAAGACGCTTCTGACGCTGTCTGTGGTTCAAGAGTGGCTTGACACAAGGAATGCGACAGCAGAAACCCATGTCTTTCATACGTCTGTGTGTGGTGGTTCTTGAAGCACTCACTCCAGCTGCAGTCCACTCTTTGTGAATCTCCCCCACATTTTTGAATGGGTTTTGTTTCACAATCCTCTCCAGGGTGCGGTTATCTCTCTTGCTTGTACACTTTTTTCGACCACATCTTTTCCTTCCCTTCGCCTCTCTATTAATGTGCTTGGACACTGAGCTCTGTGAACAGCCAGCCTCTTTAGCGATGACCTTTTGTGTCTTGCCCTCCTTGTGCAAGGTGTCGATGGTCGTCTTTTGGACAACTGTCAAGTCAGCAGTCTTCCCCATGATTGTGTAGCCTATAGAACTAGACTGAAAGACCATTTAAAGGCTTTTGCAGGTGGTTTGAGTTAATTAGCTGATGAGAGTGTGGCACCAGGGGCCATCAATTTTGAACCTTTTCACAATATTCTAATTTTCTGATATGATGAATTTGAGATTTTCATTTGTTGTCATTTGTAATCATCAAAATTAAACAAAATAAACATCTGAAATATATGAGTTTGTATGTAATGTATGAATATAATATACAAGTTTCACTTTTTAAATGGAATTACTGAAATCAATCTACTTTTTCATGAT
Organism: Cyprinodon tularosa; assembly: GCF_016077235.1. Classification (NCBI taxonomy): domain Eukaryota; kingdom Metazoa; phylum Chordata; class Actinopteri; order Cyprinodontiformes; family Cyprinodontidae; genus Cyprinodon; species Cyprinodon tularosa. The sequence goes on along the minus strand of NW_024038924.1, from coordinate 450,063 downwards.
ATTCTAATTTTATGACCAGCACCTGTATATTAGGATGTGAATCAGCTCAAATATTTAGATACTTAAATTCCAGTTGGTAAAAATGTTTCCATCTATGAAAGCTGATTGGTATTTCGCAAAGTCTCATTCGGACAAAGCATGTGGTGACAGTGGAGAGGAATCACTCCTTTTTAACAGGAGGAAACCTCAGTCTGTGTCAGATTAATTAGGTGAGAGAAATAAGACAGAAAACATATTCAAGAAGTCAGAATAACAATTGAACACAAATAAAATTGCAGTAGATTCGCCTACTGTGTTTCTTGTAAGACCAAATTTACAAGAAACACAAGAAAAACCCGCTTGCGACAACTTAACCCAAAGATTTTAACATAAACCACTACACTAATGTTTTAAATTTTGCAGACACAATCACGACCCTTTATATCTGTTGTATCTTATTCGCTCCATTTACGCTGTGGCTCTGTTGTTTAAATGAACGCCAAATCCAGATACGATAAGTTTTTCTGAGCTTTAAAAATGGTTTAATGTTGGCTAATAAGCCTACTGTATATCATTGCAGAATTTGGTGAGCGTGTCCAAGTTTCTGAAAAAAATAAGAAACTAGAATAGGTAAAGAGTTTCCTCATGGGTTCAAAAATACAGTACTCATCCTTTGCACTATAATAAACTGGTGTTCTGCTCTGTGTTTGACTCAGACTCTCAATAAACGAGAATAAAATTTGATTTTCTATTCTATCATCTCTGTAAATATAAGTAGTTGTCATGTTAGTCACAAGACCATAGGTTAAATTTCGACACAAAGTTCCTTTTCCTTGCGTAGCAATCGACCCCTCAGTATTAGGCTTGTTGTCCAGTGACCATTCAAGGTAATTAGCAGCATCTCTGTCACCGGCTGTGAAAGGGTCGTTCTACATCCAATTACTGGCTCCACCTCGTTAACTCCTTCAATGCCAAGCTTTAGCCTTTTTTTTTTTAACCCTGTGTGATTTTAATTATGCTAATTAGTTTAAGCATTAGCTCTTTAATGGTAAAATGTGGGTTCAAGCTCTATTTAAAACCATTTTAATTTGTATTTGACCTCCTAATTAATTTTGCTGTCTGCGTTAAATGACCTCAAACCTTAAACCTGCCATGATTAGCAGCGACTGCATTTCTGTTAGCCATGGATGTTAAATGTTTGACTATAAGTGGAACATTTAAGATGTTCCTGTCTTAGTTAGGCTGTGAGAAAGGTTTTAATTAATTCTGTGAGACTCTTTACTATATGTCTTCTGGATCTGACTTCCTCATTCATTCTCACAAGTGCAGCCAAATTTCAACAAAGAAATGAAAACACAAACAAACCCCGACACAGTTGCTAATTGAGAGTTTACTTTAAAGGCTTCCAGCAGGTTGTCTTGTCTTTGCTTGGCACGGACACTTATAGTGTTGCGAGTCAGAAGACTTTGATGCATCTGTCCCATTCGTCCCACCTGGTCAGCTTTACTTTTCACCATCTTGGGGAAAGAACCTCAACTTTTACCACATATTCTGTCAATATGTCGTTCATCACTATTATAGATCTATCCAATGGTAATGACTGCAGTTTATAAAGCTGCTTATTAACCTTAACGACAGTGTGATCTTTTACAATTGATAGGTTGTCTCCCCTTCAATTATACTGAGTGATGATGATACAGATTTAATTAATGCCTAAGTGCTCTAATGGCCTCTTTTAATGACTCTTCCTGCAGTTACCAGCTCTTCTGTTTGTTGCTGATATTCTCAAAGGAGTTGAAAACTCAGTACAATGAATTTATTTAGGGCCTGATGATTCATGTGATGCTAAACATGGAATGATGTGGAAATCACCATCTGATTGCAAAAAATGAGTCTTGGTATTTGACCATCTAAAGGTTTTTCTCAAAGGCAGTGAAAGACAGTTTTTATTGGTTGCTGTAGTCCTGTGTCTGTTAATGTGAGTAATGATCTAAAAAGTGTATGAATTTGGAAAACTTTCCTGTTATTGGAATTTTAAATACAACTAGTTGTTCAATTACAGAATATAAGGTGTTTGTCATCAATATTGAATAAATACTTTTAAGGTCTACACATCTGAAAACATTAAAGCTAACCTGCATTTTTCTGGTGTGTTTGGTGACAGGTTAGTTAGAACATGATTATAGATGTTATCATGTTTATTGTTTATAATAAAAGAAAAATAAAATGTTTTAGATTTTTTTTTTCCACATTGGCAGATTTCAACAGGGTATAAAAGTGGTATGAAGCAAACAAAAAAAAAAAACTTGTGGTGCAATTTAACAAAAACAAAATATCTACTTAGAATAGAATTAATAGAATTAAACAGAGGTTACATTATTTCAGAAAACATGAGCAGGACTATGAACCCAGGATTTTTGCGTGAGGGAAGGAAAAATATTCAAGTAAAATAATTAGAGCCCTGAGAAAGTAACGAACATATGTTTATTTTAGGCAGCAGGTGTTAGTGTTATGATGATTTTAGGAGGTTCTTTAAATTCTAGCTTCTAACCAACATTTATAAAGTTTTTAGCCACTTTTCAATTCACAGGAATGCGAGTACGGATTTGTGTCCTCACTAAGTATGTTCTTGAGAAGAACACAGAAAAATCTGGACTTGGGGAGAACAGGAGCATGCAGTACTTGTGACGTCACCACATGCCCGGCTAGTCTGGAGCGGCATTTCACCTCCTGTTGTTAATAGTCTCTAGATAATAATAAATTATTACTTTTTTCATTTAGTGGGGGAATAATAATGAACACAGATAAACACATATCAAATGAACAATTTGCCAAATAAAACAAAAGAAATCGCCATCAGAGCAACAGTCCTTCACACATGGCTATGCCGAGAGAGGGCTGCCGCAGACAGGTTGCAGTTAGCCCTGGCTGCCATTAGCCTCGGAGGTCCGTTGGTTGCCACGGCCCTCTCAACTTCGGATTTTATTAATTTTTTTAATTACGCATTAAATCAGTAAATAGACCATATAGTGACGCTTTAAAGTATTATGTTCTCGCCTAAAATGGTCTTATATATTATTGAACAACAGCAACAGAAAAGAGAACTTTTAACTTTCAATGGAGCACTCCATTGAAAGCTGCTGCTGCAGCAGTGCATGCTGGGACAGCTGTCAGTCTCAAGAACGGACAAGTCTGCTCCCAGGCATACTCGGTAAAGACGGACGGGCGAGAACAACATCCAGGGACTTTGTCCGTTCTTTGTCTGCTGTTCTTGTGAATTGGAACAGTACCAGGGCTGAGGTTGATGATGTTTCACGAGCAGACGAGCACATGAGAACGCACAAGTACACATATTGAGAAATGGCCTATGTTTATGTACATAAACCACAGAAATATTAAGCCTCCATTGAGCGTGTTACCATTGGAACGCAGTCATTGAATCAGTAGCTGTGGGCCATCGTCTCTCCGCTGTGTTAAATGCTGAAGATGCGCATCGCTTTTACGTGCGCTCACATGTTTACCTTAGAGACACATGCACTTAGTAGCACTGAGCAGTAACAGTGCTAATTACTGGAAAAGTCATGTAGTTACTGTAAAACATGACTTAATAACGCTTTAGTATCAAAACTGTTGGCTTGTGTCATTTCAGTTTAACTTCAGATTTTTTTGTGTGTCAGTCTCAATTACATAAATTACTTAAAAATTAAATTTAATCAGAATCTATAGGCCAGAAGTCAAAGAAAAGTAAAAATATGGATCAAGCTGAAAAATCTTGATTGACACATTCGTGATATTTACTGTACCTTTGTAAAATTTTTTCATCCACTCAATGTCTATACCTGGTCCTTACAGGTTAATGGAGGTTGGTGTATCTATCACCAGTAGCCATTAGGCAATAGGTGGGGTCCACTGTGGATATATGTGCACCACAGATGAGAAAACCCCAAAGGTACACTTATATCAAAGGGAAGTTCAGAAAGAACAATTAACATACTTTAAAAGTCATGATTTTGGACTGTGTGAGTATCCAGAGAACGAAGAGAGGAGAGGAGAGGCAACACAGATGAATGATGCTTGACCAATTGGAGCTACAGCCTGCAGGAAAAGAACTACAAAAAACAAATGGTTGGAAAATGTTCGACTGAAGCTCTCCATTATAATGCCAAAAACATAGCAAGGTGCCTTTATTTGCATTTGTCACACAGAGTACACCTGAAGACATACTGTAATGTGTTCTTTAACTCTTGCCTGCTCCTATGCACCAGTTAGGACTGTTGGAAGATCACTATGCTAAATGAAGAATCGATGTGAAGCATCATGCCTCCTTTTCCCACCTCCTTCCTTTCTGCCGGGTCTAATCAGACAGAACTTATCTCTGAAATAACCACTGATGCACTTTGGCTGAGGTGTCCTCAGTGTTGCTGTGCTACCAATTGTGTCTTTGCAGTCTTCATAAATTTTTGGTTGGATTATTGTTTAAGTTTTTTTTTTAAACCAAATTATATATATATTTTTTTTATGTTTGCAAAATAACGTTACATGGAGGAGCAAGTAAAAAAAATACAAATTTTTTTGAAAAGTCCAGATTTTTGAGGGATTTTGCGTGGGCCTTGATGGTATTGTATTAGGCAAACGAACATGCTGAACCTTCTGTGATTATAAACATTCATGAGATCTTCATGTTAAAGCCGTGTTTGTTGATGGGCTCCCCAAAAGATAGAGCCTCCATGGAAGTGGAGACAGAAAAGAAAACAAGAAGAATCTGTGTTCGTCAGCCGACTCCTCTGCGTCTCTGCGCTCCGTCTGTTTATGTATCTGTGTCTCAGAGCGGGCTCCTCCAATGCTGTCTTCTATCCCGCTGTTGTGGAGCACAGATGCACGTTCAGTCCCTCGTTCTCTGCAGTCTTAATAGTGTTAACCCGTCAGCTGTCCCCAAACTGAGGACACAAGCGTCTCCAGTGTTTTCGCCACTAAGCCGGATTTTCACTCTTTCTCACCAAGCGAGTCGCCAAGACACTTTTTCAACACTAAGTCTTCCTCCTCCCCCTCCTTCTTTTCTTCGAGTGAATTCTGTTTACAAGCTCTAGTGGAAAAAATATTTTTCCTGTTATTGAAAAATTAGGTGTTATTTGCAGAAAAGAAACATCATTGAACACTAAACAATTAATGGGAACAGCAGCGAAGACGGGAAGTGGTTTTAAGGTCCTTCATCACACTTTGTGGATTTAAACGCCTGTCCCCGCCTCTTTATTCACACTTTATTCCATTTTAATGTCAGCTTCCTGATAGAGAAATTAGAGAAATTTAGAGGAGTTCAACGGTGATCTTCAACATTCATCCCACCCATCACCTCCAACACAACCACAGAAACAATACATCTTTAATGGGAAAAGATCTGAGCTTAAAACATACCTAAATATATTTAAAAAGAACAAACCGATTGTTTTTAAGATAGTCCTAAAGTAACAGAGACATCTTCAAAATAGAAAATCTGAAATACAGGCATCCTTAGGTAAATTAAAAGTAATACATGTATTTTCCTACATTTTCCAGGCTTACCTAACTTTCTTTTCATCAAGAAGGTCTGAATTTTGAAATTGTAAAATAGATTTTTTTTCATTCTTTAAATATACTCCATGTCGGCCTCATTTAAAATCCACCTGTTGTTGATTGGTAAAAAAGGATGATCAAAATTGTTGTTTAAAGCAGCAGTAAAATCTTTGTATCAGAAAAAAAAAAAAAAGAAATCAAAGCTTGTAATTTTTCTACCGTACATATAATTTGTGGTAGGACATTCAAAAATGAACAAAAGATTATAGAGAAAATCTCACGATTATTGGTATTCCTACTTATTTCTTAATTTTAACTAAAGCATTTTCCATTTTCTATTTTAGGTGATTAAAGTGTTTTAAATAGTAATCAATAGATTTCTTTTCTCTGGGGTGTAGCAGATAATATCAGGCAGAGACCTATTTCTTTTAGCTACTCCTTAAAATGCAAAACAGAACACTGTATTTAAATAACACCCCTGTTTTAATGTTTGTGCTTTAAGAAAGTGTGACAATAGAATTGAGGGGATTTAAAGCTAAATCTGTAAAAAAAAGAAAAAAGACAAATAATAAAAAAAAAAAGCTAACCAAAGAACTGCATCTCTTTTGAAACAGTGTTCAGAGTGGTAAAGGAACCTGGGATGTCCACCAGGAAAGAGTTATGTAATTTCCTACCATAACAAATGTAAAAATGTACAGAATCACTCTACTGAGACCTGGGACTGAACTTAGATGCAACAGACAGTCAAAGTGAGAAAGGAAAGATTAATATATGGGGGAAAAAAAGAAACTTATAGACGTACTGGGTGGCTGTTGGGCTTGCTTCTCTTCCAAAGAACTTCCAGACTCCTCTGTCTTTCAGACAAATAATAAACCACAACAAATTACCAGATCATTGCAGTAGAGGCTCAAAAAACATCAAAGTAATCTTGTAGAAAAACCTTGATTGCAGAAGAGAAGAGGGCATAAGAGGGAAACCATGACTTTAAAGGCACACAGCAAAAATGTACATCTAATTATTCATTTTTTCCTAAAATAAGTGCATTTTTTCTTGAATTGAGGGGGTAAGTGAGACATTTTGCCTATGAAACGAGACAATTTACACTTAAAATAAGAAAAAAGAATTGCATTGTCTTATTTCAAGTGCATATTATCTAATTAACTTATTCTAAGTGTAAAAATACTCATTGCATTGGCAAACTATCTTATTTTCCTGCTTTAAATTAAGAGTAAATTCACTTAGTTTGACATTTTCACTTATTTCTAGATCATTTTTGCAGTGCATGAGTCAAATATGCCTTCCTGGTTGCTCTATCCCGGTTAAATAATGAATTTTCTAAATTTTGGCAGCTTAGTATCATTAAAAATATTATCTGCAGGGATTTTATAAAAGTTTCTGGCAGCGCATAAAGGATAGAAATCCTGAATTTGATCTAATTGGGTCAATGCTTGCTTAGAGAAACCTCACTTTGACTCAGAAATGTAACTCAGTATTCAGTTGAAACCTGACTGTATTTAAATTCCAGAATCTGATGGCGATCTACATATTGTTGAGCTCTGGTCTAAATAAACAAAACAAAAAAAAAAGATTTAGTTTAAGGAAAGAAAAACCAAAAAATACCCCACCAGTGAGTATGCAGTAAAAAGTGTTGCGTCTCAGTTATATAATAAAAACGTTCTATCGTATGTTTAAGCCTGTTTGTTTTCTGCTTTAAAGAACTTTGTCTTAACTTTGCTGCCGCGAATCTTTTTAGCATCACAGACAAAATATCCAGGGTGTTTTAATTCTATATTTCCTCTGCAGAGACCAAAAAGAAAACCCTTTATCACATAATTCTTTGCACACTTAGTCAAGTTCTTTATTTCTCTCTTCCTTTCTCACCTCCTTGATCCTTCATATTCTTCCGTTTTCATCTCCCTATCTTACACCCCCCTCTCTGACTTTGTCCTCCTCAGCATCCTTCACACTCCCTCTCCGTCTCCATCCTCTCTGTCCCTTCTCATCGGGACGAGGGTTCTCTGGGTGCCTCTGACAGTGCTCCTAATTAAGACGTAAAACTGCGGGCAGCAGGTTTCTGAAGGTTACACTGTCTATACTGCAGGAAGTGATAAAGAATGGAGCCACTGATGACATGTGACGTTTTCAGCGGGGATGATGCAAACCGCGGCTAATGAAGCCGGAGCTATTGTGGAGAACGCGAAGGGGATGGGGGGGGGGGCTCTGTGTGTGTGCAGCACGTTGAAGATTTGCATGTGTGTGTTTGTGTGCAGGTTTTGCTCTCAGGGCCTGTGGGAGTTCAGGGGCAGAATATTTAAGTTAATTAGACAGGTCAAGTACACGAGAGGCTGCCCTGAGCCGAGACTCTTCCACGGTGTGATCTTCTTCCTGTCTTGAGGCTCCTCTCAGTGAAGATTTTCCCGTGTTAGGATGTTGGCTCAATCCATGATTTACCGTTTTTGTGGTGATTTATTTTCCATGAATATTTGCATACAGTGTCAGAAATTAGCAGAAGATTTCTTCAGAGAATTCATTCATTTATTTTTTAAAAGCAGCCCTGGTAATAAATTGCAAGGATGAAGATTTGCTATCAGAGGGTTTGAATGTTAAACATATTAACTAGCTTTCTTATTTTCAAATATTCTTTACCTGAACCATCTTGGTAATTCTAACATTTTGTGGTTGACATAATTTCTTTCTTCTTTTTTTTAGCTAAAGGCCTATTTTCTGCAGCCTTGCTTCAAACTTGAAACATACCATAGATCAGATAAAAACATCCTTCAATCCAGAAGCCTTTTATTATAATTCTTTAAGTTAAGACTAATAACATTTACATTTAACTGACACTTTGTCTCCTTCATTATTTATACAGTTCTTATTGGTACTCAAAATTTCCCCACAATGAGTTTTGGTAACCAGCAGCGTTTTATGGGACAAACTGGTAGTTTTCCGAGGCAGCATTTAAGAGGGGAGGGAGCAGTTTAAAAAATACTTTGTATATCAGATTTACACCTTAAAGATAATCTCTATTGTTTTTTCCACTGATATTTTATTTCAATTTATTAAATGATACGTTAAAACATGCAAAGATTTTTGAAGATTTAAATCACTTGTGAAGAAAAAGTTCTTCAAACCTAAAACTTCATGGTTTGATCGAAGCTGTTATTGAGAATCTAGAAATTCAAACTAGTAAAATAATCAACCTTCTTTTCTATTGTAATTAACTTTATTATACCTGGTTGAAATAGTTCTATAAAGGATAGGTAAAGTAATAACTGAAATCAACCTACCCCATACTTGGATATATTGCTTTCTTTGATGAGAAACTGTTTTCTCTGCAAAATCATGTGTTTATTAGGTGTTTTATTCTTAGTTAAGAGATGTGCAACAGCGATCAGAATCAGCTGCTGTACCCCGGCAAAGCTAGGAATGACTCATTTTAGCTTGGAATATATTTCTGTAACTAAGTATGGGTATGCTGAAAGGAGTTTCCTGTGCAGGGAAGAGTTACACTCTCATTTACACTCTAAAACCGTAGTCTAAAGCTTACTGGGTGAAAGTTGCTTAGAATATCCTGTGAGGGTTCTAATCAACAATAGTGGACTTATATAGACCACTTTATCTTAACACCATCTCCTCTCTTTTCTTTTTGCTAAAATTGAAAAAGTTTAACACCAGCCAAGCTTTGATATCCCTCAAGAATTCAGATAGTATTTTAAATGAAAAGTCATAATTTACTTTAGGACAAAACTGTGGAAATTACAATTACATAAAATGTAAAATTGCACTGAGTGATTTATAATTTAGACTGAGGTCACAGACTTTTTATTCACACAATTAAAAAGCTGCAGCTAACAGGTATGTAAACAACCTGTTGAGTTTTTTTGGGAGCAGTGAATGTTAGAAAGTGTAATATTTGCTGGGAGGGAGGATCTGAGATAACCCTGGTCATTGCACCCAGGTTGCAGAGGTCTGTCCCTGGAAGAGCTCTTCTGTTCTACAACAGTTTCATAAACGTCATTATCCAAGGGTGATGGTATTCAGTGTTGTCCAGAGGTGAATTTCTAAAACCGAGCTGGCCCTACTGATGAGCTTATCTACTCACTCCCTCTAAGCTGTAGATAAGCTGTAGATCTGATCAGATCCCAAAAATTATAATAACCTTAACCCTTATCTGAGCTACAATTTAACTCCCAAATACTTGAAAATACATTTGCTATTGAACTCCCTTTCTCAACTCAAAATGAACTCTATGGATTATTCCAGTCTGGTTTCCCTTCCTGTCATAGCACTGAAACTGCTCTTATAAAAATCAAAAACTCATGGAAGCCAATTTGAAATTTGTGGCATTTTAAACCATTTCCCATACTATCTTCCTCAACAGATTATCTTCAATTGACATCTCTCCTACCGCTTAGACTGGTTTTATCCCTATCTTATTGGTCACACTCAGTCTGTCCAACTCAAGTCATTCTGTTCCAGTCTCTCCCTTGTAGCTTCTGCTGTACCTCAGGGCTGTGTCCTTGGTCCTCTGTTCTTCATCATATATCTTTGCTATGCGGATGACAACCAGCTCTATCTATTTAACAAGCCTAACTGTGTCCTTCCACCTTCATCCCTCACCATGTGTCTGTCTGAAATAAAATCTTGGTGTACTACCAATTATTTAAAGTGATGAAACAGAGCTACACCTTGTAGGAACTAAATCAATATTCTCCAAAATACAAAGTTTTCTCCTTCCATCGGCGGCTCCACAGTTCTCCCCTTAGCACAGGTGAGGAGTCTGGGTGTCATCCTTGACATCTCTCTGTCCTTCACAATAAATAATATCACCCGGTCTGCATATTTCCAGCTGTGCAATATTATATCTCTCCATTCCCCTCATGCTGACTCTATAGTTGTTCACAGTCTTTGAATAACTATTGACTTGTAAACTCCCTTCTATTTGGTCTCCTTCAAAAAAGTCCTTATAACCTCCAACTGGTCCAGAACTGCTGCTTGAAATCACTACAGGTACATGTTCATTTAATCACATTACCCCCATTTTACAGCAACTTCATTGGCTCCAGATCAAATTCAAAATTCAATGCGAAATTCTTCTCCTTAATTTCAAGGTTATCCACAACCTCGCTCCGCTTTACTTATCTAATCCCCCTCAGATCTTACTCTTCAATTCATCTCTCTGTTACCTTATGCCTCATTACCTGTGGGAGCAGAGGTTTCTCTCGCTCTGCCCCCAAACTGTGGAACTCACTCCCATTTGTGATCCGTAATATTAACAATCAACATCTGTTTAAATCCAAACTCAAAACACACCTTTTCAAGACCACTTATTCATCGTGATTTTAACTTTTAGTGATATTTTACTTTTATTGTTGTTCTCTTTACGTTATTTGTAAAGTTATGTTGAGTGATTTGAAAGGCACTTCTAAATAAAATGTATTATTTTTATAAGCTGCTGCTCCAACGAACTACACTATAGTTAGGAAACAAAATTGGATGAACAAAATGTTAGTGAAGTCAAATGACGTATCATTCAAAACATTTGCGATCAGATCTTAACCTATTTTTAAAATACCTGTTGGTTTTATTTAAAGGCAATCAGAGAAAAGTTTTGGTAGTTCAATATTTTTTTGTTTTTGTTTTTTTGATTAAAGAAATAGTAGACATGAATCAGTCCACTTCCTAAAAACAGAAAATCTGTTTTATTTTGTCTAAACAACCCAGAAACCACCAGAAATCAGTCTGGATAAGAAGCAGCTGCGGTCTGTTGGAGACCTTCTGGATCTACTGTTCTCCTGAATTATCTTCATCAACATTTTGAGGCCCAGTGTAGATCAATGGCATTTTGAAATGTTCAATTTTCATTTTCAAAGACAAATTTTGTCTTTAGATATTTACATTGTTTCATTGCTTACAAGATCCAGTTTTTATCTAATGACCATGATATAAATCGTGTCCATAAGTTTTGTTTAAAAGCATTGTAGCAGAGGAACTGCACTTTTATGAAAAATAAAAATGACTGAAGGCAATTCTTGAGTTTTTCAGTTCAGAAAGTGATCCTGAAAATGCATAAATCATGACAGCTGGCATTTGCTTCAAATGAAATAATCTTGACACACTGTGCATAATGAAGGACCACAAGACGAGGCGTCTCTGATTAGCATGTTTGTCGCCTTAACAGTACAGCTTGACTTCCTCAAAGAGGAGAAAAAAGAAAAAAAAAACCTGAAAACATTCGCCGGTCACTCAACACAACATCATATGTAGCTCCTCCTGCTCACGTTCTTGCAGTGTGCAGATCATAATGAAGTACATGCCCACTAACCTCTCCGTTGGGAGAACCAGAAGCAAAGTTTTAGCCTTTGTAATGCTGTGTGATGCTGTATAAAGCTGCGCCTAACTGTTGAATAATTACATTCAGTTTTTTGAATGTTTGAGACAAGGCTTTGGGCAACTGCGAATGGCAGAAGTCTTCCAACATATGCAAATAAATTAACATAATGTATACTTAGCTCAGTTTTTTGCTCATGGCAGCAGTAGCAGTGAAGATGAATGCTGACGCACTAAAAAGCTGCTTAATTAATCAGTGTTAAAGAGAAGCACAGTTAAAAGAGCAACAGCAAACTTCCTTTTTTTGGTTCACAAGTTAAAATCTACAGATTTTCTGAAGGGTTTCCAACTAAATGTTGACTATTAGCAGCTGAACTTAGTCATTTTTTGCCATTTCACGATGAACAGAAGTTTACGTATAGTAGTGTAGCTAAGAAGGTAAGCCTTCTGAGGTTTTTTCAAAATACTATGTCATTTTTTTCAAAATACTATGTCATCTGGGAGGAAATGTCCTCCTTACCGATGTCAATATTATTGAACAATAAATTTAAAGTATACATCATTCATCCTGTTTTTTTTTTTTTCCTTGGAAAACATTGCTTAGTCCCTATTGGGATGTTGAGTTTCATATTTCAATGAGATGTCAGTAAAGATAGAGTTTGCAGAGTTTTTCATTCCCTTTGAACATTGCCACATATTGCCACATATTGCTACATCGCAACCACAGAACATAACAAATTATTCTACAAAATTGGGCGACAGTGACGTCGGCTAAAGGAGTTTGCTCTGCAGCCGGGGGGTTTTCAGTTCAAGTTCGGCTCTAGCTTTCAGTGTCATTGTGTCCTTGAGCAAGACACTGCACCTGCATTGAGTACTGATGGATGTCAGACTGAGCCCCAGGGCAACTGTGGCTACAATGTAGCTTCCCACCATCAGTGTGTGCGTGAATGGATGAATGTCTGGATGTTGTGTGAGGCGCTTTGGTCAGGTCCTCTGACTTGAAAAAAAGGGCTATATAAGTACACTCTATTTACAATTTATTCATAGTTTTCCAGTGGGAGGAAAAGATGCATGGTTTTTAAAATCTACCTACAAAAAATATGAAGGTGTTGTGCTCCAACCCCCAAAATCAACAGTGTCCATTCATTTGTCAGAGGTCAAAATCCCTAAGTCCCCAACTCACAGGCCAAAAAAAAAACTATTCACTAAAAATATATATTTTTTATGTTCTGAAAAAAGTACCACAATTGAAGAAACAAATGAAATGGTGAGTATGACATAAAGGAAAAGCATCCCATTTGTTTAAAATCTTTTTCCATACAACTCATTGAATTGATACTGTCTTCATTACAGTAATATGAGAATGCATGAATATAAAGAATATTAATAATTTTTGCCTTTTCTAACCAATTTTTCTCTTTAACTGTAACTCTTGACAAAAATATTTCAGAATTTTAATGGCTGTCTCCTATTAGTTTAATTTTTCTTAGTTTCTAGAGGTTATTTCAAGACTTTTCATCTTTATGTTTGCAGTCCTTGACATTGAGAACCACTAATGTGGTATATTACTGTAGAAAAAGGAATATATACTACTTATTTGAAGTGGCTCTTTCGACAGAACTATAAGAATGTGTTTCCTTTCCAGTAAAAAAAAGTTTCCCTTGGTTACTGAAGTATATTTTCATAGCTGATTTTACTTAGCTTTGTCATCATTTACAATAAATTTGGTCCCTTAAACAGTATAGATGAAAAGCTCTTAATCCTGGTTTCTGTGCCTCATGCTGTACGATCAAAATATGCTCTAGCAACCTGATTCAAATAATTGCATTACCTCCTCAGCATGGAATTCCCCAACCAGGTATCTGGAGATAAGGAGACCTAATTGTGTAGAACAGTGGGCCTTGAGGACTCTAGTAAAGATAGCAGATGTTGTTGGAATAAAAAGTAAAACAGTGCCATTGAACCATAGTAAGGGGATGTCAGTGCACATACAACGCAGTGTTCTTCCCGCCCGCTCCTAAGCTGCTAAATCTCACACACGAAAACTCCACAATCCTCACAAGTTCATTGGTGTGAGCATCTGAGCTCAATGTGAACTCTAGCCCAAATGTGACACAGTGGCTCTGGCCATATGCAGGCTTTTCACCCCTCCTCTCTGCGCTCGTGCTGGTGTTGTGAGTACACGAGTCGTGCCTGTTGGCCGTGGCAGTGCTCTGACTCACATAACCCCTCACAAAAGATTGGGCCAAGCTCCCTCAGCCCAGGCCGAGCCAGGCCATCTCTGCGCAAGACTCTAATTGATTTGATGGACTTATGTGCTGTTCACACCCCTTCCCTAAACAAACAGCCTGCCCAAGACTCGTCTCCACTGAGACAAAAATGTGGTACCCGCCCTCCTCTGCAAAGCTGCAAAGCAGCATCCTGCAAGCGCCTGAGAAGGCAGTGCTGGCCTGCCAAACTTGCTAATTTCTCTGCAGGGCCTCGGGGAAGGCTTGAGTTTTCTGTAAGACGATTCATCATACTCTACAATCAACCCATTGGTGTGGAAGCCCACAGGTCAACTAGAGTAGACTGAAGTTCAGAATAATTAAATGTTTTCTCTCTGTGAAGATCTCTGAGCAAAATGTTGATGAAGATAATTCAGGAGAACAGTAGATCAGGAAGGTCCCCTACAGACTGCAGCTGCTTCTTATCCAGACTGATTTCTGGTGGTTTGTCCAAACCAAATAAAACTCATTTTCTGTTTTTGGGAAGTGGACTGAATCATGTCTACTATTTCTTTAATAAACATATCTGTTGTTTAAGCATATCAGGTTATATTTCAACACAAACAAAATGTTTCAGATCAAATAAATGCAGCTTTATCATATTTTGGAATAAAGCTTTTTACATACTTAAACATTAGCAAAGCTGTTTTGATTTCTGGTCAGTTGTTTAACATCAGATGATGGACTAGCTATATTTCCTTTTTTCAACATCTTAACCGCTAGTATTAAAAAAACATCTGGAATACAAACATTGCCAGAATAGGATGTCCCCCAAATCAAAGCTATTTTATTTCCAGTCAGGTGCCATTCAATTGATAGATGAATGGAGAAAAATAGTAAACAACATTGCCGTCATAACTAAGAGTGATTCAGTTCCACTTATTTCATTAGTAAACTCACTGCTGGGGAAAACAAATGTGGACAGATTCTCAGGGAGATTCTCAAACATTGTCACCCAGTCAGACACACTGGAGAGGATATGGACTGGGGACCCTTCAAGCTAAGAACTGCTCTTATAACATTAAGCCAGAATATGATACTAGATGACTGACAAGCTTTGATGGATGCAATGTAGATGCAGATGCTGAAACAAGCTGGAATGAGGATAACGATAGTCTTCAGACATTCAAATGATGTCAAGTTTTTCTTTAAAAAATATTATTTGCCTTTACTTCCGACATTAAAGGATTTTTCATGTTCCACTGTAATATATAGTAAATAACAAAGTGCATAAAGGAGTTAAAAAGATTAATCCGCTTCACAAAGATAGGATGTTATAGATAGGATGAGTCTTGAACTGAATTAACCTGTGTCAAGAGGCACAGATGCACCGACTGATGTAAATGGGAGAGAATACCCAATATTTATATTTTTTTAAATAAAGCATCACTCAGACTCTGATCGTCGATACATTATTTATATATATATATATATATATATATATATATATATATATATATATATATATATATATATATATATATATATATATATATATTTATTATTTTTTTTTGTTCAAGTGACCCACGGACCGGTACCAGTCCGCGGCCCGGTGGTTGGGGACCGCTGCACTAGAGAACTGTGTTCTTAGCGAGTAGAAAAGATTGTATCCATTAGGGGTGTAAATCACATCCATCATGGCGATTCGATTCAGTATCGATTTCCTGACCCAACGATTCGATTATTTTCGATACTTAAGAATACACCACGATTCGATTCGATTCGATTAATCGATTAATCGGTTAATTTTTTTTTTATTATTATTATTATTTTTTTTTTACACCTTACAGGCTAAACAAAGTTTCAAGTTTGAAATAAATCAATGAAAGCTGTAATATCATTATGCATTTTCTTTAGAAACAACAGCAAATAACAGAAGTAGAAAAGTTGCATCAAAAAATACTGCAAAAATACTGCACAATATCAGTGTAATGAGTTCAATGCAATACCTCGGCTCCAGAGAAACTGTCCAACATATTTTTTTAGAATGTAATAAATATATTCAGGAAAGAGAGATGTTGTGTAGAGAGTTAGACAGGAATAAAAATAAACTAGATATAAGGGAATTGTTTCAAAGGTCATCTGGGGATGTAGTTTATGGGAGTATTTTTAATTTTCTAAGAAGAACGGGTATTTTAGGGAGAATATAATAGTTTGTCTGGTCCATACTCCATTCTGGAAGGTGGCGGTAATGCACCTATAAGTTGTTTGCCAACCGCCATTAAAAAAAAGAAGAAGAAGAAGGCTCCAGAGTGTTGACGTCACCGCCCCTTGAGAGACGCTCCGCTGCACCTCTCCCAGATTGTAGCTGACCGCAAACAGTGCACCAGACAGGAGGCCGGCTAGTTTTGTTTTTATGACCGAAATTGCGGAAAACAACTCGTGAAGTTTGACCCGCTAGAAGCGCGAGGTGCGCGAGAACGCTGGGAGCCTTTTTCCAGCTGAATCTGCGCTCTTTTTGCCCCATTGTCCCTCCGTCGTCGGACTAAACTCGCCCCCACTTCCTCATCGCCTCGGCCGTATCTAGACCCACAGCGTGTAGCCCAGACCACGCTTCAATACTGAGCATAATTTAAAAATGTCTGTGTGAAGCTTGCTGCAACAAACTGCTGTAAGAGTATAACCAGGAAGCGAGGTAGGAGGGGAAAATAGGTTTAGCGGCACCGCAGCATGGGAGGAAGAATTACGCCCAGGAGCAAATGGATAAAAATAGACCGGAGGGAAAAAAAAAACATTAATCGATTATCTTGCGGACGTGTCGATGCATCGGATCGTCGGCTTTTGGATCGATGCATCGATACAAAACGATTATTATTTACACCCCTAGTATCCATATCAGTATGCTTCTTCTTATTATTTTAAGCAAACTTATCCTAAAACTGTAAGTCTTAAAAGTAATATTTTGTAAGTTGCATGGGTCTGTATACAAAGAAGAGATGCCCCACAACTGTTGAGTTTACTTTATAGCTCCTTACATGCAACCTGACTTTAGGAAGTTGTTAAGCTAAAGAATGCAGGGAACTGCTCTAGAGTCCCTTTGAAACACTATTGAGACCACCTCCTCTAAATATCTTGGTATAGTTGTTTAGTTTTGGACTAAATTCTCATCAAAATAAACAAACCATATCAAAGAGGGAAATGATCCAGGGTTAATTTTTCACAGACTGAACATCTTGACTGTGAAAACAGCCGATGATGCGTTTTTCTCCAGCCCCATAAAAACAAAGGAATGCCTTGTCCCCAGGTTACTGCAGAAATTAAAAGCTGAATGTAAATGAGTGAATTCAACCATTTGATTCAGGTAATTTATAAAGGGGATTAATTTAGAAGTTGCAGGACCTTACTTTATTGCTCTACATTTTGGTCAGAATGAGTCTCAGGAAGTAACTTTAAAGGAGACCAGCCATAATCATGTTAATGTTTTCAAGAAGAAGTAACTTTAAGCAGCCATTTGCTTATTTCAAGGACACAGCGTATTGGCCAGGACATTTGGCTGTCATTTAGAGCTTAGTGGTTACTTCATATCTTCAACTTTAACATTTTGCAGTGGGACAAACATCTCTCTTCTCAGAAACATGTGGTGTATTTTTTTCTCTGCATTCTACTGACTTCTATTTTACCCATGACATGTCACCTTTTTTGAGTTAATGCAACGCTGTACTGTAAGTTTTGACTCAACTATTAGCTTACTTTGTAGTGCACGCTCTATTTAAAAGTTGCTGTTTGCAATTTTTCCACTATGTCACACTCACCAGGGGTAAGCGAAAATGGGGACAAGCACGTAGGACCGCTTTACATAAACATATCACCACAATGATTCACAATTGGGGGGACCACTTACCTGTATTTTTATGGTCCAACTGGAAAAAGATCATCCTCCACTATACATTTAACAAGTAACTTGATGACCTCTCAGTATGTGATAGAAAGGTGTGTTTGCATATAGACCCAATGATATATTTGTACAAAATATTTTAACCAGTTAAAATCTGTTGTAAATATTTTCTAATCTACCAAGGCTACAAGGCTCAAATATATACATACACCACCACAGATTTTGGTCACTAAAAATTTCCTTAAACCATTGTGGGTTTTTTTCTGCCTGAAAACACTATTTGAATATTATAGTCCGCAGACTATAGTCCGCTCCTGACAGATCTAGCTTGTCGCTTACCAGTCTCGATCAGATGATAATAAAAGCACAGGGAAATTCAAAGAAAATAATTCTCACAGATCTTACAGCCTTCTCCTGTTGGGCCTACTGTAGCTGTGGGATGGAGAAAAGGCCATTTTTCGCCTCAATGTGTGGCTGGTCGGCAAACTGCAAGCATTCATATAAGACCTGACCAGGAGGATGAAGATGGTTTAGTATCAGCATATTGAGGCTCTTCATCAGATATAGGCTGTGTCCGAACATCCGCCTTTACCTTTGAATACCTAAATCACAATATAGAGTGGGGAATATATAGCAAACTTTATAATGAGCTCCGTTAGAACTCGGCTGTGTTATTTGTGTCTGCTGTGTCACTACCCATAGACATGTGACATGTTGTGGCAGCTGTCACAACAAATCCCACAATGCTTTGCGGGGAGAGCTCTTGCAAAGTATTCCGGGATATATCTCCTCCGGAATATATCTCCACGTCTAGTGACCATGAATTATCACTACTTTTCAAGATATATTGTGGGAATTTTCAAATGCAATACTAGACATTCCGAAAATCATTTAAAATGGCGTGACTAATACAGTAGTCAGCGCTGATGACTGGAAACAGGCAGGTTAAATAGAAGCAGGAGCAGGTGGATCAGATGAACAGTAACGACAACTAGGTGGAGTTAGACATGTCAGTGAAATGAGTAATTAAGTCAATCATCAGTGTCAAGATCATGACATTCTAGCACTCTTCTTACTTTTACATGCTCTCTGTTTAACTCTTTCAAGTAGACGCTTCTTACTTCTCTCCTCTTATTCAATCTTGTTTCTATCCGTCTTCTGAACTTCTTCCTCTCCTCTTCTATTAATTTTATACTAATCTAAACATGCTATAATCAAAATCCCTTCCAAACACATTAGTACGTACAATATGAAAACTTACAATTTATTAGCTAAAAATAAGTTCAGTTTTGAGTATTGCAGGCTAACAACGAAACAAAAAGACCCCCTTTCCAAAAGGGCGGACCTGAAGTCAGGTACAATTTGCATGTGTCTGAGCCAAAACAAGGCTTTGTTTTGGTCCACTCTATAAAGCCTCAAACTCAACGCTATTTCTGACATTTTGAATTGAAAAAGCTTCTTGGATGGAAAGTGAAATATCTTAAAACTTGGAAGCAAAGTCCAGTGGATTGTTTTTTAACTTTTTTGGAATGACTATGACCTGGATGACTGAGAATCTTAACCAACTTTTACCGAAACAGAGTGGTAGAAAAGTAGACCTAAGCCTAAAAGGCTATGTTTATAACTTCCAATCTTAAAAGAGAAAAACAACTTATAACTCTACTTACTATAACTAACTATCTGACGATATAAACTAAAGGTCATGTAATCAGTTCTAAAAACATCTGTAGATGAACCCTTGCTGAAATTGGGGACTAGTTAGCTTCTTGAATCCAACACTGCTCACAAGGTAGTAAGGCTATTTACCCATAGCTGGGACAGTGGTTGATGGATGCCAAGTCCACATGGTGGTGGGATTCGTCTCGTCTTGTCTCTGGGGCCCACTGGTGCTCCGAGATCCCCTGAAGTCTGGGCTGAGACAGTAGGATCTCGACACTACCGCAGGAGACGCTTCACACTTATGATACACACTTAATTTGTTTTTGTTTTAGGCTTTTTCCATCCATACATTATCTTACCGCTTGTCCCAATTGTGGTGGCGAGGGGTGCTGGTGCCTATCCCAGCTGTCTACGGGCGAGAGGCGGGGTCCACCCTGGACAGGACGCCAGTCCATCGCAGGGCAACACAGAGACAAACAGGACATACAACCATTCACACTCACACCTAAGGAGAATCTAGAGAAGCCAATTAACCTAACATTTATCTTTTTGGACTGTGGGAAGAAGCCGGAGTACCCGGAGAGAACCCACGCATGCTCAGAGAGAACATGCAAACTCATGCAGAAAGACCCCGGGCTGGGAATCAAACCCAGAACCTTCTTGCTGCGAGGCAGCAGTGTTACCCACTGCTGAGCAGCCTTTTAGGCTTTTTTTTATCATTATTTATTTATTTATTTTGTCTATCAATCAATTAGTTTCTTAAGACCCGGAAGGTTATATAGATAAACTGAATCTAAATTGATCTGACAGGGCGTCAATATCTATGGACAGGTCTATTTTGGATCTTTCTTCTTGACACCTGGGAATTTTTTGTTGTGGAGGACCAAGGTCATCTCTGTCTTTGAGCTCAGCTGAAATACCTGACTGCTGTCTTTTATATCTGCCCTCGCACCATAAGATCAGCTGTTGAAGGGAAGTGACTTGCCATTGGAGGTCGTCCTTCTCAGCTCTAAGGCTGTTCCTCAGTTTTATCTCTTTATCAAGCTGCTGCTCGAATGCGTTTATTTGCCGTTTTAGAGCAAAATTGTTGGTATCATACTTATTTTTCAGTTCCCTGTACAAAACCTTAACCCCTGCCAGTTCACTTTGCAAGTTTTTCACCATCTCTGTAGTTTTCTGTTGTAGGGATTCATAGTTTTGAGCCACTGTATGACGTTTGTACTTTTCAGCTCTGAATTCATTAATGAGCTTCAGAACAAACTTCCTTCTTCTTTTGACATTTTGTTGCTTTCTGCTTCAGTGCAGAAAAGTCTGTTTCATATCTGGAGTTTAGTTCTTGGTAAGCGACCATCTTCTCCAACTTAGTCTTATATTTCCTGTCATTGAACACCTTAGAGGCGGTGGTCACAGGGCTGAGAGTTTTTGGGTGATTAGAGGTTTGAATTCTCATCAGTTTTCCCTTGGTTTCTTTGCCCTTGTTAATAAACATCTCATGGAGAATTTTCTGTCTTTCTAACTCAAATTGTGTGTTTTTGAGCTCTTCCTCCAAGGTGGCTACCCTTTGGTTCTCCATAACCCTTTTAGTTTTCTCGTTTTCCAAAAGAAAGCGGAGCCTTTGGATTTCATCCTGGGAATGAATATCACACTGCCTTATGTTAACGCAGTGTCTCAAATCTTCTCCATTCTTCCATCCATACGGCTGATTTTTCAGCATTTCCACCTCAAATTTAGTTGTTTTGAGCTCTTCCTTCAGGGTGTTTACCTTTTGGGTCTCCTTAACCCATTTATCCTTCACGAATTCCAGAAGAGAGCGGAGCCGTTCAATTTCATGCTGGGAATGATTATCCAACTGCTTGTTGTTAACGCAGTGTCTCAAATCCTGTCCAGTTTCCCATCCATACAGACATAGAAAAAGAAGCATAGATACAAAAAGCAACTGTCAACCAGGAAACACACAGCCAGGCAGACGAGCTCCGAGCCAGCTCCCATGTCAGAGGATGAAGAGAGCACATCCAGTTAGTCACAGTCAGAGAAACAGGACAACACTGGGAAACAGGCCAAGCTCCAACATCTAGAAACAAAGGTGTTGATGGCAGCAGCACAGCTGATGTTTCTCTCCAGGATGGCATCACAGCCAAACAGGAACAGACCAGATGAAGCTACTATGAGAAAAAGTAGAGAGAGCAGAACGTTAGAGACTGAACTAACAGATTCTGCAGAGTGGGAGAATAGAGATAGAATGAAGCAGAATGATGAAAAAGGGGTCCCTATGTCCTCCAGCAGTCTAAGCCTATAGCAGCATAACTATAGAGATAGCTCAGGATAACCTGAGCCACTCTAACTAGAAGCTTCATCAAAAAGGACAGTTTTAAGCCTAGCCTTAAAAGTAGACAGGGTGTCTGCCTCACGGACTAAAACTGGTAGTTGGTTCCACAGGAAAGGAGCCTGATAACTAAAAGATCTGCCTCCCATTCTACTTTTACCGTAGAAATTCTATGAACCACTTGTAAACCTGCAGATTGAGAGCGAAGGGCTCTGTTAGGAACATAAGGAACAATCAGATCTCTGATATCAGATGGAGCTTGGCCGTTTATTCTGCAGATGAAAGAAGGAAATTCTAGAAACCTCTTTGATATGGGATTACAACATGATGAGACAGCTGGAGTTGACGAGCAAGAGGAGCCTAGTCCTTCCTCTTGCCTACAAACAAACAGAGTTGGGCTCATATCAAGGTGAGGCTTCCTTCTTTGAGAAGTTACCAATTTTATCAGTTTTATAACTTTTGTAATTATGCACAAAAGTTTACACTGCATTAAGAATTAAATCTGATTCTCCATGTCTGGGAAAGTATTAAAATTGAATATGTTTGTATTTGTTGATTTTACTAATTTTATTCGCTGTCTGATTTGATTGCTTAACAAACAAAAACCTTTGTGTTCCAACCAAGATTTTTTTTAGTTTAAATAAAAGACGAACATAAATTTTTTCTATTCCTACATCAGTTACCCAACCCTTTCAGCGCATCATCCGTCTGTCCATTTGTCGCTTTTCAGCCTATGATCTTTCTTATTATAAATTTTTTTTTTTGCCTTTCATTTTCCTGTTGTTGGAATCCTTCACACTCATTTTGTTTTCTGTCATCTTTCAGAAAGTTTCAAATCATCCAAAAAGCTAGTCTTGAAATTGCCTTTAAAGCCTTTAGCTGAAGGGTTGGAAGAAAAAAAAATTTCTGAGTTGGAGGAAGAAGTGGAGGTTGAAGCTCAGGGAGGGGTTTGCCTTTGCCTTTGTAGGATTTTAATATAATTCGTTCACTCAGTGAATAACACATTCATAAATGAAAGGTCGCAATCATTTAAAGTAAATAAGACACCTTCATAATCCCAAATGTTCCGAAGAAATATTCAATTCATCCGCTTTTGAATAATATTTATATTCAAACATCACTCTTGCTCTAATCATGCTCTTTTTGGACTGGGAGAAAGCCAGAGTACCTGGAGAGAACCCGCACATGCTCAGGGAAAACATGTAAACTCTATGCAAGGGATGGATGGATGGATGGATGGATGGATGGATGGATGGATGGACGGACGGACGGACGGACGGACGGACGTCCGTCCGTCCGTCCGTCCGTCCGTCCGTCCGTCCGACCGACAGACAGACAGACAGACAGACAGACAGACAGACAGACAGACAGACAGACAGACAGACAGACAGACAGACAGACAGACAGACAGACAGACAGACAGAGATAGATAGAGAGAGAGACAGACAGACAGACAGACAGACAGACAGACAGACAGAGATAGATAGAGAGACAGACAGTGTCCAATACACCTATAAAATAAGAAGCATTGATATTAATTTTTTGTTGCGAGACGAAGGCCAAAGCAGTTTATGTTTGAGAAATAATTCTTTACTCTCTTCCAAAATTTCTTGCGGGTTTTGACTTCAACCAGATGTGAGGGATCTTTACAGCTTGTCAAGTTTGTGTTATCACCACAATCAGTTTGTTGCTGTTGATTATTAGTCAGCAAGATTATTCTGTTGTCGATGTTGTTGTTGCTGTTGGTTGTTGATTCATATTTCAGATCAGAGGTCTCAGATGAAAATGAGGATCTGATAATAGGTGATAGAACCTGACTGAATCACTGGGCTTTTTTGAGGACTGGGGGTCCCACAGCATCCAGGCTTTTTACAGACAGGCTTTGAACTTACTTCAGAGTTGTTTGTGGCTCCCAACCTTTCTGAAGTCATTATTTTGTAAGTTCTCATTGCCTCATGGGCTTCAGGAACATAAGAGCTGCTCCTGTCAAAGTTAGACAAATGGTCCATGGTAATAAAGTTGTGTTTAAGTGCAGCTGCTGAGGTAATACGGTCCTGAGGTGTAGGAACTATCATTTGCTTTAGAAAATCTATGAAACTTAGTAAATCCTCCCTTTCAGCGGGGTCTTGTGTTGTTGGACGGATTTTCAGCAGGTCGTCCAAAGATTGCAGCTTCAGCACTGGATCATACTTCTTAATTACCTTTTTCCAAGAGGAAAAATTCTCACTGCAGCGTGGTTCACCCAACATTTTAACAATTGCCGCCAATGTTTCGTCAGGAGAATCATAATCAAACAGGAGATCTTTAAGGTAGAAATAGATCAAAGTGATGCCTAGACACCACACATCCAAACTGGCATCTAGCTTGTCACTCATAATTCCCTCCGGAGGCATGTAAGGAAGAGGGTTAGCACAAATATTTGACATTGATCCTATCTCCTCAGAGAAACCCATATCAATTACTTTAAGTTTTAGAGAGGAGCGGTCTACCAGCATTATGTTGTCAATCTTGATATCTTTATGTACTATTCCATTACTATGTAGAAAATCTAAAGCAACCAGTACCTGTTGAGCAATAAGGCGAATGTCAGACAAATGTAGTCCACTACCTACAATTGTTTCTGTAAAACTTAGCAAATCGATATCCAGTTTTTCAAACACGAAGCAATGCTTTGTTTTGTAGTTAAAATATTCATAAAACTTCACTATGTTGTAGTTGTCCGGTCCAAGCTCTTTGATTTTAGTTAAGATCTCTTTTTCCGCCTTTGACTGGGAATCATCCTTGTCTATTGGAATTTTTATTACAACAATCTCTCCAGTTTCTTGGTTTCTACACTTGGTAGTTATAGCTGTTCCTCCTATGTCCACAGCTTCTATGAAGAGGTAATTGCTTGTTTTAGATTTGAAAACAAAATCCTTTGTTGAAAAAAGTTTCAACCAAAATCGCCAACAATCAGTTGTTATTAATCCAAAAGGAGTCTGGATGGTCATTTTGCCTGGACAGAGAGAAGAGGATGTTTCTCTTTTTTTAGAGTTGTTTGTGGCTCCCAACCTTTCTGAAGTCATTATTTTGTAAGTTATGGGCTTCAAGGACAAAAGAGCTGCTCCTGTCAAAGTTAGACAAATGGTCTGGTCTGATCACCTTGGAAGCTAGTCTGAACTAGCCTTTGTTCTAAGTGACATAGGCTATGACATCACCGACTGGGACACGCCCACCCGCCTGGGACACGCCCACCCTACTTTTTTTTTTTTTTTTTTACTTTATTAGAACAAAAAATTATAATACAGAGACAAATTAAAATTTACAGTGAACAATCACCAGTGGTTTGAGCAAAAGAAAATAAATAAATAAATAAAATAAAAATTTATTAAATAAAAGTAAAAAAGTAATAGTGAATAGAAACATAAAAAGGGATTATATAAATACTTTAAATTTAGAGCATAAGGTTATAGTTTTAGCAGCTTTTTTATTCTTGGAGGAGGACAATGTAGAAAAATAAGTAGTTGCTTCCTTTAGAAAAGAAATACAGGAGGGTTTAGTCACAATAACTTTACATTTGTGGATATAAAACTTGGCCAACAGTGAAAAAAGATTGCATAAGAAAAAATGTTCAGAAAGTTCTTTTTTTATATTTTGTGATTCCAAATAAAACATGTTGAAAATAAAGTTCAAATTTATCATAAATATTGTCCAGAATGAAGCGACAGATACCTTGCCAAAAACGCCTGGTGTGTTCACAGGACCCAAACAGATGAGAGACAGATTCTGAGTAAAAGTTGCAGAAAGTACAAGTGGTATCAATGTCCTTTTTATATTGAACTAAAAATGACTTTACCGGATAACAGCGGTGAATGATCTTAAAGGAAACCTCTTTAACCTTGTTTACTACTAAATATTTATTAGGTAAAGACCAAGTTTTGTTCCAGCAAACCTCTGAGGCCAGTCCAGACCAGACTGAAATTACATAAGGAACTGAAATGCAGTTTGCTTGGAATAAAGTATGAATATGTTTGTTGTTTTTCTTAGATTTAGGTTGAAAGCACAATTTACCTACATAGGTGTCAGTTAGTTCAGTTGGAGGTCTCGGCCTTTGGAGAACAGAGAAGTCTGACCTTTGAATAACATTTTTTTCTATTCCTACATCAGTTACCCAACCCTTTCAGCGCATCATCCGTCTGTCCATTTGTGGCTTTTCAGCCTATGCTCTTTCTTATTATAACTTTTTGTTTTGCCTTTCATTTTCCTGTTGTTGGAATCCTTCACACTCATTTTGTTTTCTGTCATCTTTCAGAAAGTTTCAAATCATCCAAAAAGCTAGTCTTGAAATTGCCTTTAAAGCCTTTAGCTGAGGGGTTGGAAGAAAAAAAATTCTGACTAGAATTGAGTAGGACTACGTCAGGCTAATCGCCATAGTGTTCCACTTGTTTTATGCATATAAATTGCTCTATTATAAATATGCAGGGAGTTTTACAGATTATATGAACACTGCAATGTAGGTAGAACAGGAAAGGAAAAACAGAAAAAAGGAGAAAAGATGAAAGAAAGAAGAGATAAAAGGGAGATGATAAAAAATTTTTTAGTCTGCTTCATCACCTGCAAAGAGTTGTAAAAAAGAACAGCACAACAAACGGACATGTTACGAGATATACAATAAAGTAACACCTAGATACTGTCGTTGAAGTATAAGTAGTATAATTTAATCTGACATGTACTCTGTGTTACCTGAAAATAAGAACTTGTTAAATTCAAGCAGAATTATATCAAACTACTACCTGAAGATAAGAACTGGTTAAATTCAAGCAGAATTATATCAAACTACTACCACTGGTAGTAGTTTGTGATAAAAGTACACCTTGTTCTTGGACATTAATTCAAATATTATTGTGTTTGTACAAATAGCTTAATAAGTTTTGGGTAAGAATGTAAATCTTTCAAGTCTCCAAACAACATGGGAAGTGTTAGTGCTTTTTTCATACAAGGCACAAAAACACAATGGAATTTTCAAAGCAGATATGTTTTGATTGCGACTTTTCCTATATTTCTTATCAATAAAGTTACTGTGCTTTTTTTTGTTCATATTTTCAGCACTTTGGGTCACATTAATCAGGTTCTCACAGTTGAGAAACAAATGGAAAAAAAAAAATGCCTCTCCATAGCTCGGGGTTCCTTCACCCGGAAGTTCCCAGCATCATTGATCCACCATCAATTTATTTACTGCTTGTATTTACATGCAGCATGATAAGCGTATTTTCCTCAGCGCAGCTAACAGGATGTTTTATCGCCAGGCCTGTCCACCCAACACAGATTCCTCCCTGTTAGTTTACAGCGTTGTAAATAATAACTTTTCTTCCAGATTAGATTTAACACCCGAGTTTCTGCTGCAAAATCAAATTTGACTTTAAATAAGAGACACATTTTGGGTGTGAAATATTTTCCCCAGAACATTAAATCACGCTTTTGCTTAATAAGCAGAACATGTTTAGAAGATGCAACACGACAGCTCAGTCAAAAGTAAAGATTATGAATGTTATCGGTTTAAAACTTTTAAAGACAATGTTCTTTCTCAGAAATTATCCATTCAGTGTGTAAATCTTAACTGCATGAAAGCATAAAATGATAATTAGTTGTGGTTGTAATTATCTGAAAATGTCTCAAATCCCTGGGAACTTCTTTCTTTGAAAGGGGCCGACTCTAACGACATATCCACAGATGTTCCTGCACTGACAAAAGAGGAAATAACCCTCTAATTATCAGAGATGCTAATAATAAACTAATTCATCAAGCCACTCTGCAATTATCTCCTTTGTGTCTGTGATTAGACCCAATTTCATATTGATGCTTTTGTTTTACCTGCTGTAATTGCAGATAATCATGTCAACTGCGGAGAAGCTGCGCATGTTTTTTCCACACCTAGCGTCGGAATGTCATTATCTGAAAATCTGCATCTTTAATTTGTTGATTTGCTCTTTAGCGGAGAACTGGAGGCTGTGATCTAAAGTTAAATAATTAGTCTGAAGGAGCAGATTCTGATGAAGCTGGGCAGTCCATTTATACTGTACTTCTTGGAATTCAGATAGGGAAGCCTAGATAACTGAAACAAAACTTTTTGTTGCATTATTTTCATCATGGACTTAATAAGTGTCCCCCTGTAGGAAAGTAGCTGCCTTAAAATATCAAAGCAAGCAAAAAACACCCGCAGTAAACGCAGTGTCCCATCTTTACCACTCCATGTTGTATGGCCTGCTTCTTAGCTCAGAGCCTCATCTAGACATGCTGGGTGACATCCAGTCTCAACAACAGCACATGAACCCGACTGATGTTTTTTACTGTAAAAAGTGCTATATAATCTGTGTTTTTAAAAAGACAAAAACATACCAAATTACTTTATGTAACTGAAAAGAGAATTTAAGAAAAATCAGGAGAAACGTTAGTGCAAACACGCATACAGTAAAAAAGATTGTCTCACTTAAGCCGGGCATACACTGTACGATTTTTGGCCTTTTCAAGCCGATTCTCCAGTTGTGCGAGAATTTTTCGATCGGGCCGACTTTCAGCCTGATCGTGCGTTATGCGTCGTGTAGTGTGCAGGGGGTAATGAGGGGCGATCGGCCTCTCTAAGGTCAGTGCAAAATCAAACATGTTTGAAATTCAGTCGGCCGTCGTAAGGTGACATCAGAGCATCGTGCCGCACAGTGTGAGATCGCGCATCTTGATATGTGAACTTCTAAACCCTGAGGTTTCATCGTACAGTTTGAGCTGTAGCTGCATGCAACGATTGAAAATATCTCACAGTGTATGCCCGGCTTTAACAGTATAGTATAAAAAGCCATGTTAGGAGTGTGGTGGTTTTTTTCACGGGGTTGAAAAGTTAGGAATAAGGATATTATCTAAATAATATCCATAAGTAACAACAATACTTATATTTGATATTGATGTGTGACTCACTAGCGCTACTTTGTATTGATTTTTTCAAATTATCGTTGATGTACTTTGTCTGTAAAATAAATTTCAAATCAAAACATGATTAATCCATCATCTTTTTATGAGTTTTTATTTTATAAAACCAGTTTATTTCTCCATGGCCCATTTATCTGATACATACTGTTTTTATTATCAGCAGCTTTGTTTACTTATTCTATGTAAAGCCCTGATGGTAAAGCAATGGGGAGCTTTGGTTCAATCTGCATAAATGAGACAAACAGAGGTTGAACACGCGACGCATTAAAAAGCTGCTTGTTTATGGCGCAGTGGCCTGCAGACATGATGTGAGCTTATGTTTCTGGTGCAGTTATGAATGTTTGTGGCGTCTCTGCCGGCCGCTCTTGGAGGACATTTGTGCCGAGGACACGTAATTTAAAAGTACAGATGAGCCCACCGGCTCTCTGCGGACGCTGATACTCTGTGGCACCCAGAAGGGAAATTAACAAATGGCCTCTTGTTTATTTTTGGTTCGTGTTCAGAGTTCTTGCTCCGAAGTGTTGCACATGTTGGCTGAGCTGTTCCACCGCAGAGCTGAGCTTCTGGGACATAAAACATCTGCGTGTCCACTGCAGAGCTACTCTTCCTTCGCTGTTTTTACTCATAGTTTGGGTGCTGCTGCTATTTTATTAGGTCTTCATTTATTTTATTTTTTTTATTTTTCTCTGTTTCAAAAGCTAAATACATTATTATTTAAATTTGTGATGCAACATTAATGTAATTTGTGATCATTTTTACCTCTTAAGAAGTTATAAGTACATAAAGCTTTTTCGAATTTTATCTATAATGATAAAATCAGGTAAAATTATTTTAGTTTGTGTTGTAGTTCTGGTGGCTATAAAAGAACTACAACGTCCACCACACAGCAAGTAGCTCTTAAGTTAAGTCTTAAGTGTAAAATAGTGCAATCCAATTCAAGGGCAGCTCAGGTTGTTATATTTAGCATAATTTAAGATAGTAAACCAACATCATGAAGAGGTGGAAAGGCAGACAATGACTCTGAGACCGATTAGGCCCAGTTTTACACTCTGTGTTTTTGCAAACTAGAAACATTTCAAACAGTTCATTTCTTTTAAACAATAATTGGGCGCAGGACACTGTTGTGTTGTTCTAGACCACATATATCTAAAGAAAAACATTACTCTAATGCTGTGCTCACTCCAGCATCAGGGACAGCCGATTTTACAGGAAAAGTGCATTAGATGTGCATCAAGGGGTGTCATGAGACACGTTACGACTTTTTGACGTGGCATATTTTAAAGCCTTATGAGCGCCTCCTTCAGTCAGCATAAAACTATGAAAAATGCATATATCCAAAAGTGTTAAAATATTTAAAAAGGGAGTATATATTTAGAAAAAATTCAGTGATCTGATAATTCAGCTAAAATATGTTGGTACACTGTGGCAAAACAAATAACTACTGCTAAGATTTGATGACTCAGAATGGCTGGCAAATATTTAAATCTAGGATCATAATCCAGATTAACTGACTGCACAGATTATGTTAGAGGTTAACTTTCTTGCTTAAAAACATCTTAAAACATTTTTTTTTCAACTCATCACAGCAAATAAAGCAAGCAACTCTCATATACTTTCATATGCAATTTTCATGTCAGTTTTTAATATTTACCATAATTACTAGACCACATGCAGACATCATAAGGGGATTTTTAGCTTAGTTTATTTTTTGTCTCCCCTTTCTTTTCTCCTTCTTCTTTCTTTAGCCTTCCTAACACAAATATACTGCATTAAAGCTGGTCATCTTGCATTCTTCAATGGTGATATTTTAATTTTGTTTTAATAGCACATGCCCTCAGAGCAGCCTTGCATATATTCTGTACACCTTGTTTATGGACTGTGGTCCAATGTGTACTACGATTTGGATTTTGTTTAGAATACCCAGTAACTTCTTTTGGGGGCATTTTTTGCTGCTATTTCGAGACGTGCTGCTGTTCATGCACTTTTTGTTTTATATTGTCTTTGTTAATTGACTGGAGCCTAGGTTAATCTTTTCTCAATGTAATATTATTCTCTTACTCAAATCTTTTCCAGCTCTGCAGCTTTCAAATCTGGTTCATTTAAACCTCCTACTTCTAATGTCCAGGGCATAGACCATGTATTTAAAAGGAACGATATTTCAACATATTTGAAAAAACAGAAATCTGATATAGCACTAGGCTATTTTGTATACTGCACATCTGTAACTTTGTTAAGTATCAAAAGTTTCTATTCCAGAATAAAAAGCCTAGCACAACTGAATGTTCCCAGGATTTTTCTGTGGAAGAAAAAGTAAACCATGCAAGTAACATCGTTATCAGAAAGTAAAGAACATGTGTTGAAGGCAGCAGCTATCAGTCAGTGTTGAGATGAAGTGAGGAACTTCTTTAGATTCCAGCTTCTAAGACTTTGTTCCTTTACATAATGAACAAATCACAGAAACATTTAGCCTACAGCAGCGCTTATTGAATCAGTGGCTCTCCACTGTCCATACCTGCGCTTATCTGGAGCTTCCAACTGCACGTTGAAAGTAATTGACAAATAACAAATCTGTTTGAAGTGTAGTAACAACTAATGCAATATAGACTTTTACAAAGTATTTAGTTACTAATCAGTTCTTTCTAACACAATCAGGGTTTCTGGGGACTCCAGCTTCCTCACACAGTCCAAAAACTCATTAGGTTGATTGTTTATGCTTAGATTTTTCTAAGTGTGCCCTGATGGACAAGACCTGTCCACTGTGTTCCCCAGGGATTTTCAGATTCCCAGGAATTTATTATGAACCCTGAACTTTTCTATGACCCAGCTTGGAGGTGTTGTGATTCCGTTTCCATGTTAAGCCAATAATATTACTATTAATGTAAGCTTTGTTAGAAAATAAGGTCCTCTCTATATATGATTATATATAAATAGGATTCCACATAAGGTTTATATTTAAAATGTAACCCTACAGTTTGTTCGTTCCAATCTGCCCACATATCGGCTCTTAACACTTTTAGAAACCAAACAGAAAACTTCAGAGGAAGTATCACGGAAGTATTTTAGCTTTTTTTATTATTATATGTCAAGAAAAAAACATGTAAGTCTAAACAGGTTTTCAGAAGAGAGCTGTGACTAGATCTTCCTACAAGCATCTGTTTGATGCTATAAGCTCTAACAAAGGAGTTTGTAATTGCATGACACAATGGATGTGAAAATCTGCAGCATGTGGGCATCATGAGGACATGAAGGGAGGGGATTTTTGGTTTCACAGGTCGTAAAATCTGCTGGCTCTCAGCAGGGGAAGGTGCAATTTCTAACCTGGCTCCTTCATTGACAAGGGTACCGATTAAGTCTGTCGATTAGCTGTGCAGCCAGTAGTCTGAGTGGAGTGGGTTGACTTGGGAAACACGTCTCAGCCCGAGAACAATCCCTCCTCTGTCTGATCCTGTTGGCACCACTCCACGCTCATCCTCCCACGGTCTCCCTCGCTTATGATTATTTTATCATTTTAAATTCTTCATGCCGCATCGCAGTGGCACAGGCCCCGCTCGAGGAGAGCGGCGCGTTGGCCATACAGTACATTCACACTACAGCTATTTGGACGGCGCTCTGGTGTGGCTCTGTCCCGGTCCCTCGGTTGGATTCTGCTCGTCCATTAGTGCCATCTGTGCCTTCATGCGCCGTCTGTGAGGGCCCCGTTGACGCCAAAACGATTGGCATTTCTCTGGAACAACCAGAGGGACGGTGCCCAGGGCTTTTAGCTGCCAATGATGTGCACTTACTCTGACAAAACCAGAGGGTGGTGGTGTTGGTGGTGGTGAGGGGGTGTGAGGAAGCAAACAGGAGGCCTGAGCAGAAAACAACTGCAGCTTCAGTCCTGCTGCATCTATGTTTAAGCTTCAGGAGATGCCACTTATCCCTGTATCAACAGACAGAGATTGCACTCCTTAATATGTTTTTTTTTCACAATTAGCAGGATTTATTCTGTTTAAAGGATATATGTTCAAGTAAAAATGTAAAATGGTCAATCTCCCTCTCCTACCGGCTTGTTCTCATCATCAAGAGATAGAATCAGATTTTTATACTTCAAATTTTAATACAGAGAAAGAGCAATGCTAATAAGCAGAAGCACTGAGCTAATATCTCTTCTGTAGAACTATTTTCAAGCAACTAAAATAACTCCACGAATTCCGCCTTAAGGCTTGTGTAATGATTGAGCACAATGTTGTTTAACAGGGCTGAACACAAACTGCAGAAACAGGAGGAAAATGCTCCCAAACACAAGTATTAGTGTTTATTTATTTCAATTTTAAAGAGGGGATTTAATGAAAAAAAAAGCTTTAAAAGGACAGAAACTGATAATACACAGATTGCCTTTAATTTTCTTTCATTCTGATTGCACCAACTGCAGCATGTTTAATAAATGTTTGGGGAAAACTATTCTGCAAGTCTGGAAAAGTAGCCAACTTTAAAGTAAAATAAAGACATGTTTAAACAAGTAATTTCCATGAATAATAAATGCTCAATAGTATTACATTTTTAAAATAGCAATAAATGATAAATTCAATGATGCACTTATTTTTGCCTATAGGGAGATATTTGCCATGATCAGACTGGTTCCTTAGCTTTCTGATTCACCCTTTCTGACTTTAAAAATATATTAAAAGCTAACAGATTCCTAAACTTAAACTAATCCTTATCCTTTCAGTCCTGTAGCTCATCTGCTTTGGTTTCTTTATCCCTTTTTATGCTCCGAGTTTGATTGATTCCACAGGTTATATCGTGTTACCATGTTTGAAGTTTGGGATTTATAAGTTCACAACCTAAGTTACTAAAGGACACTAGAGATTGGGTTTGCCTTGCTGTTATGATTGAGAATGAAATCTCAAATCCATGTCAGGAAATCAATGTAACCTCAGTAACACCAAAGATTTTAGGTTGGAGAGCCAATTACAATAAACTTGAATTTCCAGGGAAGGTGCTCCTAATTTCAGAAGAAAAACTTAGAGGAAATTGTGAAAATGGAATGAATTAGTTTACTGATATATTACACCGACTGATCTTGTAAATGAATTATTTCCGAAATCTTTAGTAAATGTGGTCCTTTATTTTACTTTCTCAGAAAATTCAATAAAATTGTCAAAGACAACCTTTTAGATAATTTATTTTATTGATTAAATCGTTTTTAGTTGTTCATGTTTCAGTTTATTTACTGAAAAATATGTATGTATAATTTGGAGGTATAGGCTCTATGCACAGCTCCACTAATTCCTTAAAGGAATAGTACACCCAAAACATGATTAGCCTTCATTTTCTACTCACCCCCATGCTGAACAACACTCTGGAGTACTTTTTTGATATCTCAAATGCATCTGGAGATCTGGAAGGCTTCTTGCTGTCTGCTGACATTCAAATAATTGAGGTCTATGGTGCCCGATGCAGAAAGGTCCATAAAAGTCCACAGAAAACGTGTCAATATTCCTCCATACTGCTCGTCCAATGTAATCCAAGTGTCCTGAGTGGGTAGCGTCCATAATTTACTCGAAACGAAGTCATTTAGAATGTTTTTAGAGCATAAACAGTAGTGTATAGGATTTCCTAAAAGCGCGCGCCTGCAAGTTCACGAGCCTACGGAAACCGCGGCAGACCAAACCAGACGAAAGTGCGCATTCAGCTCGGCAAAGAACTCATGCTCTTCACTCAACACTGACTTCTACGCTTGCATCATCAAGAGCAGACGCTGAATTGAGCAAAATAGGTAATATGCAAACTGCATACAATTTTATATTTTAAATTGGTTAAATTATAGAATACAATTTCTTTCAGCCAACTCTGCAGATGGATAACAACATTTAACCAAATAGCCTCAAGTACAAAAAAGAAGAGAGCTTATTGGTGCATATTTGTTTAAAACAAGCTCGTTTTCATTAAGTGAAGTTAAAATGGATGGAGTTGCCAGAAATTGTACTCAAGAGTAGTAATATTTTATCCTATTTTACTCAAGTAGGAGTAAAACGTGCAATTCTGTATAACTATTAAAAGTACTCAAGTAAATTATTAAATGTTACTAGTTATTATGCACCTCTGGTTAAAGACGTCACATAAGTTATAAGTTGAAAACACAACAAACTTGTCGTAACACTTTGTATCTAATTGCAATTAGATAGCTGCAGCAGGATATTCATGGAGTAAAACAGAAGAGATGTCCAGAAACCCTCTTTTAATGGGGAGTGGTTGCTTGATTGTGTGACTTTGGTTTTACGAATAAAAGTAACTTATTTTCCATAATTTTCCAAGATGCCTGTTAATATTAACAGTTGTGTGGAGAGTTCTTTTTTTTCCTTCACTACACCTTATGTGCTTGTATAATCTTTATTCATCTCTTTACAATCCGTAGAATGCCTGAGTTGTCAGCGAGCATCATGAATTTGGCCGAGTCTCAGGTGGCTCTGATTTCCCAGCAGGCCAGATGGCAGTGCTGTGTGGGCAGTGTGTGTGTGTTTATGTGTGTGTGTATGGGTGTGTGGACGAGGGGCTTGGAGAAGAGGGCCAGTAGCCTTGTGGAGGGAGAATTGCTCACACCCTGGCTCTCTCCTCTGTTCCCGGTGCAGCTGTGCTTCTCCCTCCAACTTGAACTTTTAATGTGTTCAATATGTGGCCGAGGACACGGAGTAAAACAGAACACATGTCATGTGGGGGGGGGGGGGGGTTTGGCTTCCAAGGCGACGGCAACACTGCATAAAGTTGTTTTTTATTAACTTGTTAAAGTCTGCTGTCCCTATCAGACTGTTGATATTTAAAAGGAATACTTGGCACTTGTCAAGATGATGATTTCACTTCCGTTACTTTCAAATAACGCCTTTAAATATTAGAAGGCTTCACTACGGTCCTGAAAATCTCAGAGTTTAGATCATATTGATTCAGCGAGTAAAAGGGCAATTTTCTTCTAAAACCCTATCACACATAAAAATTGAGAAGGTTAATTTATATGTGGATATCAAGGATAGACTCCAGCTTTCTATGATTCTTATTGTGAGGAGGGATGGGTACCGTTTACATCTGTGCAGTTCCAGTTCTGATGCCCAATACTTTGAAATCTGGTTAGGTGCTTAATGGTACCTATTCTCTGCACTGTGCTACCCTTATCCCAAAAACTTGAGCTTATTTGCCTAAAGCAGATGATGATAATTTGGCTGCCTCTCTCATGCTGCTGGTTGTCGGATGAAGGCATGCTAACGGTGCCAAATGCAAAAAATTACAACATTAGATCTGAGGTTGTCTAAAATTATGTGCTCTTAATCCTTGAAAAACTCAGGCACTTAAGCTGATGTTTCCTTATGTTAAAAAGTGTTCCTGCTGCTGTCTTTGCACTTTGCATCACCAATATTGCAGCTACTGGAATTTGAATTGTATTATGGAGCCATACTCTCAAGCACTCTCTAAACATGCTAGCTTTGTACCAAAACATGGTACCAGCTAAGTTATGTTACATGTTACATGGATAGGCTCTGTGTACAGTAGTACCAACTTTAAATGGGAAGTACCTCTGAAAGTACAGAATTGATCACGTATTTCTAACAGTGAGCTTCTCCTTGTATCAACTCAGATGGACTGACCACATCCCTCATATCCCCATCTGCTTCCACTCAAAACAAATTCTATACTCACAGCTTGTGATGGGAATATTTGCTTTTTGAGGTCTAAAGAAAAGGAATAAAATTCAAAAAAGTTATATGCAGACTTCAACAGTTTGGAAGATTCTGCAACTGATGCTATGTTCACACCAAAAGCAGCAAGAGCAGCAAAAATGCTCATGCTGATTCATTTTTTATGCTTGTAAAAGTTTAGTTCTGACGCATGGCTGAAGCAGCTTTGCTGTTCTGGCTGCACAGTGGAAAAAGTGGGTCTGATGCGCCTTGGGCGGAGCTACCCTATCCTTTCTTTGCCTGTAACAATGGCAGATATATATGCTGTGATCAGTGGTAATTAGGAATGGAACGGTTTATTAAAACCGTCCGAACCGTTCGGTTCGACTGTCTCGGTTCGATTCACGTGTGTTACGTTCGGTTCATGGGCTGCTCCTTTGTCTCATAGGCGAAGCATTTACACTCCAGAGCAGAAGGTGGCGGTACTGCAACCAAAGCCAACCACCAGTAGTAAACAAGAAGAAGAAGCGAAGCAGCGTAGCCAGGTGTAGCAGAAAAAAATCAGTTGTTGTGGAGAATTGTGTGGGTATGGCGAGTGGGAAAGAACAGGAGTTGGAAGACGCACCAGCAGCACTTTATAGGTCTGCTGTATGGGACCACTTTGAATTTAGAGTGACCTACGATGACGGCGGATAAAAGTGCAACAGTGTGCAAGCATTGTGTGGTTTATGCTAACAGCAACACGACCAACATGTCAGCTTAGAGATTTTCCTAACAATCAACATATACCGAACCGAAAACCGTGACCACGAAACCGTGAACCGAACCAAATCGTGGATTTTGTGAACCGTTCCACCCCTAGTGGGAATAAAGTAGTTTCAATATGTTTTTAAGTGAAAAAGTCCACATGAAAACTTCATCTGTGCAGTCAGTTCATCAAGATTACGATCCTGCATTCAAATATTATTTTGCTGTCAGAGGGGCTCAGACCCCCACATACATGTTGTGCTCTGTCATTGGAAATCCTATTCAACGGCAGCCTATTGCCCAGTCGCCTCGTCGGCGGTGGAAAGCATTTTTCATGTCCGTAATCCAAACTGCAGGCACCAGGATAACAAAAGCAAACATGTTTTGCCGACAGATTTTGGCATTTTAAGTTAATTTAGGCGTTAATAAACTGTTTCAGAGGAGTGATCATAGTGACCTGCATCATCAGCGATGTGTCTGTCTCCCTACCAGCTCTTGGTAGGACCTCCTTCATGCTGCTGCGGATGATGATGACTATGATGATGATGATTAATATGTTGGCTATACTTAAACTTAACTTCGACGCAAGGATTGCTTGTTCTAAAATTGTGCTTTTTTTTTTACGTGTTTTTGCAACAATATGGAAATTTTGCGGTTAAATACTATAACCAATATTTATTGTGGAGTTTTGGCCAACCTACCTGTGTCATTGGTCTGATCCCGGAGAGAAATAACTCTACATAAAGTCAGGAGGTGAATCAGCTGTTGTACTGTTTTATTTAAATCCACCAGCAGCTTAACTTCCTCATGAATGCAGAGATGATGATGGATCTCTCACCATCCTCAACAACATCTATATCTGTCTTTGATTTAATACATTTAATCATTTTGAACCCTTCCAGTGGCATATTTGTTTACCGGATAGAACTTCTACTGTAATTACATGTATGTTTAACAGTTTTAATTACTTCCTTT
Organism: Cyprinodon tularosa; assembly: GCF_016077235.1. Classification (NCBI taxonomy): domain Eukaryota; kingdom Metazoa; phylum Chordata; class Actinopteri; order Cyprinodontiformes; family Cyprinodontidae; genus Cyprinodon; species Cyprinodon tularosa. The sequence goes on along the minus strand of NW_024038924.1, from coordinate 411,795 downwards.
TCTGACCTTTTACTGATCTCAAGTTGTTTTATGGGATATATGTGTGAACATTCATTCATGTCAGGAGTTTTGACTGCCTCTTGTAAAATCAACAGTAATGACAACAGAGTAAAAAGAGCTCTGGTATCAGAAAAGTATTGGGATCTGCAGATGTCTATATTCAAGCATCAAAAACTGAATCAAAAAACAAAACAACCGTTAAGGCTTTTACTGTCTTGTCAGCCCTACTGAGTATTACTTACAGAAGTTAGTCCCTGCAGAGACAGTTTCTTCCTTCAGGCTGTCTTGGTGATGAACACCTAAAAGTCACCAGATTGAAAGCATGACTATTTGAACAATCCAAATGGTCTTGCTCTTTGTTGAAACATGTACGCATGTATACTTAATTATAGGGGTGTAAATAATAATCGTTTTGTATCGATGCATCGATCCAAAAGCCGACGATCCGATGCATCGACACGTCCGCAAGATAATCGATTCATGTTTTTTTTTTCCTCCGGTCTATTTTTATCCATTTGCTCCTGGGCGTAATTCTCCCTCCCGTGCTGCGGTGGCGCTAAACCTTTTTTGCCCTCCTACCGCGCTTCCTGGTTATACTCTTACAGCAGTTTGTTGCAGCAAGCCTCACACAGACATTTTTAAATTATGCTCAGTATTGAAGCGTGGTCTGAGCTACACACTGTGGGTCTAGATACGGGCGAGGCGGTGAGGAAGTGGGGGCAAGTTTAGTCCGACGACGAAAAAACATGAGGGCAAAAAGAGCGGAGATTCAGCTGGAAAAAGGGTCCCAGTGGTCTCGCGCACCTCGCTCATCTAGCGGGTCAAACTTCACGAGTTGTTTTCCGCAATTTCGGTCATAAAAACAAAACAAGCCGCCCTCCTGTCTGCTGCACTGTTTGCGGTCAGCTACAATCTGGGAGAGGAGCAGCGGAGCGTCTCTCAAGGGGGCGGTGATGTCAACACTCTGAAGCCTTCTTCTTCTTCTTTTTTTTAATGGCGGTTGGCAAACAACTTATAGGTGCATTACCGCCACCTTCCAGAATGGAGTATGGACCAGACAAACTATTATATTCTCCCTAAAATACCCGTTCTTCTTAGAAAATTAAGAATACTACCAAAAACTACATCCCCAGATGACCTTTGAAACAATTCCCTTATATCTAGTTTATTTTTATTCCTGTCTAACTCTCTAAGCAACATCTCTCTTTCCTGAGTATATTTATTACTAAAAAAATATGTTGGACAGTTTCTCTGGAGCCGAGGTATTGCATTGAACTCATTACACTGATATTGTGCAGTATTTTTGCAGTATTTTTTGATGCAACTTTTCTACTTCTGTTATTTGCTGTTGTTTCTCAAGAAAATGCATAATGCTATTACAGCTTTCATTGATTTATTTCAAACTTGAAACTTTGTTTAGCCTGTAAGGTGTAAAAAAAAAAAATAATAAAAAAAAAATAACCGATTAATCGATTAATCGAATCGAATCGAATCGTGGTGTATTCTTGAGTATCGAAAATAATCGAATCGTTGGGTCAGGAAATCGATACTGAATCGAATCGCCATGATGGATGTGATTTACACCCCTACTTAATTACAAGGAAAATATTTATATTTTCCTCTTCTACATATTTATACTCAGAGTATGACTGAGAGCAAAGTGGTATAAAAGTCAAATTCCTGGTTATAGACACTAACTGAAGATGCTCAATCCATTTGTTTCTGATCCAGTCAGATACTGATACATGGGCTTAGCGTATTGGCCGATATCTGATAAAGACCCAATGATACTGTTTAATGAATTAGCCGTATACCTTACCATGTGAGTTAAGATATCATGCATGACATAAACATTGTTAGAAAAGAAAAGGTAAGACATAAATTATCACCAGCTGCTATGTGTGCTCTACAAGATTACGTATTCGCAGAGCTGGATCAGCATCATTCATCCAATATCCGATGAAACTATTTAGTCAATATCGGAGCAGATATTTAATCTACGTAATTATCGGATCAGTGCTTCTTCATTGTTAACCTGGCAATCAAACCTTATTCTGATTGCTCTAATTGGTTGTACGTTTATACATCTATGTTTGTGTGCCACTGGAACAGCAGAAAACACAAATAGTTGACACACCAATTAATAGACCTATTAGCTACAGTCAAGTACAATCTACTAGAATAATTATATATTTTTTTATAAAATGTTTCCAAAGCAAGAGCTTAGAGTTAGAAAAAGTAGTTAGTTGTTGTGCAAGTGCCCCGTTTCTGTTGGATTTAGTAAAACCTAGATTAACTAAGATACTGTATGGGCTGCGAAGCTCCAATGTGGAGGAAAAAAAAGTCTCTGTTCTGGTAATAAAGTCTTTCAAAGCCTGAAGCTTATCACTGCAAAATAAGCATCTTGCAACTGGATTACAACTCTCATGCTTGCAAGTGTTTTCACACTCCAGTCCAGATGGGAGATTCGTTCTGCAACCTAAATAGAAGCTTCTTTTCCACCATCTTTTGTCTTTTATTTCGTAAATGTTACACACTATACAGTCAATTAATTCACCCAGCCAGTACAAATATTTGGAGAGAAGCTAATACTCCATCGGCTGTGTTTATTTCCTTCTATTTCTTTCCAAAAAAAAAAACACTTTGAAGGAGACTAATTTCAAACTTGTTCTGAGCAAACAGATACAAATTGCAGATTTGTTGAGCTAGTAGACAATTGATTCACTCTGATTGATTTATTAATTAATTAGTGGAAGAGTTCAGAGTCATTCTATGGGTTGAAAAGTGTAATTGTGAATTAGATTTAGGTAATCAGGATGCTTTGTTGTTAAGCTGACTAAAGGAGGGAACTCATTTAGATGTTAATGTCCTCTAAAAGTTTTCTTACTCTTAAAAAGTGAAAAATGTTTGATTTCTTTGGTAGATTGGTTGAAGTGGCTCAGACAGGAACTGAAGCCTGAAGGCCAGTAACGTCATAGACTGTGTGGGTTTTTCAGAAGAGGTCCCATTATGTTACTGCTTATTTTAGCTATATATTAGATTGTTAGGATCTTAGAGCCTAATAAATACTTTTGATTTCTTTGCACAGAGCAGCAGTTGGAACGGTCCTTTAAATCACACATAATACAATGAAAGTTGCTGCTTTTAACCGTTTGACACACTTAACAGACATCTAGCTAAAGTGTATCAAGACACCACAGGTCACTCAACACCATCTTTGCATAGTTTTATCAGGTATAACAAACAGACCAGGTTAGAAAAAAGAGAACCATTGTGGGTTTTTGACAGAACATAACAAGCATTTGTTATATTGAAAGTGCAGCCAAGGCAATCTGGAAATATAAAGGCTTTCAAAGTAAAAATACAAATACTTGTAATGACTTTTTGAAAGATTTGTATAGTGGTAGACTAGCGTACCTGCAAAAACATATGTACTGTATTTCATATCCTTATCCAGGCTTGAGAACCAGCATATTTATATGGAATCATCCATAAACAAATTAATTCAATGTTCTTTATAGGCAACAAAAATGAAGTAAATTAAAACAAAAAATCTAATTTGCTAAAATAGAAATCTATATATTAAAATTTGTAGAAGCTTATATCCTTTTTTAAAGGCACACTATGCAACATTTTTCAGTTAATTAATGTGTTCCATAACGTTATGGATGATTAAATGATTCATTTCAGGTTGAACAAAGGTATTCTCGGCCGCCCTGGTGGTCTGTGGGGGAAATACTGCACTTGCAACTGCAGGAGCACCGACCCGCACCCACAGGCTCAGAAGTCTCGTGAGAGTCAGTCTTGCTTTACTGCGAGAACTGCTACATGCCCCCAGTTAAAAGCATTCTCGTTGCTAGCACAGTGGCAATCTTTGTGCAGTTATTATACGTTCACGCAGCAAAAGCAGCAAAATCGCGTCTGCTGCTTCATTTTTACTGCTTGTACCAGTTAGTTCTGACGCGCGGCTGAAGCAGCTTTGCTGCTCTGGCTGTGCGGTGCAAAAGTGTGTCTGAGGTGCATTGGGCGGAGCTTCACTATCCTTTCTCTGCCTTGCAGCTATATTTGCTGTGATCAGTGGGAATAAAGTAGTTTTAATATGTGTTTAAGTGAGAAAATACACCTGAAAACGTAATCAGTGCAGTCAGTTCATTCAAATTATTATCCTGCCTTCAATATTTTTTCCCCCACATACCAGGGATGCGCCGACAGTATGGATCCCTTCATCAGCAGCGGTTCACCAAGACAGCTGGTAGGTGTTTTTCATCTAAATAATCCAAACTGCATATTCTGCCGGCAGATTTCTGCATTTTAAGTTAATTTAGGCATCAATAAACTGTTTAAGAGGAGTGATCATCAGCGCTGTGTCTCTCTCCCTGCGTTAAACGCACCCGACGCGCTGCTTCAGCTGCTCAGACGTGCTGCGCCTGGTGCTCAAAACGAGCCGCGGGACCTTTTGCTGCGCCTTGACGCGCGTCAACCATTGACTTTGCATGTAAACTCGCTGCTTCTGTCGCGCCAGCTGCGTCCGGTGTGAACGCAGCATTAGTCATTCGTTGCGTTCGCCTGTCTGCTAAGCTCAAAACAACCGCGCCTGGCTTGACGGAGAAACCAGGAGAACAGCTGAGCATATTTACGACAGTGCACTTTTACTTTCGCCCTCTGGGGGGAGCCTCGCTGGAAAATCAACTCCGGTTGCATAGTGTACCTTTAAGCTGAGTTTGCTGCATAGGAAAAATCTCAAGAACATGCCAAGGTTTGTTTTTTTTCCTTCTGGATTCTAAAATATTAGAGATGATTTAAATATGTTCAAACTTTTAACGTTAGATGATTTTTTATTCAAAACCTTTGGATAGTTAAATCTGTATTCTGTAACAACACTCGACATAATTTCCATGAATTAATACCTGTTCATCTTATATGATAAAATGGATTTTGTGACATAGATTTATTCGTATTTAACATAAAACAGCTTAAAGTCCTTCAGCCTGTATATAATTATCAGAATGCTTAACAGACATAATCTAAAATTAAAAGTATAATTATATATAATTTTCTGTTATCAATGTATTTAAAGCTATTTCTTACATAGAGCCTCTTGCAGTGTTCACTTTTGGTGCCATGTTGAACCTCTCTTTTAAATTAAGAATAGATGTGGCTTTAATCAGTTTAATTTGATGTGGCCATTTAATATATTCCCATTAGCTCCAACAGGAAGCTAGTGGAGTGTCTGTAATGAACCTTATTAATCACAGCCCTCATTTGGAAAAGTCCCTCTGACCCCCACCCTCTCGCTGTCTTGTCTCTCCACCTGACTCATCCACCCGTCTACCTCCCGTCACGCTCCCCTCCGTCCGTCTGATGAATTTTGTCTGATGATCCACACAGACATATTCAGACTACTGTTTTTTCACTCTGGGTGGCACAGGTGGGCCCCGTCTTCTCCAACATGGCCCTGGCTACAAAGCACCACTCCCTGCCAAGTTGAACCCCCCCTTTGTCCCAGAAACAGAGAAGCTGGAATGGGTTTGACCGTATTGTGGCACACCTGCTTTACCCCCCTCAGCAGATACCCCCCGCCTCGCCTGCCGTTCTGCCTCCGCTGAGCCCCCGCCCTGCGCTGTTAAACCTGTAAAATCCACTGAACTTAGCCGCTGCGATGGCCGCAGCCAAAACAGCATCTGATGTGCCTTATTTGTTGACTGTGTGAGATTAGTTGCAGAGGGTACACGTCGAGGGGCTTACCATGCAGATATGGAGCGGGGCCCCCACCCCTCTATCAAACACCCACCAGCATTGCCAAATAACGGGAAATGGAAGATACTCCAGCTCGTTTAAAGCCCTCGTCACAGTCGGTCAGTGTATATTTGGCTCCTGAGCCAGATTGTCGGGCAGGAACTCTGTCTTTGCAGCAGTGGGTCAGACTTTAACCTTCAGGAGCTCGTCATCCGGACAATGACTGTCCTCGGTAACCAAGTAGATACGCGTCCATGGGGAATCAGGGAGGTTTAAATGTGAAAGAATGTGCTTTCGTTTTCTGCTTAAAGAATGAAGCAGGTGTGCCGCCCAAATGTGTGCACACAGATGAGCAAAGTAATTATTTCAAATCAAATGCAGTGCCAGATCAAACTCAATCAGTCAGTCCAATATCTGCAATCAAAATTAAGATCTACTATTTTATTCTTTTTCTACAAATGTGCTTCTGTGGCAGATGGTCCTGCAGACACAAGTTCCTGCTTAAAAAGCAGAATTCAACCTGCTCAGGCCTCCATATATATAGGAAACATTGCTGGTTTAATACATGATAAAGATGAACAGCAAGCATGTTCAAAAACTCACCTGACCTAAGATCCAGAAAAAATGTAATACTTTCAACACCAAGAACAAAAGCTGGTGCATAATTCTATACATGTTTTATCACTTCCTTCAGAGTCACTTTTAGTTTAATGTTTGGTATTGTTACTAAAGAAATCACACAAATATGTTGTTTCGTCTTCTTTAATCCATGACATTGCTGGATCAGACGGTCACATTGTATATTGATCTTTATCATTGTATATTGTCTAATTAGACCCACACTTTCAGGGAAAAGGTCAGATTGGAGCTGATTTTGTTTTTTAGGTCTATTAAAGGAAGATGAGCAATGTTCCTGCTTAAATATATTCATATATATATATATATATATATATATATATATATATATATATATATATATATATATATATATATATATATATATACATGTATACACAACTCCTTCCACCTCTGTTAAATTAAAGTTGGTTTTAATCCAATCCTTTTTATTCCAGTTCATTTCGATATGCATTCGTAGCTCAAACTTTTCCAGACCCAAAGTGTATATATTTTTTTCTGTAGATTCTCTTTTCAGCATCTAATTGCAAACCTTCACAGTAATATACATTTAAGCTAATTTAGCTAAAATAAACAAATAAGATACTATTGATTATGTCCTTTCAGTTGTTAAGATGCTTATCAGTAGCTTTTTCAAAGTAAGATATGCTTTTAACCTTTTCATCTTACTTGCTTATTTTATGTACACTGTAGGATATTTGATAAGCAAAACCCAAATACGTCAGTTTTCCTATGTTGTGTCAATTTTTTAATTTTGCAATAATGCAAAAGTGTTTAATGGTGTCCCTGAGCTTGAGCTAGAATTCTATTTTGTTTTTTATATCTGTATTGTAAACACATCTCAAAAAGTCACCTTTTTAAAATGTTTGCTGCTTTTAAAGAAGATTTGCATATTTCACAGAAATAGTTCAAAAAAGTTTTTGTTCAAGTTGGTTAAATTGAAAAGTGACACTTACCCACATATACTTGCCTCAATATTACATGTTTGGATCTTTTTATTTTAATATTTGGCTAAATTTCCATTACACTGCTTTCAAGGATTTGTAGCGAGTTTATCTCAGACATTTATAGATATAATTTAGAGTTAGGAAGGTTAGTTTTGTTTGAAATCAGGTTACAGTGAGCATCAATGCACAGAGGAGCAGAATAGGGGTGTGTGTGTGTTTGGTTGAGGGGCTGCAGAGGATTCGCTGTGTGAGAGCTCCCTCTTGGTGTCAGTCAGCCTACTGTTGGTGGGCGAGCTGCAGCCAGAGGCTCAGACAAGCAGCAGGAGCCTGATCTTCACTTTTCTCTCTGCAAAAGGAAATGAAGAAACAGACTTTATTAATGATGAAGCAGGTTCATAAGTTAATGCTTTGTTTTCAACTGTTTAGCTGAATATAGAGTGATTCCATTTCATGTATTTCCAAACTTCCACTGGTCATAAAATAATCTGTTTGCCACCACAGCTTTCTTGCTTTTATATTTTTCTCTTTTTGTTGAAAAAAGGAAAAGAAAGAATAAAAAAAGCAATGTCAAACATGTACACCAGATGTTATAAAGTAAAATTAAAGTTTTAAAGCTAATTTTTTTCCTCCTTTTTTGTCATTTTCAGGGTCGTTGTATGAATTTCAGCCGTGTGCCTCATCAGGGGAGCAGAACTACGGTCTGAGAACCAGCTTGTGCTCATCACTGTGGATGAGATGAGAAAATCAGGGTTATAATGGATTTTAAAATGTTTCTTGCTGCTGGAACCACTACACGTCTACCGGGCCTCACTCTGTACTCAAACTTTCCTCTTCTTTTTTTTTTTTACCCCTGAATCTTTGCAGCATAAAGAGTGACACATTTAACATTTTTAATTTTCTACCGTTAATCCCTTAACTTATTTCCTACCTTTTTCTTATTCAGATTTGTTTTTGTTTTGATATAAAAAAGGGGGGGCATAAGCACACGGCGCCTCAGAGCTCGGCACTCAGACTTTGTTAGCTTTTCATGTGCACCAAAGGCTTAACATATTCTGACCATATTGTGCCTTCTGAAAAAAGAAAAAAAAACTCTTTTCATGGACACAGACGGAAACTATCTTTAAAAAAAGAAAGGAAGGGGCCTGTTGCCTTTGGCGTGGAAGTCGGAATAATCCCAGTGGGCCTCACAAGTGCAGAAGTCCGTTTTCCTTTTGGCAATGTCTCATCTCGACTCTTCTCCAACTTCAGCAGTGCTGGATGCCCGGCGGCTGCCCTTTGACTGGCTCATCCTGTCATTTTATCACTGAGAAGTGCACACACATGACAAATTGTAGACAGGACGCCCCAAGGTATTGAAAGGCACCAAGACTTTGCCCTTTAGTTTTTTTTTTTTATTTAGTTTTTTTTTTTTTTTTTTTTTTTTTTACACATACCATCCCTTTATTATGCGCTCGGGACAAGAAAATTAATAGAGCGTTATCCGACCGCAGGACACTCTTCTGACCGGGACCATCTCCAGCTACGTTTGAGGGATTGATGCCTTCAAGACCTTGACATGGCGCTTGGTGTTTTTTGCCCCTGTTTTGGGTGCAGTCTGCTCTCTGCTCAGTAAGGCGTAGCACATCACTGCCGATAAACAGGCCCATCAGTTAGGACTTAAGCTACAGATACAGCTGTACTCCCTGCCGCTCAGTCTCAATCCTCCGAAGGGCTCCCGGGCCTGCGTCACAACTCGCCTGTTCCCCCAGCACCGGAATATCAAAGTTTAATTAAAATAATTAAAGGCAACAGCAAGCAGCAGCCTGTGAAGACTTGGCTGTCTCCTTTTTATGCCTTTTTGACTTTGAATGACCCATAACTGTGTTATCCACAGCAAAAAAAAGAGGACACAGCGGCGTGGTGACGGTCCACCACGTCCAAAACGCAAACCCAAAGCAACGGATGCGACGGACGGATAAGTATTGTTCATTTCTAGTAATGATGCCCATCGCCCCCCCATCCCTCTTCCCCTCCACCCGGACATCCCCAAAATCTGGGGTTATATATTTATATTTATTGAGGACTTCTCAATCGCGCTGTCATGACGCCAATCTTAAATGATGTTAGTGTGAGCGGAAACACTGTGGGGGAGGAAAGGGGGCAGCAGCTGAAGAAAAAGGCTCGAATGATCTAGTCACTTCGGATACCGTACTTCAGATGCAGAATGGATATTCGAGTCGAAACCTGACAAAGCGTGCCGGCTTTGACGGGAAGCGGTATAGACAATGACCAGTGGCTGGGTCAGTGGGATGTCTCCATGCAAGCAGGGAAGCTTATCAAATGACACTAAAAATAAGTTCAACAACCATCAAGTTTGAGGGGGAATGGGTGCGCATCTCACATTTGGGAGGCAAGAGAGTGTGGACGACTAACCGCGGTCTAATTATTACTTTGTTTCCGCTCCTTACTGATTGGAAGGACATAAATAATTCCAGATCGAATCCTCGGGGTGTGCTGGTATTTCTGTCTGAGTTAAACGCTTTTAGCTCCTTGCATAATTTTACAGGTTGACATTTAGTTCGTCAGACTCTTTCTGAAATTTTAACACGTAGGCGGTGTCTGCTTTATGTTGCCACCAAGTGCTGGAATGCTATTAACCTGGGCTAATGAGGTATTTACATGGCAGTCACAACACAACCAGCCCTTCTAGTAACATGTCACCCACTGAGTCTTCCATACACATTATTGCACACTGTGGTAACACCTATTGCTATTGCTGAAGAAGAATCATACATTTCTGTTTGTTTTTTTTTATTGAGTTTTTTTTCTTTTTGTGTATTTTTCCACTTGTTTTATATGAAATGCTCAGATTTCATAATGCAACTTTTATATTGTATTAACATTTGCAATGATTCTCAAATTCAGATTAAAATGCATGTTTTGTTATTTTTCTCTGCCTTACACACCAATTCGCTCAATAGTAAGCCTTTTATAAAATCATATCATCTGTAAAAATGTAGCTTTATGTATTATTCGCACCTTACAAACCAGATTTCAGTCACACAAATTTCACATGTGTGAGAAGCTGATGTAACAGCAAAAAAAAACATGTTTTTTTTCTTTCTTTGTTTTAATTTTCTTTGCTATTTAAAGCTTATTTCTGGGTGTTTTACACTGTTTTTATTTGCATTTCATTTCAGTGATTTTTACACTCCAATCTGTTGTGTCAAATACACTAAACACAAAAAGCAAACAGTGGGTTTTGTCCTTTTTTTTTCCTCTATTTTTTCTGTCGCTTTATTAACACATGTGTGCTGGTAGGGGTGGACACGCTGAAGGCGATCTTTAATTGGGCCCTTACAGATTTATAGGGCCCGACAGTGAACGTGGTTGTTCTGTGCGCATATGGGTGTGTGTGTGTGTGTGGACGGAGGAGTGGACAATGTGTAGTCTCTCTCCTGGTGAGGTCAGTTACCAGAGGCACTGAATACACAAAATAAATTACACAGAATCCCTCCAAGGTTTTCAGCGCCCCAAAAACAGGCTTTTGCATTTAGTAAAATATATGAACTGGTTTATGTTGTGACAACCTTGTTTTTATTTCTGCATTGCATAAACCTGCATAGTAACCAATCAGCATAGCAAGATGATCATAGTCCTTAATAAATCCCTCTTTTCCCCGAAAATAAGGTTTATAGAATTTTAAACGAATAAAATAGACTTAGTTAAGTCTTGAAAATTATGTAAAGCATGACATTTATTTGTTGTGTTTATTAAGGTTTTATATTTACTGGCAGCCTTGGTGGTCACAATTAAACAAAGTTTAAAATCCAGTAGTTAAGACCAACAGCTCCTGAGCAAAGGTAGTGTCTTTTCTTAATGTATTCTTTTCTGCTCTGCAGCTCTAATACAAATAATATGCCTAATGAAAATTGAGCCTAAAAAAAACTGATATTTCAGGAGAAGCATGCACAGTAATTAAAGGAGATGTATACAGACCCAACATGTATATATCTATTTAAAAAGAAATTGAATATAAGGAGTAAAGACCTTTACCAAATTTTCATCTTTTTTAAACTTAATTATTTTTAACTTTCTCATAAAAAACAACAATTTAAGCAAGCAAATTGATTACATTTTAGAATTTCGGTAGAGGACTAATAATAAAACCTAAAATATTCACATCAAGCAAAATTAATTTGTTTAAAAAAACAACCTTTAAACACAATAAATAAAAGAAAGGTAGACCTAACACTTCCATCGTTTCTTTCCCATGTTTGGGAAAACAGGTACCACCGTTTAATACCTTCCTCTTTGTGTTTAATCCCCAAACCCAAGATTCATCCTTTAAACCTGATCCATTCAAGTGAAGCAGGTTTAGAGGTAAATAAGTTTTACTTTTTGCTGTTATTTTCATCTTTGTATTTATCAGCTAGGCAGTAAAAACGATCACATTTAGAGAAGTTTTACTTGAAAAATTAAGCAGTCCTAATAATTTCTTCTGAATTAACCGTGTAAATTTCACACAAAGAAATGAAAAAAATAACAATTTCACGTGTCGTTCTCTGAAAATAAGCACTTGGAGGACGAAGCCGCTGTGAAGAAAATCTGCTTTGATTATTTTCTGAGAAAAATTTAACAATTCTTTTTTGTTTATTTGCTCAAAGCACAACGATCCGACGACTGTGATGAACTAAAATGTGGTCCAGTTTGTAATCATGTCAGCATTTTTTAGGGCTTTAATCAAACAATTTGGCAACTTGTAACCTCTGTTCACTGAGGTGGTGGTTTGTCTGAGATCACTGTGAAATTCTTGCAAATAAAATTCTGAAGGAACAATAGGCATGCATGCACCTCTTAATAGCTGATTTTATGAAAAAGGTGTGAGGAATCTGTGTTTTCTGACAGTGTTCACTTAATACATAAACTTTTAGTTTAATTTAAAGCTTTAAATATCAGGCTCTAAATCAACAGCAGTTCTGAATCATGCAGGTCTGAGATGAGGGAGTACACTGCAAAAAATATAAATCTCAATAAGTTATTTTTTCTTAAAATAAGTGTGTTTTTCCTTGATTTGAGGAGATAAGTAAGACACTTTGCCAATGGAACAAGACAATTTCCTTTTAAAATAAGAAAAAACTATTTTATCGTCTTATTTCAAGTAAATATTATCTAACTATCTTATTTTAAGAGTGAAAATACTCATTCCATTGGCAAATCATCTTATTTACCTGCTCAAATTAAGGCTAAATATACTTAATTTAAGCCATTTTTTACTTATTTCTGGATTGTTTTTGCAGTGTAGAAAACAGGAAAAATTTGTTTAGATTTTTCTCACAAAATGAATGGACTGAACATTAGTGGCTGATGCAAATTCAAACACTGGTGGGGCTTTTTTTTCTTATAGCCATGTTAGATGTTAGAATTCTTTTGAATATTAATTATAATAAGAGAATTTAAAGGTGATTACAGAAAAAGCTTGATGTGTTTACATACAAAGTTTAAAAAAATTGACATAATGTTGCATTATATTGAACTGTTTTGCAAAAGAAAGATTAAAATAACTAAATCGAAATGGGTTGATTTTTCACTTAGCTTTTCTGTAATACATAAGATTTTTTATAAGTTCTCTGCTGTTATTTGTACACATTTTTATATGTGTTTTACCCTTAAAACCTTATCTAATTATAAAATAATGTGTACATTTCAGTTCTTCCTGTAAAGGAACGATAAACCACTGTCTGGTTTCTGTGTTTACCTGTGCTGGGACATGTAAGAGGTAAGGGATATGGGGTTTCTACTTCAGTATGAGAATGAGGATCTGCAGCACTGAAAGTTGGAAAATAGTGCAGCACACCAAAGCAATGCAAGAGTGGCAGGTAAGAAAAGCCTTAAGGGGCAGATTTTTAACATTACTATGAGCTTATAATTGCATATTTAGAAATGTTGTTCACCCTTGCCTTTCTTTTTTTTTTTTGGGGGGGGGGGGGGTTCATAAAGATTTAACAAAATAAAAGGAGTCTTACTGAAAGAAAAAACAAACAAAAAAAACCTTTTCCAGCTTAACTGTACCCCCCTGTCTACATAAGTACTCCTTAACAATTAAATTATTCTAATTGCAGGGTAGGAGTGGGTTGGCTGACAGCATAAAGGCAATCCAAGGTTTTGTGAAGTTATGGTCATGAAATTAATAAGTTGTTTTTTAATGGTGTTTCTACAATTTAAAACCCTTTTGAAAGAGATGCTAGAAATAGTTTTCTTTGGAAGAATTAAATTAAAAGCACATGGCCCCTACCCACCTGTTGCTGTGCACTGCTGACCAGCTGGCTGAAAAAGACTAACATTTTCCCCTTGCTTGCAGGAGAACAACTTATCTGGATGTATTTCTTTTCTTAACACACAAAGGCAGTCAACCAGAGTGAAAAACCAGCTAATATAAACTTCCTGCTTTTTGTGTTTTTTTTTTTTTTTAAAGACCAGCAAACATCTATAACATGTACTTTAAAACTACTTAGAGATTTTTCCAACATAAAAACTCCATGAATCAAGATAATAAAAACATTGCATTGATAACATTATTACAAAAATGTAACTATTTATTTTATTTACATAAAGGAAACAGAAGATCTTGTTGCTTTAAAGGAAGAAAAATTAAAAACTACTTTTTCTTTTTATTTGAGCAGAATAATGATGGAACTCTGGTCCTTATACCTGTTATTAGCTATCAGCTCTGCCCCTGAGTTTGATAAAAAAATATAAAACAATAATGAAGGATAGGAAATTCAAGAAAAAACACTAAACAAGGTTTCCTAAAAATAAGTAAAATAAATGAAAAGTTAGGAGCAAATCCACATATTTCATTTATGTCCAGTTCACAGTGATTTAGTCACAGTGTAACTGAAAATACTAAATGAAAAGTATTCCAGAACGGCAAAGAAGGTTTGCTTATCCTCTCCAAAATGCTCACCGCACACTTTCACTGTTTTATAATTTCAACAAATAAAAATCGCTTGTGTATTTAATTGCTTTACACCAGAGCCTGTTCATATAGCATGCTGCCACTCAAGCTTATACGTCAGGCAATATGTAAATTCACTCCGTACAAAGAAACACATCGCCATGCATGAACAAACAGAAGAGTTTGGAGATGAAAAAGACATCTGAGAATAGAATAAAGAAGCTGACTTACCCCAAAGATGTTATGTGTTGGAAGAAGCTTAGGGGCTGCAAATATCTTCCTGCAAAGTTATCTTAGAGGAAAATTCACAAATATGATACAAAAGGCCTACATGGCTGAAAAAATGAGGTAGTTTTTATGGCTGAAGTCGGTAAAATCCACAGTCCTGTAGAGAGTGGATCTGACTTTGAAAATGGAACTTATTCAAAATTTTATCTAGGGGACAAAAAAAAAAAAATCCAGTTTGGAATAAGGAATCACATGACCATGGTACAACCAGAAAGTCTTTACTTTCCTCTATTTTTATGACAAGAAAAACCACAAAGCAAACTCCTAAATCCACCCTGAGCTATGCCACAAGGTTCTGTTTTCACAATTTCATGGAGGCAGCTTAGCCACCATTAAATTTCAACCTCTACTTCCCCTGATAAAGTTTCTCTTGCAGCCAGGGAATGGGCTTATGCAGCTGTTGCCTCTCCAAAAGCACCGTCTGGCTTCCCAGGTTATCCCAATTTGCACAGTTGTCTCTGAAATTTGGGTAACTGTGGGATCAAATGCTAAACCGCTGTGCAGCCACTAACCTCTTGAGCCTGAGCCCGGACCCTGTCAGACGCAGAGGCCAGACAGGCTGCCCCCAAGAACAGCTTGTTAGAGTTGACACTCCATTTTATGCATTGTATTTTTGAGAGCATTACAAGTAAATCCCCCTCTCAGGCGATATGGAGGGGCTGCTGTTCGGTGACGGCTGTGGAAATGCAGGTGGGGGATTAGGAGAGCTCCACGGTTCGGGATTTTAGAGCTTTATCTTGATGCTCTTTTCCACCAGCTTCCTGTGAATTTTAAAGCCCAATATACTATATCTGCTGGTAAAGATTTAGGACTGCTGTAAAATGATTAGGCTGTCTATCTGTGACGGTTTACAGATATTTTAAGACAACAACAAGATAGAGGAAACCAATGCATGTCAATCATACAGCCGACATTAGGCAGGAATGTTTTCTTTTTCTAAAACACTTCTAATTTACAACAGTGTTACTGACTTCTTGTTGCCACAACTGTGGCCTTGTAGGTCCTGGGTTAGAGTCCAGCTTCAGTCTCCATGGGGTCTCACCAAGTACACTAACGCCCTCCATCAGTTACAAAAAGCTTGACTGTTAATAATAATTATGTGTATTTGTCATTAATTAAATCTTATTTGAATCATTTCGTTCATTATCCAGTTAATGGCTGCAGCGAAAGTTCATTTTCTGAGTTTACAATGTTAATAGCACGCAATTTAAATTAGTTATTAATTAAACAATATTTTAAATCTCTCAGTGCACTTTGCATAATTGAATTAAATGACTTTGGGGTTGTTAAAATAATGTAATACACATAGGAAAGCTATTAGTTGTGCACTCCATCAATCTGGCTTTAATTGGACAGTAACAAGACTAAGGTCATTATAACCATGTTTTCCAGCAAATAAATGTTAAAATCTTTGTCGTGCCTTCTTATAGAATTTGCTTGTGCTAAATAAAAATTAGCCGCTTCTTCTTTGATTTCCAACTTTGACTTTTACCCCCTGGTGATTAGGAAAAATAAACAGCACCTTCGTATGAACCGCATGGTTCAAAGCGTGGGAAAAAGTAGCGGCTTATAGTCCAGAGAATATGGTAAAGGAAAGCAAAAGTGCTGTTTGAGTCTGACCACGCAGAGGACACGACAAATGATCTTGTCAAATTCAGATCAATTCCATTCATCCATCCATCCATTATCTGACACGCTTGTCCCGAGTGGGGTCGTGACTGGTGCTGTGCCTATCTCCAGCAGTCAATGGGCGAGAGGCAGGGTACACCCTGGACATGTCGCCAATCCATCGCAGGGCAACACGGAGACACGCAGTACAAACAACCATTCACGCACACACTCACACCTATAGGACAATTTAAAGAGGCCATTTAACCTAATGGTCCTTTTTTGGACTGTGGGGGGGAAGCCAGAGTGTTTTTTTATTGTAAATTTAAATATACATTAACTTTAAGTTGCATAAACTGGTGGATTAAAAACTTGGATGGTCAAATTATTCATGATTTTTTTTTACTGTTTACTGCTGAAAAATAAGGGAGAACACTTTCATTATTTATTTTACTCCTGGATTTTCTTTTTATATTTGAAATATCTATTGAGACATATCTTTTCTTCTTCTATTGGGCCCCGCCTCAATCAATGGCCCTTAGAATCTTCCTAACTTTTCCCCCTAATACGGCGCCCTTGAGCATAACACGCAGAGTTGGCCAAATGTCTGCACAGTCAATCACTACTGAACTCTGAACTCCATGTGGCCCTCAGATTAGCTCAATGCAAAGCAGGCTTCATGGAGTGGGTTCCCATGGCTGAGCAGCTGTGCCTAGGCCATATATCACCAAGTAAAATCTAAGAGTCAGATGCAGTGATGTAAAGTAAACCACCTATTGACTGTAGAGCAGTGGAGGTCTGTCCTCTGCAGTGATATATTGAGCTTCTCTATATTGTGATCTGATTGACAGGTATTGGTTTAATGGTTTGCAGGAGGATGTTTGTTCGACTACACTGTGGAAAGTTGTTAGTTTTCTTTTTTTTTTTCTCTCCATGGAGTGGACTTGGCCCTTAAGTTCCTTTCACTGGAACTAAGAGGGCAAATATATTATGCTCCCACATCTATGAAACCAGTTTGGAGATGGGCCCTTCATTTTCCACCATGGTGTTAAACCAATATACATACCTACAGTAGATTCACAAAGACATGGATGAGAGAGTTTGGTGTGGATGAAGTAAAACAGACTGTACAGATCCTTGACCTGAACCCTGTAAAACATCTTTAGGAGGAATTAGAGCAGAAGCTGAGATCCAGGCCTTCAGTCTGTGACCTTGCACTATGCTTCTGTACGAATAGTGAAGAATATCCAGAAACATGTTTCTAAACCTTTGCTAGTTGCTCCTACTGATTTTCAAATGACTACAATTGCAGCAAAAGAGAATTGTACAAAGTATCAAACTAAGGGCATCAAATATTATTTCTTGTCACATCTTTTAGAGTTCTGTTTGTAAATAATGCAAAAAAATTAATTTCTTGTTCCGAAATCTGGGCAATTACTCAGTATCTGTCATTAAATCCCAATGATAATAATAAAATAAAATGGTTGCAACATGTAAATAGTTACATTGTATTCATATTTTTTTTTTTTGCATTGAGTGGGTAAAAAATAAATTCCTTAAACACTTTTATCTCTTAATGCTCTTCCTAGTTCTTCTAATGCATGATGTATTCATAAGAACCTTTAAGGTTAATAAAACATTTTTTTCCCTTCCTTTCGTCCATTTTTTATTTTCTTTTAGGTTTTTAAAGATTGCACTTTAAAAACATCATCATGGTGGTTTATCTTTGTTTCTGCTCATAGGTAATAGGATTCTAAAGAATCAAATAACTCTATTTCAACCACATAAACAGGCAAACATCTCTAAAATGATCCACACTGCAAAAACAACCTAGAAATAAGTCAACATTTCTTAAATTAATTGTTTTTCCCCTTTATTTGAGTAGGTAAAACCGGGCATACACTTTTTGCCCTTTTCGGGCCGACTTTCCAGTCGTGCCAGAATTTTTCAATCGTGCATCATGTGGCGTGTAGTGTAGGGGGTAACGAGGGGCGATCAGCCTCTCACGAACACCTCCCGATCAGGAATCGTAAGGTCAGGAAAAACATGTTTGAAATTCAGTCGGCCGTCGTAGGTAAACTGCTCAGTGGACATGCGCAAACAAGGATTTTTTTTCCTCTTCTACCTCTCAGATGAAAACACAAAAGCATGGCGGGGGTGCGAGTTAAATGGAATTCTTTCTGTAAATTGACAGACTGTGGTAGCCACGTTCGCTCGGCCATGTCTTAGTCCAAATACGTCGTCTCCTTTTCTTTTTAGGGCTTTTATCACAAAATTGCACAAATTGCCAAGGCAGCACATTTCACTCTAGTGAGCCTCATATTCCTCTTCTACTCATTTGTCTTCGGGATAGACGAGTCTGAGTAGCGCCATCTCACTGCGGAGCTGAGTCCGACGTGGTTTTTAGACGTACAGTGTGAGCAGGTAGATCGCATCAGAGCGTCGGGCCACACAGTGTGAGAACATACATCGTGAGATGTGAACTCACACTGTACGATGAAACCCTGCAGTGTCGTCATGCAATGTGAGCTGTAGCTGCGTGCAACATTTGAGAAATTGTATAATATGCACTTGAAATAAGACAATTCAATTGTTTTTTCTTATTTTAAATGTAAGTTGTCTTGTTCCATTTGCAAAGTGTCTCACTTACCTCCTCAATTCAAGAACAAATGCACTTATATTAAGATAAAAGAGCTTATCTGGATTTTGATTTTTTCCAGTGCAAACATCGTGAGTTTCGGTGCACTTTTCAATGAATGGAGAATTTAAACAGAATGGATAAAATAACTTTCTATAAAAACATTAGAGATTTGCTGTAATGATTTTATTTTAAAAAAAATAACATTTTTGATTTAAAAATGTTGTAGCTTTTGTCACTGGAGGTCTCTCAGTATGGATTTGTTATTTTCTCACTAAACATTAAAATAAAATGTTGTGTTTACCTGTATGAAATAAAGCCAAACACATTGTGAAAATAACAGATGGCTAACACATGCACAGTGTTTCCTTTCCCACCTAATACTAAACATGAAAACCCCCTCTTCTTTAAAACAGACTGCATTTGCACCTGACTCTGAGTTCAGTGATGCCGCTGCTAGGTATGAAATAATGATGGCACAATATGGGAGCTGAAGCTCCACAGGGTCATATGTTGAGTCAGACTGCCGAGCGAGATCACCTGTCCGGCCGGAGGGGTCAGCAGGCTGTCTGGAGCCTGCTAATGATAATCCTGCAGCATGGCTGTCATCTCTTAGCATGGGCCGATGTAGGCAGGGCCATACCCAAACTGATAGACAACACTTTGAGCCAATGACAGCGAGCTGTGTCAGCCTGGGCTAACCCAGCTGGGGTGGTTGATCTGCTGTGGACCCGGGTCGAGTCACCTTGCCAGCAGCAGTCTTTAATGAAGCCAGAAAGGAACATTTGCTTGAGGTGTTTGTGTGTAATCATGTCACATTTCCAAAGAGGCCCGGGCAGAAGAGGCAGCAGATCGCCTCTGACTTCTCCAGCAGATGTTTGGAAATGGTGCTAATGTAGTGGATCATGTCTGTGAGTGAACAAGCTGTGAGGAGTTCTGATGCTAATAAGGACTGAGTAAACTCTACAGAAGGGGGCTTGAGATTTTTTTTTTTACATAAAACAGTAATATGTAGTCAAAATATGGTATCTTCAACAAACCATGATGGAGTTTGATTGTGATTTCTGATAGATAACATTGAATGCACTGTGCAGATGAGGAAAGGGACCTCACAAGCTTTTACAGCAATACAATTTTAATTAAAAATCAGACATGCAGGTGGTAATATAGGTCTATGTAAAATATGGTGACTGATGGGTGCAAATGTATGCAAAAACATAACTGCGCAGCACATAGAAACAAGCATCAAAAGTAAGTATTGAGCTTGAAAACACATAAATAAGAATTAGACAAACACACAAAACTCATGCAGAAGAAAAATGCTTCAAAATAGAAATGCTGCAATCCCAAAATCGCAAAGAGCAAATGAACTGCAAATACAAAACCCAATAAAAAATTATGCAAAAGGAAAATGACAGTAGAAATACAACTGCAAGTGAAGTAAAAATGCAAACTAACTCCACAAAACATGAGAGCTCCAGACCACAACGGGGACGTGATTGCCAATTAATATGGGACCAGAATCTTGTTCCCTCATTCACACAGACCCCTTCATCTATGGGTCCTTGCATTGCCAAAAGAAGCCTTTTTAGTGTGTATAGTACTTCCTTCTGGCTCTATTGTGCTTGTGAGACTTTACCAACTAACTGAAAATTAAATGCTAACCTGAAAAAACACTATTGCTATGCTATGCAATGCAAGCATTTCCCACTCCAGATTTGCCACAGAGGCATGTCTCTGAGTGTGAAGGTTTTTACAGTGTTTTCCATTTGTACTTTGATGTTGGAATAATACATAGAATGATCAGTCTTTGCAATGACTGTGGAAGTGTCAGCAGTGGTCATGTTCTGTACATAGATGAAAAACGCAAGCATCCAGAGATTATAGCACTCCAACTTCCTGGTTCCAGGTCCCAAGGTTAATGGAACTCATTATTACACCCAAGTGTAGGGCTGTTATGCGGACATCTAACAGGCTAAATAGACATTTACTAATGTTTTAACCAATGGGAAACTTAAGTTTAGCAGCAATGTTTCAACCCATTGAGGAAAGCACTAAATTATTTTTGCAAATGTTGCTGATTTAAGAAAATTGGTCAACCTTGCCTCCAAACATTTGGAGTTTGATCAAAAGTCTTCTTTAGAGAGCACATATTTAACCTTCATGCATGCTCAGGCATTTAGGATTTGTGAAGGCTCTATTCAGATGATTGTAAATGAAGTTAGTTGGTTTTACAAAATATGTAATTGAAACAGTAAAGTATCAGTTTGGAATCAAACGAGCAAGTATATACAGAAAACTGTGGCTGAATAAGCAATTCAGGTCAATGTGGTCAAACAAACAGTTGCAATCAAAAGTGCTTTTCATCTCACTTTAACATAAATTATTGTTATGTAGTAATAGAAGGGTTATCAATATAAAAAGTGTTTGTCTCATTTATTTACATTCCAGGAGAAACAACTTATTCAAACTTAGACAAAAACACAAAAAATAATTTTTATTATGTATAGGTATAGATACAGTGTTGTTTAACCTAGTGCAGTCTTGTGCCATAAACCATGATAATAATTTCCGATATTGGAAACCAATGTTTGATATCCATGGGGGTTAGGAAGGTGATAGTTTTGCTGTGCAGCTGACTTTGTTCTACAACACCTCCCCCTAAGACAGCACCACAAGACACTCCTACAGATGTGTACGGTGGTTTGAGGACAAAGCAACTCTCTCAGGCTTTTCTCTTTCTCTTTG
Source organism: Cyprinodon tularosa (assembly GCF_016077235.1). NCBI lineage: Eukaryota > Metazoa > Chordata > Actinopteri > Cyprinodontiformes > Cyprinodontidae > Cyprinodon > Cyprinodon tularosa. The sequence continues at coordinate 390,257 of NW_024038924.1, read as the reverse complement.
GGGACTCCTCTCTAGCCACTTCACATTGGAGACACACTATCAAGGCCCAATGACCCGGGACCAGAAGCTGCAAACTTACCAAAAGCTAAGTGGGTGACATCAGACCCAAATTGCTGCAAAACAGAGTGTTGCAACATTTCTCTCTGAGTTTTCAGAAGCTTTCAGATGCTGCCTGGATATGGGAGCGTTAAGAACAGAGGGAGAGCTTCCCAGATGTGCACCTGGCTGGAACAAAGAACTCCGCTGCTGGGAGCCTGCCATAATAAGCTGGAGGCACATTTAGGGACAGATTCTTTTTCAGTTAAACAATATGTCTTTATGAAGATTTCTGATCATTTCATGTGTTTACTGCTGACTAAAGAGAAATGTAACAACATGCCCCGTATGGTGTGCCATGCTTACATCTTTGAGCTGTTGATTAGAAAGCTAAAACAAGCTTTACTGTATTTCAATAAGGGTTTAAACAGCAATATCATTTGAATGTCCATGTGTTTCCTCATATGCTCATTACATTTGATTACTAAATTATGACTGAAAGTCATTTAATGGGAGTCATAATATCTGCTAGATTACTCAAAGAAAATAAAAAGCAGTTAACTAAAGACTTAGACTTAAACTTTGGCTGTCATTTTGTATACACAGAGTGCATACAAGAGTGTACTGTATATACAGAGTGTATACACAGAGTGTATACAAAACGAAATTTGGATTAGTGCAGCTTTCCACGCAGTAAATGAACATTTCCATTCCATAAAGTGTAGCAGTGATCAAATGTAAAGTGTGGGAGAAAAAAATAAATTTCTCAAATCAACATTAGTTGTTCCTAGTTACATGGAGTGTCGATCAGTTGTCCTAAGTAAGCTAAATAAACCTTTGCCGTTTTGTCCATGATTAGACAGGTTAGTGGTTTTTCCATCAGTTTCAAATAATCTTATAATGCTCCCACTGTTTTCTCCTGGAACATTACAATTTTGAAAATGTTATTATACTTCCTCCTGGAGTATCCCAAGGGTACCACATAATATCTGTTTTTATTCTAGTCTCTCCCATCATTTTTTCCTTACCTTTTCTCTAGAGAGGAGCCTGGCTGTGTCTAGGATCTGGTTCCACTTGAGGAGCCCAAGGAGCCCAAGCAGTAAGCAGTAGGGTTTCCACACAGTGTGTCAGAAAACAAATATCATAAAAATCATTTGATCTAGAGGGTCAAGTTAAATTGTATTGCCCCCTTCTGGTTGTCAGGATTATCCTTCAGACATCAGTTTGCCCATTTAGGCAATATTTATATTCATTATATGTAGTGTTCATTTCCTTCCCTTATCCGAATAAGTATTATAAAACAGAAACTGTAAGAACCGCTGAACCTGGGGTTTATCATCTGTTCCTTCTTTGAAGCTGGAAGCAAACTTCAACTTTCTGAAATCCCTGTTGTTCCCTTTGATGCTCATTCTTCTTGAACTGTCCTTTCCCTTGTTTTGGCCCCATAATCTCCTCCGATCTGCACTGATGTTTACAACCTGAGCTGCTGTGCTCGCTGGGCCGAATAAACACAGCCCTCCCACAAGCCTGGTGCTACTTCTTTCCATGGCTGGCATCGTTTAACATTATGATATTTTCCCGGTGTTTGCCCACGGATGATGAAGCTCTCATTGCTATGCATGTGCCAGATGAATTATAAACCTATACCATATGCCATCGCAATTTGCTGATGGGCCCAAGCTGTTTTGGTGGATATAAAATCCAGGGATTATGGAGGCTTGATCCTCTGTGAATGAGGGGAGACACGAATGGGGAGTTGGAGAGAGTGCAGGAGGGAAAGGTGCTGGGTGACGCACCCTCTCTCTGGTCTTCTATTGGTCCACAGGTCAGTGACAGTGGGAAAGGTGCAGCAGGGCTAAAGACCGACCCCCCCTCCCCGAAACGTCTGATCTACCAGAAGGCTGTGAGGTATTATCTCAACCTGCTGGTAGTTGAAAACAAACAATTTCATGTGCACACAGGCAACAACATGTTTGTCACCTTGTCCCCAGAGTCATATGCTGGTAATTGATGTATCTGTCAAAAACAATGAGATAAAAACTTCAGGGAATTACTGTTGTTGTTTTTCTCCTCAGAAATGAACAGTTTTACACAAAGCCCATTGACTTCTCTGTTAGTACTAAAAGCAAAGCTTGTTATTAACAAGAGGTTAAAAAAAATGTGAGTGGTAGGATCATCGTGATTGTTCACTAAAAGCAGGAATTAAAAGCTCATATTGCATTAGTCCAACTTAATGTGTTCAGATGTAGGTAGGATGGAGTCGTTGCAGAACACTTGAAACTTAATGCTAAGTGCGGTGAATCCTGGGATCTTTTGCATTGTAGCCATATGTAGCATAGTGTTCAAAATGGACAATACTATTCAATCTCTATGCTTTAATCATCATTTAGTTACGTTTAATTATTAGAGTAAGCTCTGGGGACAAACTACAGAATGGTTTCAACTGGGACGTCAAGAATGTCTAACCCTCTAACGGTTAAGATAACAAAGGAATTGTGTTTTTGAGTTACAAATTGGAGGGCAAATTGAGACGGACAAGGTTTAGCAAAGGAATTATACTTTTATTTATCTTTCTGTAGGTTTTTGGCAGCAAAATGGTGCCGTTTGTAGGACTGTACCCTTGCAGCACGGAGGTCCTGTGTTTAATTCCTGGACCAAGGTCTTTATGTATGGAGTTCGCATGGTCACCCTGTATATGAGTGGGCCGTCCAGCTTCCTCCCACAGAACAAAAAACATGACTGTTAGGTTAATTGTCATCTCTAAGTTGTCTTTAGGCATGTGTGCATGATTGAATGTCTCTGTTTTGCGATATGATGGGATGGTAACTTGTCCTTCTTTTCATAAGATACATTTTCACAAAGTCTTGTCTTATATGATCATATATGGTATTGTATTATATAATATCACATTGTATCATGTAGACTGCCTAAAGTTATCATTACAATGGATGTGATAAAAAAAAAAAAAGACGCTTCATCAGCAACAATTGCATCTTGTTGACGCCAGAAGTTTACACATACTAAACAATCTCATAAAGTCACATTAAAACTTTTTTTAATTGATTCAGTTTATTTATACAATACCAACATAACACATGTCATGAGAGGGTCACTTAATGCGTACAATTCAATCTGAACATCCATTCAGATTGATAAAAAGTTTTCTATCAGAGGAAAACCAGCGGATTGCATCGATTTATCTACTTTGCAGGATTTGCTCCTCCTGGATGAGCACAGTATTTACTAGGACTGTGTCGTTGAGTCTATTAGCAGTCCCTCATACCTCACATGCATGAAGTTAGGTGTGATAGAAGGACTTAGAACAAAGACATACAGCAACATGACTACATCATACCATCTCTGACCTTTTAGAGTCTCCCAATTGAATTTTTTTTAATTATTGGTTTAACTTAAAAGGAATTTATATTTATTTTTTATTTATTATGCTAGTATGATGTTTCTCTGCTCTACCACGCATCCTACTTATCATCTCATCCACCTGTGTCTGTTCCTTTATATTCGGATCAGCCCAGCTATCGAGGCCAGATGATTGTTTGTTTGTGTTCTGTTTCTCTCATGTCAGTTCTGTTAGTTTCAGTTAGTCCCAAGGTTTGTGTCCTGGTTCCTGGTGGCCAGTTGATTTAGAGTGTTTTAGTGTTTGTCTTGTCTTCAGATTGTGTCCTGGTCCTTCGTGGAGCCCTCAGGGTTTTGGGTTGAAACAGGAAAAAGGTCAGTTTTATTCACTTAAGCCTGGCTCCACTTCCTGCAGAAATCACTGTACCACATCTTGTGTCTGTCCCTCAACCACTGAGCCTGCCCGTCGGTATCTGATCCTGCCTGTCTGCATCTGTGAGTTTCTGTCTGGGCAGGCTTCTGGACCCGTTCCGACTCTGAACCTGCCTAGATGCTCTGAGGATTCCTGGAATCCAGGATCTATCTCTTCCCTGGTGGATCGGAACCCCTGGTCGGACTCCGGACTCGGAACTGTTCCTGCCTGATCTGTTTTCCCCTGACCTGGATCAGCTTCCTGCATGTTCTCTTGGGCTGCGGTATCGGGGACACTCGGTGCAGCATCTCGTTGGCAGTGCATTGGCTTATCCTGCCTATGATTGAGAGGATGGACTGAACTGTTAAACCAGGTAAGTGAATCAACTCTGATAATCATCTCCTGCCAGATGAACGTGGTCACTTACCTGTGTTTTTCCCTCCAGAGTGTCAGTGCTTGGGCGGTGACCCACCCCCCTCCTGCAGTCGCTGCAGGTCTGCATATCCACGGCAGCCCACTTTAGTTCTGTTTGTGTATTTTGTTTTAATAAATGTTTGGAACTTTACTGACTGTCTCACCTTGAATACTAGGTCCATCTGTCCCATTTCATGACAAATTCAAATGATTCTGTTTCATGTGATAAACTGATACTAATCAGTCATCAGTTGAAATGCACAGATTTGAGAAATGTAGTCACAGTCATTATAAGAGTCAGAATTTATATTAAGAGATGCGGGGCATCAGGCAATTTGCTAACAGGTCAAACTGAACAACCACTGATTTTCATAATTTGGTGAGAGTTTCAGTAGATGGTGGATATTGGATTATGAAATCACAATATCTATCAATATTGCTATGACAGTGTTGTCCTGCTCAGCCTTACGGTTTATTCACACAGAGTGTGATTCAGGCAACTTTGCCTCCTTCAGGTGCTGTCGCGTGCTTGACATATTGCAACATCATTTAGCATCTGCTGCATGACATCTTGGTGATGCTTGACAGTAGTAAAAAGAATAAAGGTATTCTGTTTGGATTTACTTTAATGCAAATATTTAAATGCACAGCTGAACTTGAGTGCACCAGGTAGTAAAAAAGACTGTTAGATATTCATTTAATGGAGTAGCATCCCACCTCGGCTGGATATTACAGGTGTACGGTAGTAGCATAAGATGAGCTGAACCATTTTTAAATATGATCCACAGAGCGTTTTGGTCTGTAAGAAAATTAATCATTTTGTTTATTTTTATAAAAACTTTAAAAAAACACTAATTGAAAATATTAAACGCAACATAAGACAGAAGATAATTATTTAAATGCAAATTAGTTGGGAGCACTTTGAGTCATTAAAAAAAAAAAAGTTTAAAGTGTTCAAAGACCTCAATCCCAGATGTAAAGTCCCTAAGTCCTCAGAGCAGGAGGGGGAAAAAATCTCTGATTGCTGTAGTATCTAGACCAGTATAAGGCACAGGGATCCATTCCTTATCAAAATATCTCGTAGACATGTTGGGGCCATAGAAATTAGGCAAACAGGTGTTTGTCTAATGAATACTCATTAGGGTTAAGGTGGTGGAGGGAGGTGTGTATTGAAAAGCTTTAGTCAGGTTTATATGCCTGTTAAAACTGGGTCACTTCTTTCATCCTCCCTGATTTCTTACTTCATTAAATGTGAATTCTTATTTCTAGTCTTACAATTTTGAGACAAAACAATCATTTTAATCTTTTCACCATTCAAAATTCAAACCTATCTGTATTGCATTTTTGAGACACTGACTTTGTTCAGGCAGGGTGGGCGGTGGGGGTATATTGAGCAACTAAATAGACTATAAACTGTTTGTTTGTTGTGTTCATTTTAAGGGTTTTTGTATTTATCATAGTGATAGTGTTCCCTATCATCCTCTTCATTTGTAAAGTAAATTGCGTAAAAACACAAGACAATTACTGAAGCAATCCAAATGGGGTTCTGTGTAATTAAAGATAAAAAAAAAAAAACGGAGCCAACAAACATAGCCAACAAAAGAGGCTTAATTTGTTTTCAGGTTTTGATTAATATCAATATTTATCTCAGAGACTAAGAACTCATGTCAGGCTGCTTACAGGATGGAAGCTTATAGATTAAGGTTTAAATGCAGCTTCTGAGCATTTTTTATAGAAAAATATTCTCCTGTCCAACTTTCTGTTTTACCCGACCGGACTTTAAGAGGTCACTGAACTTAAAGCTGTGATACTTTTAAAGGCGTAATATATCAGCTCTTAAGTAATTGCACAGTAGACCGAGGAGTACCAGAAGAGAAAGACCTCACTGAGCATCATAACTCAAACTAACAGCATGTAGAAGTGATTAGCTCGTACTTTTTAATTGAGTGGGTTCAGAGAAGCTCTACCTTGCATGTTTTACGACTTAGGGGGTCTCTTAAAGGCTTGGCCACTGTAATTTGATAATCATTTTCATTTGGTGGAATGCTGGCGATCAATCTGATGGATGAATTCATCGGTCCTCGTATTGCAGTCATATAGGCTGCAGAGTTTGAGTGCAAGTCGTGAATCGTCCTTTATGAAACACATTCCAAGTAAAACTTGATGAGTGAGCTATAGCAGCAGGGAAATATGGCCACACTTCATATTAATTAATATAAAACCTAGCTGTGAGAGTTCCATGGTTTGTGACCATTAAGGTCCCCTATTTGCATGAAAATGGGCTCCAAAATTTAAATGGCAAAAATAAAGTGCCCCTCTACATGGTTCAGTTTGGCAGCAAAGAACTGAAATAATATATTCATGGGTCTGGCAGGAGTTTTAGTATGACCAGCCGAAGGTGTCTGTAGAAGAGTTTGCTACTTTCCTTCAGTCTAACATTCTTTTTCCTTGAAGATTAATTAAAAACTTTTCACAATTTAAATAATTTCAGCTTTTTAACATTTATCTAGGTTGAGTATTGTAATGTTTAAAAAACAAAGCAGCCAATAAGAGTCAAATATTATCAAGTAAGTCAGAATGCAGATCCAACTAGATTAGATACAGACATCCAGAATAAGCCATCAACCCCAACTCTTTTGTTTTGCTTCAGACAACACAACAACATTGAACCATACAAATAATGATTATCCCATGTGATTATCCTGTTTTCTATTATTCTTTTATTTTAACATCAAAGGGATTACTGCTAAGTGGATTATCGAATGAGGTGGAACTAATAAACAGGTAAGTAATGGATTGGCTCTTATTGCTTTTGGGGGTTTAATGTTTTTGTAACTCAGGTCAAAAAATACTGGGTAAAATCAGTTGGGATTTTCATTTATTTTTAATTTTGCTCGGATTGCTGTTTGTTGCTTACAACTTTGAGAGTAGGCTGCACTCTGGACCACATCCATCATGGACGACACCTTCCACCCTCTGCACCAGACTGTAAAGGAGCTGAGCTGCTTCTCCAGTGGAAGACTTTTACACTCTGTTTTTAAAACGAAGCGCTACCGCTGATCATTCACCCCTGCTGCAACCAGACTCTACAATGTGACACTACAACGACAATAACTTGTGCAATGTATAACATGCAATTACTATTTGAATGTGCAATAACCTGTTTCTCTATATTTGACACCCAGTGCAATAACTATATATATATAAATATAAATATCCATCTATATAAATACCCATATAAACACCCTGTTCAATAACCCCGTATAATAATACTACTATAAAAAAATAATAAAAGAAAATTGTCAAATGTGGACTCACTGTATATACTGAGCCAACTGCAAACCAGCAGGCCCTATTTCTTCTAATGTTTCCTGTTAAATGGATGTTAGTAATGTTGTTTATTTCCTATACAGCAGAATCATGTCATGTGATGTTGTTCTGCAAAATCCCAACCTTTTAACAGGAGTGCAGTGCTTGATTGAGGATATCCATAACATTTGGCATATATAACACAGGATTGATAAATATATAGATAATCTTTTTGTGTGTCCCAATCGTAAGTTATTTATGATAGGAGACAACTAACAACAGGGCTTTTGGTGATAAAGGTAATATATAGTACTATGGTATATGCTATATTATGTCAACAAATAAAACTATATTTGGAAATTTCCCCTTAATCATAAATGTGTTCAAAATATAGGTTGTATTGTTTTTTATACTTTTAGTTTGAGCTGCAAGAACGGTTACATTTCTTTCTGGTCTACATTTCTAAGGCTTTGTACAAATCCTGATCAGGGGTGCCTAAAATGATGTAGGGTGCTTCATAATAAAAGCACATTCATGTTGTTAGATATTTTGCTGAAAATCAGCAATAATGTTAATGAACCACAGATAAAACTTTAGGCAGTTCCATGAATCAATGCCAGAATGAATCCTCTGATTGTTCCAGTTCATTACTCCTCTTCATCCTCATTGACTTCTCTTAAATCCTCTCCGGACTATCGGTTTGGACAGCCTCGATCATCTCATTCTCCTTAACGGATGAATGAGAGTGATCCTGAGATGAAGTGAGATTGGCCCCTGGGGGCCTGTATGGCCATGCCGTACAGAAATTCATCTTTAGATCTGAATTCCTTTGACGTTCTCTCACCTGAGGTAACCCCCGGGCGCATGTTGACCTCCTCTCTGCACCTTGTCTCAGTTAGCCACCAAACCTTCATCCCCCTATCCATAGAGGAAATACAGTCACTGATACCATGGCACACTTCAGACCTGAATTAGATCTGACACCAGCAGCATCACTGTGTTCTGTGTTCTTATTGAAGCACAATGATTGCATTCAAACAGTAGCTAATGTTAAAATGTTTGTTTTTTTGTCTCTTTCTTTCTTTGTTTATCCAACTATTCTGTATACAGGTGCTGGTCATAAAATTAGAATATCATGAAAAAGTAGATTGATTTCAGTAATTCCATTTAAAAAGTGAAACTTGTATATTATATTCATACATTACATACAAACTCATATATTTCAGATGTTTATTTTGTTTAATTTTGATGATTACAAATGACAACAAATGAAAATCTCAAATTCATCATATCAGAAAATTAGAATATTGTGAAAAGGTTCAAAATTGATGGCCCCTGGTGCCACACTCTAATCAGCTAATTAACTCAAACCACCTGCAAAAGCCTTTAAATGGTCTTTCAGTCTAGTTCTATAGGCTACACAATCATGGGGAAGACTGCTGACTTGACAGTTGTCCAAAAGACGACCATCGACACCTTGCACAAGGAGGGCAAGACACAAAAGTTCATCGCTAAAGAGGCTGGCTGTTCACAGAGCTCAGTGTCCAAGCACATTAATAGAGAGGCGAAGGGAAGGAAAAGATGTGGTCGAAAAAAGTGTACAAGCAAGAGAGATAACCGCACCCTGGAGAGGATTGTGAAACAAAACCCATTCAAAAATGTGGGGGAGATTCACAAAGAGTGGACTGCAGCTGGAGTGAGTGCTTCAAGAACCACCACACACAGACGTATGAAAGACATGGGTTTCTGCTGTCGCATTCCTTGTGTCAAGCCACTCTTGAACCACAGACAGCGTCAGAAGCGTCTAAAGAGAAACAGGACTGGACTGCTGGTGAGTGGTCCAAAGTCATGTTCTCTGATGAAAGTAAATTTTGCATTTCCTTTGGAAATCAAGGTCCCAGAGTCTGGAGGAAAAGAAGAGAGGCACTTCATCCACGTTGCTTGAAGTCCAGTGTAAAGTTTCCACAGTCAGTGATGGTTTGGGGTGCCATGTCATCTGCTGGTGTTGGTCCATTGTGTTTTCTGAGGTCCAGGGTCAACGCAGCCACATACCAGGAAGTTTTAGAGCACTTCATGCTTCCTGCAGCTGACCAACTTTTTGGAGATGCAGATTTCATTTTCCAACAGGACTTGGCACCTGCACACAGTGCCAAAGCTACCAGTACCTGGTTGAAGGACCATGGTATCCCTGTTCTTAATTGGCCAGCAAACTCTCCTGACCTTAACCCCATAGAAAATCTATGGGGTATTGTGAAGAAGAAGATGCAATACACCAGACCCAACAATTCAGAAGAGCTAAAAGCCACTATTAGAGCAACCTGGGCTATCATAACACCTGAGCAGTGCCACAGACTGATCGACTCCATGCCACGCCGCATTGCTGCAGTAATACAGGCCAAAGGAGGCCCAACTAAATACTGAGTGCTGTACATGCTCATACTTTTCATGTTCATACTTTTCAGTTGGCCAACATTTCTATAAATCCTTTGTTTTTATTGGTCTTCAGTAATATTCTAATTTTCTGATATGATGAATTTGAGATTTTCATTTGTTGTCATTTGTAATCATCAAAATTAAACAAAATAAACATCTGAAATATATGAGTTTGTATGTAATGTATGAATATAATATACAAGTTTCACTTTTTAAATGGAATTACTGAAATCAATCTACTTTTTCATGATATTCTAATTTTATGACCAGCACCTGTATAATAGGTGTGTATTTATTCGAAGAATGGGAATAATGCAAGATGACAGGATTCTATACTGCATTTACATCAAATATATCTTTATCATCAGTTTTCTTTTTTTTTCTTTTTTTTACCATTCCGCGCCTATTCTATTATAAAAGGCACACAGGGTTAAAATTACGGAATGGGCAATTTAATACTGCCTTTATTTTAGAGATATACTGATCAAGCTTTCACTGCCCAGTTTTGTTTGTATTTTTATTTATAAAGTCTGACTGGCAGTTTTTATAAGAAATACAATAAAGACAGATTCATGTGAACATTATTTTAAAAAATACTGACCAGAGAAAGGCTAAAAGAAAAGGCTGGTGCCCTGACAGATAAATTAAAGTAAGGAAATTCCTAATGCTTATCTTTATCACATCAAACATTTTAGTTGCAAATGAGAGAACCACAGAATTTGCATATGACGAATAAAAACAGGGCCAAAAAAACTAATTTGTTACAAGCCGAGGGCCAGGCTGGTTAAGTGTTTATTGAAACACTTACTGTAACCAGCCTGGCCAGAGAACCAGAGAAGTCAATGAGCTTTGTGTAAATCTGATTTGTTAAGTGTTTATTAAAACATATTGAAATGACATAGCCTATTGAACCAAGACCTAACACATTGTTTAAAAAAAAAAAAAAATTATATATATATATATATATATATATATATATATATATATATATATATATATATAGGCCTATATATATTAATAATAAACTTTTATTATGTTAATGTATTATAAACCTAAAATACACTGTGCTGCTCCATGATCCTACCAATCACTGCTTTGAAATAGTAAAATAAGAAGAAAAAGAAAAACATCAAATCAGTTGTAGTCTGTCTTGTGGCTTCTATTTGCATTTGTCCCTGAGTCCATTCAAATTAAAAATATGAATAAATACATTTCAAAAATCTAGGGCACACAGACAAAACAATACTTCTTTAAAAGAAAAATCACGTTTTGTACAAATCAAAATCAGCCAGAGCTTCTTTAAAAAAAAGAATTTATTAAACATAAAGCAAAACGATACCAAAAAGAACCGAAGAATCAAAAGGACTACAGACTACAGGTGTCAGCAGAGGCTGATTGAAGCAAAAATAAAAGGAGCCTGGATGGAGGGAGCAGCGGAGCTGATCCTGCAGGTAAGAGACGGACACGCTGCCGAGCAAGGGGCAGGTGGGATCTGCACGCCAGGCACAGAATACTGGGAGGTAAATAGACGGCACTGTCAGGGCAGAGGCCCGAGCCTGTAAGTAGCGCTCCGTCTCGATCAGAGTTTTGTGCTAAATATATTATAAGAACTACTTCAAAAGTTAAAAGGGGAAATTTAATTGATGAGAAATGTTAAGAATAATATCTTGTCTAAGGAAAATCCAACCTTCATCAAATGTACAATGCTCTCTCTCCATGGTGAAATAAGAGGTATTGCAGCCAGACTTTTCTTTCAACAAGTTGTTATATGCGTTGATAGCTGTAGGTGGTTATTATCTTATGTAGCAGTCTGTCTTTTACTGGATCCAGATTTGGAGACTGAAGACGCTCTGTTAATGTTATACAATCTTCTGAAGAGGATTTTTGTTGCTGCCCACATAGTTCATTTTATGAAGAATTATTATTATCTGAAATCATCTATAAAGAGTTCCCAGAATGGAGACGACCTTCTTTAATAGCTTGTTGAGCATCTTAACGTTATTTGCTCTGATGATGGCAGAAGAGATCACACTCTCCATAACAGACTAATAGAGAGACACAAACACTGTGGGACCTAAGCTTTCTTAGGAAGGTTCGGTCAAATGTTTCCTGTAGTTTTTCACCAGGTTTGCACACACTACCTGAGGGATTTTGGCCCACTCCTCCACACAGATCTTCTCTAGATCAATCAGGTTTCTGGGCTGTTACTGAGAAACACTGTCATGATCAGGCAGGAGTACTAGCCCAAATGCAGAACTCACAGACACAGAGGCAGGATAAAAGTCCAATAGTTTATTGGATGTAGACAGGGTTCTACCTGGGAGGCAGATAGGACAAAGCAGGTTAGGTTCAGGTTCAGGTTCAGGTTTACAGGTTCAGGTTTACAGTTTCAGGTTTACAGGTTCAGACAGATAGACTGGCTCAGGCTTGATAACCATAACTAGTTTAAAGTCAACAATCCGGCTCAGAGTGCAGCTCTCCTCCAGCTTATGTAGGGAGAGCTTAATGAGCAGATGGGGATCAGCTGCTTCAAGTGAGCACCAGCTCCTAGGAGAGGATCCACGGCGCCCTCTGGTGGGCAAGCCTCTGGATCCCAACCGACAGCAGAACCCCTCAGAAAGGGATCCACATCGCCCTCTGGAGGGCAGACCTCTGGATCCCAACAGACAACAAGCCCACAGAAAGGGATCCACATCGCCCTCTGGAGGGCAAACCTTTGGATCCCAACAAACACAGAGTTTGAACTCCCTCCAAAGATTATCTATTGGGTTTAGGTCTGCAGACTGACTAGGCTACACCAGAACCTTGATATGCTTCTTCCAGAGCCACTCCTTAGTTATCCTTGCTGTGTCCTTTGGGTCATTGTCATGTTGGACAAGCCAGCCTTGACCCATCTTCAATGCTCTAACTGAGGGAAGGAGGTTGTTCCCCAAAATCTCCCAATACATTGCTCTGGTCATCTTCTCCTTAATACAGTGCAGTCACCCTGTCCAATGTGCAAAAAACCACCAGCAAAGTATGGTGCTACCACCCCAATACGTCACAGTATGGATGATGTTCTTGGGATACTACTCATCATTCTTCTTCCTACAAACATGGTTAGTGGAATTATGACGTTTTAAAAGTTCTGTTTGGGTCTCATCTGGCCACATGACTTTCTCCCATGACACCTCTGGATCATCCAAATGGTCACTGGCAAACTCAAGATGGGCCTTGACATGTGCTAGTTTAAGCAGGAGAAGCTTCCATTCATGCATGATTTCAAACCATTACGTTTTAGTGTTTTGCCAACAGTAGCCTTGGAAAAGGAGGTCCCAGCTGTTTTCAGGTCATGGACCAGCTCCTCCTGTGTAGTTCTGGTCTGATTTCTAACCTTTCTTAAGATCATTGAGACACCACAAATTGAGCTCTTGCATGGAGCCCCGGTCTGAGGGAGATTGACAGTCATGTTCACCTTTTTCCATTTTCTAATGATTGCTCCAGCAATGGACCTTTTTTCACCAAGCTGCTTGGTAATTTACCAGTAGTCCTTTAAGCCTTGTGGAGGTGTAGAATTTTGTCTCTAGTGTCTTTGGACAGCTCTTTAGTCTTGGTCATGGTAGTGGTTGGATTCTTACTGATTCTATGGAGTGGATAGGTGTTTTTATGCAGCTTATGACCTCAAACATGTTCATCTAATTGAGGATAATAAATGTGGAGGTGGGCATTTTTGAAGACAAACTAACAGGTGTTTAAGGGTCAGAATTCTAGCTGATAGACAGGTGTTCAAATATTTATTTGCAGCTGTATCATACAAATAAATACAAAAATTCTGATTTTTTTTTAGATTATGTCTCTCACAATGACAGACCCCTCCATGATTTCTAAGTGGGAGAACCTGAAAAATACTTCAAATACTTATTTTCCTCAGTATATATTATGCCATATAAACCAAATGTAAGCTGATGTATTAAATTTTCCACAAATAGACCCAGAAAAGATTTTAAAGCAGGGAATCCCTGGAAGACCTTAAGTCTTGATCGCATTACGAAACCGTCTGTCTTGTCACAGAGGATGTCCAGTGCAGAATTAGATCTGAGGTATCTCTTGGGGAATTAATCTGCAACAGCATTGTGCAATGAGAATACACATGTGTTCGTTTGGAGTGTCTGTCCTTTTTAATCTTCCATATTCTGTTTCTCTGGAAATAATTTAATCTCTAATAGTGTGATTTATGCTGTGCAGTTAAAGTCGAGGATCAATTGCTATCAAGTCTCAGACGTTTACATGACACACAAATAAAAGGCCAGTTGGGAATTTGTTAGGATATTACACAGCTTAACTCCACTGGTTCTTCTTGCATATAGCATGCAGCTATTTGGCTTATCCTGTCTTTACTTCATTATTAATACTTCAATGCTTAGAAAAATACATGAAATGTCTTCTGACATTTAAATAAGATTAAAAATGTGGAGCATGTTTGTTTATATAAAAACAAACTTGACAGCCTTTGTTTAGGCACATTTTTCTAACTGATTAGATTGTTAGATTGTTGTTGTTTGTAGCAGCTGGATTATAAGTACTGCAATCCCCTTAGTTAAAAGTACAAGTAGATCTCTTTGATTTAGACTTGCCCGATACCACTAAATGAGAAGTATTTTTTGTATAAACAGCAGATAACTGTTTTGGTAGAATAAAATAAACTAACCACTGCAAATTCTTTTACATCAAAAAATTATTTGGTTGAATTATTAGATAATAACCAGTAAATTCATTTTTGTATTTCTGTTATTGGTATTTTTATGCTTTTAGTTTTATCTATTTCATATTTTCATTAAAAAAGAAATGCACTTCATTGATAATAAATCATTTATTAAGGAAAAAAGAGTTACCCAAACCAGCTTGGCCTTGTGAGAGAGTACAATTCCCCCATTTATTAAATTCTATACAGGCCTGAAACTTGTTAGACGTAAGAAATCAAGAAAATACAAAAAAACATAAACTTAAAAGTAGAAGTTAATTTGAAATAAAACAACTACATCCTGTTGACACCATGGCCAGTAAAACCGGAGCCAGTAAAAAATCTTGGCGACCCCGAAGTGCCTCACCCCATCAAGCCATGGACCAGCTGGAGGACCTTGGGGCGAAGCTGGCGTGGCACCAGAAGCTGGAAGATGTACCTCTGGGAGTCTTACAATGGTAGTAGAGTAGGCAATCGCTTATGGCAAGGCTATTAAACTGCTTTTAGAGGGACTTGGTCACTGGGTCCAATGCTGATACTGCTGCTCATGCTGGTTTTCACCTGACCCCACCCAATCCTGGACTCGGGAGAGGACTGGGTCTCGACTCTGGTTGTCCTGGAGCTGCTGAGGGTCCATTGTTGCTAAGCAGTTGTCTGTTATAGCTGGCAATGCTATGGGAGGGTGAGCATTTTTGTTGCTCACTTGCACCTACTCTCGATGGGTGACACAGTAGTTCCTCTCTGGTCAACAGAGGGAGCAGCTGTAGTAGGCCATGACTTGTTCCCCATGTTCTCCTCCCTGGGAAAGCACTGTGCCAAATCCAACCCTGCTAGCATCAGTGTCCACGATGAATGGCCATCCAGGATCTATGTAAGCCAGCACAGGAGCCCTGAGGATTGTAGACCGGAGCTGCATGAAAGCACTTGCACATTCCTCGTCCAATTGGAATGCTTGGCCCTTCTGAGTAAGCCAATGCAGGGGGCTGGCGATGGTGGCAAAGTACTTGACAAACTGCCGATAATAGGAGGCCAGTGCCCAGGAAAGTACGCAGCTCCTCAACGTAATGAGACACGGGCCAGTCCCTCATTGCGGTCGCCTTTGCTGTGTCTGTGAACACCCCGACTGCACTGAAGATATGATCCAAGAAAGATGTCACCTGCCAAAAAAGGTGTTATTTTTTGGGGTGAAGACACAGACCTGCTTGGCGGATGGCTTAAAAGATGTCCCTCAAGTTGGGCAAGGCTCCCTATAAGTTTGGGGCATGGGCGAGGAGGTCATACAGATACACAATGCAGCGGCTCTATCTGCCAGGACACACATCAGGCACTTCAAGGTGGCTGGAAAATTGCAGAGGCCAAAAGGCATGACTTTGAACTGCCACACTAAAATATAAAAGATTTAAATTGATGCTCAAAGTTTGGACTTAAATGACCTTGCATAGAAAATTCATGTATGAAACTTTTGGATTTAAACAAAATGAAATGGTTCACAAAAGTGGATAAAACCCTGTTTCTTTTTAGGCCTTGTCCAAACCGAGAAGTGTTTTGTTTGTCAGGAAAAGTTAGGTGTTAAGCCCACATGCATTTGGCTGTTTGTTAGAAGAAAAATGATAATTTATCCGTTTGGGTCCCAGAGAGAAAAGATGTTTTCAGAAATTACGAATATAACAAGACTTGCAAGGCTACAGAGTATAAACAAATTACCCATAACTAAAGACGTTATTATGCAAACTTCTTCTATTGGCTTATATGCTAAGTTTAACATAAATATTATAAATACGAAGTTGCTAACATGACATTTTTAAGTCTATTAGTTAATTCAGCTTTATTATCTAAAAAGCTTGATTATACCGTTGGGGTTTTGGTTGAAAGATCAGATAAGCTGTTTAGCTAAAATGATTTAGTAGTTGATGTGCTCTGTGTAATCCATATTTAGTGCTGCATAAATGAGTAGATCTAAACGCTCTGACCTGCATGTAATCCTTTGTTGACTTTATCTGAGGTGGTCATATTTTTGATTAGTTGCCAGCAACAAACTGTCATGAGTGATTTAGCAATCAAAATGTATGTTCATGCTTCTTAAGTATGATAGGGTTTTTATCATTTCACCCTAAACAAATCTTATGAAAACACTGAACAACAAAATTGTCCAGCTTTCTTTTGTTTTTGAGGTTTTAACCCCCTGTTTTGATTCAGTAATCTTCAACAAACATACCTGCCAACCTAATGCAGAAGATAAACATGTTATTTTAGTGTACCATGGTTGTGATAAAGGACCATATAACCATGATGAATAATAACAGCATGCCCCAAATAATGTCTAACAACATCCAGTCAAGATTTAAGCACAAGAATAAGTGAAGTATCAAAAAGAAAAATATATATAAGATAAGATGTTGTATTAAACATTTATCTTTTTTTGGTCTGAATTCCTCTTTTTGAGAACTTGATCAAGTAATTCCATGGTCTTCATGGAGAGCTTGACATTAATTTAGTACTGATGTTCTGGCAGCCCCAATCTCGTCTTGTTTGCAAAAATAAACATATCTTTTTAGTTTCATGTTTCCTTTTTTTTTAAACAGGAAATCATGATTTAGCACACCGAGTAACAATTGTTTAAATAAACTTGCATGTGTGTGTATGTATGTGTGTGTTTTTTAGTTTATGGACCCCAGTTAGCACCTTGCATTTTCTGTAAAGTGACCTTGAGTGTCAAGAAAGGCGCTGTCAAATAAAATGTATTATTATTATTATTATTATTATTAATATTATTATCCTGGTAGAATGAAGTTGGTTACAGGAGTGATAAGACTTTTAATTTTGGATGCCAAATTGCGATCAAAAGGCCTCATCGGTGTTTACCAGGATTTTGAATGTGATTCTAAGTTCTACAAGTCTTAACACATCGGAGACTACAGTGCTATCTTTCTTTTGTCTTTGCCAAACTACCAGACAGAAGAAATTCTATTGCCTCCTTCACACTACTGGTCTGTTTCAGCAATCAGTTAAAGTTAGAAAATACATACCTTTAGTTGATCAAGTCTAGATTCAGATATACATTTTTAGACCAGGGTAAAATGCATAAAAAAGACAGTCCATCTCAATGTGTTTCTGCTGTGACTGTGTTGAACAAATATAGTTCTGTTCCAAGACCCCTACACGTTTTCACAAAGCCATGAAGGACCGTTTAATCTCTTTTTCTTGTTTTTCTACTGAAATGGCCTGCCCTAAAACAAATCCTTCCTGCTTTTGTAACTCAACTATGTCCATTTAGATATTTTTTTTTTGTTCGAGGGTCCAGAATAGGTAGTTCATAATCTACAAAAAAAAACAAAAAAAAAACGACCTTTGGAACAATAAGAACTTCCAAAAGTTTGCTGTAAAAGTATTCATTTTTGTTCTCAGTAAAAAAGAACAAAAATGAATACTTTTACAGAAGATTCATCAGTCAGATTTTTTTAAGAAAAGTAATTTAAACAATCTATTCTGATGAATCTTCAAGTGATCATAAATGTTGTAGAAATATTTACAGGAATTTATAGATTTTTCTTTCTGCTAGAGTTCAATTAACAGCTAGTATGAGGTTGTTTGAGTAAAAGCATGTGAACATATTCCATGAATAATCTATGAACTAAGTAGTTAAAAACGACATGAAGGGCTTCAGTCAAGCCTCTAAAGTTCCTGTTAGATGACTCCTGTCGTCTCATGTCGTCAAGACTGTGCACATTAATTACGCAGCTCACTCTGAGGCTCTTTAACACAACCGCATTAACGCAGCATGTCATTAATAAGAAAAGGAGAGTGACATGTGAAGGTCTCACATTGAGACTAATTGAAAACGCATCAATCATCTGAAGCCATTTCACTTGGCTCAGCACCTGCTGCTGCATAGCTGAGGTCACGCTTTGAACAGGATCAAGACAACTTAATCCTGACAGATTAACACAACAGAATGAGCCATGCTTAACACGTCTTCCTGTTTTATTGGAAATTGCTTTATTTTGTACAGAATTAATTACAAAACAGCACAAAACAGCAATGAATTACAAAGAAATTACAAAACAGTATTATCCCACTGAAGTTTGTAACATGTCTTGAATGGTTGAGGTCAACAGAATGAAATTAAGCATTTGTTTAAATGAAAACTGGAAGGTAAAAAATAACAGAGCATGTAAGTCTTAATGTACAAACCTAAATCTTTTAAGAATGTGATTTTCTATTCGATTTTAATATTTTACCTATTTCTGACTTCAATATGAAGATTTGTGGCTGTAAACTGACCAGCATGGGTATCAGAACAGTGCAACTGTAAAAACCAAAGAAATAGGTTTAATGGTTTAAGTGCAAAACTTATGTCATTTATATTGTCAGTGGTTCTGCCCTGCTGTCGCCTCTACCTTGCTCTGACAAACTTTCTATCCCGGAACCTGCTCCAGTGTCCTTGACTTGCTCTGAAAAATCCAGGATGGCCATGCTGAGTTTGAACCGGCTATCAGCAGATAGGAGCTTCTTCTGCGTCCACCACGCAAATTCCTATAAAAATGTCAAATGAGCAATAGTACCCAAACTTGGTGACAGAATTGCTGGAATCACCTTTGGTGTGAATGTACTATTTGAAACCCAGCAAAGAGTCAGAGAATACTTTGGTTTATAATAGATTTTCCAGTGAGATTAAGTGACTTAACATCGTGGTCCTTGTTGCTTTGAGATTTGTTTATCAATGAATCACACTTTTTGCAAGGCAACTCTTCTTTGTTCTTTAAAACCAACGGCTAACGATTGGAACTTCAAAAAAATCATCTACAAAACCACTTATATTTTAAAGAATGA
Source organism: Cyprinodon tularosa (assembly GCF_016077235.1). Taxonomy (NCBI): domain Eukaryota; kingdom Metazoa; phylum Chordata; class Actinopteri; order Cyprinodontiformes; family Cyprinodontidae; genus Cyprinodon; species Cyprinodon tularosa. The sequence goes on along the minus strand of NW_024038924.1, from coordinate 370,749 downwards.
TATCCACATCAGCACATATTCATAATATATTCAGACATATGGGCCTTTAGAAGAATTGTATAACAAAACATTGCATTAAAAATTGCCACAAATAACCAATACCCATGACTTAAATCTACAGTATGGGATGAAAAAGCACTGTTTAACATAGTTAAACTTATAACAGGGTTTCAAGTTGCCAAAGAATGTGGGAAATGTGCTACAGTTGTCAAATCAATGATCAATTATGTTATGTAAATTAGGTTTCCCAGAATGTTGGTCAGAAATTTAGTTAAAGGAGGGAGGGGATGTTATTTAACAAAAACTGTTCACAATTCAGTCAACCATTAGAAGTTTGAGAATTTTCATCATGTGAAAGTTGTTTCCTTCTTGGTGCAAATATACATTAGTAGAGATTTAGTTATGGCGCTTTACAGGTATAGTGGAGGATGTTCTTTTTCCAGGTGGATCATCAAAATAAGTGGTCCTCCTGTTTGTCAATTATTCTGGTAATATGTTTACGTAAGGCTCGTCCCCATTTTCACCATCCGGTGGGGATTCTGACAAAAAAAAAATGGAAAAATCTTCTTTTGGAAAGTAAGCTTGTATGAGCGATGCAGACAGCAACTTTTAAACGGAGCATGCACGAGGAGAAATGAGCTTATGCATTCTTTAGCACACGTGTTATAGCCGTTCCCTCTTGGGAGTGGGTACAGGGTTGTGCGTGTGCCTTTTTTTTTTTTTTTACAGTGGAGAGGGTTGGTATTTTCAAAAATTTTTGAAAATTCTCCACTATACCTTTAAGATAAAGTAAAATTACATCTGTGATAGTATCGAGTGAGGTATCTTAGGGGTTTGAAGTGTTAAATCAGCTCCAGAGATGCTGCAGTACTTTCTCTGCTCAACCAGTCAGGAATCCTGAATTTTGCTAAAGACAGTGTTTAAAAAATGTAACTAGTTTCTCTCTTCTAAGGGGGAAAAGAGTGCAGCTTTAAATGTGGATTATTACAAAGTGTTCCCAAAAACATTAGAGGAAACACTCTAAAATTAGAGGAAACACTAACAACATTAGAGGAAACACTAATTACAGAAAGCAGTCATTTTGATTTATGATAGAGAAGAAAAAAACAAGAGTTAATTTAAATACAAAGTAGTGTCTATAGTGAAATCTATAGAAGGACCAGAGGCCTGTGATTGTCATTGCTCCTCCCCATGGATTTAGAAAGCATTGCAGTAATTGTCAGCTGAAGGAACTGAGCTTTTTACCAGTAGGATGTGTTTTCTATGGCATCATTGCATACAAATCGGTGCATAGCCTCTGTCTCCCTTCTGCTGCGTGTCTGCTATGCCATCACGCTGGGTTAGCATTGATGATGTCAACAGTGCAACAGAAATCAGGAAAGTTAACATTGGAGTGTAGCATGGAAGTGAGCCAGCTTGTAGTAAGTCTTCTTTAATGTTTTGTGCTTTTATCCCTCCGTATCTCTCTCACCAGTGCTGCAGCACGCTTATTGAATGTAAACATAAACATATTTACACTGTATTATATATTAAACTTACACTATACTAAGTAATAATAATGAATTTTAATTTCAATTGTGCTTTTAAAAAAACAAAACTCTAAAATTTTTACAGGAAATTAATAACTCATAGCTAAAAATAAAAAAACTATTAAATAATTACAGAAAAGAAAGTAAGTAGGGCATAAAATAAGATGAAATAAGAAGTTTAAAAGAGAAAAAACTTGTAAAATGGAGGAATTTTACAGGAGGAATTTTAACCTCTGAAAAGCAAATATGAGAAAATTAGATGAGAAAAGTATGTGACGAGAGGGGAACGTGACTTAAAGTGACTGAAGGATGAAGTGGAGCGACTGACGAGACGACATTTCCTCCCTGAAAAAGGGTTCTTCTTTTATATATACATTACCGTACGTCGGGCTCAACGGTATCATGTAAATAAGTGGGTCGACCCAGATCTGATGTTCCCACAGCATGCAGATCAGAGTCGAGGCGATTTTAACAGGGGTCGTTTGCCGAGTCTTTTGACCTGGGTTCATTGTGCCCTTCACACTGCCACTAAAAGCCAATTGTTACCTGGTTTAGGCAGGTTTTCAGCGGTATTTCTCCTTGTAGCTTTTCCAAAAGACCAGATAAATAACCTTTAAAAGCCCCTCAGCAAGAGCCAACTTTTTCCTTTCTGTCCATCTTATTTTCTTTGCATCCTCATGTCTGACCAGCATAAGATACATCACCCCACAGCAGTGTTCCTCTGTGGCTGCATCTGAGCAGATGTTGGGAATAGCAAATGAACACAATTTAGTCGTCACATATGCTGCACAATCAAGAGAGAGTTTTGCAGTGATTTATTCATAGCAGTGAATAATGTAAACATGCCTATTTTAGCGAGTGGGGTCTGTTTTGGGTGTGTGCGTTTCAGTTCAGCTTATGACAAACTGATGTTAGCGTCACAAAGAATATCAGTCATGTTAAGTATAGATGTTTGAACAGATGGAGACAACACTCCTTCCCTTCCGACTCTAGAGGTCTTTTGATTTTAATGTATTTTCAAACTTATAAAAAAAAGGACTGGGATGAGGCCTGATTCAGTCAAAGTCATATTGCCTTATACTTCAAAGATAAATCTGTCTCTGTAGACAAGGACGAACCAAGAACAAGTGGCCCTCTCTTTCAGTGGTTAACCCTCATAGGACCTCATCTTCAGAAGGTTTGTGTGTCTTTAGCAGGGGCAGACATATTTGTATGCGCAAAGCAGATCTTTAAAGGTCCAAAGTGATTTGCATTTGCAATTCAGCAGCTAGTATATGCAAACCATTTTTTATATAGTTTGCACATATAAAAAGTTACAGAATATGATCTGCAAATATCATATTTGCAGATCATATTCATATATATATATATATATATATATATATATATATATATATATATATATATATATATATGGAGGGTCATATGTAAATGATATGCAAATGTAAACATTTACCAGGTGCAAAGGAATTTTCCAAACCTGAAACTAACTTGGGATGCAGTTTTGACATCTCTTTTAGTATTTCTGAAATTTAGGTGCAAACTCATACAAAAAAATCATTGGTCATTGTTGCCACAAAGGAGGCATCGGTGCAAAGATAGAGGTTGAGAGAGATTATTTCCCTATTGGTCCTCAGGTCCAAAATGAATATCATGATTTATGGCTGGGCTGCACTGTTTGTAGCAAATGGTTCTGGATTTGATCTCTGGCCAGGGATCTTTTATGCATGAAGTTTGCATGTTCTCCTCCTGCATGCATGGTTTCTCTCTGGGTACTCCGGCTTTCTTCAACAGTCCAAAAACATGACCTTTGTTTTGCCCTGCAACAGATGGACTGATTTGGTCAGGTAAGTAGCAGAGGGGGTTGTTAATCAGTTTCAGCTGCTTTGGTGTTAATGAAATTAACAACAGGCGCATTAGATGAGCAACAATGAGATGACCATCAAAACAGGAATGGTTTTACAGGTGGAGGCCACTGACATTTTTTCCCCTACTCATCTTTACTGACTCTTTTTCACCAGTTTTGCATTTGGCTAGGGTCACTGTCACTACTGTTAGCATGAGACGCTACCTGGACCCTACAGAGGTTGCACAGGCAGTCCAACTCGTCCAGGATGGCACATCAATACGTGCCATTGCCAGAACGTTTGCTGTGTCTCCCAGCACAAGAGCATGGAGGAGATTCCAGGAGACAGGCAGTTACTCCAGGAGAGCTGGACAGGGCCGTAGAAGGTCTTCAACCCATCAGCAGGACCGGTATCTGCTCCTTTGCGCAAGGAGGAGCAGGAGGAGCAACTGCCAGAGCCCTACAAAACGACCTCCAGCAGGCCACTGGTGTGAATGTCTTTGACCAAACAATTAGAAACAGACTTCACGAGGGTGGCCTGAGGGCTCGACATCCTCTAGTGGGCCCTGTGCTCACTGCCCGGCACCGTGGAGCTTGATTGGCATTTGCCACACAACACTGGAATTGGCAAGTCCGCCACTGGCGCCCTGTGCTTTTCACAGATGAGAGCAGGTTCACCCTGAGCACATGTGACAGACATGAAAGGGTCTGGAGAAGCCATGGAGAACGTTATGCTGCCTGTAACATCGTTCAGCTTGATCGGTTTGGTGGTGGGTCAGTTATGGTCTGGGGAGGCATATCCATGGAGGGGCACACAGACCTACACAGGCTAGACAACGGCACCCTGACTGCCATTAGGTATCGGGATGAAATCCTTGCACCCATTGTCGCCTGACCTTAATCCAATAGAATACTTCTGGGACATTATGTTTTGATTCATCCAACACCGCCAAGTTGCACCTCAGACTGTAGAGGAGCTCAGTGATGCCCTGGTCCAGATCTGGCAGGAGATACTCTAGGACGCCTTCCGTTGTCTCATTAGGAGCATACCCCGACATTGTCAAGCATGTGTACACGCACGTGGGGGCCATACAAATTACTGAATACCAATTTGAGTTGCTGCAATGAAATTTCAACAAAATGGACTAGCCTGCCAAATCATTTCTTCCCTGTAATTTTTGGGGTGTCTTTGAATTCAGCCCTCAGTAGGTTGATAATTTTCATTTCCATCGAATGATGTGGCATCCTTTTGTTCCTAACACATCACCCACTCCATATCAATACAGATAAACAGCATGATTTTTTTCCCCCATGGAGATCAGATAAATTAACTTCTTGGAATTTTTCTCATGACTTAAACTTCCTTAAATGACATAAAGCTGTGCACACTGCTGTTGGTAAAATCATACTTCCCTTAAACTTTACTCTTAAACCTTTCAATTAGCCACACCATCTCATAATTTATTGAACAGGTATCGATTTATAGAGTTCAATCCTCCTTAAAGTTATTTCGAAAATTTTCCTTGAATTTGTGACCGTTCAGCCTTTTCCTGGTGCCTAATGATGATAGCTTTTGGGCAGTCTTTTACTTTATCATAAAAATAAAAAATAAACATTTAAAGGAGCGCAGTTGATAAAGATCTGGAAAATGAAGCTGAGAGATGCATCATCTTTCAGTCAAACATCAGCTCTTTACCAGGTTATCAGCTAAAAGATTTTAGTTCATTTTCTATATGGAGCTTTTCAAATGTGCTATTTTAAGATTTTAAATAATTTTAGACAAAAAATACACACATACACATTCGTGCTGCTGATCTGTCTCACCTGGTCTCTGTTTGTTGTTAATCTGTTGAACTTACTTAAGTGGGTCAACAGTTTGGATCGTCTGTCTTTTTATCAAATAACTCAAGTTAGTTTCAGTACAATTTTTTTTTTGTTTTTCTTCAGTTTGCAATATGCTACTGTAATTAGCATTTTTCCTTCTTTATACCTTGTGAATAAACATAATACCATATTATTCATGTTGCATATGATTCTGAGTATCTCTATTCCACCTGCTGGTTGGATTACCTCCTATATAATCCAGAATAATGAGACTGATGGAAGCAGTCTAGACTGAAGGAGTTAATTATCTGCCCCCTGTCCAGGGAAGAAGATTGTGATGGTGAATTAGAAAGCTAAAATGAGCGGTTTGATTGTAATGACAGCTCTTTGTAGGAATCATTTCATCTGCTTACATTACTTTGGAAGACGTGATTAATGAAGCGCAGCGTCCTTCCCCATTTTTTCCCCCTGCTTTACTGATCCCTTGACATTTACTTTAGTTTGGGCTAATATATTAATTCCAAAGATAATTATTCAATATACTTTTGTCACTGTTGATATAGCTCAGTGTCACCCCTTGTGCTCCATGCTGAGAGCTTCTATATAATTTTGCCAGATGGGGAACAGGCTCCTGCAGAACTCTTGTTCTTTGACGATGGCCATATGTGTGAAGAGCTGAGAAAAGATAATTAGACAGGAGAAAGAAGCTCTCAAATAAACAACGTGCATCTGATGTCTGTCCGTTTGACAGGGTTTCTAATGGAGTTCATGTCTGCTTGTTGAGATTATTTTATACGCTGGATGTTTTCAGTGTTTACAGTATGATAACTTTAAACTTTTAAACCACAATTTGAAGTAAAAACAATTTTAGGTTAAAAAAAATGAAATTCTAAGTCTAAATAATGGTTATGTATAGGGCTGCAACTAACGATTATTTTAAAAATCGATGAATCGGACGATTGTTTTTTCGATTAATCGATGAATCGGACAAAAAATATTTTTTATATTAAACTCTTTATTCCAAATTTAACATTTTAGACAGAACAAACAAGCACACAAGTACAGGTTCCTCATTAACTGTACTGGTGCAATATGTTAAAACTACGCAAACTTACATGAGAAATGTAGCTGTACATCCACAAAATATAGGGTACTTTATTTTGTAAAGCGCAAAAAAGACAGGCATTTTTGTTTTTAAAAGCCCCTAAGGGGTTCAAACAATAGGTCCCCCCATTTCAACATATGAGCTTTTTTTTAGACTAGAAGAGTTCTGTTGGGAGCTGGAGAAGTACCACCTTTCTCCAGCAGAGTCCGCCGTGGATGCTCCTGAGTTGAGCCTCCTGCACAGCTGCAGCCCATTCCATCATCAGAGGATCCATAGTACTTAAGCTGTCTTCAGACCTTGCCTCAACGTCGCAGTGTTGATCCAGTTGGTTAGCACCTAAGCCTAGCATCTCTGAGAACCTTTGTTGACTTTGAATCCAGACTGGATTCTAACCTTTGTCTCTGTCTTCCAGGAAACCAGTCTTTCTCCTGTGAAGCTCTGGAAGAGCTTAACCTGCCGAGCCTGCCCTCTGAGCCAAACCTGAAGCCTCTCTCTGAACTTCCATGCAGCTCTGGACCCAGAGCTGGAAACTCAAAGCCAAGGTCTACTCATTCTTTAGAAGTAAGACGCTGAAGCAGCTTTCGGACTCTGCTGATCAAATCCTCTCCAGATCCAACAGCCTCCCTCTCAAGGCTTTAATCAAGAACCCTCAAGGTACAAATCAGAAACTGTCAAGAATCAAACTCCTATGCGCAACACTAACTGAACTGTTTCTCACGCAGACTCCGGTGAACCAGTTTCCCAGGCCAGAACCAGAACCAGTCATAACCTCTGTGCTTGTGTCAATAAACTCTGTTAAACCTTTTACTCCAGTTTCCGTCTCAGTGGTGTTCTGCATAATTGGGTCACACCAGTGAACCCATCATGACAAGTTCTGCCTTTTAAGACAGGAAAGTATAGCAGTTAAAGTTGCTACTTGAGAAAATACTTAACCATAGAGATAAAAATAGCCCTGTGATTCAAATTATAAATTGTATTTGGAATAAAAATGAGAGAACTAGGGGTGCTAAAAAACACATCCTCCAAAGACAGATGTTTACATGAGAATGTGGCATATAATTAATTGACATATTACTGATCTTGCTGGATTTTATTCTGCTTTACTTCCATAAATTGCAGGATCTTCTTTACTTTATCTTTGCCAGAAGATTTAAACTTTAAAAGCCTTGCCCTCATAATTTGCAAGTTACTTTATTTATAAAGTAAATATAAACGCTGCTTAAGCTAATTCAAAGGAAATTAAAAGTAAAATAAGTAGCCAACCTTATCACTGTCTGTAACCTACTAACACGGTAAGGAAAGCATCAGATGAGCTACCTGAGAAACTAACGTTACGTTTCCCCGCTTTAAAACCAAACAAACATGGTGGTTCTGTGCCATGTTAATTTGTTTTGACAAAGTTGCATGTTACGACTTTTTTCACTTTACAAAGCGCAGGCTTTTTAATTATTGTGATCAATTTGCGCCGTCAGTCCCGGCGCATGCGCGCTTCCTTTGCAGTTTGGACGCTGAGGGTAAACATCCTGCGGCTCTGACTGCAGCGCTGAGAGGGACTCCTGCGGGAGAACGGGGTTGGGATGGGGGAAGCGCCCCACGGCAGAGTAGGAACGATACATGCTTTCACGTAAGAGTCTCCGAAAGCCGCCAGTGACATCGTAAAAAGTTGCCAGATTTGTCGCTAGTCGCTTTTTTGAAAAATAGTCTCTGGAGGGGTCTGAAAAGTCGCTGAGTTGGCAACACTGCACCTGCAGCGCTGGCTCGCTCTGTCGTATTTTTTTTTTCTTCCCCCGTTTCAGTCAAGTGACGCATTAATCGCGCGACACAACTAATCGATGATGAAATTCGTTGCCAACGCTTTTAAAAGTCGATTTTTATCGATTTTATCGATTCGTTGTTGCTGCCCTAGTTATGTACAATCATATATTTAACGAATAGGAATATTATTGAAATGTACATTTGTTTAGGTAACATCGTTATTACAGAACTTAACTCATAAAAGAATAAGGAGACCCAGTATTCAAGGCAGATAGACAGTTGGATATCTCAAAAAAGTGTTTATTTAGAGTAACGGATCTGCAGTGAGCAGTAAGTGCGTTTAAAGCAGGAACCTCTGCAGGAAGAGAACACAGGTTAGTGACCATATCAATCTGGCGGAGGATGATTATGAACATGTGAGTCACTAACCTGGTCTTAAAGTTCAGTCCGTGCCCAGAGGAAGAGGTTGATTCCAGCCAGTTGGCTGCTGAGAAGACGCGGCGGGAACCGCCCAGAGAATTTCAGGCGCAGAAGTCCCGGAGGTTGGAGAATAGGCAGGAGATCAGAAGCTGGCACTCAAGAGAAGGCAGAATAATCTAGAGGGCAAAGCCAAAGACGGTGTCGAGGAGGCACTCAGGAGATGGACCAGAGGATCAGAGAGGTACCGAAGGGAAATTCCAGGATGGTGTGAGGAATCTGTTCCAGGTTTGATTAACAGGCAGAATCCAGCAGGAGTCTGAAAAAAGGTCAGGCAAATAGGTCAGAACGGGGACAGGCAGGCTAAGAGGTCCAAAGGCAGAGTGGGTCATTATCAGGCCACCAGAAACACCAAGATACACTGGAAAACTCTCACCAAGCGCTAAAAAAATCAGACACTGATGGCTGGAAGAAAGCAGGTTAAGGCAGCAGATTTAACACCTGCTTCAAGGATGGATGGATGGATGGATGGATGGATGGATGGATGGATGGATGGATGGATGGATGGATGGATGGATGGATGGATGGATGGATGGATGGATGGATGGATGGATGGATATTGCTTTTTTCTGAAGGTGATTTTTTTTTACACCAGCTTTTAATATAACTGATCATTAAATGTATGAAATTAATCTAAATCTTGATTGATATTTATCTGAACAAATATAAGAGGGGTGCTAAATCATCGAAAGTCTCTTATTCAGAGTTTTTTATTTTCTTTTAGGAAATGTGTTAAAATGTTAATGCTAAAAAGACAGGAAACTGAAGAAACATAGGAAAGACAAAAAAGGAAGAGTTCCTCCAGTAGGGAAGTATAATAGATATGCAGGAAGACTGTATGGAGATGGTTATACTTTGATTAATTATAGGATCTAAGAATGCTGGCAGACTCAAGATACCAATAGAACAGTTAGGTGAAATCCACGGCAAAGGTGCAACTCACAAACTAAATGCTGGTTGTTTACGCTGTAGAGTTAAGTGCTCTAGCAGAATAATGTAGCAATAACAAAAGCCTAATAAACAATTATGACACACAAAGGAATAGCCCCTGTAAATGAACAATGACTGTTTAAAATAAGCAATTTTGTTTATGTTTGGGCATTTTTACATAATGACTAACTCCAGTTTTTGGCCATAGTGACACATTATGACCTACTTGCAGAGCGATTTTACTGAGCCACCACCCTGCATTTTAAATCCTTTAAAACCAAAACTAACTTTTCCTTTTGTTGCATTTTTCTGTTAGGTCAGTATTTTTTTAATCCTGTTAATGTCAAATAGTTACAATTTTTGTTTAAATTAATGGTAAATCAGATGTATGGAAAGATGAACGATGGAGGAAAGCAAATGTCTGTGTGGTTTTCTGTGAAGCAGTGCACTGAACATTTCCACTTTGTTTTACTGATATCTGTGCAACATCCGTCTAACCTCTGGACATTTAAAAGCGATCCATGTGCTATTCCCATTATTTTCTTTATCCTGTAGTTGTCTATCATTTGCTATATTCCCACAGGAGTTGGAAAGCAACAGGTGTGGCAGTCAGTGAGAAGCCTGTAAGAAGTAACCTACAGAAGTCTCAGTTTACCCTCAAGGTCAAAGATGAAGAGACTTGAAGAACTTAAGATGGCTGCTTTGCTTCTCAGGCGTGGATGTGAACAGCCTGAATGTTCTGTAAAAATATTTTCCCCCTTTAATGAGGTTCTCTCATCGGCTTTTTTGTCAAACGTAAGTGTGCCAGCTAATACACCTGCTCTGTTGGCTCAATAAGGTCAGAGAACATGATTCTACCATTACTGAGAGAGACAAACTTTGTTCATGGGAGACTTTAAGGACCAGAACCACTGCTGACTGAAAAGGGGATAAAGACATGATCATACTCAAAAACGTTGTCCGATAATATTTTAATCAGAAGAATTATTTCATTTTCATTTTTATCAGGTGGACCATTACATGTGGCTTAGAACTAAGCGTACATATTTTCTAAAAAGAGCATCATACAGTCAAACATGGTGGTAGTAGTAGGAGCGGCAGGTTGTTTTGCTACTTCAGGACCTGGACAGCATTTTGTGATCTTAAGCCAAGCACAATTGCTGCAGTGAAGCAGTGCAGCACGTGATTTGGCGTTGAAAAGGTTGTTAATTTCCTTTCAATCTTCTACTGCTTATTCTGTCAGGATCGCGATGGGGCCGGTGCCTATTTCCAACAGTCTATGGACAAAAGGCGGGGTACACCCTGGACAGGTTGACAGTGTGTAGCAGAGCAACACAGAGACATGCAACCATGCAGGACATTTTAGAGATGCCAATAAACCTAACCGTCATGTTTTTTGACTGTGGAAGAATCCACACATACATGGGGAGAACATGTAAATTCTAGGCAGAAAGACCGCAGGCTAGAAATCAAACCTCGATCTTTCTTGCTCCAAGGCAACAGCAAACTGCACCAACATGCAGCCCCAGGTTTCTGTCCCCAAATCACCTGAACCACGCTGTATTTTCCTGATATCAACATGTGTTTGGTTTGAATTAGTAAAGTCTGACAAGATAAAAAAAAGAAGACTGTAGTCTAAAATCTGAAGATGCTAGTGTGTCCGCAACATCCTAAAATCAGGCATGAATGGAGCCCAAGAAAACCATCTTTGTGTTAGAAACAAAGATCAGAAACATGGTGCCCTCACTGCATGTCAGTTTTCACAAAAAGAAGCCAGCATGTGAGGAGTGAAGCCTGAAGAGGGGACAGTCTCTGTGGTGAGCTTGTCATTTAGGCAGCAAAGATCACAGCAATGAACACAACAGTGGAGCTGTGTGTCGGAGGCCATCTTGCAGATGTCTTTCTTTTGTCCTTTCTCCCTACAGCTTGAGCTGACCACTCTTTATGTGATAGATACCAGGAGACATGGGGGGGGGGTCGCCTGTGATATTTCAGCAGCTGTTTCCTTTATGCAGCTGCACCGCTGCAGACAGGACACTTCAAATCATGCTCACTGCTGCCACCTCTGTGGGTCTATCTGTGTGTGAGGGAGAGTCCAGTGGGATATTGTGCCTGACGTCACACTGAGCAACAACAGAGAGTTGAGGGGTATCCTACATCTATCACTGTGAATATGATCAGCAGAGGAAACTGGTTCACTGCCGTCTGCAGGTTCCTGCTAAGAGAGCTGGACTGTTGAAATGTTGTCTGAGTATTTTTTATTTTGTGTTTTTTTTTTTTTCTTGAAATGTATAAATGAAAATTACATGTGTACTTTGATTGTAATGCAAAACTAAGAAGTTGTTTTAACAGCATGTGCCTTAAAAATGTCAGGCTCTATTTTCCATGTTTGATCATTCAGCCTATTTATCCAACAGTTATGTAAAATTAAAAGAAAATTTGTTTTAACCTGTGAAACGTGAGGTGAGCACAGCTTGTAGTAGCATCATACAATTTTTTTTTTTTTAAGGTTTTAGGCCGTTAATTCATAAAAACCCTAAGGGACAAAAGTGTTTTAGATTTCTGATTATATAATTCACCGAGCTTTTCTTCTTAAATTGCAGTCCTTGATTGAGATCTGGTTTCCTGCACTGTTTTAAATGTGAAATCTCCATACAGGTACTGTATGCAAACAAGAAGAAGGAACCCTTAACAACTGTATACTGTAGCATATCAACAAACCACAGCCATCTTTGATTCTGATAAATGATTGGTCACATCTCAGTTCCTTCGATATCTTTACACCATTAAACTGAAACGTACAACCACTTTAATTTTGTTAAGGAATATGCATTTTTAAAATGATATTTTTTTGTAATAATGGTACAAAAGTAACTTCTTTCCATTTTTAAACGTAAAGTTTAACTTTGACAATTTTCCATCTGCTAGTAAAAACAAATCACATTTATTCTGGTACTTCCTTGTATAAAAGGGAATTATATAAGTTTTAACAGCAACTTAAAAAAAAAATGTATCTATGAAATAAATAAACCTAAACAGATATTATTGACAAGAACTCGAACTTTGATCAGTAAATATGGGGAAAAAATCAAAGGAAAAAAGAGATTTAGAAACAAAATCAATCCGTGTATCATTCGTTCTTTCTATTTTCAATTGCCAATCAAAAAACAAAAAATAAAAAATTGACTGGTTATTTTGTTATTTGTTTTTTATGGTTAAACCAAAAACGAAAAAAGGATTTGTTTTTCATATATCAATTCTAAGCTCAGATCAAGAATACGAAATGGAAAAACGGACAGCAACGCAGAATTTGTTTTTAATATTTAATCGGTACAGTTTACGTGACCCGGAAATAGCTCTTTGCGCAGCAGTTGGGGTAATGAAGTGGCTACCATGGCGACGCTAGAACCACACACTATGTTGATCGAGAAGCTGTTTGTTGTTGCTAGTTAAAAGTACAGTGCACAGAAAAGTTTCAAGAAAAAAGTTATACCTGGAAAATCCTGCAAATTTTCTCCGTTGTCATGTCCTCCTCAAGAGTCACACGCTTGGATCCTCGAAATAAAACGTAACTGTCCATGGCTGATAGGTCCGACTGCCTTATCTGGTGCAGTTTGATCGAACGTGGTGGGAGTAAGCCAATTGTTTTTTTTAGCTAACGCTCCACCAAACTTCCGGGTCATGTAAACTGTACCGATTAAATATTAAAATCAAATTCTGCGTTGCTGTCCGTTTTTCCATTTCGTATTCTTGATCTGAGCTTAGAATTGAAATATGAAAAACCAATCCTTTTTTCGTTTTTGGTTTAACGATAAAAAACAAAAAAACAAAATAACCAGTCAATTTTTGATTTTTTGTTTTTTGATTGGCAATTGAAAATAGAAAGAACGAATGATACACAGATTAAAATCTTTTGCTAGATTTGTTTTCCTTTCATGTCCTCCTTTCCATGTCAACATGGATTCAAAATGATAGGACATTGGAGCATCATGTGCCCTTACAACTTAAAAACAAACCAGGATATTAACACTTTTTAGATGCACACTAGAGATTAGTATGTAATAATATGTGCTGTATGTCAGAGGCTTACAGTACATGCAATATACATTTTTTAGACTTGAATGATATCCTTATTCTAAGAATCCAGCCCCTGTAAGAAGTGAAAGGAAGTGGGTATGTGAGTGAACAGCTGCAGCTGCTGCACATGTTTAACAGAGAAAGGACAAGCTTAATTATCACCTAGTGATGTTAGCAAATTGTTATGGGTTATTAATGGTTTATAACAATATGTTTATGTTAGCTGTAGCTTCACAGTAATGAATCCATTATGTCTCCTCAAGGAACACTGTATTAAATTACTTTGGATCACTTAACTACTGTAGACTGCGTATTTGCAAGGACACTTGGATTTACAATGTTGAAAATACTTCCTGTTCGGGTCTTAAAGAGGTTATCTTCTCTTCACACTTGAATAAAAGATAATTCTCCAAATTGGATATAATGCAATGAAGCAATGGTCAATATGAAGATCGGCACAGAAATGCGTTTCTTAAGTTATTACAAATGAAAAAAAGAAAATGTAAAAAAAAAAAAAATTGTAATTATGTTATCAATTGGTATTTTTTCCAAAATGAAATCCTAAATAAGGATTATAACCTTTATCAAACCTTTGGGTGATAAGGGTTACTTCTGAAACATTGAAACATGAAAAAATAAGGATCAGATTCTCTTATGGTAATTTAGACATAGAACAAACAACACAGGCTTTGGAAACCTAACCTACAGAACTGCTGGATATAATATTTGGAAAAAAATCTTGATTTTAAGTCAATGAGGACTCGAGACTTGATTCTTAAGGTGGGCATTCACTGTACGACTTTTTGCCTTTTTCGGGACGATTTTCCAGTCGTTGAAGAAAATTTTTTTGGGTCGGGCTGAGTTTCAGCCTCATGCTTCCTCATGTTTCGGTTAGTATACAGGGGGTAACAAGGGGAAATTCTTGTTTTCATTCACCAGCTAATGCAGATAATCAAAGTAGATGTTTTATACTGAGGTCTGAGCATTAAAGATTTAAATATTGTATCAATAAAACTTCAAATTCGCTTCTTTCTCTGTGTGGGTTTTTAAGGTTGTCTTCAGTTTTCTTCACAACAACGGTTGTGTTCCTCATTAGTTTTTGATTTCTATCTTTCATCGTACGTATTATTTTCAGAGATGTCAGGTAACAAAGTACAAATACTTTTCTTGTTACTTCTGACTTCAACTCATTACATTTTTACACACGTTTTGTGTTTTGTAGAAAGTACAGATACTTGTGTAAAAATGTAATGAGTAGAAGTCAGAATTAAAAAGATAAGTACTACACTTTTAAAACAAACGTTACTCGTTACTCTTGGCTTCGGTTTAATGTTTATAAATATTTATTTCACGTCATGTGCGCCATCCATGGCAGATCATTGGCTCCATCCACATCAGTGAAAACTAGTGTAATTGGATGAGTCATATAACGCAAACACTCATTGGTTAGCCAAAGGAAATCATCAGAAGCAAGCAGGTGTTGTTCAGACTGCAAACTTGAATTATCTATACCATGCCACAATGTCGGATTCAGAAAATGATGTTGAAATTCCTGAAAGGTCGGAGACAGGCAAGAGCGTATCGAGAGATGGAAACAGAGACCAACAAGACCTCTTTAAAGACCTTTTCAAAGGTTACTTTATAATTTTATACTTTAAGTAGTTTTGAAGCACATACTTTATCACTTTTAATTGAGTAAAGAGGTCAAATTGATACTGCAGTATCTATACTTTTACTTAAGTAACAATTATGTGAACTTTTGACACCACTGATTATGTTCTGATTTCCAATTGCAAGGTTATGATCAGGAGTCAAGAATCTACATTGGTATGATGAAAGTTTAATGAAATTTTACAGACTCCCAGCTTGGAAGGCAAACATTCAGTAACACAGATAGGAATTCCGTAGAAACTACGGGAGAAGTTAAAAATAATAACACAATCAGAATAAAAGTGAAAAGAAAAAAAATACTTCCATAAAATACATACATAATACATCAACTGTTTTCAATGTAATTGTTTATATCACTGGTTACTGTGGCATCTTTCAAAACACATCCCGAGCACAAAGACTTTTCCATCTTTGATTCTCTCATTTATTTCTCATTTGAAGCTGAAACCGCTCCTGTGTGACCATGAAAAATTGAGATTTCACCCTTGTCCAGTTGTGGGAAAAAGATCCAATGAGGCAGAAAGACAGATCAACTTTTAGGAGAGGGGAAAATGCATAGTGTGTCCTTTGAGCCAGTGTCACCCTGCTGGGTTGAGTTTGACATTCAAACCATGCGACAAGGCTCGACCCAGGGTGGACAGCCCCCCTGCAATATTAACTCTCATTTGGAGAGCAGCTGTGGCTATGAGCATGAAACATTGAAGGAAACAGCTGCCATGGATCCAGTGCCATCGCACCACCTCTTGCACTGTCTATTAAAACGTCTTCCCTACTGTTTCCTAAAGCCCAAATGGGGGAAAAACACAGACTGGCTCTTATTCCCCATGGAAATCCCCTTTTGATGGCATTTGTTTGGTGAATTTCTCTGTATGTGGGAGGATTCAGTGGCGATATCGCCAACATGTGTCTGAGGAAAAGGCTGTAAAGGCTTCTTTGTCTAAAAAGACTTAGTAGTTTGTGTGTTTAAAAAACGAACTTGTATAAAATGTGGCTGGATAAAAAAAATAAGACTGAACAACGAGACATTTGTAAGATATTCTGTCTCCTAAATGCCTTTAAAAAGTAGAAAAGGACTCTGAAACAATCATTGATATGTTGTCAATATAAATGTTGCAGAAAGATATAGTTCTTATTAAAGTTCCTCCTGTATGTTTAATTACCACAATCAAATGCTAAAAAATAAGCTTGAAATTAAGTTATTTTATCATTAACATGGTAAGAACATTTCATAAAAGAATTAAAAACCTTATTAAAGTCCAAAATATTCTCTCTCTGAGAACTGCTCAATTCAATTCAGTTCCATAAAAAAAAAGGAAAATTAAATATAAATAGAAATAATAGAATGTTGATATATTTTTCTCAAAGCTACAGTGTGTAATAATTACAGGGATATACAGTCAGAAATTTAATATATTAAACATAACTGTTATTTATCATCATCTGCGAGCTCAGCCTCTTAACCTTAATATTTGCGTTGCCTTAGAATTCGTTATTTATAATTACATAGGAGCGGGTCTCGCAGCCATGGAGGCAGACATCTTTGCGCTACGGCAGCGCAGAGCCAACAAACTAGCGATTGCGAGATCGCCAAAACGTCACAACGATGTAGAAAAAATAACAGGTATATTTATTATCTTAAGTCTACATGAAATCTATACCCTACACAGACTAATGAAATACTATATGTAAAATTATATATGTAAACAAACCTCATCACTTGAGAAAGTAGGTGATGCGGACGTCGTGGAAGACATTTTGTCCCGTAACGCTCGCCGTACTGTTGGGGGGGAGAAGCGGTGGGGGGGGGAGATGTTCATGTTGCTGCAGTCTGCAGTCTGACCGCTAGATGTCGCTAAAAGTTACACACTGTAGCTTTAAGGCTGCTCATCTGGGATCAGTAATGAATGGAGGTTGGGTAACTATTGGCAGATTTATACATGTTCAGAATTATTAAGGTTACTTCTGTATTGAAACCTAACATAAACCATAACATGTGTGATTCTGTTGGACTCTGACGACCTCACTGCCTTGATAGACGCAGTCATGTAACTGCAATAAATACAGATAATGAAAATGAGGATCTTCAGAACTTCTGGGCTAATCTTGATTCTTTTCAGCACTAAATTAGTAAAACCATATTCTACTTGCACTATTTTAAATAGGTGCCATTTTACTGACACTGGGTAAAATTGGAAGTTATACTGGTTCAGCTCATCAGATCCTCCTTCCTTTCTGAATAATCCTGAACACACAGAGCCAACAGAAAATCATGCTGTACAATGTTGTGGCATCTATTGTCATTCAAAGTCAAAGGGGATGATCACACCCAACATGATATTCTGCAAGGGGGCTTGCGTAGCTCCAACTAAGATAGACCGAAAGTCTATCTTAGTCTGTCTACACAGCAATTCAGTGGCAATTTTATGGTTCTAAGAGGAAAAGAGAGCCGATAACAAAGTATAACACATCTGCATTGGGGAAAATATTTTATAAAATCTGTTAATTAGCACAGCGCATATGTAGCAGGCAGGGCGGACTTGTGCATAAACAGTCAAAGACACATTACTTTTGTCATTAGCAAACGTGTTGATAGAGGTATTCTTGTCAGATGAGTGCAAGATTGAGATTTTGGCCTCCGTCTCAAACATTGTATGGTGTAAAACTTCAAATCACCCTTAACTCCCCATGACACTAGTAGGGTTTACCTCCTGTCAGGATTTGGGATTGTTAAGCTGGGCTGGTTGTGAGGTGCTTCCTGGTTTCACTACAGGGCGTCCTGAGGCTGCTGTTGGGTTGGCTGCTTCTGATACACCTGTGTGACTGCACACAGCTGTACCTCATCATTTCATCACTTCTGCAATATCAGAGCATGAGTGTTAATCTATTACAAGTATGCTAACATCAAGCCAAGCTCGAGCAATTGGTTCTCATGGTTATGTGAATTTCTGTGTTCCCAAATCCTGTCCCTGGTAACCTAAGTGTTTGCTTACCCAAGGTACTGCCATATGCCATCACATTGTACAATAAAAAATAAACTCTTGTTTCAGCATATAGTAACCAGCACTGTACTGTACTGCACTTCATGTTTTTAATACATTATTTATAATCTGTTCACTGCACCTTAGGACTGTTCACTGTACTTTTATAATGTAAATATGTGTGGATGTTATGTGATTTTTTACTTTTTCTTTATCTTATTGTGTTGTGACTGTCACTATGTGTAAAGCTGCTGCTACACTGCAATTTCCCAGCTTGGGATAAATAAAGTAAATCTATCTCTCTATCTATCTATCTATCTATCTATCTATCTATCTATCTATCTATCTATCTATCTATCTATCTATCTATCTATCTATCTATCTATCTATCTATCTATCTATCTATCTATCTATCTATCTATCTATCTATCTATCTATCTATCTATCTATCTATCTATCTATCTATCTATCTATCTATCTATCTATCTATCTATCTATCTATCTATCTATCTATCTATCTATCTATCTATCTATCTATCTATCTATCTATAAGAACTAAATCACATTGTAGTTCATTCTGTTCCCAAGATAAGCTTTGGCCGCTACTTCCTGGTTCTCTCTCCATGACAGAAGAGTTATCGGTACCATCTCAGTTGTATCTCTGCCACACAACCATCCACAATCCCGCATCCGCTCGCCTCTCCCTGGCGGCTAACTTTATCTCCTTCTGTGAAGTAAACAACAACCTCCTCATGCTGTTTCTCCTTTAAGACTTCCTGCCCAGTCTCCTTGCCGCTGCACCATTGGATCGCCTGTCTTTTCATATTTAGCTCTGTATAAGAAACCTAATTCCTTCCCGAAGCTGTTTTCTCCTTAAAGTCTTTCTTACATGAAGGTAAGAAAGCTCATCCATCACAGTAACAACAAATATAAAGTCAGAGCTAAAAGTGAATGATTTTGAGCAAAGCACGCTAATGTGTTGAAATAGTCTAGTACAAAGGTTTTCAGCATGGAGGTGACCGCCAAGTTGTATAGAGAATCACTGGCAAGATTTGAAAACTGCTTTTCACCTTCTCTCCATGCTACTGCTCTGAATCTGAATAATTTTGCATATAATGGATGAGTTGTACTAACCTCGGTGAGACAGAAAAATATTTTTACGTTACAGATAAACTTAGGGAATATTGATGTACACCAAACTTATTTTTATTTGTGAAACAAATTACAAAACAACGTGTGATTTTTTTTACACTATTTTGTATTGACCAATTACAAAATATCTCAGTGCAATAAATGCATTGATTGTTGGGGTCTGGGAATTTCCTCCTTCATTTATCCAGTTTTCAGTTTCTCCTCCAGAGGTCCTCCTCAAACACTTTCCCCTGAATGGCAGATTGATTGGCTTCACCTGTTCCCCATCAAGCAGTGGACCATTTAATGCGCCTGCTGCCTGCAGAGTGTTAACCTTTGTGAACCAATGTTCCCAAGGTTCAAGCTCCTGAGAACTTCTGAGTTCTTCAGAGATCTACAGAACTCAAGGTGAACCCCTTGGCGTTTTTCCCAGCTGGCAGCTCAGAGCACCCACTGCTCCTTTCACCCTGATCCGTTCTCCTCTGTGCTCACCTGGATTCTATCACCTTCACAACAAACTCCACCTGTAGCAAGACTTACAGAATTCCCTGGATCCAACTCATCCCCCCTACCCCTGGTGGATAAACCCCCAACCTCCAAGTAAGCTCTCTCTCCAATTCAGATCTCCCTCTATTCAATTCAACACAGCTAACTTTCCTGTCCATCTTTCAGAGACCCCCGCCATTCTGGTTCCCAGATGTCAATTTGCAATAAAAATATATTATGTAAATGTAGTGTTTAACTTTCTCTTGTTTTCTGAGAGGGTTTCAGTATGTGGGTAAGACAACTTCAGAAAACCATGACACTGATGACATGGATCAAATAAGAAAAAAAAAATCTGGGGTTACAGGTTTTGGAAGATGCAGCAGATGTTTCGTTGGGTTTTTAGATTTCTCTTGGATTTGCTGGATTGTCATGCCTCCCTCCAGCTTCTGCATTCCTCTTATCCTTAAATCAATCTAAGAAACACAGTAGTGCTCCTTCCGCTTTTCTGTTGCAAGTTCATAAGACCTCCTGTAATTAAAAGACGTACCCTGTAAAGGACTTCCTTAGAGACGCATGCTAATTCATTTTAGCTCTCAGGAAAGGAGACAGGGGTCAGAGCATTAAAAGGTCATCTCTGATTTTAAGTGACAGGTTGAAAGTAAGTGTACAGGCATCTGAACCTGGAGCTCCACTGGGACCTGGATCCCCTGGTGTTCTGCTAGTAGCTGTACAAGCTTCTGTCATCCGCGCAGTGTGTCGCTGGTTGAATAAAAGGCAAATGGTTCTGAATAATTGATCAGTCGGATCGTGCTAGCTGTGGATTAGAACCGTGTGAATCTGTGTGTATAGCTGAAATGAAAAACAAGGGCTCAGTGACTGAGTAATGTCACGTACAATAAGAACACAAATAGGGTGGACCTGTAGAGCTATGTTTCCATCATCAGTGTAAAGGAGGCCCTGTCTCCTCGCCATAAATGTGCACAATTAAGCAGTTATTAATTATTCAAGAGTGGAAATAATTGATCAGCGAGGGTGAAGTTGCTGTGGATTGTAATGGCATGGGCAGTGTCACTTTCACAGGGGGCAATTAGCAACAGTGGTAATTACACTCACAGGCAATTTGTAATACCAGTGTCTTTTAATGCTGCATGAGTATTCTGGTGTCTGCATGAAACCGTGGTTCAGCGCTGATGATTGTTTATCCAGATCGAACAGAACTGAGGTGATTGCACTGCATTTGGCACAGATTACAGCAGTTATTAAGTGCTTAGAGCTTTAATGATTCTGCCTGCTTAAAAGCATGATTCAGCAGAAAGTATTTTTCTGTAATAATAAATAAACTAGATCCATAACTTCTAACTCTGATATAAACCATAACATTATCTTTTATTTGTTTGATTTTCTTTAACAAAATATTCTTTGACACAATAATTTAACAGTACATTTTAATATGGCTGATCAGGCCACAGGAATTGACTGCTTGAGAAAAAATTAAGAAATCTGGAGTATTTGTTATTGACTCCTCTTAAGCTCTGTACTGTGTGTACTTTTTTGCATATGCTTCTCTTGGGCGACCTGAATCAAAGATTTTTTGGGTGTTCCATTCATTCTTTCCAAGTGATTCAAATTTTCCACATACAAGGCTGTTAAGCTGATGAAATGTATCTTTATCCCATTTCACATGTCACATTTAATGTTTTAGCTGAATGAAATGTGATATTAAAGATAATAGAAACTCATCACCAAAATCTTAAAGTTGTAGTTAAACCTTGAGGTCTATGAGAATTGGCCCTGTATATAAAAAAAACAAAGTCGTTGATACACAAGAATAAATACATTTTAAAGTTGTTTTGCTGACTTGAATACACTTATATAGACTGCTATACAAGTGACTTTATAACACTCTTCTATTTTACCCATAGGAGTGGCATCTTGCTTACAGGGACTATTTAATGAGACATTATTTGTTTTAATCCTTTGAGTGATATCTGAGGCAAGTCTGAACTGCTTTGGGAGAAAAAAACATCATGTTTATTTGTCTTTACTGTAATATTTCAATGTTGCATGAGCTGTTTCTCTGTTGCTCTACATGTCTTTTCTCCTCTGTTTCATTTTCAATGTGCCCTTTGCAATTAAATCTGGGGGTTCCTGTCTTAAAGGCAGACAGGCCAGGGGAGGTGGGTGTCAGCAGAGGCTATCAGTCATGCATGGAAGCTGCTTTGTGGCTCCGTAGATGTGATAAAAACCAAACAACTGCTCGCTGCCACACACATATAGTTAATTATCAGTGAAATGCCACAACGCACTCTTTCTACAGCACACTGTTTCCCTTTCAGTTCCTTCGCTTTAAGTGGCGTTCCTGTCTCTCATGTCACCATCCTCCCCCTTTCCATTCCTCTTTTCTCCCCTTCTCTCTCTGCTATCTCTCATTGGCGTTTCAGCACATTAATTGACTCATTATTCCAATTCCTATTCACGGAGGGGGGAAGGGCTCGTTGATTAACGAAGGCAGATGCCCTGTCTTTGCAGAGGAGCCCTGGATCCCTGTTGTTTGTCCCATACATTTATATGAGCCATTAGAACAGCTATAATCTCCTGGCCTGGAGGCGGCTAGAAACAAATACACTGATTATCATTTAAACATCAATATTTTTCCCCTGGAAAAACAAAATCAATGCTGAAATGTTTAAAATGGTTGATTTGTATATTTATATTTTTGGTATAGAAGGTTATTTTAAAGGGAAACTAGATTGTTGTGTACGAGTGCCATGACAAAATAAAAAAATCCCTTTTCCAATCCATTTAGTTATTTTTGTATTTTTCCTCACTTGTTGCAGGTTAGAATTGGTTATTTTATTCATGAGGAAAAACAATATCCAAACTAACCTGGCCCTACATTAAAAGGTATAATTGCCCCCTGTTGTTAAACCTTCAATTCAGTGTAATTAGGTCGTATTTGTTCACTTATACGATCATGAGCAGCTTTCTGCTTAAAATCAAAGAATTACTTCAATAAAACCTTTCTTAAGACCCACTAAAAGATAAAAAAAAAACAAAAACAATCAATAACAGACGAATACAAGTTTATTGACCCCTCCAAGTCTAGAAAGGTTTGCAAAGCCATTAATAGGGTATTAGGACTTCAGGGATCCACAATGAGAGCAATACTCCACTGAAAAATGAAAAAAAAAAGAGTAGCTGGCTGACCAAAATGACAAGTGAATGCACTCAAACTAAGATAAATGCAATTCTAGAATAAAATCTAAACCTCAAAACTAAATTAATTATGACTGAATACTAGAGATGAAAAACAACAACAATAAAAACATACACAGAAAAATAAGAAGGTCAAAACAATTGATGACTAAAAGGAAAACAAACAACTGCTAACAATTGTGAAAAACATCTTGATGATCCTTTTTTACTTTTGGAAAATTATTGTGGGCTAACCAGGGAAAAGTAAAACTCTCTAGTGGATCTTGTTATAACTGGAATAAATCTATTTAAAAAAAAAGTACAAAAGCTGATAGAGGTTGGGTTGGATTTTGATGGTCTGGGGCCACTTTAGAAACTTGACAACCTGCTAATCTTAAACATCTCAGCAGGTTTATTTCTGAATGTTTCAAAAATAATAGTTTTGTTGTTGCCTCCTGAAAACCTGAATTAAGCTTCGATGAGATTATGTGATATTACGTTTAGCGCTTTGCTTAGGTTGGTTTGTTTATACAGCTTGTTTCTATTTCTAATTATTGACTTTAACCAGGGAATCCCAATAATTTAATAAATGAAATCTATTTTACAAGGCCAACCTGTAAAAAGTAGCAGCTATAGAAACAATTATGTGAAACAATTATATAAGCATAAACAATGCACACATCCAGATAATAAAAATTAAATAAAGCATATATAATGATCAGGATGACCTATCCTCAAGAACACTGACTTTTCACCTTTATTGCATCCCTGAAGTGAGGATTTAAAGTGAATTAAACCAACTGAATAAAAAAAAATTGCTTTTACTTTTACAGTTTTTGTATTAAATTTGAGTTGTAATGCTTGGTAATGACTGAAATATGAGTTTATCTTCATATAAATACAACGATTAAAATTAAGGAAATTAAAAGGTTTTAGGTATTAGCTACTTTTGGATTATTATTTTTTTACAATCTGTAAACAATCATTTTAAATATATCTTTTTGTTTGATTGTCTGCTTCTCATGTTTCCTATTTTTACCATTTTCCATTAAAAATGCCAGATGTCTAAGTTTCAGGTTTCAAGCTGGGATGTATTTTTTTGTTGCTTTGTATTGTTTTAACCTGCATGAAAATCCACACTGGGAATTGTCTTCACGACTCATTTCTGACGCTCTTTTATCATAATGTCTCATTTTCCGACTCTGTTTTTGGCTGCGTCTTTAACCCCCCTTTGTTTTGCTTTGACAGCCCAACATTTAACAGCCCTGACATATTCAGTTAGCTAAAAGCCCAAAGTTTACCTGACACAGGGTGGCCTACTTATTGTTTCTCGCCCTGCGCCAGCCTCAACATCCCCCACCCACCTATCAAATCCACCACCATCACTCAGTTTTCCCCAGCTCTCTTTTCTCCTTGCCTAAAATCCCCATCTCCGTACTGTACATCCTATTTGTGGGAATTAGGATGGAATCAATCACTTGTCGAGGCCTACATGTTGTTACAGCCAACCTCCCTCCTCAGCTAAGGCATCTCTTTTCTAACTGCAGGCAGGCAGGACGTTTGGGAGGAGGGGGATATCATGTGGAGAGGCCAGGAATTCAAAGTGACGCAGGTTGGAGCTCTGGTGGCTGTTAAGTTTCTCTGACAAACTGAGTGCATCACCCTCAGGCATTTTTTTATTCCCCTCCCTCTCTCCCTTTATATATGTCTGTCTATTTCTCCTGTGATTTGGTCTCCATCACCAGCACACTATTCTGTCTGTCTCTGTGAGGTGGGGACCCCTCTGCAATCACTTTCTCAGCTTCCAGTGGGAGGTCCTGGACTCTCCCTGTGGTTTCCTCAGTCGGTAGATATGTTGTAATGTTCAGCACAAAATAAAACAGAGTGATGGAGGGGAAAAGAAAACAAAATTACAGTACCTTTAGATGAGACTTGCAGAAGGAGTAGCTATGGGAATTTCCCTCACAGTTCACCTGAAATTCACTGGTTCAACCTGAACCATAGAAAGGAGCTTTATAAAATATAGGATAATATACTCAATGGGCAGAAAAGGAATTAGTGATTTCAGGTTGCAAAACACTAACCAACTGATTTTCAACTTTGTGTGTCCTTTATGCACAGAGCAGATCTTCAGAAAATGTGCAAGGTAATTGGCGATGGGGTAAATATCGGGGGCCCACAACCTCTTAGGGGCCCCTTCCTTCACTGACATCTGGTAGTCCCACTACGCAATTGTAGACTAGGACGTCTCTTTGCAGATGTAACAGTGCGAAAAATTCCTCTTAAACCCACCTGAAACTGAAGTGACTGACCGGACCATATTTATAACGCAGCACATGCCAGATTTAAACTTAATGGTGAGCTGTTTAAACACGACACCAATAGCAAAGCAGACAGTGGTACTTCTAATTACTTTTTTAAAAACTTTGTAATGTTCATTAGAAGGTTGGTAAAAAATACACTCAAATAATATGTTTCAAACTGCAATAAAGATCTTAAAAGAACGATGTATTTGAGTATTTTATTTTTTTTTATTTTTTTTTATTTTTTACGACTTGGAATTATGGGTAACCCAGATCATAGATTAAAACCATAACTCTTACGTACAATGTGTTAGCGATGATGGATACCAAAAAGAGGTACTTAAGTGGATTCCAGAAAAGAAAAAGGAAAGAAGAGCTGCTGGAAGAATATCTTCTTGGCTGATGTATGGAACTGTCGCCGTATCCTGAACCTTTATCACGTGTTGTACTTCATATGGGGCCCACCAAAATAATGTTGCTTACGGGCCTATTGTTGTGTCGTTACATCATTGGTAATTGGCATTAGTGGATCAGCAGGCAGACTTTCTTTCGTGTGTATGTGTGCGCTTTTATCAATATGCAGATCCTATTCTAATGAACAAGCTGCACACATTTAAGGGCTGAGTATAGCAAATGTAAACATTGCTAAAAGGTTTTCTAAATCGAAAACTTAACCCTTGGCAAAGTTTTTGCATCTTTAGTATTTATGGTGGTCAGGTGCAAACTGAGATACGAAAATATCTGTTATCATTGTTGCCACAAAGGGAATATCAGTCTAATGCCAGAGGAAGTGGAGATATTCTATGTGCATGTTAATATATTCTGACCATCTGATATAACTATATTACTGCAATCAAGAAAAAAGTCTGCACAGACCTTAGAGAAATCTTTTACCAATCTCAATGCTGGAATGTTGGAAGTGAAGAGTGTGGATGATAGAGAGCAGTTTCCTCCTCACTCTAGACAATGGTGAAATATAGATACATGCCCTTTAAGGTGCTTAAGACTCCCTCATGCCGTGAACAGAAGACAGCTGTTGTGAAATGTTTATCTGGCCAGTGAAAGTTATATTAACCTAACAGGGAATGTCTTTGATGAACTGAAGTAGTTTTCCTCCAAATGCTCGTTTGTGAGAAAGTTTTTTGTATGCAGGGGTGGGTTGGTTCCCCTCAGAGAGTCAGAGTGTATTGGGAGTTGTTGTTTAAATGTAAGTATTGAGCTTACAGACGTAAAATAAATCTGTGTTTTTCTTGCAAGAATTGCCTCTGCCTCAGCTTCCAAACTCCACAGGGTGCAGGCCATTCATCATTTTTTAAAAATTTATTTGAAAATAAGGTGAATATACGATAAACAATAGATATTGTCAGTAAATACTGTTCACCCGGTCCCACCATATCTACAACTTTCATATGTTTCATGTTGAAAAAATTTATTTAGAAAACTTTTGTTTCTGCATAAAGTGTTGTTATGTAAGCATGTTATTTATTTAAAATGCATTAAAGTCTTTAAAATATCACAACTTGTACATACCGTCTGTTTAAATGCATAATTTCTAAACATCGAATTATACGTTATGATGAAGCATTTACTCAGTACTTAACTAACCTTTTTACCAAATACATTTTAAATGTTACTTAAGTAACTTTTTTGATGACTAATTTTTACTTTTACTTAGTTAAAAACTCTCGAAGTACTAGTGTTCTCACTTGAGTACAGTTTGTGGGTACTTTACCCACGTTTGGCCAAGTCCCTTCTTGACTTTCTTTAAAATTCTCTAGTGTGAATTCATACTGTAACGATCTATGTATTTATTTATCCAATAAGGAGGAAGTAATGAAAAAAAGTGTTCTGAGAGCAACAGCTTTGACAACTAAGACAGCACCGACCAAAAGGGACCTAAAGTTTCCAGAAGCCTCTCTTCCAACGTCACGTCTAGTTGTCTAGACTGAACATTTTCAAGCTTGACCATGACCTGGATAACTGAGAATCTAAACAGATACGTGCCTTTTAAATGATCTTGTTTTGCAAGCCAAGTCTAGTAACTAATAACTTTATTCATGGCTTTATTTTGTATATTATATAATTGATGTTCCAGTTCTTAACAACATTGATACAACATTGTGATTTCTTTACGGGCTACATCATTAGGATACTTGTCACACTAAACTATAGACTTGACTTCAAAACTGAAGCATAACTGAAGTATAAACCTGTAATAGAATCCTATAAACGTTAATGTGATTTATTTAGATGCAGATCATTTTCCTGGGTTTATACTAAGCAACCTTTTTATCCATGTGCTAAAAAAATGTTTAGAAAACTAAAAATGAACAGAAATTCTAACAACCGTGAAGCTGGATGGAATAGGTTAATGAGTTTAGTTACAGTAGGCTGTTGTCATGCTCACAATGGATGGGAGGACTGAGCAAAGATGGAGGGAGGAATTGGGTCCTTATCTGAACTGCAGGGGCTGCCTTGTTCTGACACAATAAAAAAAGAACTGAGCAGAAAAGCAATGCTTTCCATCATTGTTTTAAGCCTCCCTTACGATATAACTCTCACCTCTTTGACTTTTGACATCTCAAACAACTAAAAGTTTTCAAATACCTTTAGGTTTAGGACCTAATCAGGTACTAAATGCATACTGGAAATAAGAGAAGCTGCCCTAAAGCTGATTAAATGCATTCAGTGTGACCATGTTTTTATGAGATGAGAAATCCTGCAGCAGAAATAAAGTGATGAATTAAACTGAAAATGAGTGCAGTCGCACCAGAGGGAGTGGAAAGTCCTTGTTAATCTGATGCCTCTCTCTCAGCTGTTTAAATAGTTGATTAAGGCGTGTGCAGCTTGCACATCGACCTCTGACACCCACAACATCTGTTTTGTTTGTGTGGGCTGAAAACCAGTTGCTCTCACACTGTGTCTACGTAGCAAGGTGGCTCTAAGAACCAAACTCCTACTTTTTTTATGTATGTCTCCTGCATTTAGAGTTACCGGTCATTCCAGCAAGAAAAGGACACAAAGACGAAAAGCTGCGTTTCTGTTATTCTGTTAAAAAGAGAACATAACAGCTAAAACAGCCTGTTTAATTAACAGTTTCTGAGTTAGTTTACCGGGATTATTCACTAAAACATGGGTAAACTTGCCTTGAGAATATGCAACAATACTTTTAACCCTAGAGGTTTCATTTTTTTTTCCCTTTTTGCCCCTTATTAAACATTCAAAGAAACTGACATATGCATTTCCCTATTGATTATTTTATTCAAGCAGCTATTTATTCCACCTGGCCTTTATGTGAAAAAGTAATATTACCGTGTAATCAGGTTTTACCACCCAAGACAGTCACAGATGTCCTAAAGTCAGTGCATATGGGTATTAAGAATTGTTATTACACAAAATAACTAATCCTAAATTAGGTGATGTTTTTTTGCTCTAAGCACCTGTAGTGAGGATAGCAGGTTAAACACTAAAGAACCAAGGTAGGAGCTGTCATTTGTCATATTTCTGGCCCTGCTGAGGTAGTAGGAGATATAAATGTCCATCAGGGAGGGGAAAACCTGATACTGCTTTCTCTACAACTCTCTGAAGCCTCTCCATATTTGCCACAGTGCAGCTACTGTACCATTAACTGATACACCTCACTTGTGTATGCATTTACCATAATTTCACAATTCAAGAATGCCAACAAAACTTTTAGGTCATCCCATTTTCAAAGTATCGTTCTTATTCTCCAATGCTGATCTTTGCAGAAAAAAAATTGTTATTTTTATAGATTATGTTGCCACCCAGTTTTTGTGAGCTGTAGTAAAACATAATAATAATCATAATAAGTAAAACATTAAACATATTGAAGTCCATGCACCAAACTTGCAGCAGCTAATGCATACTATGCAAAATAATCTTGCAGGATATTTTATTTTTTTGTTCTCACATTAACAGTCAAATATTACAATAAAAAAAATTGTATTTTTGACCTGCAAGGGTTTTCATCCCCTTCTTTTTTGCTTTACTGGTCAATAAGTTGTGGACCTGCCTTAATAATAGACACCTAAGTCGGACATGACTCTGTTATGCCATATTATACACATATATATATATATATATATATATATATATATATATATATATATATATATATATATATATATATATATATATATATATATATATATATATATACACTATATTGCCAAAAGTATTTGCTCACCCATCCAAATTATTGGAATCAGGTGTTCCAATCACTTCCATGGCCACAGGTGTATAAATTCAAGCACCTAGGCATGCAGACTGTTTTTACAAACATTTGTGAAAGAATGGGTCGCTCTCAGGAGCTCAGTGAATTCCAGCGTGGAACTGTGATAGGATGCCACCTGTGCAACAAATCCAGTCGTGAAATTTCCTCGCTCCTAAATATTCCACAGTCAACTGTCAGCTGTATTATAAGAAAATGGAAGTGTTTGGGAACGACAGCAACTCAGCCACGAAGTGGTAGGCCACGTAAACTGACGGAGCGGGGTCAGCGGATGCTGACGCGCATAGTGCGAAGAGGTCGCCAACTTTCTGCAGAGTCAATCACTACAGACCTCCAAACTTCATGTGGCCTTCAGATTAGCTCAAGAACAGTGCGCAGAGAGCTTCATGGAATGGGTTTCCATGGTCGAGCAGCTGCATCCAAGCCATACATCACCAAGTGCAATGCAAAGCGTCGGATGCGGTGGTGTAAAGCACGCCGCCACTGGACTCTAGAGCAGTGGAGACGCGTTCTCTGGAGTGACGAATCGCGCTTCTCCATCTGGCAATCTGATGGACGGGTCTGGGTTTGGCGGTTGCCAGGAGAACGGTACTTGTCTGACTGCATTGTGCCAAGTGTAAAGTTTGGTGGAGGGGGGATTATGGTGTGGGGTTGTTTTTCAGGAGCTGGGCTTGGCCCCTTAGTTCCAGTGAAAGGAACTCTGAATGCTTCAGCATACCAAGACATTTTGGACAATTCCATGCTCCCAACTTTGTGGGAACAGTTTGGAGCTGGCCCCTTCCTCTTCCAACATGACTGTGCACCAGTGCACAAAGCAAGGTCCATAAAGACATGGATGACAGAGTCTGGTGTGGATGAACTTGACTGGCCTGCACAGAGTCCTGACCTCAACCCGATAGAACACCTTTGGGATGAATTAGAGCGGAGACTGAGAGCCAGGCCTTCTCGTCCAACATCAGTGTGCGACCTCACAAATGCGCTTCTGGAAGAATGGTCAAAAATTCCCATAAACACACTCCTAAACCTTGTGGACAGCCTTCCCAGAAGAGTTGAAGCTGTTCTAGCTGCAAAGGGTGGACCGACGTCATATTGAACCCTATGGATTAGGAACGGGATGTCACTTAAGCTCATATGTGAGTCAAGGCAGGTGAGCAAATACTTTTGGCAATATAGTGTATATATATATATATATATATATATATATATATATATATATATATATATATATATATATATATATATATATATATATATATATATATATATATATATATATATATATATATATATATATATATATATATATATATGTTGGCAACTAGTCTCTCTTTCTTCAGGTTTGACCCGATTATTTTGTATCCCACTTTAAACGTGATCAAGGATCTTCCTCTGAAGCATAGCCCCACTCATGCAGAGCCGAGCAGCAGTGGTGCTCATGCTGAGTTGGAGCGTGAAATGAAACGCTCTCTTTATCAGTCTGCAACATGTCAGACACTGGGAGGGAGGGTCGAGAGGGAGAGATCACCCTGGCAAAACTAGCCACGAGCATGGTCAGAAAATTCACAGGGGAATGCATTTGCACACATATGTGCATGCATGCGTTCATGTGCATGTAAACACGGCAACACATGCACAGTTATGCTGCTGCCACAGCCTCGTGTCATGGCTTCTAATATCAGAGGTGGTCTGAGGAAAAAGGGCCCTCACAGTGTAGACATACAACAAATGTTTTCTCAATATGTTGCTGTTTAAAATGAATATCTTTGTGAGGCGTTGGGCAGTAGGTTTGTGTTTACAGTGTCCAGCAACAGGGGAGGAAGGGACTTTGTGCTCCCAGTAAAAACAACATGCACTGGTAAATACTGGTAAAAATTACAAAAGTGAGATTTTTCCTCCTCTCAGAATTTACAAATTTAAAATTCATCTCCAATATTCGTAGGCTATATTTAGATCTTTGTTTTAAGCAGTTTTTGCACATCATTCATTTAATTTCACTGCTAAGATGCTGCTCATTTACTCATTTAATAATGCAAATGTTTTTGGCATTTATTGAATGATATTTAGTTACTTTAACGCAATTGTTTCATGTTAGCAGGGTATGACATAAAACAGTTGTGTTAAAGTAAATAAATATAATTAAGTAAATGTCAAAAGAAGTTGCATAATTTTTTACAGTGTGCTGTCTGCAAGATGTACAAAAGGAAATGTCCTTTCGTACACACAGTGTGTACAAAATGACAATAAATATCTAAATATGAGATGTAAACATTATGCATCAAGTAGAAAATATGCTTTTACCTCCCGAAGCAATTATAAGAAGAAAAAAGAAATATGTTTAGATGTCTGACTATTTTTTTTTTTTTTTTCAAATTGCAACATAAGGTTATTATTCAGGGAACTCACTGCATGATCTAACTGTGTTTTTGCAGCCCTGGTATCGCTTGCTGTTTAATAATAACCCAGCTTTAACTATGTTTTTTTTTTTATTGTTATTGTTTTTTACCACTGCTCAGATCATGTCCTCTGTCCCTTTGGAGCCTTTTTATTTTGAATCCAACCAGTGTGGTCTAAATCCTTGTGTAATACTGGCTCTGACCAGAGGAGGGCTCCCTCAACCTCTGGTGACCTGCAAACGGATGCAGTTTCAGGAAGGAGAGAGCTTAGGGTCCAGTACATTTAAGCTGATGGATCAATTATATCCAGATCTACTATAAGGAAAAATGACAGAGGTGAAATGATGCATACCTGCATAACTTTTTAGTTTCGTTTACCTTTGAGATTTCTTGTTTCTCTTTAATGTTTCTTCATGTTGATATCTGCAGCTCTTAGGTGTGAGATTTGCAGATTTAAGAATAAGTAAACTTATTCTGCTTTCCTTCATGTTGTACTATTTTTCAAGTCGCTGAAGCAACCAAAAGTTATCCACAGAAAGTAATAAAATCAACCTGCAGAACAGTCTCTGTATGTAACTGAGATGATCACAGAGGTCAGTGGATTCCACCATCAGAGCAGTCTTTGCTTTTTTACTGCTCCACTGTGGGCGACACCGATCAGACACACCTCACATCCCTGTCTATTGGAGGTACATGGGGGGGTGGTGTGACAGAACATGTTTCCCCTACTCATCCCCACCCCCCTGCCAGTGAGAGTTCTCTGCTCTGGGGAGAGCACAGCTTCATAATTGTAACCACATCCAATTAAGTTTTAAATTCAGGACCCCATTAATCAGGCCAGTGATCAGAAGAAGAAAACTATGGAGTGTTTCCTGTAGAAACCGGGGAGGGGGGCAATTTACAGCATAAGGACTGTTAGGGGAGGATTCCTATGCTGCAGCTTTATATATATATATATATATATATATATATATATATATATATATATATATATATATATATATATATATATATATATATATATATATATATATATATATATATATGTGTGTGTGTATGTATGTATGTCAGTGTGTATATATATATATATATATATATATATATATATATATATATATATATATATATATATATATATATATATATATGTGTGTGTGTGTGTGGTGTGTTTTGGACCTTTTGATCATAAGTGTGATATTTTTGTTCTTGAAAACCTTGACTTGCACAATCAGACACATGTAGAGAACAAAAAACGTGTAAAAGATTATAAAGAAAAGCTAAATGTACCAAAATTTATGCAACTATATGATATAATTTAACTTATACTAAATGTATGTTTCTTCTGTATTTCATTTGTTAAAAATGTTACGACAACTCTAATAAAAAAAAAAAAATTCTATTAATTATATCATTGTCCAGGCTTTGTAGGGTTAACTGTTAACCTATGTTTATTGCAATTACTGTACAAGTTGGAAATTAAGACAATGCTGTCGTAAATCTTGAAATTATCAGCTTATGAAGTACTTACATGATCAGATTTAAAGTAACCTTGAACGTGCCTTGAAATACAAAATATACGGTATTAATACAGTTAATACATGTTTTCTAAAAATCTCATTTGGGACCGTTTCTGATGCTTAAGAGTTTCATTACCACTGCAGATTTATCTAAATAATTCTAAAGTAGATTAATTAATCTAACAAACGTTTTTCAACAAATAATTTTTTTATTCAGAATTAAGAAAAAATAATAATAGAATTCAGCACCTATGTTACTTATTTTTTTTAAGATGTCAATATTCCGTTATACATGTCAAAATATTACAAGGAAGATTTCTGACTGGACACAATACTCCCTTATCCATATCCTTCACAAGAACAATAAGCATGAAAATATTCAGTTAAAGGTGTAGGCTGTTTACAGAAACGGTCCCCAAAGGACTGGAAAGTTTAAAGGAAGGAAAAAGTGTGGTAGAAAAGCCCAGTTCAGAGTTTACAGACACTCCCTGTAGTTTGGGTCGGGGAAAAAAACATATTCAAAAATGAAACATTTTATGTTTAATGAGATTTATTGTAGAGTTTTTTTAAAGTTTTTTTGAAAGCGGAAATTCATTTTTTTTTCATGAAATAAAAGCACAAAACTGAAGCTTAAAAAAATCCTTTCATATTGTTTTTCTTTCTAATTAATCTAAGTAATAGATTCTTAGTCCAAGAGATAATTTTACTTTAAATCAGAATTTGTGACATTTACATGTCACCATAAAGAGTTTCTGTAAAAAAAAAAAAAAAAAAAAGATAAATGAAATGAAATGAAAGGAGAATTTGTATTTCTTCTGCCAGTAATAGAGGCTCTACAAACAACCTGGGCTATATATATTTTTTTGGATTTCTATAGTCGGCTCATTAAACAAGTCATACATCCATATGCAACTCAAAGTATCAGAGTCATGAAAGGGAAATGTATTTGGATATAATAAAAACTATGATCCATCTAATGGATCCAGCCAATCTAATCCATGCATATTTTTAGAGCGGCCAAATCCACATGCAGCTGTCTGTCAAACAATAACAGATATTAAAGTAATTCATCACTGTGATCTACCTTTCTGTGTAATCCCTGTGGTTTCTGTTGTTTTAGTATAATCTGTTGCGGGTGGGGGGGGGGATCAGGGTAATCACTCCATCATCACCAAGGGACTTTTATTTTAAACAAAATCTAAAATAGACAGCCCTCAAAAAGAGATTAATTTATGTGATATAATTTTGATAC
Organism: Cyprinodon tularosa; assembly: GCF_016077235.1. Lineage (NCBI taxonomy): Eukaryota > Metazoa > Chordata > Actinopteri > Cyprinodontiformes > Cyprinodontidae > Cyprinodon > Cyprinodon tularosa. Next base: position 336,028 of record NW_024038924.1, on the reverse strand, counting down.
TGCACTAGTTGCAAACTATATTAAAGTGTTCTTAAATTGCCAACAACCCAATATAATCCACAACTAATCACTATGCATTTTGATTCACTGATCTTGCACTAAAGAAAGCTGAGACACACTTTTCAGCAATTTCTACCTCTGAATTAGGCTGCTCAGTGGTGCAGTGGGTAGCTCTGCTGCCTTGCAGCAAGAAGGTTTCGAGTTTGATTCACTACACAGTCCAAAAACACGACTGGTTAATTGGCTTCTCTAAATTCTCCTTAGGTGTGTGTGAATAGTTGTTTGTTGCACCAGCATCACTCGGGATAAAGCGTGTCAGAAAATGGATGCTTGTAGCATCTTGGACATGTACACATGTTAATCTGAGTTCATTCATATATATGCTTATTCTTACAGTAACTCAAGAGGGAACTTAGGGGTGCGACCACATCGGCAAAGCAGTTGTAAAATGGATTGATTTGATTTTATGAGACTGTGGTATGCACAGTCTCTCTCTCTCTCTCTCTCTCTCTCTCTCTTTATATATATATATATATATATATATATATATATATATATATATATATATATATATATATGTGTGTATACAATTTAAAGGGGTTTTAAAGATAAAAGAATTATTTAAAAAGGGTGGTAAAACAAATAAAGCAGTTGCACCATAATCTTAAGATGCATTCCTCTCTAGCTCCCTGCTGTCTTTTATTCTTTTTTTTTTGTCTTTTTACCTTTTAACCAACGCAACAGAGTTAAACAACACTTTTTTAACACTTTCATGTTATTTTAATCAGACTGAAAAGAAGGAGCAGTCCATGTGTCTTCGTTGTTTCTAAGTTGACACCGTGACTCACATCCACTATGGTCAGAGGCTCCAGACGCTAACTGAGCTGACTCATAAGTCCATTGTCACTCATCTTGTGAAACATGCATAAGCCAGCAGTTTGAACAATGAATCGGACCCCCTGTATGGGCATCTGACAAGCTTTAGAGCAGATTAGTGTGTAAAATATAGGTTATCCTCCCATTTGGGTGACAAATCGACTTTGGAGAGAAATCTGTAAGATCAAGCAGATATGCCTGAACCTGATCATTGTTTTAATGCTTTTGTCCTTGATAATTTTCTCTAATGCAGTTCAGGTGAACAATATGCTGACGTACACTGTTAAATAAGATTAATAAAGCTGAGAGACGTGTATATAAGGCAGAATGTGTGCCAAATTCTTTAGAGATGAGTACTGTACATATATTTCCTATGGCAGACTATGATTAACCCGTTACTGTAGACAAAGAAAAACAGCCTCAAACTAGAGAAACAGGTGGGACCCAGAAATAATGAATCTAGTAAAATAAAGCATTTTGCCATAAAAATGAGGCTAAACTATTAACAACTCTGCAACTGTAATTATCATGTTTGCGAGGAAGAGTAGCTCTATTGTTTTACTGCTGCTTTTTCATCACACATTTGCATTTGTGATGGGGGTAATTAGGATGTATTTATTATTCACACAGTCTCTCATAAAAGGCTAATGAGCATTTGTTTTGCCGACAGTAAAAATGCAAGAGAAAACAATTTATATTTGTTAGCACTCATGGGTCATTATGCTAAAGCCATTTTTCAGAGGCGTGCAGCACCCCCTGCTTGATCTTAGTCAGAGAGAAGTCACTCATTTTCTTCCTGTGCTTAGGAAGGATTGATCGGCCTCAAACCAACAATCATTCTGTATGTGATGCCATCAAAGGCTTCACTCATAATATATAACTATTCAACACCTATGATTTAATAAATGCTACTAATACAGGAGGTTTAAAGGCTTGGTTTAGAACAATAACAACTCTTCATCTCATCATAGTACTTATGAAATATTCCACTTTAAAGAATGGAGAGCTTTTTTTATTTTTACAAAATAAAGTCAGCTTCTTAAAATAGGATAAAAAAAAAGCTACTTTAAATGTTATATCTTATTTCTTGAATACATATGTCCACTACTGTAGTACCATCGAGTAAGACTAGAAGATATTGGCATTGGGGAGTGTTGGCCTAATGGTTAGAGTACTGCGCTCCACTCTGGGTTCCTTAGCAAAACCCTTAACCCCACACTGCTCCCCGGGTGCCACACAATGGCAGCCCATCGCTGCTCAAGGGGATGGGTTAAAATGCAGAGATTGATTTGAAACTTGATTTTTTTTTTTTTTTTTTACCTTTATTTAACCAGGAAGTCCCTTGAGATTGAAATCTCTTTTTCGAGGGAGACCTGGCCAAGACGGCACACCAGTTAATTTTGATGATGCAGATATCTGATTTAACATTAAATACTAAATCAGACCAATAAAAAAACACATAAACACAAAAAACACTTAATAAAATATTTGGAAATAATTAAATATGTTTAATACCTTAATAAAGCTTCTTACCTCCAAAGGCCAGTTTCAATCTGACAGATAAACATCTTTAGAAAGCATACCCTGATCATTTAATGTGATATGTTATTAGGATAACCTTTAAAACTTCTGACACAGCTCCACAAAGATCTTACTTTCTTAATGTGCCTCCCAGTGATGTCTGATTTGCAAAAACCCAAAGAAGTCTTTTTTGCTCAATCTTTGCTTTTTTCAAAGATTAAAGGGTTCACCTTAAATAAATCAAAATTATTTAACCAAACCTTTATCTCTCCATTTCCTTAATCTACTCTCAGCATCTTTTGGATGGACTTCAGGACAATATGATTCATTGTATTAAATGGACTACATCATGCAAAATTAAAGTCTTTGATCTTTTAACTGTGTTATTGTGCTATTCCTTAATAAGGACGAAACAAATATGCACAAATATGCACTAATATGCAAAGGGCAAGAACCTCTATATTTTAACTCATGTCTAAGTTGTGAAAATCTGTTTTTAGACCCAGAGAAGTCTAAGACTTTTCTAAAAGTGGTGTGATATGGCAGCGTCATTAAACAGGCAGCACCCACATGGGTAGAAGGACTTACTGTGTGTGTGGCCTTAAGGCTGATTTATGCTCAGAAACCAGGTCGTCTGCGTGTGTGTCGCAGTGAATGCAAATATGTCCCCGCCTCTTTCACAGACACTCTGCTACACCTCTCCAAAATTGTAGGTGACCGCAGACAGTGCAGCAAACAGGAGGCTTCTGATTGGTCAAATCTACATCCGCTCTACTCTATGTATATTTGCTGTTTGGTACCTCACAGGCTTGTTTTGTTTGTATGACCGACATTGTGGAAAAGGACTCCTGAAGATGGACCAGCTAGAAGAAGGTGTGCAAGAACGCTGGGACCCTTTTTTATGTACTTCTGCTAGGGCTGCCAATGAATTTAGAGGACAATCTGGTGCAACCAATTTAAATCAGTTTATTGATATACCTCAATTCACAACACATGTCATCTCACTCGATGTTCTTTACAGATACAACTTAATAGAGTCATACAGTCATGGTGGTTAAAATATTTCTACACAAGGAAACCCAGCTGATTACTACAGAGTTAGGCAGAACGTCTACTGGTTGGTGGTATGATGCAGGGAGAAGATGTCAACAGATCAAAGGTTGATGGCTGGTTGAACCTTTGGGACTTTACCTGTTCCCCCTCCTCCTCTCCCCCCACTTTGCCCCTCAACAGATGTCTTATCAAACGTGACTGATTGCTGTGATCTGGACTCTGGGCAGCCATTAAGCAAATTACCTGAATCATTGTGAGGATTATGCTCATTAACACATGATTAGCATCAAATTAAAATAATGAGTGTTTAACTTGTGATGTCTTCCAGTTGTTGAAACAGCTTGATCAGCCACGCCAGGCTAACCCAGGAGGGAAAAATACTGAAGCGCAGGACAACTAACCAGGTACAGAGCAGACTTTACCAAGAGCCAGACAGTTCAAGCTAAGCTGCATCAATATGAGTAAGAAATGTCCTGTTTGGCTGTGATACCATCTGGAAGAGAGCTATAAGCTGGGCTATCAAGCCATCAACAACCTTGATTATAGATGATAGAGTTTGGCCTGTTTCTTAGTGCTTAGTCCTGTTTCTCTCCTAGACCTAGCCACGAGCTCAGCTTTTTCTTTGACTAAGTAAAACTAAAAATAAACTGCATGTGCTGTCTTTCATCCTTTTTTACATGAAAACTAGCTCAGAGATCACCTGCTTAACTATTTTTTTCCCAGACAGAGCCATCTATACCATTTATCTTCACCTGTGGCTGGCATGTTGGTATCTAGGGGACTGGTTTACTGTAATTTGTTATCATCATCACAGTTAGTTGTGATATATATGTGTGATCAAGCTAAAATAGAAATCATCCAGAACAGAAAATGGATGGAAAGTTTAGTAAAGCTCCTCTAACTGAAACAATTGCATTCATGTCACTCCATGGCAGCTCCTTTTTATGTTGTATGTCTGTATGTTGTATGGGATGACAGACAGAATCTGAAGATGTTCACTTCATGTGTGCATGTGTGTTAAAAGGAGATTTTATAGAATCTAGCACCGTTTTGGTGGATGGCGAGCTCATGTTAAGCATTTACATCATATGTTGCTTCTCTTGCCTCCACCAGTAGCTTTCATTGACTGCTTTTGGATAAAATTGTGTTTCTTTTTATATAATTTCTTTATTTTTTATCCTGTAAAAGTAAAACAACGATATTTACTGTGCAGCTCTTGTGATTTATTTCACTGCTTGGATTTTACATGTACTTTAATTCTACTGCTCAGCTCTCAGTCAGTAGAACGCTGATCTCTAAACCTGCAAAGTTTTTCTGCTTCGTCTTTAATGCCATTTCTTTTAATGAACACCTTCTGACAAGCAAGGGAAGTCGTAGCCCTCCTATGGCGATTTCTAGGGGCTACTGTAAAAATCTGTAAAATTATAGGTAAAACATGCATTGTCAGACTTAATAAATACAGTCATTAAACTGCAAGTATCTTGGACACGATCGCCCCTCCGCTCTTGAGCAGCAGGATGCTGCCTGTCAGCCTCTGTGAAAATTCCCTGTTAAGGTTTGAGCCTCCGTATATGGAGGTAAGCAGCGAGAATGATAAAGATAGAGCCCTGATTGTATAGCATGCCAAATACGTCAGTTCCAGTGAGGCTAAACCTTTGAGAGGGTCTATGGAGCAGCGGCGGGTCATGAAACTGGCTGCTCGACGCTAATTGGCAAACATGCTTTAGGATTTTTGAATAACAGTGGCGAGACAGTGAGGAGGTTTTCAGTCGATGATTGGGTCAGAACAGTCATCTTGTTGCAAACTTTCTAACTACCAGCACCTGTTTCAGAGAGCAGCAGCCTCCACTGTAGCCCTCCCACTTTCTGTAGCCCTATATTTCATGATTTGGGCAGTAGTTATGCAGATTTATATTTCTCTGCAACAACCGCTCACTTTTCGCAAAGGTGGGCTGTATCAGGTACACAAGGATCATTTACAGAAGTTGCCATTTTTTTTTATCTGATTCATGTTCATAATTTCCCACGGTAGGAGAAAAAGTAAGAGAAATTCACAACAAGAATATAAAAAGGTTGTTGCATGAGGCCCTTTGATGCATGTAAGCAAATGTCTACTGCTACCACATGCTCGCCCAGGAGAAGCACATCTGTCAGCTGGGTTTCCTTTGATAGAAAACTTTTTTAGAGTCTCACTGTCTGACTTGATGGATTTGTTTCTGTGCAAAATAACGTGTTGGCAATTTGTCTTACAAAACTAAACTGAATTTAATTGAATATGTGAATTAATGGATGTAGCATTAACGATATAAGCCTTTTCATCAGAGTTTGTTTACCATCTTTTCCCAATCTCTTACACAACAGATACAAAGTTACATAAACAGCAGGACTTCCTGCAGGTGAGACCCTGATGATTGAAATCTTTATCTTTTGTGAAACAGAGATAAGCATGATCAAATTAAGGCGAGCTAATGTAAAGCTAATGTCCAGGGGGAGGACTAAATTGCGCTTTGTAGAGAATGTGCTCTGCTAGACATTGTTGGGTTGAATTAAAATACACAAAAAAAAAAAACTTTCACACTCTGGATTTTCCTGCAGTCCTAACTATGGACCAACACAAACATACACGTTTTAACATGAAGAAGTCAGTTTCCCGGATGATGACTCCTAAAGCATTTTAAAGCCATAAACCTTTAGAGTTTTGTAAGTGATGTTAGAATGAAGAAATGTCCTGTGCCAGTACATTACTGCTTCATATAAATTCTATTTTTGATGGGTTCAGACTAAATTACTCTATACGTTTTTATGAAAAATAAATCTAAATTCATGAACAATCATATCAAAATCCCTAGTGTGTGTAGTAGAAAAGAGTTATGCATGTTATATGCATATAGAAGAGTACCCAATGTCAGCTTCCTTTATTGCTGAGATCAAGACAAGAGACTTATCTGAAGCAGTCACAGATTGTAGTGCACCTTCTGTTTTTCTCTCTGTAGGAAATCCATTTTAATACCACAAATGCATATTTAAAAAGCACTAAATGTAGTTAAAACTATAACCTGCTGCTGGGAGATTACAGACTCTGAATGGCATTATGTTTTATTGGAGTGGTGGGGGTGGATGCATGTCAAGCACTCGCCCCGGAGCTCAATTTAATATCATACTCGGTGAACACAATTCCTTTTTGTACTAATGAAAACAATAGCAGCACTAAACACTGCGGCCCAAATGTAATTTAATCTTTGAGGGATTATCTTCTTCTGCTAATGTTAGAATGTGCGGAGTCCTGTGAATATTAAATACGCTTCCTGTGCAGATGCTCCAACAATATCACTGGGATAATGTCAACAGATTTTTTCCTGAGTTTCTTCATATGGTTTGGAATTACTTTGTGAAACATTTACGGTGAAGTGTTTGCCTTTGCAGAGTTTTCCATTAGGCTTGAATGTCATGACATGGATGATAGGGGTTTGGGATAACGTTTGTGTTAATGGCATTCTATCCCTTTTGGCTTTGGCTAAATTAAAGGGCATAGCAAATCCATCTTGACCGTGAATGTGCAGAAAAGAGGTGAAGGAAGGAGAACAGCTTTGTGCAGATTAGTGAAGTGTAGAACAACCACTCCAAAGGCTTGATTCACTGCACATCGGGCATATTTCACATTTTTATTCAAATAAACATATTTTCTCTTGTTTGTTTTATTAAGGTGCAGATGGAAAATCCTAGTTAAGAAACGAAAGATAAGATGCTAAAGTCGATAAAAACATATCTGATGAAAATTCCCTTTGTATTGAGCCACTGAAAAAAAAAAACTTTCTTGTGTGCACCATTTAGTTTCTCGTGCGCACCAGTTATAGTTATAGTACAGTTATAGTATTATAGTTTTGCGAAGTAGCTGCGGCGATGAAGACGTCTGGTTCTCCTAAGTCCCTTACCTCTTGGATTAATTTTTTTTATATATCAGACAGACCTCTTCTTTTTATACTTTTAATCCATTTTTCAGACATTTTGTAAACATCCATCTAGATCCATTCAGTTGAGCAGTCGTTTGCAGTTGTGACTGAATGAATCTCACAACATAATCAAGGTTTGTGTATCCTTTGCACTGAAATAGGACTTCAGGATACGTGACGTTCAGACACAACATAGTGGTGACGTCTTGCAAGCAATGCTGCAATGTCTTTGTATGGCAGGCCAAACTGAAAGTATAGCCTAATTGGTTAACTGACATCTATTTTAATGAACACGGTTGTCTGAAATACCCAAGCAATCATGCTGAAAAGTATCTGGTGTGCACAAGAAACTAACTGGTGTGCACAAGAACGTATCTGGTGCACACAAGAAACTAAGTGGAGTGCACAAGAAAGTATCTGGTGCGCACAAGAAACTAACTGGTGTACACAAGAAACTGACTGAGTGGAAGAGAAAGTATCTGGTGTGCACAATAAACTAACTGGTGTACACAAGAAACTGAGTGGAAGAGAAAGTATCTGGTGTGCACAAGAAACTAACTGGTGTGCACAAGGAAGTATCTGGTGCACACAAGACACTGACTGAAGTGCAAGGAAAGTATCTGGTGTGCACAAGAAACTAACTGGAGGGCACAACAAAGTATCTGGTACACACAAGAAACTAAGTGGAGTGCATGAGAAGATATCCTTTGCACATGAGAAATTAACTGGTGTACACGAGAAAGTATCTGGTGTACACAAGAAGCTAACTGTAGCACTCGAAAAAATATCTGGTACGCACCAGAAACTAACTGATGTGCACAAGAAAGTTTCTGGTACGCACCAGAAACTAACTGATGTGCACAAGAAAGTTTCTGGCACGCACCAGAAACTAACTGATGTGCACAAGAAAGTATCTGGTGCGCAAAAGAAAGTATATGGTATGCACAAGAAAGTATCTGGTGCGCACGAGAAACTAACTGGTGCTCACCAAAAAGGTTTTTTTATCTCTCTCTCTCTTCAGTGTACGTTTAGGGGCTCAGTAGAACTTGATAATTTTTTTTAACTTGGAAAAAATACGTAAAAGAAAATCAATATGCTTCCCATGACATTTGACGGTGGTGGTTAGAGAGCGTCCTGGAGAGGCGGCAAGATTGTTTGTTTACAACTCAAGGCCAGAACACACCAGACACATTTTTTTTATGCAGGGGGAATTGCTGCGCCAAACTCTTCTCTGAATGGTTTGGGTGCATTGAACTATAATTCCTGAAAGCTCCTGTACACCTCCTCAGTGAGGCGGCTCAGGGTTCTATAAAGTTTGGGTTGAACACAGAAGACTAATTTCCCCTACTGTGGGACACTATAGGAATTTTTTTTTCTCATGCCAATGATTGTAAAGCTATGCAGTTTGAGTAGAGATGAGCCAAGACCATCTATCATATCATTAGCAAGTCACATCCCTCTCCGCAGCATAAACCTCTTCAGCATGTTGTGGAGCATTCAGCTTTTCCCCTCCCTGGTGTGGCAGGAGATGACTGCATCTTTGAAACATGAGAACCCAGGTTTGAACCCAGTTGCAGTAGGAAGGGTAGCTGGTATAACATTTCTGCCAGTTCTGTCTCCAAGTTAAAATGTTTTTCTTATTTTAACGTGTTTAAATATACCATGTGAATAAACTATACTCTTTAGTTAATTATTCTGGATACATTTTTGTAACAGAAGTGTTTAGATTAATAGCATTATGATGCCAGATATATTTTCAGTGTGTTCTTTGGTCTTTGGTCTTTGTTCTTTTCCCTTCCTGCAAAGTAGTGGTGCAATATTGTTCTTGCCAAAGCATTTGGACGAAACCTGCTGGCATGTAGATGATAATTAATAACATTTATAAGAACTGGTGACCCAAAAATACAACTCTTTATTAAGTTTTCTAAAAATGAATTTTGGAGACATTTTCCACCTCTTTCACCTCATTATGGTAGGAAGATAAAGCTGGGTCCTCATCCAGCAGAGTCCCAGATGTTTTAAGCTGAATTTTATTTTTCTAACTTTAAATGCAGGAGCCTTTCCCTGTGCTACAAAGTGCTAAACATTGTGGCACCTATTATTTGTATAGAAAACAATTATTTTGTCACAAATGAGCTCAGAAAGGTTGGATTGTTCCACATTTTTCAGCGAGAGACTGTGTTGCTGCTATAAAAGATAACGTTTTTTTTTTTTTTTACCATTTTTATCAGGAGTGTCCATAAGTATATTATCTGTAAACAATTTGAAGCTGTTGTTCAGTGATAACATCCTGCAGAATAGCTTTGCCATCTGCAGGCAGCAGCAGGACTTTTACTCAAATCTATTTAGGAGCTGGAGTCAATGAATGCATTAGTTAGTGGCCTGTGTTCAGCTGTAAAATAAACTAAGGTAAACCAAACAGCCTTGTCCAAAAACTCTAACCTGAGGTTATTTATCCACACTTCTGCTGGTAATGTCAGTCTGAGCCCATCTGTCATCTCTGCAGTGAAAAATGTCACTGAGTGCACGTGTTGTGTTGGTGTTCTGCTCGCTCACTGCTGGGGAAGAAAAAGTCATCCTAAGGACACAGCAGAACTCCTTAATTGCAGTTGATTAATAAAATATTAGCACAGGCGCCAGTTGGCAACATCATTATTATGTTTCTCAAACAGATTAATCGTACCAAACAATATGAGTCTGCCACCAGTGACGGTGAGAGTTTGGGCACAAAAGGAGTCGTCAAGATGGAGGCTGGCTTTCATCCGTCATTTTAAAAGGTTTCCTCAGTGATCAGAGCTGGTGTCTGAGCTGAAGGTGAGTTGGAGGCAGAAGACAGAAGCACAACCCATCACTCAGCGTTTCATATTTCAGATCCACATCATTACTGCACTGCTTTAAAGCAACAAGGTAGCTTAATTTATATTTCTATTGCTTTGACTGGGATCTGAGACCTTGATCCACTTGCAGTTGTTCACCGTTCATTTGTTGTTTGGACCATCGGACCTGGTTAATGAACTCAAGCTGAGGGAAAACCAGGTCTCTACCTCACGACAGCAAATAGCCAAGGGCAATAGCCGATAACTAATGTGTGGAATATTGCAATTAGCATGGCAAAGTACTTACAGTGATCAAATTAAAAAATTCATTAACGTGCACACTTAATTAAGAAACACTTTTGGGTTTACATGATAAATTATGACAGCTATTAAATCTTCCAGTACAAGCTGTAATGGCCTTCGTTGCTCCTGGGTATAGTCAGTGTTCCCTCTCAGGTTCTGAGGAAGTCTCAAAGGACCTGGAGTATTTATTAAAGACTTTTATTAGGGATAATGTTTCCCTGCAAGCCATTTCACTGAAGATGTGCCAGTTTTTTTTTCATCCTGTTTTTGCTGCCGCTGCACTTCAGCATCCACTCTGAACGTGTCACTCTTAATTGAAACAAGATTGGAAAGTGCTTTGAATTAAATGTGTTGTAAAAAGGGTTTAAAATAATGAACTAAGCGGAGTTGTGATAATGACAACCGTCATGTCACGGATGGAGTTATGATCCTACGGCGTTTTATTCCACAAACTCTGTCTGGCCCTCTTTGATCATACTGGCCTTTCCGAACCAGGCTTTTGCACAGATTTCACAAACTTTTAATTACATTAGAATATTAGATGGTAAATGTTTGTAATGTCGTGTCTGTATACCTGGAGCGTGTAACAAAGATAATTTCCCCCGGGATCATTAAAGGGGTCATAGAATGCAAAACATAGATGAATGTTTTAGGTCATTGTCATACATTGTCATAGATGAATAACAATAGTTCAGTGGGTGAAATGGACGTACAGAGAAGTTCAAACCTCATTGACAACTCCTTTCTCTGCAAATCTCACAATTCTAAACTTCCACCATAAAACGGAGGAATTCAAACGAAGCCACGAATTGACGTCAATTGGGGGATGTAACCCTATTAAGTTCTGGCTCCGGAGTTAACATACAGACCAGTTTACTGGCCCAAGAACATATACAGAGATAGATGTAAGACATCAGTTTAGCCTAAAGTTGGGCTTACTTCTACAAGAATTACAAAGCGGGCAGTTTCTCTATTGGAAATGAGCCAGAACCACGCATGCAAATGCAGTTTTCCAGGCTCCAAGGAGAAAGGCGAAATTTTTCACAATCTTCCCAAGGATCTAAAGACTCGACAGGCATGGATTGTTTTGGTGTATCAGAAGATCCCTGCAAAGTTTGATGCTCGGCTGTTCATTTGCTCTAAGCATTTTACTAATGACAGCTTTCAAAATCTTTCAAAATGTTCTACTGCTCATGTCCTGTTCGGTGCTGCAGTTGGCTGCAGGAGCAATTGTGTATAATTTTAGTTGGACTATAATAGCCTACATTAGCCATTGCTGGGTAAAAAGGTAAAAGCGGCAAATTTAAATCAGTCTGCTTGTTCATTAGCCCAAAGCTTACCCCCGATGAAGAAGATGGCGAAAAAAAGAAAATAAAAAAAAATGAATATCGTACGTTTCAGGACGATGAAACATCGATGAAAAGGTCAGATATAAAGTAGCACTTCCACAATAACATGCTACCTTTACATCAAAATACCCTGCCGTAGACAGCAGGAAGAAAGCGGGCTAAAGGCCACTGAGCAGGGTGCAAGCTAGAAAGGAGCAACTCAGCGTATGGACCCGGAAAGGTGACTATAATTCCACTAGTTTTGCTGGATCTTTAGCAATAGTAAAGAGCAGAAAACCATTCACAAATGGTGAGTATGCTAAAAGGTTCATGCTGGATGTAGCCAATGAACTTTTTTGATGATCTTTCTAAGAAGGACAAGATAATCAAATGGATACGAGGCATTCCTCTGTTGGCAAGAACTGTTCATGATCATACCATCATGATGGCAAAGCAAGTGGAGGAAATGCTCTTTTTCCTGGCTTTGGATCAGCCAACCTATTATACTCACATTTAGTTGAATTCAATCTTAAAATATATCATATTAAATTTCCAAATATTTTACTTTCATGACTCTCTGAGTCAAAAAGGTTCCAAAACCCTGTACTAATACATCCATATGGCATGTTTATTTTTTGGCTATATACCGTATAATAAGATATGTTCTAAGATTTGTTTATATATTGCTTCTTTTTTCCAAATTGCTATCTATATCGATGAACAGAAATCTGTTAAACAATTGAGTTTATTTGTCTTCAAATTATCTGTGCTCTTTACAACAATTAGAAAACTTTAGAAAAATTTTCTTTGGTGTCATTTAAAAGGAGAATATTATCTAAAGCTGTTGTTATTTTAAAATGAATCTAGTATTTCAACATATCAGGAAATGCCTCCTGAACTGTAAAAGCTGGTATATGTTTTATTTATTTTTATTACATTTCTTTTTTATTATATTTGTTAATTTCTGCTGTCTTTCCACTTTCATATTTTACAGTGTGTGTTTTGATTGGTATAACATCTGTGATCAGTCATTTAGCTTTCAGTTGCATGATGCTTCTTTATAGATGCTTACTCACTGAGCATGGAAACCCTGGGACCTTAATTGTCTTATTCATATCCAGGCAATGTTTCCTCATGGCAGCGAAATTAAAACTGATCATGTCATTCAAGCAAAGAAATAAACCTCATTTGTACGATGGCCCAGCACAGATGTGTTTTACTCAAGAGAAGGAGAAATCATATCAGCACAGGCTCTTGGGATGGCTGTGATACGGAGAGGCTTCCTCACAAAAGTCAAGAGGCTGTTGACAGGAGCCCTCTTGAACTTTGATTGGCTCGAGTCTCTGTCCTGAATGGCCTCTTCATTTTTGTAATTTAGTCTTTTTGCGTAATCAAAGCACCTTGTAAGCCCTGGTGAGAGGGATTGCAAATACTTAAATTGGATAAGTGAATGCACAGGGACAACATACTTAACAAATGTTAGTCCTCCTCAATCTTTCATGGAAGAGAAAGAAAGACAGACAGGAGAAAAAATATTTTTGTCTTAAGGTTTTTCATATCAACCCATAGTTATGCTGATAAAGGGTGATGCTGCTGGATAGCACAATGACCACTTTACCTAACTGTCACTTCTACTACTCTCCATTTTGTCATCATTCACTGGTAATTCAACTGTGAACTTTATTATCTCGTTGTTTTTCCTTCTCTGGTTTGTCATTGTGTTTAAATATAGCACCATCATGAGCAAGGGCAATGGCTGTCCTATACCTGCCAACAATTTCACCTTGTCTTTCTATACTTGGTTGTCTTTCAGATGTTGGCTGTGTCTTCTAGGCATACTCCAGCTATTGTCTTAGTTTTTTTGTTTGCGTTTTTTTTTTAACCTGTGCACTTGAAATGTGATTTAGAACTTACCGTCTCTCTCTCAGACAAAGCCACTACGACCTTATTACTGTCATTATCATTTTATTGTTCTCTCATATTATCTGTTCTGGATCAGAGATGTTCAGTGCTCATTTTTAACACTAGAAAGCCCAGGGATACAAGAATTTTCGTCAGTCTCCAGTCCCCCCAACAGTACTTCACAACTCATAAATCCCTTTTCAGATGTAAATGCCCCATTAGCGCTGTGATTGGAGAACCATTCCACCCCCTTCAGTTTCGGTTTTAGCACAAGCCTCTCTGTTGGATAGTGTTTTAACTGAGAGCAGGGGGGGAAAAAATCATATTTGTAATTAAATATAACTAGGTCCACGTCATCAGTGTCGCCAACACCGGAATGATTTCAGACAGCGATGCCACCTGCTCAGCGATCAGACGATAACTGATCTGTACAATGAAAATAGCTGCATGAGCTGGAAGGCTGTAGAGAGGGAAAGCAAGAATGTTTATACGATAATGACATATGCCCTATTTACTAGGGGGTAAATATAACAAAAGCAATCACTCCTCTGCAGCTGAGACAGCATTGTGACCAGTGTTGGGAAAGTTCTCTTTCTACGTGAACTAGTTCAAAGTTCAGTTCACACATTTTAAAATGAACTAGTTCAGTTCATAATTCAAAACCAAAAAATGAACTAGTTCATAGTTCTTTTTTTTTTCATATATTGCTCAATTACATCATAGCCTACTGTAGAACCACAGACAGCAATTATTTTATCAGTTGTAACTCTGAAACTGTGCGTCAGATTTCATCTTCATATCCAGTTTTGAATCCTTATCCAACCAGGGTTTACATTAGCATTGAGGGGACAGCATTTCCCCATTGTTGCTTTAACGCTTTGTTGCTGTCCATTCACTTCACACTAGTAGCAGCTGCAGCTTTCACCCCTACAGTATATTCTCAAAAACATCAGGAAAAATGTGCTGCTTGAATGGTCTTTTTTATGAGTAATTATTAAAAGAAAAATAGGAAAGTAGTCTTTAAGGTGCAAATGTTTTTTTTTATTTTAATAATTTTTTCCATTTGAAATTCCATTTCAGTACCTACTAAAAAGGAATCCTGGAAAATTATACCAGGCAGGTTTAATAAACAAGTTACATGGATAGTAAAACCCTCAAGAACAGGGGTCTTCTATGTTTTCCAGACCAAGGACCCCCAAACTGATGGTGAGATGGAGCGGGGCCCCCCTAACTCTATATATTGTATGAAATTGTGTCCTATAGTCACTCTATTACAGATGGAGTAATGTAAAGAAATTAATTTCTCCCTGGGATTATTAAAGTTTTTCTGATTCTGATTCCTGGTTGTTGTGAAGGAAACGGTGCCCAGCTTGAAAGAGCTCCTGTGTGTCGCTGAATGTGAGCATTGATGACTGAAAGACATCTTCTGCCTCCATTTATCTGTTTACTACAGTGTGTTGATTTCATGTTAATGAGTATTTAAAGACATTTCAATTAGTGGGGGGAAAAAATGCAGGGGGGGAATATAAAAATATCAACTAACCATGCAGACCCTCATGCAGTACCTCCGTAGACCCTCTAGGGGTCGCGGATCCCCTGTTGAAGACCTCCGCTCAAGAAGATTTTACTAACACAAACTGAGGGACCAGGCTGAGGTAGGAATTTAAGGTTACTGAAGTGCGGATTTTTTTACTGAAAGCCGGCGGGCAAACTTGTTGCCATCATCCTCACCGACCACCTGGTCATAAATCTGTTTTAAGTCGCCTCCATGCTGCTGTTTCTTCCACGCTGCATTTTGTTTTGATGACGCACGCGGCTGTAGGCTACGACGCTGGTAGCTGGTGTTGCCAGATTGGGTGTTTTTCCCGCTACATATTAAGGCCTGTTTACGGTGTGATTTAGCCGGGGTTTCGCCTGGAGGGCTTTATAGAAATCTGGCAACCTATTGAACGGAGTTGAACTGTGAGAGCGTGCCGTTCACAGACACCAGAATGAACGAGTTCACAATAACGTTCATCAGGCAATAATGCAGTACGTTCAGTTCACGTTCGCCCAAAATATGAACGAGTTCATGAACTTTCGTTCAATGAACGCGTTCAGGCACAACACTGATTGTGACACTGCAGTAAAGTTGGAAATATATTCACAGATTCGACTTTTCCGGATTAATAAATCGTCGGTGGATGATTTATTCTACAAAACAGACACCTCTCCGCAACCAGAGCAAGACAGGCAGTGAGCTACTACCGTAGTTTCCTCAAAACAAGTCTTCTGGGAGAATTACTCTGGACCCTAGGCAGAGCTTGCTACTCCGCAAATGCGCAGGGACTGTCTGCAAGTTGCAAAATAATCAAAGAGAAATATTCAAAAGCATCACCAAGGAGAGGTGGATTATTATTAAATTCATTTAATGTGTATCTCATCTAATTTCTTTCATATCACATTTATTGGATTCAAAAATAATACTTTTTTGATGAATTTCCCAAAGCCTAAATGACAAATGGCACCTCTATTTTATTGTTAGAATAAGTATAAAATGAGCAATGACTACACTATAGATCATTGTAGTGCCATCATACTAGTAGCACACATAGATAACCTCCTCTAATTCAGACTACAGTTTTTACTTTGGGAGATAGGCCAAACTGTATTTTTGGAGATTTTTTCATTTTTATTATAAGCATATAAAAGCCAATAATTACACTTTAGATCATTGTAGTGCCACCAAACTTGTAGCACAGATAGATAACATCATCTAGTTCAGACTACAAATCTTACTTTCAGAATATGTACTGCACTCTATTCTCTATTTTTTTAATTGTTATTATAAGCAGGCCAGGTGTGCAATCTCTGCAACAGGAACCACAGCACTGAGCATTGTGTATACTGCAAAAAGTATACCTGTCACAAATGCAGGAAGGACTTACCTTGGGTTTGTGGAAACTTCTACAATTGTAGCTTCATATGTAGTGCTTTTCCTTGGGTGAAATAAATGTTACTCCAATACTAAAATCATACTGTTTGTCATTTTCTAAGCTGAATTGTTGAATGACATGAAAAGGGGAGAACAGACAAATTACATTTATTGTCTAAGTTGTTCTTCCTCTCACATAGTGAGCTTTGCAATAAAAATGAGTCTGTTGGTAAATGGACAATATAAATAGGGCTCTGCCTTGCCTTGTTGGAAAAGCATGGTTATTAGGGATGGGAATCGAAAACCGGTTCCTGTTCAGAACCGGTTCCGTATTTTCCGATTCCATGGCATCGTTTGGCAGCTCGCTGAACGATTCTTTTTTCGATTCCTGCAGCACCAGAGCCTAAAGCACTCTTGGGAGCACGACTTACGTCACGTTTTTTACGCAAGTTATGCATTTTCGATTCCCGCAGCACCAGAGCCTAGAGCGCCGGCTCTGTGGAGCATGACTTACGTCACGTTTTTTACGCAAGTTACGCATTTTCGATTCCCGCAGCACCAGAGCCTAGAGCGCAAGCTCTGGGGAGCACGACTTACGTCACGTTTTTCACGCAAGTTACGCACACGGCTTTCAGTAAGTAAGTACGATGTGACTCGGCAAAAAAGGAAAGCAAAAAGAGACAGCCTTGGAAGAACTATTCGAGGAGGATGAAGACAACGAGCTGCGGTCACTTTGTGAATCAAAGCCCCGTCTTTCCTTAGCCCAGAGGGTAGATCAGGAAATCCAGCTCTATAAAAGCTTGCCCTCCATCCCCTGCAGGGATAGCGCCACACTGTGGTGGTGGAACAAGCAAGATACGCTGCCCTTGCTATCTGGACTGGCTGAAAACTACCTCTGTGTGCAGGCTTCCTCCACCCCATCTGAGAGGGTGTTCTCCAGGGCTGGAAACACCTTAAGCGCTGAAAGATCCCGTATCCTTCCAGAAAAAGCAGATATGCTCATCTTTCTGCAAAAGAAGTGTTGATTTTCCCTACTACTGTTTTATAATTAGAATTTGTTGTTATTTAAAATAGGTTATTATCCCATCATTTGTTATTAGACATTGTTGGTTATTAAGTTTGTCCTTGTAGTCATTTTTCATTTAAACACAGATGTTACTCCAGTTTCACATTTCCTGTGGACATCTTGATCTTGTTGAGTTTGTAAGATTGTGCAATAGTTAAGTAAACAAAGTTGATGCTGATAATCAAACTGTTTTTTCTCCTTTTTTCCCCAAATTGGAATCCAAAAAAGAATCGATAAAGAATCAAATCGTTTCATAGAATCGAAAAGGGAATCGGAATCGTGAAAATCTTTTCAAATCCCAACCCTAATGGTTATGACCTGTTCTCAGCTCAGGAACCCTGACCCGTATGATATTTGGTTGTTCAATAGGTTTGCCTTAATAAAACATTTTGATATGAATTATCAATATATTCTTGTCATAATGAGAGAAGAAGGACTATAAATCAGGGCAACCACTGAGACAGTTAGTTTGGTTAAGGAAAGCTTTATTAAACAAAGAACAGAAAATAAAGTCTGGCAGGATCTTCCTGGGTTCTGCCTAGGTGAAAGATTGGGTGATGTGAACAACTGATCAGAGGAGGTGGGAAGGTGGAGGATGCTGAACTCAGAGGGCTTGAGGTCGTTCTGAGCTTGAAAGGATGGTGTCCTGGGTCCAGGAGCAAACTGAGACTCTACCCTTCAGGTGATGGTGTGTAGGAGGGTGGACAGGCAGGTGGGCTCCTGGAGGAGGGCTGCAGCAGACTGGCTTGGTTGGTAGCTAGGAGGGAAAAGACATAGACACGGGATTAGATCTGGCTTAAATAGGAATTTTGAAGTAAGCTGGTCGGTCATATACCACGCTGGTAGCGAGAAAGAACTGACGCCCTCCTCTTGGTCCCAGCTCCTTAAGTAGGCTCCAAAATTAACAGGGATGAGCCGCACCTGCCCATCACGCCCTGCAGAGAAGAGAGAGAGAGACAGACACCAGACCTGAAGTATGACAATTCCTGCAAAAAGGTCTGATTTTGCAGGGGAAGGTATTGAGAAGTGTTTGGAGCATGCTCTTGTTCTGATACCAGTTTGTTTTAGCCTTTATCCAGTCTAATGTAGAAGGGGTGGTTATATCACAGGCTGTTTGCATTTCAATAGGGACATGCAAACAAAAAACATGCAATCAAGTTGGAAGAACTTGAGTTAAAAACAAGAAAAGAAGCATTGGCTTTGAAAACCAAGCTGGTGAAGGCAGATGCAAAAATGAAAATCTTCAACTGTACGCAAGATCAGAAAACTCATGTTTCCAGTGCTGGTGTCGCCAATACAGCAGTTTCTGCGACATCTACTGAGTTCATACTCGCTGCTACAGCTCAAAAGGCTCAAAGATCACAGAAAAGATTGTCTAGACTTGCACCTTTGCCAACGTGCCAAGAGACGCCTATTAATGAAACTTTAAAAGTGAAACCAGAAGGGGAAAGCCCAAGACAAGTATCTTCTCAGGTTGATGTTCATAGTAGTGCATTAACAGAGATTATGAAGAAGCAGTATTAAATCACTGAGATGGAGATCCTTTGCATTTTAGGTCCTTTCTTAAGGCATTTGAGCAAGAAATTGAAACTAAGAAAGATAACATGCAAGACAGGCTGCATTACTTAGAACAGTTTACCAGCCTAGAGCTTTAGTGAGTAGTTGTATGCACATGAGTCCACAAACTGCTTACTTCGGAACTTTGGTCACAGAGCAAAAATAACATCTGCATTTATAGACAAAGCTCTGAATTGGTCAGTTTTAAAGTCTGAAGATGCTGCAGCTTTAAGAGCTAATGCATTCTTTTTAAGAAGTTGTTTCAACACAATGGATGAATTGGGTTTATTGATGAGCTTGAAAACTCAACCAATATGAGAATTCTTATTTCAAAGTTGCCCTTTAGACTTCATGAAAAATGGCGACTAATTGTGGTTGACATTAACCTGACAACAGCCAGATGCATGTCTCGCTCCGCCCAGCTCCACTCACATACATCTGGGAACCCGTTCATTGAAAGTGATTTCCCCAACCGAATTTATGGTCTGTCCAATCAGGACGCAGGGTGGGTGTGTCCTGGAGTGGAGAAGCGACCGTGAGATTCCAACAATGGCGGCTCGCATTGAGGAAGCAAGCGTTAGCATTGATGCTGCTATTTCTTCTGTGTTGTCCAATCTATCTGATATTGTTTCATTAAAATAACATCAGAGAACGGCTTTGAAGGCTTTTGTTGGTGGAAACGATGTTTTCGCCCTTCTCCCGACCGGATTTGGCAAGAGCTTGATCTACCAAATGGCTCCTCCTCTCACAGCGTCACGGGTTAGCTTCGGTGTGAGTGGTTAAAATAGCACGTCAATAAAGATGACAGACAAGTGGCTTATCCAATCATATGCAAGTAGTTTTGATAAGGCCCAGCCTTCAGTAAAGGCAATTCCTATGGCAGGTTCCCAGATGTATGTGAGTGGAGCTAGGCGGAGCGAGACATGCATCTGGCTGTTGTCAGGTTAGGTTGACATAGCAGAAAAGTATGATTGCAGGGCAAAGTTTAAAGATCTTCTTGATTTTTTAGAAAAATAAACAAAAGCTGCATTAAATCCTGTTTTTGGAGAAGGTCAAACTGCAAATTAAAAGATGGCTTTAAAACCATCAAAACTTCCTTTTAAAACTAAAAGCAGTAGTCACCACTACTGTTGATGTAGTGTCTACAGAACAGAAACGGTACAATGAGAAACAGGTTCAGCTTAAACATGAGGTTACAAAGGTAGCTCAAGCTCGGTGTTTATTTTTTGATAGAAATCAATGCATGGAAAAATGTGACTCATTCAAGCAGAAAACCAACAAGGAAAAGGTCACATTCCTTAAAAGCAGAGGTTTATGCTTTGGCTACTTACAGAAGGGGCACATGAGCAAGAACTGTTCACAAAGTCTAACATGCCTCACCTGCAATAAAAGTCCCCACTGCATGAAAAGTGAGATTTTCATCCCCGTAAACCCCCGTAAACTCCCGCAGATCTGCCTGATTTTCGTCAGTTTCCGACAATTTGCAACCCGTGCTTGTCCGCGTTTGTCGTGCCACAAATTGTCGGAAACGGACTCTGACGTATGTGGAGATCGATCAGCTGTACTAATGGCCCTAATTAGCATATGAATGCAGCAAACCCGCGCGGCTGGCCAGGTCTGGCTTGAATAACCTTCTCAGTATTGGCTGAAACCACTATTCTCAAACAAGTGAAATCGCTCGTGATTGGCAGCAAAACCACACGTGGCCACGCCAGGCTTTAATTTTCTTACTGAGTATTGGACGGAACCGCTTCCTTTTAAACAAGTAAAGTCGCTCGTGATTGGTTGGCATATATATATATTTACATATATATTTATTCATATATATATTTATTCATTCATATATATATATAGTCATATATTTATTCATTCATATATTTATTCATTCATATGCTGTGTATTTATGTTATCCTACACTACTACACAATTATTATGCTACCATCAAGGACATGAATGAATTTATACAGGAAATGAACATTTGCCAGGAAGCTGTTTATGCAAAGAAAGAGCTTTATTAAAACACACACAACTATATACAACGCGTATCCAAACACATGCGTATCTAAAAATTAAAACTCCGTGAACGGTCCGTTTGCTTCATCGGGGTTGGAGGTAACAGGCAGCATTCCCTCCGAGGCAGGTCCGATGTGCAGACGCATACTGTGCGTGGCCCTGTACTTCGGCATCGCTTCTAACCGGGACTGCAGCTTAACACAGAGTTCAGTGAGATCCGGCCTACGAAATGGCGGCGACCGTACAATCCATCCAGAGACACCGCCGACGACGGCGGACTTCCAGAGTTCCACTTCCTCATCTGCCAACACACTCTGCCTCGCCTTCAGCAGCTGAAAAAAAAAAACAATGAATCAGCGCACTGCATACGGACACAACACATCTATCAATGCACCTGAAAAATAGTCACCAAATAAAGTCTTACCATCTTTCTTCTGTCCCGACTCCGAGCAGATAGCCTGGCAGCCTCCGCACGCAGCGTGCTGGCTAGCAGCGTGTATCTGAAGCTCCTGCATACCGTCTCATAATACGTCTTACAGGCAGCTGGAAAAAAAATGAGAGGTATGAATAAAAAAAAATAAAATCAAACGCAAGTCACAGTAACAAGGAAGGAGAAAACATTAAAACAAGTCACTTACACACAATGTCGTCTTTATCAACATCGTGCAAATCCGAGCAAATAGGAGGTCACCGCCTCATTGTGAGGCGACTGTAGTCTGTGAGAAAAAAAAAAGTACAGCTATGGTCGGTATCCATGTCCTTTTACCACAGAATGAAAGCATATTCTTTAAACCTTACCCCTGCTCCGGTTCATAGCGCCTGCAATTAGTCTCCGAGTTGTTAAGACGGCATACTGATTCCTGTGAATCACAAAAAATACACTTTAATAAAGCTTTAGGCTAGGCTGCTTTTAGCTTACCTAGCTAGGCTAGGTTGCCTTTAGCTTGCCTAGCTAAGCTAGGCTGCTTTTAGCATAGCTACCAGTAATCGAACTTATATTTACCGCTAGCGTGGCGTTGTGCACCCGTCTTCTCTTCCTCGAGTTCGTATATCCCGCAAAGTTGCTCGACTGCCGAGCCGCCATCTTGTCCTCTATGGACTACAACCTGGAGTGCATCGAATTCTCCAGCGCTCATTCATGTCGGCAGTCGTTGGGCAAGCTGACGAGACAGTCCGCTGATAGCAATCAGCAGTTTCTTCTCGTCAGTCTGCGGGCTGGCCGAAAGTTGTGGACTAAGAGCAGTTGGAGGCGAGTTGAACGCGAGACGTCGTGCAGCCATTGTTCACGTAACAACAAAATACAAACACGATAACTGGAGATTAAGTTCTTCTAAGTGTAGTAACACAAACATGTCTGCTAATATGCTGGTCTCGCGAGAAGTCGTAGTGCACAAAAGCTCACACGTGATTGGACGATGGGGCCGAAGGCTCATCAGGCTCCTCCAATCACATACGACGTCATTGTTATACGGAAGGACTCGCGAGAAGAGCTCGCGTCGCTCCATTCTGGAAGGTGGTGGTAATGCACCTATAAATTGTTTGCAATTGCAATTGTTTGTCTCCATAAGATTGAATTTGAGCAGGTGGACATTAGAGATAATAAATGCAACAACAAGTTTTTGAATCAATATTCTATAAATAATATGTACCCAGGAAGAACAAAAAGCACAGCTCTCTTACAAAATTTTAAGAAATCTATGATAGTCAAAATTAGGACAAATTATTTGAAATTCCCAATTCCTCCTAAATATAAAGAATTACAATTTAAAATAATAAATAACATATATCCTTCAAATGAGTTTTTAAGAGAGAGATTTAAGTTTAATGTTGAGAATTGTGGCTTTTGTACAACTCAATTGGAAACAACTAAACATATTTTTTATGAATGTAAAGAAGTATTAAACTTATGGGATCAACTTCGAACCTTTCTGTCTTCTAAAACAATAAATTTAGATTTTATTTCCTGGCAAAACATTCAATTCGGTTTATCCATTAAAGAAAAAAAATTTGGAATTTTTAATCAATATTCTAATAATTGTAACAAAGTATTATATCCATAAATGTCGCTATGCAAAATGCTCCCTCTCAATCTCTGCTCTCAAAAATGAACTTTCCCTTTTCAAAAGATGTCTGAGAAAGATGCAGAATTTAAATGCAATTAAATTGTTTGAGTTAATTGAAAAAATTTCAGTTGGTAGTCCCCACTGAATAATTTACTTTAACTACTATTATTATTTTATTTATTTTTATTTATTTTATACTTTGTTCCAGCCTGTGCATTTAATTTTATTTTTCAAAAGCAGGAGTTGTGATATTTCTTCTTGTATTGAAATATTTGTTATTGACTTGTTATTTGAGATTGTTATTGTTTTCTTATATATTCAATAACAAAAAAAAAAAAAAAGTGGAAATCTAAAAAAAAAAATTAACCATTACAGCCAACTGATTCTGATTAAAACTAATTTTTGAAGTAAATTATTTTGTGTATTTTTTTTACATAACATTTGCATACACAGTAATCTAGCGTACTTTAATTAAATAAATCAATTCAAGCTAAAATGTAAGAGTCTATAATTAGGCTATACTGAGCCTGATCTATTTCTACCATCTATTTGGGGGATATTTATTGCCACACTTTGGGCCACTTAAAACCAATTTAGCATGCTGACCTATGTCCTTATGACCACAGTGTACCAATCTTCTGATGGCTACTTCCAACAGGATAATGCGCCATGTTATAAAGTGAATCATCTCAGAATCATTTCTTGAAACTTTTCCACTTAAGTAATTGTGAATTGAGCATATTGACAGACAACATTTTATTTTTTATCTTAAATGCAAAAAAAAAAAAATAATAATTACTGCTCTAAATGTATTGCTCTGTCAGCTAAAGATCTGTTTTGGTCTCTATACTTTAATTAAATAAATCAATTCAAGCTAAAATGTAAGAGGCTATACCTGATCTCTTTGTATCAGAGATTTTCTTATCTTTGCATTTGTATAGCTCACAGCATGTTCATTAACATGTTAAAGCCTCCCCTAGAATTCCATGGGGGGGAGGCATGGGGGGAACACTGCCTAAGAAATTCCACGTCAATTTCTGACAATTTACGGGAGTTTTCGGCGAAGGTTGCAAATTGCCGTAAACTGCCGCTAACCTGAAATTCCACGACAATCTACAGTGCCGTATATTGACGAAAATCCCACTTTTCATGCAGTGCCCCCTACTGTTCTGCATATTGAACCAAAAGAGAAACAGTACCAAGCAGTTAAGGCTCAGGGTAAAGAGTCACCAGTCTCAAATGCTCTAGTATCTTTGAATGTTGGTAGTTATACTGGGGCCGGGTCTAGTGAGTGTTTTCTGTCAGCCGTCCCAGTAAAAGTAAAGTTGGAAAAAGGGACCAAGATTGTGGAGACTTATGCCTTTCTTGATCCAGGCAGCTCTGCAACTTTTTGTACAGAGGCTTTGATGATGCAGTTAAATGCACCTGGAAAAAAGGGTGAAATCATGCAAAAAACCATGGGCCAGGAAAAACCTGTAAGTAGCTATAAAGTATCTGTTTTGGAAGTAGCTGCTTTAAAAGAAAATGAGAACTTGAAGGTCTATACTCTATAGAGTATAAACATCTTTATAAAAAATGGTCTTATCTAAAAGTTGTTGAGTTGACACCAATAGATGCTGGCATTGGCCTGCTCATTGGTGTAAATTCTCCCAAAGCTTTGGAACCTTGGAAGATAGTTAACAGTAAAGGTAGTGGGCCTTATGCTGTGCTGACACGCCTTGGCTGGGTTGTTAATGGTCCACTCGATCAGGGTAGTGAAGAAAATGGACATGCTGCAGGTTCTATTGAGGTGAACCATACCTCTATAAGTAGTTTGGAAGAAATGCTGGTCAGTCAGTATAACCAGGATTTTGTAGAGCACAAGTGTAATGAGCTTACTGAAATGTCTGTAGAAGAAAAACAGTTCATAAACATCATGTTTAAGTCAGTGGTGCTAAAAGATGGCCATTATCACCTGAAGTTACCTTTTCGTAATCCTGAAGTAAAAATGCCCAACAACAAACAGGTGGCCGAGCAGAGGACACAATGTCTGTTAAGTGCATGTACAGTCATGGCCAAAAGTATTGAGAATGAGACAAATATTATATTTTCACATGATCTGCTGCCCTCTGGTTTTCATGTGTGTATGTCAGATGTTGTCATCACATACAGAAATACAATTCCAATCATATTATGATTAACAAAAGCTTTTAATGACAGTTAGAATGAGTTAATGCAGCAAGTCAATATTTGCAGTGTTGACCCCTCTTCTTCAGGACCTCTGCAATTCTCCCTGGCATGCTCTCAATCAACTTCTGGACCAAATCCTGACTGATAGCAGTCCATTCTTGCACAATCAATGCTTGCATTTTGTCAGAATTCCTAGTTTTCCGTTTGTCCACCCGTCTCTTGATGATTGACCACAGGTTGTTTGTTTTTTTTTAACTTTATGTTTATTTGCTTTTTAAACAAACATGAACAAGAACACACATTGCTAAACATTCCTTGGCACATAGAGATTATGTAACAGTGCATAACGGAGAGCAAGTAAAAGAAAATCCAGCATCCATGGAGCTGACTGATACAGAATGTAAAATGGAAAGATAAACTAGAAAGATGGACAGTTAATACATTATAACAGTCTGTGGGATTCAGTACAATTGGAAATAAATCTCTCTATAGGTAACCATCTCTTTACAAAAACATCAAACTTCACTTGTAATTGGGCAGTTAAAGCCTCCATTCCATATACCGTATTTTCACGACCATAAGGCGCACCGTACTAAAAGGCGCAGTCTCAGTTATGTGTCCCATTTCTGTATTTAACACACACATAAGGCGCACCGGACTATAGGGCGCATTTTTTATATACAGGTACATGTCCTCTACTACCTTTAAATACCTCTACTGCGTATTTTAAAAATACAGCGGGCCCAAAACTGAGTATGACTGTGCTTTATTCATGTATTTATTACAAAGTATTAATCAAACCTGCGAGCTGGCCATGAGACAGACACATCGCAGATGACACAGCGCTGTGATTACTCCTAAATTAACTTAAAATCCTGAAACCTGCCGACGGAATATGTTCGCTTTTATTGCCGGTATCCTGGTGCCTGCACTGTAAATTATTTAGATGAAAAACACCTGCCAGCCGCCGCGGTGAGGCTGCTGTTGAAGGGATTTCTGCTGTCGGTGCACCGCTGGTATGTGGGGGTCTGAGCGCCTCCGACAGAAATAGATAATCTGGATGAACTGACTGCAATTAAGTTTTCAGGTGGCCTTTCTCACTTAAAAACATATTAAAACTACTTTATTCCCCCTGATCACAGCAAATATAGCTGCAAGATTTAGATTATTTAGATGAAAAAACACCTGCCAGCCACCGCGGTGAAGAGGAGGAGACCCGCCCAGAGGCTGCTGTTGAATTAAGTTTTCAGGTAGAAAAATAGAGCGGGAGCAAAACTGAGTATGATTGGGCTTTATTCATGTATTTATTACAAAGTATTAATCAAACCCATCAAAGTCATCATCCTCTGTTTCTGAATTAAACAGCTGCGCTAAATCAGACATACCAGTTTCCCATTCTTCGCTGTCAGTCACTTTCCGTGCAGCGCGGCTCCTCAAAAATAATGCCGGCTTTTGCGAAAGCTTGAACAACAGAGCCAGCAGACACATTAGTCCAAGCATCAACAATCCATCCGCAAACGGTGGCGTAACTTGCCCGGCGCTGCCTTCCACTTATCCTGAAACTGTGGTCTCTGTCGGCCATCCATCGCTCCCACGCCGCTCGCAGCCTTACTTTGAACGGCCGCTTCACACCGATGTCGAGCGGTTGAAGCTCCTTTGTCAGACCCCCCGGGATAACGGCGAGCACAGCGTTCATTTGATTCACCTTTTTTTCACATCGGCTGTGAGATGGGCACGCAGCGATGGTGATGCGTGGAAAAAAGCACCTGGTCTCCTCACATACACCTGCCTTTCATCATCTTCTCATCCATCCAGCCCGTTTCATTTGCGTTAATATCATATGTCATCAGAGCGCTGTGTCTGTCTCGCCTTCAGCTCCCAGATCAGCTTCTCTGATTGGTTGATGCGGCGCGTCCAGCAGCAAAACTTCAATTTTTCCATCTCGAGCAGCAGCAGCGCGTTGGCGGTGCGTCAGATGCTTAAACGCTCCCGACGTGCTGCACCTGCAGCTCAAAATGCGCTGCGGGACCTTTTGCTGCGCCTATACGCGTGTCAACCATTGACTTTGCATGTAAACTCGCTGCTTCTGCTGCACCTGCTGGGTCCGGTTCACACCGATGTCGAGCGGTTGAACAGCGAGCACAGCCTTAATTTGTTTCCCCATGTTTTTCACATCAGCTGTGAGATGGGCACGCATGGAGTTACATATTAACAGCGATGGTGATGAGTGGAAAAAAACACCTGGTCTCCTTACATTCAGCCACTCTTTCATCATCTCCTCAATGAGGTGGTCTCAAAAGTCGCAGTTACAACACACATAAGGCGCACCGCACCATAGGGCGCACCGCACATTTTGAGGGGAAAAAAAGACGTTTAAGTGCGCCTTATAGTCGTGAAAATACGGTACCTCCTTCACATTCTGCTTCCACTGTGCAACCGTAGGAGGCAGTGCATTCCTCCATTTTATCGTTACCAGTTTTCTAGCAGTCATCAGTAGAATATGTAGTAAATACTTTTGATCTCTGGAGTACTTGTCCTCAGGATTTAGGTCCAAAAGAAACTGTCTCGGAGTGAACAGCACGTCAGTACCCAGAACCCTGTCTATCTCACTCTTTACCCCCCTCCAGTAAGGAAGCATCATTGGGCAATCCCAGAATATGTGTAGGTGGTCGCCAATCCCTCCACATTTTCTCCAGCAGTACATTGCAGCTGGGTTATCTACAAATTTAGAGATCACTAAGGGTGTCTTAAAGAACCTTGTCTTCATCTTCCAGTCAAATTCCTTCCAGGTGTTGCTATTAATACCCTTATGACATCCAATACATATTGTTTCCCATTCCCCATCCTCAATTATAGTGTTTAATTCCAGTTCCCATTTGCTTTTCATATTAAAAGTATTATCCGGTGTATCCAATAATACATTTTTATAGATATGGGAGACATGCTTTTTGCTGGGTAGCTGATATTTAGTTACATTAATAAAGTAAGTTTCTATATTTGTTGGAGTATTTTTAATTGCATTCCAGTCTTCATGGTTTATGATGTAATGCCTTATCTGAAAAAACCTGAACATATCATTTTGGGGTATAAGGAATTTCTATCGAAGATATGAAAATGGCTGTAAGCCACTGTCACAGAACAATTGGTCAATCACCCTTAGGCCTCTGTCTGCCCATCTTTTAAAAGTGGCATCTACTTTCGAAGGAGGGAAGTCTGGATTTCCCCAAATCTGCAGAGCTCGTGATAGAGTAGGTGCTCCTCTAATCCTCTTTTGGACCGCTGACCATATTTTTAAGGTGTGCTTCACCCATACATTTTTTATTTTCAATTTCATCTGAGATTGCTTGCTCAAAAACACTATAGAAGGTAGGGCTATGGTTGGCATACAGTTCTGCTCTATGCTTACCCATCCTGTTTCTGTATCATTGTTTATCCTGACCACAGGTTTTCAATGGGATTAGGATCAGGGGAGTTTCCGGGCCATGGACCCAAAATCTCTATGTTTTGTTCCCTGAGCCAGTTAGATATCACCTCTGCTTTATGACAAGGTGCTCCATCATGCTGGAAAAGGCATTGTTCATCACCAAACTGCTCTTGGACGTTTAGGAGAAGTTGTTCTTGGAGGACATTCTGGTACCATTCTTTATTCATGGCTTTGTTTTTAGGTAAGACTGCGAGAGAGCCGACTCGCTGAAAAGGTTAATGGTTTCAGGATGCTTTACAATTGGCATGAGACAAGACTGGTGGTAGCGCTCACCTCGTCTTCTCCTAACAAGCTGTTTTCCAGATTTCCCAAACAATCAGAAAGGGGAATCATCAGAGAAAATGACTTTACCCCAGTCCTCAGCAGTCCACTCTTCTATCTTTTGCAGAATATCAGTCTATACCTGATGTTTTTTCTGAAAAGAAGTGGCTTCTTTGTTGCCCTCCTTGAGACCAGGCATTGCTCCAAGAGTATCTGCCTCACAGTGCGTGCAGATGCACTCACACCTGGCTGCTGCCATTCCTGAGCAAGCTCTGCACTGCTGGTAGCTCGATCCCACAGCTAAAACACTTTTAAGAGATGGTCCTGGTGCTTGCTGGTCTTTCTTGGGCGCCCTGGAGCTTTTTTGGCAACAATGGAACCTCCTCCTTGAAGTTCTTGATGATGTGATAGATTGTTGACTGAGGTGCAATCTTTCTAGCTGCGATTCTCTTTCCTGTTAGGCAATTTTTGTGCAGTGCAATGATGACTGCACATGTTTCTTTAGAGATAACCATGGTTCACAGAAGAGAAACAATGCTGCCAAGCACCAACCTCTTTTTAAAGTTTCCAGTGGAGTCATTCTTACTTAATTATGGCAGATTGATCTCCAACCCTGTCCTCATCACCAGCCACACCTGTGTTAATGGAGCAATCACTGAAACGTTAGCTGGTCCTTTTAAGACAGGGCTGCAATGACGTGGAAATGTGTTTTGGGGGATAAAGTTCATTTTCTAGGCAAATATTGACTTTACAATTACGCTGGTCACTCTTGATAACATTCCGGAGTATATGCAAATTGCCGTTATAAAAACTGAAGCCGTAGACTTTGTAAATATTAACATTTGAATCATTCTCAAAACTTTTGGCCATGACTGTACTGTCTGCTCAGAGTAAAAGTTAGTGCTTCACACTGAGTCTAGTTCTGGTTTTCTTGAGGTTTCTAACCCTTAAAGGTGAGTTTTCCTTTCCACTATCTCCACATCATTGCTAGTATTCTTTGGAAAGCTTTTTAACCATTCTGCCTGTATAACTTGATTTAACTGACTTTAAATTCGTAAACTGTATTGATATTTTCTGTGTTTTCCAATGAAACTGTATAGATAAAATGAATCAAACTGAAATTCATATATACTTTCAAACTGTTTATGTGATTATTTAAATCAACCCTACTAGAAGTTTGCAGAAACACACAAAAGATTAACCTACCATTGATGTAAAATATAATGTAAAAATAGGCTGCTCATTGGCGCAGTGGGTAGCACTGCTGCCTTGCAGCAAGAAGGTTCTGGGTTTGATTCCCGACCCAGGGTCTTTCTGCATGGAGTGTGCATGTTCTCCCTGAGCATGTGTGGGTTCTCTCCTGGCACACTGGCTTCCTCCCACAGTCCAAAAACATGACTTTTAGGTATAATGGCTTCTCTAAATTGTCCTTAGGTGTGAGTGTGAGTGATGTTTGTATGTCCTGTTTGTCTCTGTGTTGCCCTGCGATGGACTGTCTCTCACCCATTGACAGCTGGAGATAGGCACCAGCACCTCTTGCGACCCCAATTGGGACAAGTATGTCAGATAATGGATGAATGGATAATGTAAAAACTGTTTGCTGTGAACATGTTATGCCCATACTTCAGCTGTTGGACAGGTGGCCATAGGTTCACTTGATCTCCAATAAATGCAAGACAAGCCCATATCATTAGCCCTTTACCAGTACTGGGATTAATTGAGTTAAGTGTCCTCCCCCAAGAAGATGAGCTGCTTTCTAGAATGTCTTCCACTTGTCAATAATTGTTATTTCTATATAAGTTTGGATATTCAAATCTTTTGAAATGACATTATAGCCTTTTAGATGTCAACATTTGCTTGCCTAAGAAGATTAGTGTCACCTATCCACCTTGGCATGGTGTGTTAGCAGCTATAT
Source organism: Cyprinodon tularosa (assembly GCF_016077235.1). Classification (NCBI taxonomy): domain Eukaryota; kingdom Metazoa; phylum Chordata; class Actinopteri; order Cyprinodontiformes; family Cyprinodontidae; genus Cyprinodon; species Cyprinodon tularosa. The sequence goes on along the minus strand of NW_024038924.1, from coordinate 304,837 downwards.
GTTTTGAAGCAGCAACCTAATCAGTTGATCATGTGTGTTCTGTTAGCAGCCCCTAGCTGCTACGTTATCTCTAAAATATTTCAAAAGGTAGATCTTCATTTCTTTTTTTTCATTTTGGTCTTCATGCTTGAGTAAATAATGACATCTGTCATGTGTAGTTTTCAATATTTTTTACAGTGTGATAAGGGCACAAACTTAATTTCAACCAAAAGGCCTTGTGTTACAATTTGCTTTAGAATTTAATGTCAATGAGAGGACTCTTCTGCTGCCTTCTGGCAAAGGTCCTCTAATTGTTTTACTTTCTTTTCCTTAATAAACCTTGTAACTTAATAAGAGTCTAAGTTTGTGACAGAATGATCTGTGGTTGAGCCGTGAGTGAGCAAATCTGCCGCCAGTTTGAATCCTTGAAGCGAGCCCTGGACCACTATTGCTCAATTATTTAAAACAAGTTTCCAGAGCCGTGTGCCACAGCAAAATTATTAACTGTGTATTTCGTAATGCTGCTGACAATATGTTAACGTGTTTTTCCTCCTCCCCCTGCCGCGAGCAGATGGGTCCTTTTACTTTATTTTCCACATCAAGTATGATTGTTTCTTTGAGCCAAAGGCCACCTGCCGTTCCTCACTCTCTGTTCTAATTATTTATGTTGGTAACACACAGCAGGACTTGTTATCAGTTGGATGGTGTCTTAATAAAGGAAGGCACATCAACATATTGACATCATGTTCAAGGGGAAAATTTATCACTGCACAAAAGCGAGCAACGGGGGTCGATAAAGAGGATCAGGCCAGGTGCCAAAACCTCCAAGTCTGACCTTCTTTTGTTCCCAGATTCCGGGTTCCCTCTCCAGCACACGTCTGAGGATTCCTGTGATGATAATTAGGCAAAAGCCAATTAAAAAGTCAAACAAGAAAAGATGTTTTATCATTAAGGGAAGTAGATGTGATCATTTTTAGCTGTGATCAGATGACAGAGAAGGGCACACCACAGAAATGTAAATATCAGGAAAGGAAATCCTGAAAATGTTATGGTTCTTTTTTTTTTTTTTAAATGTAAACATTTCAAAGATTTGATCCGTTATAGCTTTTTTTTTTTTTTTTTACCACACTTATATGATCCATATCAAAATGCACATTACACATGGGATTAAACAAGGGATAGGGATGCACAGAAACATAGTTATCAGTGATAAAGACCTGCTGTGAGAAGTTTATATGAATCTAAACCAGGACATTTCCTGTAGGGAGTTTATAAGCTCTACCTATACATGCATGGGTTCCCTCAACGTAATCTTGCTTTCCTTCACAGTGCAGAAAATGCATATTAGGTAAGTTTGTCTCTAAACCGCCCCTAGAAGTTATGTACGTATGGATTTTTCCCTTGTGAAGAACTGGCCACCCCTCCATGTACCCTCCCTCTGAGCCTACTAGAGATACCAATCACCACCAATCACTACCTTCATTGTAGTTGTTTAAAGAAGAAGTTGATTAATCCATAAATGTCTGACCTTTGGATAATTTCGATTTAAAATTTCCTAGGCGTCATCTTTCTATTTTTGAATTGAATTGGAAAGAATTTGAATTCAATCATGCACTTTTAAAACACATTGATCAACCTTGGTCATGTACAAAAACTAGATGGAAAAAGAGGGGCAAAAACAGCCAGAAAACATGGAGAGCAATCATGTACTGCTTTAACATATTTCAAGAAATGTTGACTGCTAGAAAGTAAAAGTAGAATAAAAACCAAAAGCATGCAGAAGAGCACAAAATGTTGATGGAAATGATTTTCTGTAGGCTGATGGGTAAAATGGGTAAAATGGTATCACCTCCAAAATGACATTTATGATAAAATCAATGTTTAATCCTTGCAAGCACCAAATGAACACAGCATAATTAGATTATTTGCATGTAGTGCTTTGTTCCTGTCCAGGATGCCTCAAAAAGAGTTCAGAAATATGTTGTTGATGACTGCTGGTATGATATAGTTATAGAGGTTTCTTTCCTTTCTAAGCCTTCCTATCCTTACCCACATAAAAAAATACAAAAGCGGACATATCCCCCCACGAGGGCACTAAGCCACTGTAGCACTCCCATTACAGAGCCAGATTTAAAAGGGTTACAAAACCTTTATCTAGCCATTTAAGAACGTATATGGGCCCAGAGCATTCCGAAGAGTGAAGAGAGGAAAAGCCATTGTTGAGCTCAGACAATGCACTGACCATAAATCCATAATAGCCTTTAGGATTAAAGAATATGCTCTCTGAGTTTAATTACATATTGCTTCAGAGAGCCTCACCCTGCTGGGACATAGAGGCCCACTGTTGCTTCTGGCGATGAGATGAGGGACAGACGGCCAGAAAATTAACAGAAGGATTTATTTAATCTCAACCAGTGAAAGTTTTCAGCTTTAATTCGTCCACACTAAGTGCCATGTGGATACATAAATCAGCAGCTGGTTTCATAGGGCATGCAAGAAGGGCAAGTACACTTCTGCTGCATGCATATAAAAACAAATAAGACACAATTTGACCTGAAAAACAAAATTAAGAGATGTTTTTTTTATTTGAATAAAATATTTGCATTTCATGTTTATTTATAGAGCATTGTTTCACAATGTTGCTAATAAACTTTCGGGTAAAAAGAAATTTCTAAATATTACAAGTATACGTGTGCAAATATAAAAATTGACAGCACATTTAAAAGGTAGTGCAAAAATAAAAAGAAGACTAACACACGCAGTTAACTGAAGCATTCAATCCCTTCTTGCAATCTGGAACTTTGATCTTGACATGATAACATTTGCTCACTCTACCACTGCAAAGCCAAACAACATATGTAAGGAGGAAACACCTTTTCTGGCTCTGTAGTCCTCTTTAGGTGTTACTACAAATTTTCTTGATTGGTTTCACACGCTGGTAAAACTTTAGATTTCTTTTGCAAGTCATTTGTTTTGCTGATTGAGATTCATGCTTGGAATAATTCAGAAGCTGAAAAATGTGTCTTTAAGTTTTTAATGCCTTATCACGCTCAGAACAATATGACCCAGTATTCAAGGCGGACAAACAAATTTTTAAAAATGTTTATTGGAAAAAGAACTGTATTGAATATAGTCAGCAATTAAGGCAGGAACCTCTGGGCTTATAGTTCAGTTCGAGCCCAGAGGGTAAGATTGGTTCCAGGCGGTCAGCTGCCAACACGACAGTGCGGGCGCAACCCAGAGAGTCCTAGACACTGATGTATCAGAGGTCAAAAGACAGGCAGGAGTTTAGAACCGAGCAGACAAACGAAGGTAGGATAACCAAGTGGGCGAAGCCAAGCCGATGTTGATGTGCTCGGTAGTCAAAGCCTGGAGGTCAGAGGTTGTAACAGTTGTAATTGTGTACTGTCTCTTTAAGATAGTCTGGTATTGCTATGTGCCACTGGTTCTCTGTAGAGAGCGAAGGAGACGTGATGCAGAGAGATACATGTACTCAGACGGACATATTAATTACCTAGTTTCTGTGTAATGTTATGGGTTGTTTGGACTCTGCTCATTTCTCATGTATGAGAATATAGCAGCCATTCAACCAACCTTTGTAAGGTTGGTGAAGAGTGTGTTTTATTAAAGGAAAGCTCTGTGGAATTCCCAGTATCAGTGTCACTATGAGTTTTTGACCGCTCTCTCCTTCCTTAAACACAACCCTAAGCGTTACAGGGTCCAAAGAGGCGCTTAGGGAAATCCAGAATGGAGTCGGGAAACATTTCCAGTTTCAGTTCACAGACAGGCAAAGGGGACAAAGGGGAAAGGAAGCTCAGACGTTCAGAGGCAGAACGGGTCAGGATCAGGCAATCAGAAACACAGGAATGCCAGAAAACTTCTCACGACTGGCTCACAAATAATCTGGCACTGATGGCTGGTCTGACGGCTGGTTAAACAGAAACTGAAGCAGGTGAATCAGATGAATGGTAATGAGAACTGGATGAAAATAATCAGGTGAGTGAAATTAGTAACCACACCAGTCATCAGTGCCAAGATCATGACAAACATAAAATTTTGGGGTTAGAACAGACTGGTAGAAGTGATCTTACTTTAATCCACCTCAATAACAGTCACAGTTCCACCTTTAAAAAGACTTATCCCAGATCATGCTCTTACCACTGCTGTGTTATACATTGGGTGTTTCTTGTTTGTGATGCTTGCTTCTATTTTAAAGATACCTTGTGGAAAAGCAGCAGTTCAATTTAAAGACATGGTAAAACATTCTCCCACAAAGTTTGAAGGCTTTTACCCTGAAGTTTCATTTTAAAGAATATGCTCTGTTAAAAGCCCTGTGAGACTGGACACCTCTCCAAGGTGGACCCCGCCTTATATATATCTATATATATATATAGATATATATATATATCTATATATATATATATTTTTTTTTCCTTCTTAGAAAAGAATTATAATAATCTGCCGAGATAGGCACTGGTCCCACAGCGACCATGATGGAATAAACAGCAGAAGATGGATGCATGCTCTCTTGCACGTCTTTCCTGTTACTAGGCGCATTATAATGCAAATGGAATTTTCTCACCTTTCCAAAATATTGGAATCAACTGTTTTAATCACTCCGTAGCCACAGGTGAATAGAGCAAGCACCCAGGCATGCCAACTGTTGTTACAAACATTTGGGAAGGAATGGGTCACTCTCAGGAGCTCACTGAATTCCAGCATGGAACTGTGATGGGAGGCCACCTGTGCAGCAAGGCAGGACAAGTGTATATTACAAAGTGCTTACCATTAATTAGAAAATACCATGCAAATAAAGATAAAAACAGGTATTAAATATAGCAGCTGGAACACAACCTTAAACTAATACCTCAGTTAACAGTTTAACTTCAACAGTAAAAGGCAGTTGTAACCAAATGGTTTTTTTTAACTTTGACTTAAAAGAACACAGGCTTTCAGCACTTTTACAGTCTTCTTTGAGTTTCTTCCAGATAAGAGCAGCATAGGAACTAAATGTTGCTTCTCCATGTTTGATTCTAGTTTTAGATTGTAACTAGAAGACCTAAGTGGTCTGGGAGGTTGATACACTGAGAACAAATCTGTTAAGTATTGAGGTGCCAATCCATTCAGTGATTTATAGACAGAAAAAAAAATTAAAGTCTGTTTTCTGAATTACAGGGAAGTATTGTAAGGATTTCTGAACCAGGAGGATGTGCTCTACTTTCAAAGTTCTAGTGAGAACGTGGGCAGCAGAGTTTTGGATCACTTGCAGCTGTCTGATAGACTTTTTAGGCAAACCTATGAAGACACTGTTGCAGTGATCAGTTCTAGTAAAGATAAATACATGAATCCGTGTTACTAAATCCTGCTTGGACATTAGTCCATTAGTCCTGAAAATGTTCTTCAGGTGATAGAAGGCTAACTTAGTAACTACCTTTATGTGCACCTGAAGGTTCAGCTCGGAGTCCATCATGATACCAAGATTACCGCCATAATCAAAGGATTCTAGCTATAGTGGCGGAAGCTGTGATCCAACTCTGGATCTCTCCTCCTTTGGTCCGAAGACTATTACCTCAGTTTCGTTTTTATCCAGTTGGAGAAGATTATGGTGCATCCCCATATCGATCTTTTCTAAGTATCTATCCCAAGCTCTGATGGGTTCATAGTTGTGTTGTTATTGTTATGTAAAGCTTTATGTCATCTGCATACATATTGTAACAGATCTTGTTTGCTATAATCTTAGCCAAGGGAAGCATTTTCAATAGGATGGGGGCCCAAAATGGACCCTAAAGGAACCCTGCATGTGATTTTTCTGGTTTCTGATTTATAGTTCCCTACAGACACATACTGTAACAGTCCCTGTCCTTCAGGTAGTATTTAAACCAGTCCAGTGCTGTACCAGAAGGGCCGACTCAGTTTTCCAGATGCTTTAATAAATTCAAGTGGCAATGAGGCCCAATAATACCAGCACTGGTGTTCTTCTAGAGTCTGATTTTATACAATGTCATTGACCACATTATTCAGGGAAGACTCTGTACTGTGGCTGGCATGGTAACCTGACTAGAAGACATCAGAGCAGCTTCTCATTGTTAAGAAGGCATTTAACTGTTGAAGCTCAACTTTTTCAATAAGCTTACTCCTGAAGGATTTGTGATGGGTCTGTAGTTCTACAGGACGAATTTGACCAAGTTTCTCTTTTTCAACAATGGTTTGATAATTGCTGTTTTTAAGGCCCGACATAAGGGATGTGTTAATTAACTGAATCAAATTAGAATCTTAAACAAGCAAAACATTTTTAATAAAACATCAAGACAAAACTTTTGCACTTTGGCAGACTGGGGACATTTTAACAGATATTATTCTAACTGGAGACAATATTGGTACTTGGTTTGGCATTGACACCTTGTATATTCTCAGTAAAAAACTTTTTTAATTTTCATCTGCCATAGAGATAGGCCACAGCAAATCCATTTGTGAAATTTCCTTACTGCTAAATATTCCACACTCAACTGTAAGCTGTATCATAAGAAATTGGAAGTGTTTGGGAATAACAGCAACTCGGTGCCGAATCTGTAGGGTTTGCCATGTAAAATGACAAAGTGGGGTCAGCAAATGCTGAAGCTTATTGTTTGTAGAGGTTGACAACTTTCTGCAGAGTCAGTCATTACACACATACAAACTTCATTTGGCCTTCAGATTAGCTCAAGAGCAGAGAACCTCATGGAATGGGTTTCCATGGTCAAAGAGCTGCATCCAAGCATAACATCCCCAAGTGCAATGCAAGTCGTTGGATGCAGTGATGTAAAGCACATTCTATGGAGTTACATATTGTACTTCTCCATCTGGAAATGTGATGAATGTATCTGGGTTTAACGGTTGCCAGGAGAATGGAACTTGTCTGACTGCTTTGTGCCAAGTGTAAAGTTTGGTGAAGGGGTGGTGTGGTAAGTTGTGGAATCTATTTTTCAGTAGATGGGCTTGGCCCCTTGGTTCCAGTGAAATTAGGTCAAAGAAGACAATTTGGAAAACTCCATGCTCCCGATTTTGTGCAAGTAATTTGGAGCAGGCATCTTCCTCTTGCACCATGAGTGTGCACCAGTGGACAGAGCAAGGTCCATAAAGACATGGATGGCAGAGTCTGGTGATGAGGAACTTAACTGGCCTGTACAGAGTCCTGAACTCAACCTGATAGAACTCATTTGGGATTAATTAGAGCTGAGACTAAGAGTCAGGCCGTTTCATCCAACATCAGTGTGTGACCTCACAAATGTGCTTCTAGGAGAATGGTCAAAAATTCCCATGAACACACTTTCCATAAACCTTCCAGCTTTCCAAGAAGAGCTGAAGCTGTTTTACTGTAGCCGCAAAGTGTGGACCGACGTCATCTTCAACCCCTATGGTTAGGAATGGGATGTCACTTAAGCTCAAGGCAGATGAGCAAATACTTTTGGCAGTATAGTGTATATACATATACTGGAAATGTCATGTTATCCTTCTCCTTATGAACAGTGTACAGTCCTTAGTAAGCTCTGTGGTTCTACAAGGACATTTATAAACAACTTTTATAAACAACATTTATAAGCAACTATTTAATGTTTTTTGATTATCCAAATCAAATCGTTTTCATTGTTTTATAATGTAGGAAAACCTATACAAACTATAGTCCTACAGTAGTGTTATCTTGTGTGTGTGTGCAGAAGATGACAATAAAAAGCGGAAAACTTTTTAAAATTAGAAGAAGCTTAACCAGCTGAAGGTCCCAGCAGTGCTGCAGCAGAACGGGACAATAATTAACCAAGTTAGGCTAGGTTCTCCTGTTGGGCACACTTCTTTGAAGAGTACGAGATTATTATTCCGGTTTAATTAGTATGCTAATGTTCAGTGTTTCTTTATGATCGCTTCCCTTCTCTTTCTATTATATTTTATATCTCTAGCTAACCTCTAAAAAAGAAGAATTAGTTCTCTTAGTGTCCCGTTAAAGCTTTAATTTATAGCTATATAATTAATTTATATTTGAGGTAATATTAAAAAATCAGACATATCTGAGCAGTTATTAGCATAGAATTTAAATTTCTTTTAGAAAATTTATCTGCTAATGCTGCAGTGTAGCTACTTACCAAAATAGATGTTTAATAGCTTTATTTAAAAGATATTATTTTGTAATCTGAAATAATTCTCAGGTCAACCAAATTAGGTGCTTTAATAATGACAGACTGGATTGATTTCCCCCCACAAGACCAAACTCCTTAAAACTTGAAATGTCTTTGAGAAACAAATAAAATAGATGGAATCTCCTCAGAAACTTTACTAAGAATCCATGACAGTGTTTTCAGAGACAGGAAGGTCTCATCAAGGTGCAGACAACACATAGATCAGTCAGTATTTAACATTTTCAGAGATTCCTCTTTATATTTATATTATCAATGAAGATGGTAAAACATAGAGTGAATGCGAGCTAATAGCTTCCAGAGCAAATTGAAACCAGAGCCTGTTGATGTCAGTATGTATTTAATGTATGTACATTCTAGCATGGGAAGGAGTGTTTATTAACCCTCCTGCTTCCTGTGCAAAGCTATCAGTACTTTGTTTTTAATCATATCATAAACACCCTGGTCTGCAGTGAACCACATCATATTGTGTCTGATGAGCTGCACTCACCCTCTGCGGGGTTACAAGGCCTGTGATATACTGAGACTGCTTCAATCAAAGCAGCAGATTTGAATGTCCATGAGGCCAGTAACAGTAACAGCCTCCGTGTGAGATTTATACCCTCATTGAGAAAATTACATTCACTCCCTGTCCTCACTGTTTGGCATCCATTACAGTTCATTATTATCCTCAGAAGCTGTAAAGCTCTGTAATAACAGGTTAAAAAAAAAAGAAAAATTGAGGTTTTGCCAGATTGAGACATAAATTGTCTCTTCCCTGCTGCTGGAAAACATTGGACTTGTCTAACTATGTTCTGTCTTATCTTTAGCCTGCCTCTCCGAAGGTTCAGACATGCTTTTTCATTAAAGTTGCGGCGCTTCTCCTCTCTGGGGCTTTTTTAACCTTGTCAGCTTTAATGTTTCAAAATGGTGTTTGGTGGTCTGTTAGTTTAAAAATTGATGTGATCCATAGAAAAAAAAGCAAAACAACACCACAGTACACGAGTAAGGAATCTGGACTATATTATTTACCAGCATTCTACAATAGAGAAAGTTGTTCTCCACGGGGAATAAACAAGGCCTCATTTATTTAAATCAGTTTTTTTTTTTTTTTTTTTTTTTTTTTTTTTATAATATTTGTTAGCAAGTGTTTTAAAAGAGCTTTCATAACATGCTTGTATTTGATGGGGATTTTCAACCAAAATTTTGATCAGATTTTTCTTCCTTTAAGAAGACTCAAAGCGTGTTCTTTGTTATTCCAGAAAAAAAAATTAAAAACAATCCCCTGGACTTGGAATTGTTTTTAATTGTTTTCGGAATGACTATGACCTGGATGACTGAGAACCTTCACTGGCACTTGTTCTTGGTTGTAACAGAACAAATCATGTATAATTCTGTGAAGTATTAATGGATTCCCTGCACTAGTTGAAAGCAGTTAATCAGTCTTTTTTTTTTTTTTTTGGCTATCAAAAGGTGAAACTACCACCTAAAGACCAAAAGTTGGCACTGCTTACAGTTTTTTTTTTTTTTTTGGAAGAACTTTTTGATTAATCAAATGGCACAAGGAGCCTCAGAGGAATCTGCCGGTGCAGCAAACAGCCTTTACCTGTTTCACAAAAGACAGCAAAGCATGTGTAGCACTACAAAAATACCCTAAATATTGCACCAAATTCAGCTTGATTGTCAAACAGCTGGGGCATCACTGGGAGCAGGTGATGTGGAGGCTGACACCCCCTATGTCTCCCCCTCTCTCTAACACACACATTCTGAACTTGCTATATGTAGTGAGAACCATGTGTTGACTTTTACTTATTCTTAAGTCATGGAACATTAACCCAAAAATTAACCATTACAGCACATACCTAACCCAACCTAAACACAGCTCACCTTAGAGCTTTACCTATTAGCAAAATTTAATTGGTAGATAAATATGGTTCTCAATTGTATATTGAAATCAGAACATAGTCCTCACTCTGGTATAAGAACAGGAGCACACACACACCCCTCCAGCGTCCTCACTGAGGGGTCTTCATAAATAATCTTCCTGCAATCTGCCTCTCCCTCCACTCTCTTATTAATTACTTTTACAGCCAAAATCAAACATCTGTCATGCTAGAATATACAAATTAATTATGCAGCTTCTCCCCATCATGATCCATATAACATTGTTCCTCAGAGTCCTGCTGCCCTCGGAGGCACTGTTAGCAGAGCGGGTACGGCGGCTTTGTTTTCATTGGGATTTCTTTCTTCATAAAGGATCTCAGACGTGATTTTAATTGATTAAAACATAATTATTTATTTAACATCCCATTACTTTGCACATTTTTTTCATTATTTTAAGATTATTCTTATTCTGTTCTTTAAGATGCTTATATTAATTTGAGTTGTCATTAACAACCTTTTTATGTATGGGTCATTAAAGATTTATTTGGTAAATGAATAGCAGCTCATGTTGCACTTTTCATGTACCCATGCTCCAAACCCTGTAAAACTTAATTGCGTGACTGCAGCTGCAGAATTTTAAAATGTTTATTTCTTTGAGTAAATTTATTACAATCTAAAACTCATGATGTAAATTAATTGCTTACATAGTTTATTTTCATTTCTGATGATTAAAGAAAAATGATTCAGATTTGTTTTCTTCAGGTATGTACAGACAACATCTGGATCTATTTCTCTTTCTCTAAATGGGGAGTTTAGGCCCCTCTTATTAGGAAACATCTATTCAATGCAGAAATAAAAACACTAAAACCAGCTTTCTGTTTTTATTAGATAAACTAAAATGTTTACATGGTTTATGGTTCTTTTGCTATCTTTAATGAACTAGGCTGTGTCCGAATGTCTGCCGTAATCAGTTTATAGGGCACTTTATAGTGGTTACGCCATTTTAAATGAGCGTCCGAATGTCTGGTCGATGAAAAAGAAGTGGACTCGAAATTTCCCACAATGCACCTTGAAAAGCAGTCATCATCCATGGTCACTAGATGTGCAGATATATCCCAGAATGCTTTGCGAGGAGAGGCAGCCCGCTGTCGCCATAGGCTATCGCTATCCGACAGCTGCAACTAATAACAAAGATGGATTGAAAAGTAGTGATAATCTGTCCGAACGGTCAGTTAACTGAGTTCACAATAAAGTAGATAAACCCGCTATAGCGATTGAGGGATCTAGGGGTTAGGGAGGACGTTCGTACACAGCCCTAATGTGTGTTTATGCTGATACTGATCTTAAGGAGAGTTCCTTTTATTATAACTATTTGAAAGTACAGATTACCTGGTAACTTTAAATCAAGCCGTGGATGTCTGTCTGTTGTATGTCTTTTTTTTATAGAAACCCTAAAATCTTGATGGGAGTTATTAATTAAACTAAAATAAATTTATTGATTCAATGGTTGATTGATTAACTGATTTATTCATTCATTGGTGCTTCCACCTTAGATTTATAAAAAAATGAAATAAAATTCAACACAAGGCAAGATTATTATACAGCACATTTCAGTAGCAGGACAATTCAAATGCTGCACATAAAAAAATAAACAAGTAAAATGATATTGAAATATAATTGAATTGAATTGATTGATAATAAATTAAAGAAAGTTAGATAACAAACTTAAACTTTTAATGTGTGATCATCACAGGTAATAGCCACTCTAAAATATAGTTTCTCAATCTAAATTAAAGAAACTTTGGGTTTCAGTGCATTTACAGATTTCAGATTGCAGTTTTTGCTTATGATGTCAGAGAAGAATATTTGTTTGGATTGTTGTTGTTGTAAGTTATACCTGTGAAGTCTTTATAGATGTTTTGGTCAACCTGGACTCTAGACTTTCACTAAATGCATTCAGCTTTGATACTCCCTTTTTTCACTTCTGACTGATGGAGCACTTCTCCTTAGTGACTTTTTCTTCTCAGTAATAACCTTGAATTTAATAGGAGCAATAGAATCAATGATGTCTGAAATTTGTGAATGAAAGTTACCTATCCCGTCATATACAGAGTTAGAGGGCAAAGTGGAGGTAGAACACTAAATCTGTTTAGGGTTTAAGTAGCACCCTCTTTAAAGAGTCATTTTCTTATGATGTCTCTGGGTAACTGATTTACTGGAAATCAGGCTTTCAAAAATGTAAAGAAAAGTGGTCAGATAGTATGAGTTACAGACAGCTTGTACATTTATAGGCTCTTAGTGGTAATCAAGTTCAAAATATGTCTCTGTTTGTGCATTTGCTTTTTAACATCTATATTGTAAAATTTCCACTTATCACCCAGTTGGAGATATTCTGCATGAATTACTGTACTAGTGCATTGCATCATGTAGATGATCTTCTCTTGAGGTGTAATGCCTGGTTCAGTGTTGTTTTTGACAGCCATCTTCAGGACGAAAATTCAGTTTTAGTCGCATTATAGTCATTACTATATGTGATGGTTTTAGTCAATTTTAGTTGACTGAAACTGAAAAAGGTTTTAGTCTATTTTTAGTCAGTTTTATGTTGCAAAAAAAGTTAACCTTTAAAATTTGGAATAACAACTAGATGTTTTTCCAGACTGACAGCTCTAGCCTAGATACTACAATAGCGGGCTATAGAATGCTGCTGTGCAGTTCATCATTGCTATTGGGCAGAAAACTTTTTGATTTATAGAATTCAAAAAACTTTTTTTATGGATTAAGACCCTCACTTTATACAAAAGTGTCTCACAAAAGTTGTGAAAATAGCAGATCTAGTTCAACACATCATATTGATTAATTTAGCAGACAGACAATCTAACAAAATGTAGAATAAAGGAATGGTTTTAGACATTACAATGTTTCCATCCAAAAGCTGTTGTTGGTTCTAGTGTCTGTTATCCAGACAATACCCTGTAGCTTCTGTCTTTGGTCTAAATGAACCTTGATTACATAATGCTTTATCAAGTCTTATGACCCCAAAGCGTTTTACACTACATTTAGTCATTCGCCCACCCATACACACATTGAAACACTGATGGTGGTAAGCTACATTGCAACCTTTCTTTGAAATCAAAGATTCTTGTAATTTTGTTAACAGTGTGAGTGTCCTGGTTTCAGACCAACTCTTAAACTACATTAACATCTATGTAAAAGAGAGCAATAAGTCACAAGGCCCACTGACACAAGACAGCTGTCTGCCCATCCTCCAGCTGATGTGTCCAGTTCTGAGGTGTCCTGGGACTCTGCCCTTTCATAGGTCAGGACCAAAGAAGGGAGACACCATTTGGTACCAGTTACTGAGCGGTGGGAGGGGGCGCCACTTCTTTACCCCCTCAATTCAGTCCAATTGACATTGGACAGGCTAAGCCTGCCAGTACCTGGCTGGAACAGGGGGGTTGAGGTTGTGCTGAAACCAAAAAGCACCTGATGACCTTGAGGGAAACTACACTGCTTTGTTTTTGAGTTAATACAGATTGTAAGGGTGTTAAAATAAAAAAATAAAAACATTTGAGAAGAATTTTCAAAATGGAGTCCACATCAGAAATGTATCTGTAAAACACAAATAGTTTGTTTTTTTTAACACTTTGTCCATTTTGGGTTATCAAACTTATTTTTTTTTCTAGCAAACTAAGTCTAATATCAGACATACAGTAGATAAAAAAAGTTTCTATCATGTGTATTGCAATAAACTTTATTGAGTCTTCTATATCACTGTGGAAACTTTCTACCCACTGCTCTTTGCAGAATTGTTTAGTTAAGTATTTTCAAGGATTAATCACCTGTGTAGGAACACTACATATTTCAATAAAATAAAACTCACTTATGTGTAAATAAAACTGTCGAGCTAAATGCCTGACCTGAATCTTGACACATGAGCTTTTCGTCTTTGTCATCAAACATAAAAACAAGTCACAGTCCAAACAATTTAAGATTGTTAAGCATGGCAGTACATATTATGACAAACAACACACGCTCCATTATGCCAGCTGGTGTAACGACGTGGTAATGCCGGACTCATTAACTCCTGCACACAGTTTATGGTGGCCTTTAATGACAGAATTAATTGATTCACACATGCATTAAAACAAAAATAACTAGAATGAAAATGCAGTTGGATGTGAGCACTCTAATCTGTCATAAACATTTTTGGTAGTAAAGCAGGGTGGCATTATTCATGTAAATGGCTGGTTATATAAAGCATAAACAACCACAGAGGTAGCTTAAATGTCTGATCAAGCAGAAAGCACTAACAGGGCAAAAATATCCACATCTTTCTATAACTCTATTAGTAACTAGTGTCTTTAAGTTGGTTATATCAGGATATAATTAAGATATAAAGCATGCCAATTACATTCAGGTAGAGATTTCAACAAAATCTCCTGATAATATAAAATTTAAAAAGAAAAATGATATTTATTTAAAATTTAAGAAGGTTTTAATTGTTTTTTCTTATTAAATATGAAAAGTTAAACAAAACCAATTTATTTTATTTTTTTTCTAATAACCACATTGCCTACAGTAATGTATCAGTAATGTAACGGTGTATCTCAGGGATCAGTCTTTGGTCTTTTTTAGTTCCTAACCTACAGTGATTGGAAAACTGCATTGCTGCGTTCCTCGTAGCTTTCAAGAGGAAAAACTCTTGTTAAAATGTCTAAACATTTTCACTTATTAAATAAAGTTGTCATGATCTTGGCACCTTAAGGCTGGGTTTTCCTCTTTGTTGCTGTTATCTGCTTCGCTCCGCCCTGCTCACATTATCTCTCAACAGATCCACATGTTCCTGCTGCTGCTGTATTTAAGCATCCAGAACCCAGCCTCTGGTGCCAGGTAGCTCTAGCTTCTAGCGAAACTATTTCTTGTGTTCTCTGTGTTTATTTCTGCCTATTCCTGACCAGTTTCTGTCTACAGACTTCTGAGTTTTTGCCCCCCTGTTCTGCTTTGTTTTGCCTTTCCTGTGTTTTCAGGCTGTTACATGAATTCCGCCTGATGTTTACCTTGGACCTGTCTTCTGACCACGCCTTGAATTAACCCTCCTGGATCCATCGGGTCCCTTGCTGTTGCAAGATGCTGCTCCTCTTCTCTTCTGGATATCTGGTACTGGCTCAATAGCAAACAATGGAGTTCCACTCCTCTGAAATTCAATCCATCTTCTGGGCTCGGACTGATCTTTGCCAGGTTGGTGGCTTTTATGCTCATTGTTGTTCCTCGCTTCAGTTTTGAAGTCATTGACCTGGCCTCTAGTCCTGCAGAGAATCCAGGGGGCCCGCCGCAGCTGACAAACAGCCGCACAACCCTATTTTTAATAAACGCTTTGAATCTTCCCTCTGTCTGTCTCGCCTGAATTCTGGGTCCTGAGTTTAGAAGAAATTTATAGATCCCTTTACTTGGTCTTTGGCACTCAGACCTCGGCAGTAAACATAGCACTGAATTTTGATAGATATGCATGAACAGGAGTAAAGAACAGGGCTGTTTCCCCCCCAGGCTTGTAACTGATGGTGGAGTGGAGATAGAGGAAGTTGGTCAGTCTGTAGACTGCTGGTTAGCGAGACGGTATGCTGAGCTTTATGGGGAGATCCAGTCGACTGTGTAAGCTGATACTAGGGCTTCACTCAGGGACCTGGAAGATGGGAGTCCAGTTTGGATAACACAGGTTGAGAGAACCTGTCTATGATGAGCAAGCATGAAGCGACAGTGGAGAGGAAAAAGATCCCCATTGGCAAGAAACCTCTGGCAGAACGAGGCTCAACATGGCGGTCTTCTGCGGGACTGTTTGAAATGAGATGCGGAATGCAGTAAGAGTCCAGGAGTAATGAAACCCTGATGAAGTTTTACCTACGATGGTGGAGGAGGGGCTGGAGGTGGGTTGAAACGGCGTCATCTGAATAAAGTCACACAGCACATCCGCCGCCTGCGCACTAAGTAGCAGACTGGGTGTGGATCGGAGGCCCTTAAAATGAAATTTGAATGCCGATTGGCTTTCGTGAAGGTGTGGTTCAAAGCTGGGTGGCTACGTAGTAGGTGGATGAAGACAAGCAATCAGTTTCTTCAGTTGAACATCCGCCTTGGCTCCATTTCTGAACTTATTACAAAAGTGTTAAGTTAATTGTATAAAACATCTATAACATTCTAAGAAAAAAAAACAATAACCTAAAAGATACAAAGCTTTATTATGGCTTTTAAAGGCTGAGGGCTAAAAGCCTTCATTAAACAGCAAAGATTTTCATCTTTCTCTTTATCACCATTTTTTTTGTAATGATTTTTGTATTATTTGGTTCCAATGATTTATAACAAATTCTAAACATGCGGGATAAGTTATTCTCTTGCTAATCATAGCAAGTACTTTCCTTTGCATATGGTCCTGCCAAAACAACTAGTGCAATTTACTAGTAAGTCACTTGTAAATACTTTCTGCTGTTCTGTTGTTGGTCAATCAGATGTATCGGCATTTTTTGCAAATTACCTGCTTATATGTCAGTGATGTGCCTTAACAACCCCCCCTTCTACTATCACTGGTACACCCCAATGGATGTCCAAAGCAGTCTGTTACTTGTGTGCTTAACTACAACGATAATTAATTTATGATCCAGCAGAAGACTGTGGTTACTTTGGTTTTCAGCTTGCAGCATCTGTACTGTCCAGCCTTTGCTTCTTAGAGCACCATTCTCTATAGATGGTTGTGCAGCTTCTCTATAACAACTGTCTATAATCTTCCATAAATCAAAAATTATTCTTTTTTATTCTTTAGAAACCATAACTAACCTTCAGAAATCATCAGAAATAGAATATTCTTAAAAAATGTCCTTTAACTGCAGTGGCATAAGAATTGTCCACTATTAGCCCAGCTTTAAAGAAGTTCATCAAGCTCTTTTCTCCAACCTCTTGTCGTGATAAACCTGGTGTTTTGTGGTAACCCTTTTTAAACTTATAATGATTTTTTGTTTAATGCATACCTGTTTTTTTTCATAATTAAGGTCTTGATCCTGCTTCTTACAATTATATATTTTTGCCACAATTTCCATCCAAGAATATCTAAAATTATGGGACAGTGAAAGTCTGACATCATCAGAGCAGGTTTAAGCTCCTTCACCAGATGAACCGGTGCCAACACTTAAGTCCGTATGTTTAAGAATTTGCCTTGAATGACAAAGATGAAATAAAGAAGGGATTTAGATGCTGGAAGATTTTCTCTGTCCTTGCTGTGGTAGGGGGGTCATTCGGTCATTCAGGAAATTATTTTTATCTCTCAAGACTTACTTAAATGTAATTGTTCACAAGCTGTGCACTTCTCCAAAAGCATAATGAATTTCTTAATCCAGATCTCATCACTATGAACAGTGCAATTACTTAGGAGGAATAAATAATCCATGCTTTGAAACAGGGCAGATATTGTGTTTTGTAAGAAACATAACCCGCTTAATCAGATGATCATAAGTGTTTAAGAAGAAGGCATGTGCTTCATATCCTGTTTCTTTGAAAATGTTTAGTCTCTCATTCAAAAGGCTTTTAAAGAGCTGAGTGTCAAGAAATAGGGTTAAATAATTAAAACAATCACTCAAATCAATCATTTATTTTACTAAGCAGTCATAGGTCATGAGTTCCTAGCCTCTATTCAGCTAAATGTTTGAGCCATTGTTGCTTGTCAATCTAAGCATGTCCTAAACATTTTTGGGGGATTCATGTTGGTCATATGTCCTACAGTGTTAATTCCCATCTTCCCTCCATGGAAGACGAGTCAGGACTGTACAGCAGGTTTGAGAAAAAGGAATCTGAAAATCTGAATCTGAAATCTGCTCCATTCCGTATTCAGTGTTGGTTTCACATAAGCAGCAAAAATTTGTATTGCCTGGAAGACTAAGTTTACACCAGCTTATTTAGTTTTGTATAAAATCTTTCAAAACTATTTTTCACTCTTCCTGTTTTAGTTATTTGCAGGAAACAAAAGTGCAGGCAGCTTACCTGATAGGGGTGTAAATAATAATCGTTTTGTATCGATGCATCGATCCAAAAGCCGACGATCCGATGCATCGACACGTCCGCAAGATAATCGATTAATGTTTTTTTTTTTCCCCTCCGGTCTATTTTTATCCATTTGCTCCTGGGCGTAATCCTCCCGTGCTGCGGTGGCGCTAAACCTATTTTGCCCTCCTACCGCGCTTCCTGGTTATACTCTTACAGCAGTTTGTTGCAGCAAGCTTCACACAGACATTTTTAAATTATGCTCAGTATTGAAGCGTGGTCTGGGCTACACGCTGTGGGTCTAGATACGGCCGAGGCGATGAGGAAGTGGGGGCGAGTTTAGTCCGACGACGAAGGGACATGAGGGCAAAAAGAGCGGAGATTCAGCTGGAAAAAGCGTCCCAGCGTTCTCGCGCACCTCGCTCTTCTAGCGGGTCAAACTTCACGAGTTTTTTTCCGCAATTTCGGTCATAAAAACAAAACAAGCCGACCTCCTGTCTGATGCACTGTTTGCAGTCAGCTACAATCTGGGAGAGGTGCAGCAGAACGTCTCTCAAGGGGGCGGTGACGCAACACTCTGGAGCCTTCTTCTTCTTCTTTTTTTTAATGGCGGTTGGCAAACAACTTATAGGTGCATTACCGCCACCTTCCAGAATGGAGTATGGACCAGACAAACGTTCTTCTTAGAAAATTAAAAATACTACCAAAAACTACATCCCCAGATGACCTTTGAAACAATTCCCTTATATCTAGTTTATTTTTATTCCTGTCTAACTCTCTACACAACATCTCTCTTTCCTGAATATATTTATTACATTCTAAAAAAAATATGTTGGACAGTTTCTCTGGAGCCGAGGTATTGCATTGAACTCATTACACTGATATTGTGCAGTATTTTTGCAGTATTTTTTGATGCAACTTTTCTACTTCTGTTATTTGCTGTTGTTTCTAAAGAAAATGCATAATGATATTACAGCTTTCATTGATTTATTTCAAACTTGAAACTTTGTTATGCCTGTAAGGTGTAAAAAAAAATAATAATAATAAAAAAAAAATTAACCGATTAATCGATTAATCGAATCGAATCGTGGTGTATTCTTAAGTATCGAAAATAATCGAATCGTTGGGTCAGGAAATCGATACTGAATCGAATCGCCATGATGGATGTGATTTACACCCCTATTACCTGATTTGACTGCAATCTAACTCCTCTGATATTTCTAACTTCTTTTTTTTTAATGGCGTAATGATCATACAACTTATCAGAACTTGGTTTAAGTTTGAATTATTTGTTGTTTTTTCTCAAACTTTCGGTCGTATTTATTTGTATAGGTTCAAATACGTAAAATGTGCACCTACATTTGCATCTCTAATATTTTTAGGTTGATTTTTGACCTCAGGCTTTCTGCAGCCATCAAAATGCTTCAAGTATGATTCTGTTTGGAAGGATAGGTAACATTGGCGGCTGCTGATCTCTGAAACAGGGGAGGCTTAATGGTGTTTATTAAATCCAAATGTAATGCATTACATTAACAAATATTGAAAAAATTTTAAAACACATTAATGCAATGGGTGAAAATAGTAGTACTCTGAAATAGTACATTTCAGAAACCAAAGCAAGAGTTCAACACAAGAGGACTGTTCTGACTGAATAATCATGTTTCCCTCTCGACTCATGAGGGAAACCCTCTCGCTGTTTGGCCACTGTCAGTCAAAAATCCTTAAATATGTTTGCCAATTAGCATCGAGCAGCCAGCTTCACATCCCGCACCTGCTCCATAGACCTTCTAAGAGGTCCAGCCTCAGTAGAAGTGATGTATTTTGGCATTATCCAATCAGGGCTCTGCTTTCTCGCTGGTTACCTCAACAGACAAAAGCTAAAACCTCATAGAAGCTGACAGGCAGCATCCTGCTGCTTCTGAGTGGAGTGGAGATCTTGTCAGAAAGCGTAATAAACAGCTAATTAAGGCACAACATATGAATGAAATCAAGCACAGTTAGTGCATATTTGACACATTTTAATGACAAGATTTTTGAAGTTTGACAATGCATATTTTGCAAATAATTTTACGAAATTTACAGGGGAGGCTGAGTCTCCCTAGTATTCAATGATAAATCACCACTGATAGTTAATAATGACAATGATGGACAATGATAGTCAAAAAATGGAGTGAAAATTAAACATATATTTTTTTAGATTTGCTATATGATGCATTACTACAAAGTTCTTGAGTAAAATCTGCTGTATGGGTAAGATTTTAACCCCTCGATTTGTTATTGTTATTTGCCCTTTCCCATTGCAAAATGAGTTGGCTTTCATGAGTTCCTATAGATATAAGGAACAAACAGAACTCAACAAGGATATACTCCATTTTCTTCTCCCTGCATCATGGCACAAAATCAATACAAAGATTCCTTGATGCTTTAAGGCTTAAGAAACCGCGGCTAAGGGAGCTGGAAAGTCGCTCAAGATTTTATGTCGAGGACAATCCTTGTCACAGATTGTGTCACCTCACGACAGATGTCTGAGAAATCAGCGACAGCCGATCACGCTGATCCCCCCCCATAATCTTGTGCTATGATCCTGCCGTGACATGGAGCTGTGGGAAATATGTCCGTCAGTACGGTTGCCACAGGCAGATGAACTAGTATCCCCTGCCCATGCCTTCCACCTGCCTCCTCCCCCAAGATAGCCCCCCCCTTTCCTTTTTTTCTTGCGAGCTACGGCCTTGATCTCCTCATTAGGCCTCTTCCCTCCTTGCTTGTGTATGTTCCACTGCTTGTGTTTGACCTCTTGACCCGCAAGTTTCTGCTCTACTTTAATGTCAACATAAACGACTTGGGAGCATTTAATGAGCTGCATCTGTTTATGCTTACCTTGCATTTTTCACAGGTCATGTGTGCCACGATGCTCACAGAGACGCACAGCTGCTGTCCCTGACCGGCCTTGCAGCTCTGTGTGAGAGGCCAACGTGCAAACACAGCCGCGCCGAAACAGAAAGTGGCATATGCTCAACTACGCACAGAGCATCGACCGTTCTTGCACAGCTCAGCTCTATTCTGCTCTGCTTCATAAAGGCCCTGCAAGGCAAAATGTTTCCAAACAATTTCACGTTTCCACGTTGAAACGCTGAACAGAAAATAACTCTTATGCTGACGCCTCACTGAGCCATCGTGTTTGCAGCACAACCTTCACAAAGGTCACAACCCATTTACTTGAATCCTTTATTGCAGGTGAATTTTAATCAATTATAAATAATATTACTAAAAAGAATACAACATAATAGAAAGGGAAAGTCATACATAGATTAATTACACACATCATTGCAGAGCTGTTTCTTTCTATCAGTTTTTATGATTTGTTAATAGTAAGGTAGACCACAGATATTTGCTAAAAACGCTTTACTGTTTACTATGTACTCCATGATCGCATATTGTTGAAAAGTTCAGTGAGAGGAAAAAAAGAAAGTGTTACATGGTAGAAAGGGTTCATGCAGCCTTGAGAAGATTGTGTAAAAAAAGCTCAATTTTATCTGACTTGGATTGCAGCTGTAGTCAGAGCTTTAAGGGCAAACAAAAACAAAAGTATTCAGACATGGTCTTCAACTTTAAAATTCATGGTTTCAAGCCACTGCTGAATCTAATACGTTAGAGGCATGTTTCCTAGGATTTTGAAAAAAAAAAAAAGGCTGGGCAGTTGTTCAGTAGACTGAATACACAATCAATTGACTATGTATCAACAGTCAATTGAAAGCCAGTCTGGCTTATTGCCCATGAAAGGCAATGTAAACGTAAACATCACATGTTTGAGTGCGGTCATGAAAACAGAGTTAGACACTGTGGGCGCAGACACACGTGTTTCGATACAAACTTTTAACTCCTGCAAGATATAATAAGAACATGTAAGAACAGGCCACTCACTCCGACTACAGGACATCTCCAAGACCTCTTCTTGGCTAACAGCCTCCAACACGGTCAAATCTTTTGTGGCTCAAGATGACCGTGTATGTGGGCCTTTGTGACAGGATAGCATGGAGTTGGTCATACCAGTGTTTTGTCTGCTGGTCTGATCCACTACAGTTATTGTGGTTCTTCAGCCTCCGGCACCTGTTTTCTGGTGTGCAGAACGTGTATTTCGGCCACTCTGGCTACGATTGTGGTGTAGATGCAATTATTGTGCGTCAGCAACTTAAACCCCTGCTAAATGTCACCCTCAGCAAAAATGCTTAAAAGAGTCTCGACCTAATTATCCATCTAAAGGTCATAGTTTCTTGTCTTGTGCTCCATCATGTGTTTAAGAAATTAGACAACGGTAAACTATGTAACTGCAAAAACTTTGTGTATGTGTGTGTGTTTGTATCGGCTGTAACAAAACAAAACTCCAGTTTAAAGATGGTGGTATGGGCGGACTTAACAAACAAGAGGCCAGACAGTCCACCAATCATTGCTCCTTGCACCCCCGCTCCCTCCAAAAGCCCGACTAAGCAGAGTAAAGTATTCTGTGTCATTTAAGGGACCAAAGCCTTATGAAAAGAATGCACAGCTAATGCAAATTAGTTGGGTAACTCTGTGTTAGGTTTAAACACCAAACACCTTATTCAGCAACCTGCACAAAGAAAGACACAGAGAATTGAGTATAATTCACTTGCAAGGAGAGAGGATCAGAGACTGCATTCAGTTACAAACTCCAACCCACTCTGAAGCAGTATCTGCTCTCCAAGCTCTTTATTGAAGAAACGCCCTGATTACAATGTGGTTTCAACCGCTAAAGGGGGAGGGAACCGAACCCAGTTGAAACCAGAACTTTCGTACAACATCATACAACATCATAGGATAAGGAGAACCCCTCTCCTTATCTAGTTGCACAGTTCTCCATGCTCCTCCACACCCTTAACGGCACCTGTTAACAGCAGTCAGCACCCCTCCTGGACAGACTTACAAAACATTAATGACACAGCAAACAAAAATAAATGTTTTAACACTCTTTGTAATATGAGTAAGATAGAGATAACAAAATGTGTAAGTACAATATGATTAAAGTAATATGATTAAAGTAGAATAACGTGTACAATTAATTAATCCAACACTCTGTATGGAAAAGAAAATGTGATTTGAAAAGCCAAGGGCTTTAGAGTGGCAGTGAATACTGCGAGTGAGCAGAAATGGCAAGTTCAGCTGACACCAGAGTTGTACTATGGGGCTGGAGTGTTAAGTGCTCACTATGCTTGACGCATGTAAAGTCCTCAAGGAAAATAAGACACCAGTGAGAGTGACTATGGCATTTTATAGTCTGTGCAGCTTACCCCTCATTCGGGCCAGATCCAGAATAGGCGACCAATACCACGCTAAACGAGGAGGTAGAAAAAAACAGCTGGTTACATTTCCAAAGCTTTTTCATGCCATCCATGAGGGACAGTCGCTTCTTTCCAAAACTTTTGCCCACAACCAGTTGATAGTGCTGATATTTATGGGCTAAATCCCTGGAGGTCTCTAGATGTTTACATTTGGGAAGTCTCACTAGTACAGTAGGAGGTCCTGCTTACTCACCATGTTTTTCTGCATAGATCTGTCCCCATAGTTACAAATATTCCTAGTTGGCCAATTGTATGGATGCTGTGCGGCAGAGCGTGGAAGCCCAACAATGTTTATCTGGCTTTGCTGACACATCAAGCATAAACCAAGGTTTAAGTTCCAGTGATACATGAGGCACCTCTGCTTTTCCAACCTAAACATGTCCATCTAAATCCTGCCTAGTTAAGTCAGGCTGCTTCGCCAAACTGCTTGCTCAGTGTTAGAAAATAATCTTTTCAGATGAAAGTACAGTTTGGATCTTATTTTTTGAATTAAGGTCCCAGATTCTGGAAGAACAATAGACAGGCAGAGACTCCATGCCAGGTTTATAAAGTTTTCACAGTGGGGGACGATTTTAGGGATTGCTGCAGAGTCAACAACAAAATGAAGTGAAATATATAAATATACACTTACCGGCCACTTAATTAGGTACACCTGTCCAACTGCTCGTTAACACTTAATTTCTAAGCAGCCAATCACATGGCGGCAACTCAGTGCATTTAGGCATGTGGACATGGTCAAGACAATCTCCTGCAGTTCAAACCGAGCATCAGTATGGGGAAGAAAGGTGA
Organism: Cyprinodon tularosa; assembly: GCF_016077235.1. Taxonomy (NCBI): domain Eukaryota; kingdom Metazoa; phylum Chordata; class Actinopteri; order Cyprinodontiformes; family Cyprinodontidae; genus Cyprinodon; species Cyprinodon tularosa. Next base: position 280,668 of record NW_024038924.1, on the reverse strand, counting down.
TTTGAGTGACTTTGAACGTGGCATGATTGTTGGTGCCAGAAGGGCTGGTCTGAGTATTTCAGAAACTGCTGATCTACTGGGATTTTCACGCACAACCATCTCTAGGGTTTACAGAGAATGGTCCTAAAAAGAAAAAACATCCAGTGAGCGGCAGTTCTGTGGGCGGAAATGCCTTGTTGATGCCAGAGGTCAGAGGAGAATGGCCAGACTGGTTCGAGCTGATAGAAGGGCAACAGTGACTCAAATAACCACCCGTTACAACCAAGGTGGGCAGAAGAGCATCTCTGAACGCACAGTACGTCGAACTTTGAGGCAGATGGGCTACAGCAGCAGAAGACCACACCGGGTGCCACTCCTTTCAGCTAAGAACAGGAAACTGAGGCTAAAATTTGCACAGGCTCATCGAAATTGGACAATAGAAGATTGGAAAAACGTTGCCTGGTCTGATGAGTCTCGATTTCTGCTGCGACATTCGGATGGTAGGGTCAGAATTTGGCGTCTACAACATGAAAGCATGGATCCATCCTGCCTTGTATCAACAGTTCAGGCTGGTGGTGGTGGTGTCATGGTGTGGGGAATATTTTCTTGGCACTCTTTGGCCCCTTGGTACCAATTGAGCATCGTTGCAATGCCACAGCCTACCTGAGTATTGTTGCTGACCATGTCCATCCCTTTATGACCACAATGTACCCAACTTCTGATGGCTACTTTCAGCAGGATAATGCGCCATGTCATAAAGCTGGAATCATTTCAGACTGGTTTCTTGAACATGACAATGAGTTCACTGTACTCAAATGTCCTCCACAGTCACCAGATCTCAATCCAATAGAGCATCTTTGGGATGTGGTGGAACGGGAGATTCGCATCATGGATGTGCAGCCGACAAATCTGCGGCAACTGTGTGATGCCATCATGTCAATATGGACCAAACTCCCTGAGGAATGCCTCCAGCACCTTGTTGAATCTATGCCTCGAAGAATTGAGGCAGTTCTGAAGGCAAAAGGGGGTCCAACCCGTTACTAGCATGGGGTACCTAATAAAGTGGCCGGTGAGTGTACATATTTTCAGTTCATGAAATAAAAAATGTACCTTCATTTGTTGAGATGTCCCTGTAAAAGAATGAAAAAAGAAAAAGTTCCACGCTCCTCACTGTACCGCCATCATCTGTGGCCGGTCTAACATATGCTCAGAAGATCATAAAAAACTGGCATTAAACATTTTCTAGACTACATGCAGCGACTGAATCATTCCCTCTGGAAACCTCTTTAATACAAGGTAATTAACACCATTACTCATGATGTTTCTTGCATAATATAATTTATAGTGGGTAGGGGTACATAAATGGGAGGCCTTGTAAAATATTTCCATTATGCAGGGAATGTTGTTGGGTAATAAAGACTTTATTCCACCTTTTATGGCCCTCAATCTGTTGTTACTCCATGCAATTCCTTAGATCTTTTAGAATTCACTGATTATACTGATGTGAGTCGTAAAAAGAATGAAAATCTGAGGGTCTTTGACAAGCGACTCCAGGGACAGCGAGCTTAGTCTCCTGGTTTTACTACCTTGGCCTCTATCTTTTATGTTTTTTTCAAAAATTATACATCTTTCCTTAACAGTGTTGTAAAGGTTACACAGTCATTTAAGCAGCAGTTGAGACAGATTGATGTTTATGTCATTACAGCAGCAAATGAAATGTGCCTATTTCCTCTCTTACCCCAGCATAAAGTAGAAACGAGCTCCACCCATTGATGACATTGGAGATACATCAGAGTCAGGGCGGAGAAGGAGACAGTGGTTATTACCTGATAGGTTCTAGTTTACCTGCTGCTGCAATAATGTGATGACAAAGCACACACTTCAGTCACTCTGACTGCTGCTGCTAAAACCTATTCCCGTCACAACAATCAAACAATATTATATTTAAGGTATATTAACAGCCAATTGAGGGCTAAAATTAACATTGGAACATATGTTTCGCTCTGTTCAAACAGTTAGGTACTTTCTATATACATTCTGGGATCCAGTTTTTAGATAACTTAACATAAAAGCACTATTGGTGGTTAAAACTGGATCTATTAATGTTTATGGTTCTTCTACACTATTAAGCATTTTATTTATACCGGTAATGTAAATTAAGTTGTCTATTATTTATCAATCTTTGGAAATGTAAATATATATATGTATAAATATATACAGTACATAAACAGTATATATATATATATATATATATATATATATATATATATATATATATATATATATATATATATATATATATATATATATATATATATATATATATATATATATATATATATATATATATATATATATATATATATATTTAAGTAAGAGTTGTTGCCAAACAGCTCCCAATCAAAACAATTCCATCAAAGTTTTTTGTGCTGGGCCATAATGGTCCGTGGATATCAGACTGTGTAAATTATGTCTTTGCTTTTATGTGTACTTTTTTTTGGTCATATTTCTACAGTTCTATGTCTAGATCTCTGAATAAGAAGATAAATCTGCATGTAAAATGTGAGAGGGACCCATCTGCAGGACTAGAGCAGCCCCAACAATTTAACAAATATGTGGTTGGGACTTCAAATTGACTGGAATATGATGGCCCCCTTGTGACTGCAGGTAAGCTACTTTTGCAATATGTTGGCGTTTCAGACATGTTTAACAGTCTGAAATCAAGAAATGTGTCATGCTTTAAGCTAAACAAATAGACTTATAAAAATATTTTATCAAAAAAGCACACCGCAAAAAACATCTTCCTCAATTTTCAGGTATAAATATGAATATTACATTCTTAAAGGGATTCTAATACATGTGTGATATTAAATAACTATCAACAGACAGGTTGATTGATAGATTCTCTCTGACGTGTTTAAATGCATGGAAAGCAGGTCATTTTGGTCTGTGATATGTGAGGAAGTGAATTGTAATTGTCTGCCTTATGTGCTGATCAGACCGATTTAATGCCAATTTAAATTCTAAATAGGATTTAACCCTCATCTTGATCAGTAATTTCTCCTTTTAAAAAAGGCAAAATTTATATTTCTAACCATAGCCCTGACCTAAACTTATTTCATACCATACCTATCCAATACACTTTACCCTTAAATTGGGGGTTAGTAATAGGCTTTGGTCCACCTAAATCTCACTGTACTTTAGATGGTTGGTGAATGTACCCAAAAACGAAATATAAAGAAATACATAAAAATATATATACACACAGCACTGCATTAACCCTGCCCTAATACCCTCAGTCACGTGTTTGTTTATGTATGCCACCATATCATCTGTCGAGAAACGTCTGTCCATCCCGCCTTAAAGGAAGAATAATCCGAAAGATGAAAATGTGTCTCAGAATGAGCTTAACCTCAACCCAGATTTTTTTTTTTTCAAATCACCTCATTTCTGCTCCAGATCTGAAGGAACACTATGATTATGTATCTTATTTATTAAAGATTATTTCTGTTTTATTTGAGGAAGATCTAAGGATAAGCCACTGGTAAACCATCTCGTTTAAAGGGTGTCAATATGCTGTTTGTTGTAATCATATAAATATGAAATCAGATAAGAGGGATGACTAGAAAGATGCAAACATCAGAAATCTACTGCTTTTTAGTACTATTTGAAATGTTTTTTTTTTGTTTTTTTTTTGGAAAGAGCCGGTTAATCAGAATAACTGATGTGTATTTCAACAGAAACATACTGTAAATCTTACAATATGTACATGAAACTTGAAAATTTAGTTTCACACATGCCTGAAAGCACTTATTTATACCTAGTATAAAAACGTTGGTTTAATCAAGGTGAACCTGTGATCCAAAGTGGACAAAAAACTGACAATTTTGAATTAAAAGGTATTAATTGATTTTAAACAATATTTTAGCTGTTTTTAAATTTAAAAAAAAAACAAACTGATGCAAGCATCTATGTTTGGTTCATCTCCTTTTAAATGAGGCTTTGTTCCCTTTTGATGAGATGTTTGAGCCTAAATTTGTATAAGAAGCCGGCTGCTATAGAGAACTTTAAAACACTTAGATCTAGGCTCTGGACTTTGATCTTAAAATCACAAACGTGATTAAAAAGTAAACCTTGTAATGCTGCACCCTGTGCAGATTGGTCTGCTAAAAGCCCCAAGTTTAACAGCTTTGAAAACCTGCAGAGAGATACTTCAGAATGCAAACCATACTGTGGTTTCTCCCAGTTTCACTAAGGCTTGGACTTGGGGGGCTCATGTTGAAAAAAAATCATCTCTATTGTCCCCTGATGCTTAAAATCTAACAAAGCAGGTTTCACTTACCAGGAGATGAAAAGATTATGAGCTTAAACATCCTTTTACTTATGGGTCAGTAGCTTTAGTGTTCTAATCTGTTGGCCCCCAAACTGCACCATCATCACTATCTGGGGGATCAGCAGAGCTTTGACACGGATGTCTAGACCAGGGTGTAAGTTACTAAAAAATCTGCCCGAGAGAGTCTGTCTTCTATGAGGACACCAGACTAGCTTCCTTTAGCCAAGCTGTCTGTGTGTAATCCTGAAAGTAAGAGTCAAATGCAGATGATACTGATCAGGGGGGTTGCTAGGCACAAAGCTTTACTGGGGCACTGGCCCCCTACCGCATATGCCCCTCCTGCCATACACAAATACAGACAAGCACACTGCCCCACCCTGATACATTCCTACCAAAATTACCAGTTGAGATATTAATGAGTGTAAGAGCATATTTGTTTTAACATACATGAACATTTTCAACATTGCAGCTATAAAAAATAAAACGTTTTCTTATACACATTCTAAAGTAATCATTAATTCCTAGGTTTCAGAGTTTTAGTTCAGGGGAAAGTTTAACTCAACATGAACTAAGTTTTTCTTTTATTTTTTGAGCATTAAAGTGTACCTCCTATTTTTCATTTTTGCAAAGCGGTCAATCACTTGACTGTGATTCAGCTTAGAAAGTTCTTCCTTTTCAACTGATAAAATAGCAAGATGGTGGAGCCTATCTTGTCCCATTGTGCACCTCAGCCAAGTGTGGAGCCTTCTCAACACACTGAATGACCTTTCACAACTCCAGCTGTGGACTGGGATTGTGAGGGAGATCTGGATGACCTGCGTTAGTGTTGGGAACATGGTGTTATCAAGCAAGTTGAAAACACACTGCATATCCTTGATGACAAGGCTTTATTTTTCAACCGGGAAAAGCTTTCAAATAATTTTTAATTAAATTAACGTTTTTTTTACTCCAAATTTGTGCTGGGGATAGTGGGACAACTTAACTTGTCTAGGACCATCATGCTTTTCCCCTAAGTCACTAATGTCCCCTTCTTATTTGTGGACGCTGGTTGTTGCTCCCTCATCACCTTCATGGTCCTGTCTCTCACCTGTCTCTCCTGTCTCTTGCCTGTCAGTCTCGCCTCCTCCTCCCTTTCCTACTCCAGCACCTTCATTCTCATTCTCTACAGCAAAAAACGTAAATTTATAATTATGTAAATATCTATCATATTGCTTATAACGTCCCTAATGTAACTGCTTAGCTTAAATCACTAATTCATCACGGGACCTTACCTCCCTCTCTCATCTTGTTTTACTGCTTCCCTGTCTCTGCTTCATGTGAGGAATTTCCTGATATCCATCTACAAACCAATGCAGTAATTTTCAGTTAGTAGCCTATAAATCATGTGGTTTCACTGGGAAAATAATAAAATTGACAGGTAAGAAACGTTACCAGAACTAAAAATGCGTCGCGGCCGCACAGTGTCCCATCCAACTCAGTTGAGAGCAGCGCGTTAGTTTACCTGCAGTTCATGCAGTGACATGCGCTGACGTGGGGGCGCTAATACATCCTCAATTTGGAGTTACCAACACACTTGCTGCGCATTTGAGTAGAAATATACGTCTCCTCCCGTTGGAATTATCTAAATTGATGCATTAAAAAATGTATCACTGTTGCAAATATTCATGAGATTTATACTGGGGCACAGCTCATTTATACTGGGGCACGTGCCCCAGTAAATGGGGTCTGGCGACGCCGATGATACTGATGAATTGCTGTGTGGGATTCCATGTTCACCCACACTGAATGTGAAAAAGTGCAACTTTATTAGAAACAGCAGAGGTGGAAAGAGTACTAAAAAAATTGTAATTGAGTAAAAGTATCTTTACTTTGCCTAAATTTTACTCAGAGTAAAAGTAAAATTACCTATCTCAAAATTTACTTAAGTAAAAGTACAAAATTACTTCATTTAAAATGTAATTTGAGTAAAAGTTATTTAATTACTTTGAGTTATTTAATGCAAAAAAAGATGAGTCATGAATCGATTGACCACAAGGTGTTTTAATCAATTTCAAGACATATTTCAGTGGACATCCACACTTGCAAAAGATTAGCTGGGCTAAAGAACATACTTCCTCATACAGTAGCACAAGGACAGTCACAACCTGTACCATTAAGTGCAAACAATTTTCAATCCTACTGTCCAACAGACAACACCGTGATAGGAATAAAGAAATTTTAACTACAGTTACAGTTAAAGTTTTCAAAATTCACTCAAAATTAAATGCCCAAAAGATACCAGAAATCAAACTAAAACGCAACAGGATCCCACTGTTATTAACAAGCTCCTCATTTAATGATTTTAACTGACACTTGTTTTACTTTAATAGTGATTTTTAACTGACACTTGTTTTTACATCAATTGCTTATATGTTTGAATTGTTTAAATAAAGTGCTGTTAAAAGTCAAATGTCTTCTTCTATTTTTTTTATGGTGATTATGTGTCAGTTCCGTGACACAGGGGTTTAAATTTCCAGCCGCATAAAATTTTTTCACCATCCGTATTTTTTATTTTTTTTACTCGATTTTATTTTGTTAAGAATACCTAAATGATGTTTTACCTCCCCAAAAATATTGTAAACATACTAAAATGTGTTAAATAATGTGTTAAAGGTTAATCATGTAATTCCTGACAAAAAATATGCTTTAAAATCCTTTCTGTTTTATCACTTGTCTCTTCCCGATCTGAACCGGAAATGGGATCCCACGCTACTACTGGTCGCTAACTTTTTCGGCTTTGGATTTAAACATGGGCTGCTCAGTGGCACAGTGGGTAGCACTGCTGCCTTGCAGCAAGAAGGTTGCAGGCTGGATTCTTGGCCTGGGGTCTTTCTGCATGGAGTTTGCATGTTCTCCCTGAGCATGCGTGGGTTCTCTCCAGGTACTCTGGCCTTCTTCCACAGTCCAAAAACATGACTGTTATGTTAACTGGCTCCTCTAAATTCTCCTTAGGTGTGTGTGTGCATGAATGGTTGTTTGTCTCTGTATTGCCTTGCGATGGACTGGAGAACCTGTCCAGGGTGAACCCCGCCTCTCGCCCCTAGACAGCAGGAGATAGGCACCAGCACCCCTCGTGACCCCTTTTGGGATTAAGTGTGTCAGAAAATGGATGGATGGATGGATGGATTTAAATATAAGTCTAGTCATTTTGAGTTTTATGTTTTCTTTTCGTTTTAACCTTATGCTATATAGTGCTTAATCTAAAGAAAGAAAAAACTAAAATGCAGTTAAACATGGTTTAATTATATTTTGCCGCACTGCTCTGAGCATGTCTGATGATGACGTCAGAGAAGCAGTTTAACGAAGAAAATGTAAAAAGCATCAAAATTGCCTCACAAAAGTCATAAAACAGTTAAGGATAGAAATAAGTAGATTTGGTACCATAATTACATTATTTATGGGCACCCGGATGAATATCTGTTCGCGCATGTGCAGAACGGATTGTGCTTCTGGAACGGATCGGGTAGTGACAGAAGGAACAAAAGAACCAAATGATGCTCTGACGCCACAGGCAGCAGACCCCTGCACTGCAGTCTAATGAAAAGGTTGCTTAGGGTTGTCCACTATATTCTTTACTATTATTTGCATCCTTCTATCATCCCATGAAGCTCCAGAAAATTCCTACTCAACAGAGACAAGCCCCATTAGCCACCTCAATTAATAAGCAGAACAGACAGCACCGACTCATTGCATTAATGCATCTAAAACTGATGAAGACCGTTTGCAGAAGTTGAAGATGGGGATCAAATTAGAGGGAAAAAAAAGGTAATCTAGGTGGCTTTGGATGTGGAATTGTTAGAAAAATGTAAATCTCATCATTTTATTTGTATTAAGTTACACTCATTTAGCCTGTTTTGGCTTGAAGGAATGTTTTCTTGTTTCAACTTCGAACAGGGAGAATGAATGGTTCTCCTAGACAGGGAAAAGCCGTGCATTATCAAGCTATGCGATTGCAGGTGACTGATCACCACCTGCAATAAAATGGCACCCTTCTTTGTATGTCCTAAACTTCTGACCCATCCTGATACTTCTTTGAAGTCCAAAAATGAAGGCAGAGGACAGAGAAGACCCTGCAAAGTTGAGCACAGACATTCAGGCAATGTCATTCTCCATCTGGTTCCACACTCCTCTTCTGCTGAAAAGTAACTTGTGTTTTGTGTTGGTCTCTTTCTAGGATAATAAGGGGTTATTAACATTAACCCTATCAAAGTGATTGTTGGTGAAGCTTAATTATTTAAAAATTGCTGGTCTGTTAGTTTCACACAATTCTCTCATGGGTGGACGGAATTTTAAAAAGTCCATATTTCTGAAAAATCCCTTGAATAAAACATCTCAAAGCATGGCGTTAGTGGATTTGTTTCCTACTTCTGGAAAAAAGGATACCCTGGATCAAAATAAAATGTGGGTTTAAATCAAATTCCGTACACTTAGAGCCACTTTAAATGGGTTTATGACACACTGATCAACACTTAAAACTAAATGCACTATCTTCTGTGTTTTATGCTTTTTTTAATTTCCCTCCAGAACTTAGATCTACAGTAGCAGGGATGCCTCACCCACTGTTAACATGCAAATTGTTTTTGCTAAAGAAACAAGATGACTATTATTATTTATTTGATGCATTCAAACCTGTCTAATTATAAAATTATAATTCAGTCCTAATGTATTTATGCTTAGCAGGATTTTAATTCCAGCTTGGAAATAAAGCAAATCCTACTTCAGAGTGTGAATTCAATTAATAAATGATAAACAAGCTTCATTTTTAACCCAGCCTAAGGTCACATTTTGAACCCCAGCCGTTTGGAAGAATGTACTCATTTTTAAGATTATTCATTCAAATATCTAACAAATACACATTATTATGGGCTGAAATTCTATTCAGTCTTCCCAGCCAAAGCAATCCTAAAAGCGACTTTAGGTTATTGTTTTGACCTACTTTCTACCCACGCTAGGCTAAATAAAATCTTAAAAAATATATTATCCTTGCATATGGATCCCATTTCTTTAACAGCAGGTTCTGTACTGTCAGAGATAACGTGAATAAAAATCAGGATTGGATCCACAAAGAAATAGTTAATCCAATCTAAAGACCACATTGGATGGAGATTTTATGGAACAGATTTAAAACCTTTTATGACAAGCCTCCAGAAGGTTAAAAGTCTACAGAGATCATGGTTTAATATTAACCTTAAAGGGACGGGTACATTCAGCAATCTGTGCTGGTGAAATAGAAACTCTTATAACTTTTAAAGCAAGAAAACAACTGAAAAAAGCTTGTTAAAGAAAAACCTATATTTAAAAATCAGGTAAGAAGATGACAGAAAAAAGAGGCTGCCACCTCTCTCTTTTTGTTTAATTCTTACCACCTTTCTTGTATATATTTGCATAATTTCTAACATATTATTTAACTCAGAATGTATTAAGAAAATATAAAAAAAAACAATTTTTTTTAAGAGAAACCAAGTGAGCAAATCTAAATCCAAGTGGTGATTGTTTAAAACCCAAAATTGAAATATTTATGTAGTTAGTCAAATTTGCTTGCCTACCAAGCAATCCAAGCAATTGCACTGCAGTGTTTTAATCACGTCTATAGTCGTGAGTGTATAAAACCCATTATCAAAGCATGCAGACTCCCATTATAGAAACATGAGAGATATTAGTTAGCTCCTAGCATGATATTTTTATAACAGGCCACCTTTGCAGTAACTACAGTCACAAAATTCCCTTGCCTCAGCTCAGCAATAAGGCAGTCCAGGTCAAATCAAGCACAGGGTTAGCCCACTTAGACATAGACATACTTAGACATACATTGAACAGATAGTGACACATTCCTCCAACTGACTGAAACCTGTGGCAGTGCATAGCCCTCTGACTGCCATATGGATATGATCACTTTTAAAGACTGAGCATGAACACGCAAAGCAAGGTCCATAAAGACATGATGGAGCATACAATGTAAGCCGGGTCGTTCAACAATGTTTGAACGTACAAATGTGATTCTGAATGAATGTAGAAAAAATCCCTTAAATAAACTGCCATGCCTCATTTAAAACCTGTTATAATCAAAAAGGATTGGTTGAAATCCTACTGTTTAAAATAAAATTCTTCCCCTTATTTAATTTTTGTTTGGTTGTCTAATAAATTTGATATCCATGTAAATTAGATTCTGTTAAGACAACATTTATAATTCGAAAACTTTTTATAAGCATAAGTATTAAGTTCTGCATTTCCAACAGCTGCTTGAAGGAGCGTGAAATCTTGGGTCTTAAAAACAACTTGACCCCTGATGATTTCAGTAACACTCAGATCAAAAAGTAGTGAAATTAAAAAACGCCCAGATGTGATTTATGCAGGACAGGAGTGAAGGTCCAGACCTTAAAGTATCTCTGACTCTGTTGTCTGTGAAGAGAGAGTGATTCTTTGCAATGCGATTAAACTTTGACGTATAAGGCCACGTCGCTTTTTTTCCTCCTGCGATCAATCACCACATTTCCTTGACGGTGTCTGGGAGCCTGAGACACATGGGTGTGATTTATCCCTTCTTGTTCATTTAGGTTCTCAGATAAACATTGTGGAAATTTGCATTAATATCCCAAAAGGCTGGAAAACAAATTATATCTGTGCTTAAGTGGATTTCTGTATCACTTTGAGCGTAAATATTTCAGACAGGCCAAGGGTAACTCCACAGCCTGGAGGGACATGACCACTAGGGATGGGAATCGAAAACCGGTTCCTGTTCAGAACCGGTTCCGTATTTTTCGATTCCATGGCATCGTTTGGCAGCTCGCTGAATGATTCTTTTTTCGATTCCCGCAGCACCAGAGCTGAGAGCGCCGGCTCTGGGGAGCACGACTTAGGTCACGTTTTTTACGTAAGTTACGCAACTTACGCAAGTTACGCATGTTGGAAGAACTATTCGAGGAGGAAGACAACGTGCTGCGGTCACTTTGTGAATCAAAGCCCCGTCTTTCCTTAGCCCAGAGGGTAGATCAGGAAATCCAGCTCTATAAAAGCTTGCCCTCCATCCCCTGCAGGGATAGCGCCACACTGTGGTGGTGGAACAAGCAAGATACGCTGCCCTTGCTATCTGGACTGGCTGAAAACTACCTCTGTGTGCAGGCTTCCTCCACCCCATCTGAGAGGGTGTTCTCCACGGCTGGAGACACCATAAGCGCTGAAAGATCCCGTATCCTTCCAGAAAAAGCAGATATGCTCATCTTTCTGCAAAAGAACTGTTAATTTTCCCTACTACTGTTTTATAATTAGTATTTTTTGTTATTTAAAATAGGTTATTATCCCATCATTTGTTATTAGACATTGTTGGTTATTAAGTTTGTTCTTGTATTCATTTTTCATTTAAACACAGATGTTACTCCAGTTTCACATTTCCTGTGGACATCTTGATCTTTTTGAGTTTGTAAGATTGTGCAATAGTTAAGTAAACAAAGTTGATTCTGATAATCAAACTGTTTGTTCTCCTTTTTCCCCCAAATTGGAATCGAAAAAAGAATCGATTAAGAATCGAATCGTTTCATAGAATCGAAAAGGGAATCGGAATCGTGAAAATCTTTTCAATTCCCAACCCTAATGACCACACTGTTCAATGGTAGTATCAGACAGAGTGGAGAAAATTCCTCAAATATTTCAATTAATGAAGATTACAATAATTGTGGTCAGGACACAAGCATAAATATCTGCTAGTTTGGAGGTTAAAAAGTCTGTCAAAATAGAGAGTTGGACTACTAGTCTTTGGTTCTCTTTATGGCGTTAAATAACAAGGGTTATTGTTTAATTGGCAGGTGAAGTACACCTGTCTTTAAGCATGCACTTGTTTATGTTCAGCTGTGAAGCAACAGGAATGAAAGTTTGGTCCCAACTGAAAAAGCTTGAAAACTTTAAGCAGGGAGGCCGTCTTTGATGCAAATGGCAACTGGATGGACTGATTCATCTAAACCTTAAGCTTAAATTTTGTCACAGCTACTGTAAGTCCCGCCTCATACCATAATATTACAGCGTGATTGGCCAAACAGTTTTGGGCTGTTTTTGAATGGTTGAAGCAGGAAATAATAGGTTATCATGTGTTTCTTAACTTAAAATACCATCATAATTTTCTTTCGTTAACCTACTTAATGATTGCAACATGCAAGAAACTCCAATGATCACTCAAATTAAAATTGTGTGAATTATGATTGCTTACATATTTCTGTTAAATTTGAGTTGGCTTGTACACTCACAGGCCAGTTTATTAGGTACACCTGTCCAACTGCTCGTTAACACTTAATTTCTAAGCAGCCAATCACATGGCGGCAACTCAGTGCATTTAGGCATGTAGACATGGTCAAGACAATCTCCTGCAGTTCAAACCGAGCATCAGTATGGGGAAGAAAGGTGATTTGAGTGACTTTAAACGTGGCATGATTGTTGGTGCCAGAAGGGCTGGTCTGAGTATTTCAGAAACTGCTGATCTACTGGGATTTTCATGCACAACCATCTCTAGGGTTTACAGAGAATGGTCCGAAAAAGAAAAAAACATCCAGTGAGCGGCAGTTCTGTGGGCGGAAATGCCTTGTTGATGCCAGAGGTCAGAGGAGAATGGCCAGACTGGTTCGAGCTGATAGAAGGGCAACAGTGACTCAAATAACCACCCGTTACAACCAAGCTGGGCAGAAGAGCATCTCTGAACGCACAGTACGTCGAACTTTGAGGCAGATGGGCTACAGCAGCAGAAGACCACACCGGGTGCCACTCCTTTCAGCTAAGAACAGGAAACTGAGGCTACAATTTGCACAAGCTCATCGAAATTGGACAATAGAAGGTTGGAAAAACGTTGCCTGGTCTGATGAGTCTCGATTTCTGCTGCGACATTCGGATGGTAGGGTCAGAATTTGGCGTCTACAACATGAAAGCATGGATCCATCCTGCCTTGTATCAACGGTTCAGGCTGGTGGTGGTGGTGTCATGGTGTGGGGAATATTTTCTTGGCACTCTTTGGGCCCCTTGGTACCAATTGAGCATTGTTGCAACGCCACAGCCTACCTGAGTATTGTTGCTGACCATGTCCATCCCTTTATGACCACAATGTACCCAACTTCTGATGGCTACTTTAAGCAGGATAATGCGCCATGTCATAAAGCTGGAATCATCTCAGACTGGTTTCTTGAACATGACAATGAGTTCACTGTACTCAAATGGCCTCCACAGTCACCAGATCTCAATCCAATAGAGCATCTTTGGGATGTGGTGGAATGGGAGATTCGCATCATGGATGTGCAGCCGACAAATCTGTGGCAACTGTGTGATGCCATCATGTCAATATGGACCAAACTCCCTGAGGAATGCTTCCAGTACCTTGTTGAATCTATGCCACGAAGAATTGAGGCAGTTCTGAAGGCAAAAGGGGGGTCCAACCCGTTACTAGCATGGGGTACCTAATAAAGTGGCCGGTGAGTGTACGTCATCATAGCCATTTTTATAGCCATGTTTGAAGTGATTAAATGCTTTTAAAAAAAAAGAAGAAAAGAAGTGAAGTAAACTTCAGGAATTTGCCAAACATATGTATAAATATTTTTTTACTTAAATTTGCCTTTGGTCTATACAAAATAATAATCTGAAGAGAAACATTTTTTTTTCTGTCGCTTTGATAGTTGGATGGATGGATGGATGGATGGATGGATGGATGGATGGATGGATGGGTGGGTGGATGGATGGATGGATGGATGGATGGATGGATGGATGGATGGATGGATGGATGGATGGATGGATGGATGGAGCGGGAAAGGTCTGTTTATCCCTTTTACATCCTCTGTTACTTTCATTTTTTTCTCCTCTCTTTGTTTAATGGTATGGAGCAATAATTCTTTTTTAATGACTGTCTTGATGAAAAGCAACCTTTCCTTTTATGGTTGGTTTATATACTGTGGGGGATAATCAACATCCCTAATTAAGTGGCCAGTAGGTAATCTCCTTTCAGAAAAGCCACCAGGGAGTCTGATTTTATGTCAAAACCGGACTATGGGCTTATCCAAAAGTCTTTCTGCCTGTTACATCAATGGAACAATTAACCCGTATAGCTAAGTTTTATTGACCATCGAATTGTAAAAAAAAAAAAAAAAAAACACTATTTTTTGTTAGCCTGATAAACCAGACTAAATGTGAGATCAAATGTGTAATTTAGTCTGGCCCCGATGAATAAGACATCGGAAGATTGATGATGAGAACAACCCGTTGTTTTTCAAACGATGTCTGTGCCAATTGGCCAACGCTCTGACCAATGAGCGCAACGGACTGTGACGTAGTAAGCGTGACAGAAAGCTGGTGGGGGGTGTAAACAAACAGCCTGTCGGTAAAACGGCGAATACGTCCTTCTTAAAAATAAATGAGCGTAGAGCCTCTTCCTGCTCACGTTTGAACCAAAACTCCAAGTCTAATCCTTTCAAAACTGATTCCGAAGCTGAGTCAAAAATCGTCATCACAGCCACCGGCCCTTCACACACGACTATGTCGAGAGAACAGCACTTTCTGATAGTCTTATCTGTGAAAGTTGCCCTGCAATAGACTGGCCATCTGCCAGGCTGTACCCCTCTTTTCGCCCAAAGACTGCCGGAGACAAGGCAACAGCACCACCCCGAGCCTGATGGATGAAGTGGACGAAAATGGATGGATATAGATCTGCAAAATGATTCCTTTGTCAAATAAACTTTACTTGGTTACTCCAGTCTGATTGAGCCTTTGTTAGATTTTTTTTGACATCCCAGCATAAAGCAGGACATTGGCAACCACAGACTGGTGACGCATCCAAAGAACCTTCTTGTAGATTTTATTTTACCGGAAGTACAGACTCTTTGACGTTTCCTTTGCAGCTGCTTTCTACAGCCCTCACTGGAGCCCATTTATACCAGTAAATAAGGGGCCACAGACACCAACCATAAAATGTAATAGCACTCAAAGTGTTGGATTTGTGTAACAGCTTCTACCGAGGGATTATAGATGCAAAACTTATGGGCAAATGTCATAGACCTGCATTCTGCTTAAAATGTTTGTGGTATCTTTTAGACCTTCACCCAAGCTCACATACCTTTGCATACGTGTTCATAACATGTGCTTTCTGAGAGACAAAGAAAAAAAAGGTTCTAAAGAATTTCCCAAGGGTTCCAGGTGCCAGAGTTTGTGTGCAGTGAAGGGTGAGGACCATCTGCTAAGGCAGGGTGATTGCACCGTGACATACAGATGCTGAGGTATTTACTCCAGCAGACAAAGTAAATAAATAAAATCAAAGCCAGGGGGTGGAGGGTTATGGCCCAAAGGAAGTGGGGTGTGTTTGGCCTAGAAACCAAGGCATCGTGGTCAGCTGGTGCATGCATAATTCAGCACTTCTGTCACTCTTATTCTGTTAGGCCATGTAGGTATTTAAATAATGATACGATACACAACTCCGTCTTGTCAGTTACCCATGGTGAAAGTAGAACATAACTTTTTATTTTGGTAATGTTTGAGAGTCTGATATCTGAAATCATACAGAAAGTTTTTTTTTCTCATAATTTGTCAGAGAATGAATACTTCTGAGAGCCATCTGTAAGAGGAACTACACTCTTGTTGGACATTTTATCTCACTAGGAAGAGATGTCGATCTCCAACAAGATTTGCTGTCTGATCCATTGTAAAGCATGTGTGGCCAAGATGCTGAATCTCACGATAATCATTACAGAGGCTTTAAAGAAGAAAACATAGAATTACCTTTCTGCAACGAATGTCAAAATCGCATAATCAATTCTCTCATAGGATATTAATAAAATAAAATAAAAAGTATGCCTTAAGATATCAGTAATCATTTATTATAACTGTTATTTTCCATCAGAGTCAAAGTAGGGATCTTTGCCATTTATTGATCCAGTCACAGAGCAATCCATCTGGTCCATGTCACAGGTCCAATAAACCTTAGAAGAATACCTCTTTAGATATTACAATCTGAAGAACTCACAGGAAGAGAAAAGACAATTGGGAGAAATGTATTAATACAATTACCTTGTCCTTGGCGCTCAGACCTCGGCAGGAAACATAGCGCTTCATTTTGATAGATATGCATGAACAGGAGCAAAGAATAGGGATGTTCCCCCCCAGGCCTGAAACTGGTGTTGGAGTGGAGATAGAGGAAGTTGGTCAGTCTGTAGACTGCTGGTTAGTAAGACGGTATACTGAGCTTTATGGGGAGATCCAGTGGACTGCGTGAGCTGATACTAGAGCTTCACTCAGGGACCTGGAAGATGGAAATCCATTTGGATAACACAGGTTGAGAGAACCGTCTATGATGAGCAAGCATGAAGCGACAGTGGAGAGGAAAAACTCCATGTTGGGAAGAAACCTCTGCCAGAACCAGGCTCAACATGGCGGTCTTCTGCCGGACCGGTTGAGATGATACAGGAAACGCAATAAGAGTCCAGGAGGAGTGACACTCTGATGAAGCTTTGGCTACGACGGTGGAGGTGGGTTGAAACGGTGTCATCTGAATTAAGTCACACAGCGCATCCGCCGCCCGTGCACAGGAGCAGAAAAGTGCAGATCAGATGCCTTTTAAGATGAACTTTGATACAGATTGGCTTTCGTGGAGGTATGGTTTAAAGCTGATTGGCTGTGTCGCAGGTGGATGTAGTAAAGAAATTAGTTTCTCCAGTTGAACTTCCGCCTTGGCTCAATTTCTTGGTCCAGTCTTGTAAGTTTTTTTTTGTTTGTTTTTACAGTGTCCTGTCTGGCAATGTGGCAATAAGAATAATTGTCTTGATGCCAAAAAAGAGCCCAACAGATTTTACTTTCACAGGTGGAGCAATACGGCTATCGCCATACTGTTACGCTTGATGCATGTAAATAGCTTTATTATAATTCATGCAGGGAGTATTACAGATTATATGGACACTGCAAAGTAAGTAGAACAGGAGAAGAAAAACAAGAAAAAGAGGAAATGATGAAGGGAAATAAAAGGGAGACAATGATTAAAATCCTGTAAGTTCAGCTCATGAGTTCTAAAGTTTTAAAAGAGTTTCACTCTTTTAGTCTTTGCCTTTAATTTTAACTTCTCTCATCTTTGGCATTAATTTGTTGTTTTTTTAACAGGTGTTTTACTAACCTGTTAAGCATTTGCAAAAAAAAAAAAAAGAAATAAATGAATCATCCCAAAACACAAGCTTTGATTGTTCTCATAGATTGTCATCTATTTCAAGAGTGCTGCAGAAACTTTCTTATAATTATTCACACCTTGATATGTGTGGATAAATATTGTTTTGACCTGCTTAGACCAGATCCTATCGCATTATACATTTACAGTACACATCAACTGATATGCTTCAAAATCAGGATCCAATTATGCAGCTTCAACTTGGGAAATAGGCATTAAAACACTGACATAGTCAAAATGCTCCATGGCTAGAAATACTTCTTACCTTTTCGGCATAATTAAAAACCAGAATATTCAACTTTTATATTCAACTTGGGTTTCATAATTTTGTTTTGATGAAAACATCTGAAGCTTTTTTTTGCACTCGCTGTCATGAACCGAGGACAGATGGACCCAGTATTCAAGGAGAGAGAGTCAGTAGGAAAGTTCAAACGTTTATTAAATAAAACAAAACAAAAGCGGAGCTGTGGCTCGCGGACACTGCAGGCGGGGGGGGTGGGGCACCGCCCAATCCCAGACACTCTAGGGGAGAAACACAGGTAAGTGACCACGATCAACTGATAGAAGATAATCTGTGTTGGTCACTTACCTGGTTTAACAGCCCAGACCACGAATGTCCCCAGTGCTGCAGTCCCAGAGGTCATACTGGAAGCTGATCCTGGAGAGGGATCCAGAACAGACAGGAACAGAGACAGGTGGCAGGATCCAGACTTCCAGGCATCCACAGGCTTTCAGGAGGGTTCAGAGTCTGACTGGGACCAGAAGCATGACCTGGTGGTCACGCACAGGAGCAGACAGGATCAGGTGCAGACAGGCAGGCACAGTGGAAGAGGGTAGCCGAGACAGGACGTAGGAACCGCAACTTGAAGCAGGACTTTAAACTGGTCTCCTCCCTGGAGCCAGGCTTACTGCATAAAAACTGTCCCCCCCCCCCATAATGAGCCAAAAACCCAGAGGACTCTGTGGGGGAGGAACAGTGGACGATCAGGAGACGAGACAAACACCAAAACCCTCTTTCCACTGGCAGCTAGGATCCAGGGCATGAACCATAAAATAAAACTGAACAGAAAGACTGACAGAAAGACAAGCAATGATCTGCCGCTGAATGCTCAGGCTGAACTGAATATAAACCAGAGGAAACAGGTGAGAGGAATAAATTATAATTGAGGCAGGGAGGGAAAAACGACAGGTGAAAGGAATGACTAATTAAGGGAGAGCAAACAGGCCAGATCATGACACTCGCAGGCGAATGAGATTAACACGAGATAATATATTTTGTTATACATCTGGATAATCCCATATTTTTGTGAAGACAGGTTATCATAATGGTCTCAATGCGGGTAAAACCCTTAAAGAAAACCAACAAACAAGAAGAAAGAATTTCTCACAGTTCATTAATATTTACACAAGCAAACAACTGATAACCAGCTAAACTCAAAATCCCAAAATTAGAGTGAACATAAGTTTCTCTACCACCAAGAAAACTTTAAAGAGCATCTTAAAAAATTAGAGAAAACCTTAAATATCTTCTTATAAATAAGTAACCTAATAAAATAGTAACTTTAAATGTATCTCGATTTATTAATTCGTATGAACTACAAAAAAAACTACAAATTGCATTTGGCAATTATACATGTTATGTTAACATCATGATCCCATCATAAAATTATTTTTAAATAAAGAGAATAAAAGTAGGACTTTTGTTGGTCTTTGAGTCGAATCCAGATATTTAGAACCGTGTAAATGCTCCCATCCTTTTCAAGGGGGGAACCTGCTCAAATTCAAGGCATAACTTGACACCCTCTGTTTAAACAGAATCCTCAGAACACCTCTGCATCCAACACACTCTCCTGTGAAGCACGGGTTGCTTGAGTCACCAGGGATCTGCTCACATACACACAGCTGGAGGGCTCTCAGTCTGTTATCCCTAATTTCTCTTATGAATTCTTGTGCAGATGTTTACATATTCTGTCTGCAAGCTGCAGCACAGGCGATCAACAAAAATTGAAGCCCCTGTGTGTAATCCTGCACGCAGGGGGGAGTGTGGATAAAATTAAACAGATATGCTTATCTAAAGTATTTATTAAAGAACCGTTTCTGAAATATAATCCTAATATGTTATCAAGAGCCAGGGGATTTTGGACGTACATGTATAACAGAAATCCAGGTGTACTCACTCGTAAGTCGAGGGATTAAATGAAAGGTTATTGTAATTTTTTAAATAACACAAAAGCAGATTTCATTATTAAAAGGCTGAAGGACCATCTGGAAGGAGGGAAGGACTTTGGTTTCATCAGTGGGCTCTGCCTCCACATACCAATTATGATTATTGTTTTTCATCTGCACAGTACGCAGGATCAGTTTAATGTATTTGACTTGTAGTCGGAGGACAGACTGAACTGATTTAACCGTACCAGGCTGAGTAATAATATAGTCACATTATTCACCATGTAAAAAGATTTACAGCAGCAGCGGGAAAACCTGTATCAAAGGCTCAAAAATTGAAACACAAGCATGCAGGATTGGGATCTACTATTCTTATGGCGTAATCTAAAATTCCTGATGCTGGATGAGCTGGGGTGCCTATTTTATGCAAATGGAATGACAAAACATGCAGAATTTAATTTACATCTAAATACTTAATCCTTAACTATTTAATCTGGATCATTAAATAGTTGGGCTTAAAAGGGTTGGTTTGGGGTACTTAAAGCGAGGTCTGTAAAGTTACGATCAATAATAGTTCTTAATGGATGATGTTTCATTAAATAAGTCCTGAGAGGGATGGGAACTAACTATCAGACTTGGTTACACTAACTAGTTTAGCTGCAATTGATGCAAAATGTTCATTCTTAAAGCAAATAAAGCTACGTCAGCGGAAATTAACAGTCAACATATTAACGTCAGGCTCAGCTTGGTGTGTTTTTTGTCTTTTTTTAGGACTGAATGTGGTCTTATTATTATGTTTGATCACTTTGGGGCAGAAAGAGAAGAATCTTTGACTATTTCTCCATGCGCAATCTCTTTAGATGCTTTTAAGGACTGATTTTTCTTGTCCGGCAAGCCATTTCTATGTTAATGAGCATGTAGTTTGGATCATGGTCTTGCTGAGGGACCAAATCACAACCCTATCAAAGTTCAGTTTGCAATGGTCAAAGGATTTAGAGTTCGTGATATTAACTCTCTAACAAGGTTTCCAGTGCCAAAAGAGGCCCATGGTATCACACATCCTCTACTATTTCCAACAGTGAGCATAAGCCTTTTTTTTCGCCCTTTGTTTTTTCTCCAAATCCACCTGCTGGCTTTTGTTTGTTTGTTTGTTTTTTGTTGTTTATTCTTTTTTTCATTTATTCTTTTTTTTAAGGAGGAAAGAGTAAAATGCTTAGATTTATCCTATATTAGAAGCTCTATATTTTTTTAGTTAATTATAGATGTGATGTTTAATAATTGCTGTAAAGAATAGTTTTACTCTTTCAAAAGATTCATTGATATTTTTCTATTAAGCTCCAGCCAAGCTTAAAAAACAATGGTCAGACACATATTAGGGTGGTTGTATGATATTTTCTGTACCGTTTCGCATTATGAGAACAACTGCAGATTTTGTGATTTGATTGATATATTGTACTTAAACTTCATAATATAAGAAAATATAAGACTTTTCACAACAAATAATTATTAGATTGAATGTCATGACTATGAAGTTAGTTTAGTATCAAATTAGCTTTATCCTCTAGCAGAAAATAACTATGGGAACTTTGCTGCTCAGGGATAAAAAATTAATTTTACTTATATGAAAATATAAATTTGTCAAACCAGGAGAATTTCTCTGATGCACCAAAAAGCAACCAGGATTTACACATTTTATAGCATCAAGTAAAAGCCCTTTTCAATGATATAGCCAAAATGAAATATAAAGAAAATGGCCTGCAGTGAAGGGAGAGCAGAAATGTGGAGAATAAAGTGCTGACAGAGCCTCACTGTGTGCCTCTCTGCTGTGCTCATATTTGTCAGTGTCCCTCTGCAGACTCTGTGACACCAGCCACCTCGTTTTTGAACTGTGCTTGCAGCTTTCTGCGACAGGTATGCCAGCCAGCATCAATGTATCCCGGCGAAGCGGCAGCGACTCACATCGAGCAGGTTCATCCGTCCTGACGGTTATTTTCTGTTTGTTGCCCGAGGGATTACAGGCCCAATGAGACAAAGGCACAAACATAATGTTTTGTGTAGGAGCCGCTCCTGTCTGCAGAAAAAGATCCATTCTGCCCCATCTGTTTTTGCTGTGTTGTTTTTCTGCAGATCTAAATCAGGGTGATGTTTCTCCTGTGGATGGAATATTTTCTACCTCTGAGTCTGTGGATAAAAAGCCTGCATGTGGATTTAGTCGGATCCAAGTCATGGTAGCAGTATTGCCTAGATTTTAAGGAAAATCTATAAGTTATATCCTGTTTGCTTGCAAACAAAATCTTTCGTTGTTACTATAATATCAAATTTATCCATTTGTTTAAAAATAAATATTATGGAAAAATAACTTGAAATCTTAATCTGGATAAGAAGGCTTTTACAACTATAATTATAAATATGTGTAGGTACACATCCTTAGGGTCACATGAAAGCCTAATGTTTGGCTCAAGGACAACCAGTCAGGACTGATTTCCTGCTGAGCCAATCAGGCAGGTGACCTTCTGCTTACAGGCTTTCCTTTTTAAACACGGGGCCAAAATCTGCCACCGCTTGACACGGTTCGCTCTCCCAGACCGCTGGTGCAGACTGCTGGTATTTACAGCCGATGAGCACGCTCAGTGGGTGCCTGTACGTTGATGTATGTGGAACGTCGCAGTCATGCTTTAGCAGGGGTAAATTTAGAGGGGTCGCACAGTTGGGGACGGCACACTAGGATTGTTTAGAGAGAGCACAATTGTTGGTGCAGAAGGTCAACGCCTCTGCACTTAACACAATAAGGAGAGAAAACAGTGTGGAGTGATGATCTGTAAATCAGGATATTTTCAGTTTGTTTAATTAAAGATGGTGCAACTTTTTTTTTATTATGTGAAAAAGGAAACCTGTTCTTTGAAAAGAAAACTGCCATAAGCTGAAAAATACTGTAAAAAAATGTTATTAGCATGCACTAATCCATTATATGTATATTATACTGATGATGAAAATACAGTAATATTGTTTGAGTCTTGTTGGGGACCCTTTAGAATACTGTAGAATAGAACTTTACTTAGAGAGCCCAGGAGCAAGATAAGGCTAAACAACAGAAGATGAGAACAAAACACTGCACAATTAAAGCAGCTTCAAGCTAAGAAATAATATAGATTCACAGCCGGAACTACAAGGGCTGTCATTTTTGTTGGGGCGAAGAGCTTCGGTAAGGAGAGTTATTACAGAATAAGAAAAATGAACCAGATTCACCTCCTCACCACTTACTTGAAAGTCAAGCCATGCACACAAGGAGCCATCTTGGTTGACCTAACTGTGAGTCACTGGGAAAATACCTGAGGTTTATGGGACGTGCTCACCACTACCATGTATAGGCCCTTCCTTGTGTGTTTAAGTGTGTGTGCGTCTACACTCACCTGTATGAATGGGGATGACAGGGGAAAAGAGTTGTGTGATAAACTAGAGGATTTTTATTTATTTATTTAAAACCATTTAGGGATAATCGAGGTGAAGGAGATGGGCTCTGTGGCAAAAGGACATCAGCTGGATTGCTGCATGACTGTCATGATCCAGGCAGCAGTTTTCAACTCTCCATCCTCCTTAACCACCATGTTACTTATTCAGTTCTGTTCGCTTTATCTATATAGCGACATTTCACAACTCAAGTCATATCAAGGCACTTTCTAGAGACAATTCAGTGAAATCATACAGTCAGAATGGTAAAAGTTTCTACCTAAGGAAACCCAGCCTATTGCATCCATTCATTGATTTTTACAGGATACGCTCTCCGGTTGAGCACTAGGCGACAGCAGACATTTGCTGGCATTGTGTCACTGACTCTTTAGCAATCCCTCACACAGAGCATACACGTAGAGACAGAAGAAAGGAAAAACTCCCTTTTAACAGGAAGAAACCTCAAGCAGAACGAGGCTTAATGGTAAATGGCATGTACTTATATAGCGCCTTTATTCAAGTCAGGAGACTTGACCAAAGCACTTTACACTACATTCATTCACCCATTCATGCACACGCTGATGGTGGCAAGCTACATTGTAGCCACAGCTGCCCTGGGGCTCACTGACAGAAGTGGGGCTGCCGTACACTGGCGCCACCAGGCCTTCTGACCACCATCAGTAGACAATGCATGTGAAACGTCTTGCCCAAGGACACAATGACACTAAAAGTCGGTGCTTGAACCGTCAACCCTTCGATTTCAGGGCAAACTCCTACATCCAACGCCACTGTGAGTGTAATGTGAGTTGCCTTCTGAAGAGGCCGACTGAGAGGTTTTTGCAGCAGGAATCATTCAGACACTGGTTTGGTTGATCATCTGTCTTTGTGTATAGTAGTAGCATTTTCCCATTCAGGCCAAAAGACGAATGGCCTCCAGTTTCAGGCCAAGTTTCCTCTTTGAAGTCTGCACAGTCAAATTGCAGACCTCATAGCATAAACCAGCCATACACCAAGCTTTAATAAAGCAAGAGGACATTTAGGAAGGCGACTTTTTTTATTGGATACCTTTAACAATCAGAGCACAAAACTAGGAAACCCAAGACCCTGGGTGATGACATCAAACAAATTAACAGCCACAGAACAGAAAACATGACCTAAAGTACAATAGGAAGACACGGAGATCAAATTAACAGAAGCCCAAACAGGTGTTCATTAAAAAAGTTAAAACGAAACATAAGATGCTAGAAGGAAATTCTGAAAATAAAATCAAAAGTTAAGCGAATTATTATTGTCTGTGATTAAAATGATCGTCCTTCATTAAAAGAACAAAGATACTTTGGGAGAGAGAGAAAAAGTGCCAGGCATTGTTTGAATCCTGAAAGTTTCACTTTTTAGACTTTTTGAGACAGATTTTAGACAAAGTCAAACATCAGAGTGAGAGAGACAGATCTTTTAAGTCGCTGGGAAAATGGAATAAATTATCACTCTAACAAATGTCTGCTGTCTTCATCTGTGGGTGTATGTGTTTATAAGAGTGTCTGTGTCCCTGTACGTCTGTCCAAAGCAGTTTGAGTTTTTAGAAATTTGGCAGGAGGAAAGTTGTTCAGAGTGAATCTTTATGTTGGAGATTAAAACTTTAACAAGATTTGGATGCTCAAACAATTCAATTGGTTATGTTGCTTCCCAGCTTTTGATTTATCACGGTTAAAATGAAGAGTTTATTTTTTATACAATTTAAATATAAACTGCTATCCGGGTTTTTGGTGTTTTGTGTGATAGTTGCAATCATCAGAGGCATGGACACAAACATTTTTTGAGATCCTCTCCTGTTGCAATATTCTTCTTCCATTTGTCTTGTGCTTTTTTTATTTAATTTTGAAAAATTATGTCATTTAAAATTTGTTGTTATTTTTTTAATATGTCAAAGTGGAATGAGGATGGCCCTGTGAAATTTAGTTTAAACATTGCTGTTTAAAATTGTGTTTGTGCCCTTACATTTATTTTGTTTTTGTTTCTTTTTTAATATTTAAATTATTAAAAATATCAGATACATTTTCTAAAGATTTATTAAAAACTGTTTTACTAAAAAAACTTTAGAAACCACAAGGATGAGAAAAAAAATTGTCTCTTTTGTTAAATGATTATTGAACTTATTGCTTCAGTTTTTTAGCCACACCTAGAAGTGATCTTTGCCTGACCTACAGGATTAATCACCTATTTAGAACCTGTGTGACAACAGATTTAGGCCAAAAAATCTATAAAAAAAAAAGCACTACATACTGCCCAGGTCTATAGAAATTCAAAGGTTATTAAGAAACAGAGTAACAGACATCTATTTGTCTTCAAAGGGCTATGACGCTGTTTCTAAAGCTTTGGGACTCGAGCGGTCCATTTAATAAAGCAGGTTTGCTGAAAACTGAATACAGGGAAACTCTGACTTTTCTGTTTCACAAAGAGAGTTTGTTTAACCTCTGTTTCAGTCACTACAGTAACATTCTCCTCAGAGCTAATCTGGTTGGTAGCAGGTCTTATTCTTTAAACTCAGAGTGTCCTCTATCTCTGCTCTCATTACAGCCAATTTTGCTGTTTTATTTCCTGATTTAGTCAGATTTCTGTCGTAGTTTTATGTATGAAAAAAAGTATATATATATCATTCACTAGGTCCATTAGACACATTACGTTTTAAAAACAAACATTTCATGTCCGTTTGATGAGGATCTTATTAAAGAATTTTGACAGGATATGTGATCACTTGTTTTTAGTTTGTTTATTATATGTGAGATTTGGATCATTTTAATTTTATTTAGTTACCTTTACAGTACAGTACATGAGGAACTACTGGAATTATTTTCAGATTACATGTAAATTGATTCATTAATTCCGCAGGGTAAAAGGGTTTACTTTAGAGTTAGGAAAGAAGACTGAATCAACACGAGGAGGGACGCATGAGATGATGCACAGGTTCTATATATTAGAATGTTTTTATTCTTCATACTCACCTGCTGCCAGAAGATTTCACCTAAATTAATACATTGATCTACTACCTTTCAAGAAATAATCACTTAATATTTTCATGGTAAAAACAGCCATAGATATAGACTAGTTTTACTGAATATGTAATCCTGATATCTGAAAAAAAACCTTTTTAGTTTGTCTAAATGACCATTAAAAAAAAATGACATTCTCCATATCTAGAAAAGACATTCTGGATGTTTAGAAATTAATTTCATTTGCATTTGTATTATTTTAACTATGAAAAAATGTTTTTTCAGGTATCATAAATATATTTTCAGTCAAGCTGATAAATGGCAGAATGGCCACGTAAAATATGTAAACACTTCTAGATATATAAATCTTAATTCTTACTAGTATGATTTTTCTTACTCGTACTCGTACTCTCCCGCTTTATCCGGAACCGGGTCGCGGGGGCAGCAGACTAAGCAGAGACTCCCAGACTTCCTTCTGCGCAGAAACCTCCTCCAGCTCTGTTGGGGGAAGCCCTAGGCGCTCCCAGGCCAGCCGAGAGCAAGGGCGTAGGTTTGATTTCAACTTTGGTAGGGACACTCTTCAGTTTCATTGGTCCTTTGCAAAAAATATGCATGCTCTTTTTTATGCTTAATGTGAGCTTCAGGGCTCATTTTGTTTAAAGAAAACAGCAGCATTTCTTGCTACATTAATACAAATCTTATAAGCACTACATGCACTAGATGCTGTTTATCAATATTTAAAGCATCAATGGCTCTGATGAATGTGGAATTAGGACTTTTTCCACTTTGAAAAGGATTGCATTTAAATTTACGTGCGACTAAGACAGTGTCTATTTAACCAAATATAGTCTATAATATGTGGATTTATTCTGTGTTTTCTTCTGAAAATATAGAATTGTGCAGAGGTAAACAGAGGTAAACCCCACTCTTATTTTTTTTTATCTAATATGCTCTCTCTGGATCATGCAAAATAATACATTCAAGGGACAGCAAATAAATGTATTGTATTTACATGTGCACTGGAACTAGAAGAGGCACTGACACAGAGCATTTAAAATATTAATATTAGAAGTTGTACATCTGGGCTGTAGTTACTCTGTATTGCTAATTTCATGTATTTTATCTATGGCTGAAACAATCATATTAACAAATTATTTAAATAATCGTGAACTAATTTAGTAATTGATTAATCGTAAACTGGAGTATAGGGCCACTAAAATGTGCCTTTAGCCGACAGAGCGACCCACTTAGAGCAGGAATTATACCAAGATTGTAAAAAATATTAGCATTTAAGAAGTAAAAAAAAAAGTTTTGTCTCTCAATATTCTCCATCCAGAACTCCTCCAAAGGAAACGTTTAAACGTTTCTGTTTCACCTGGTTTCATTTCATAAAAGATCTTCTGTAAGGAGCCTTTGGCTATCTGATTAAAAGATAAAATAAAAGAAATCATAACGTTGTTAACTTACATTTCTCAAGTTCCACAAATCAATAAAACTCTCTCCTGCTTATTTACAGAACTCCAGTCGGAAGCTTTCGCCTGTTTTAGCGTAGATAATATTTTTTTTAATTTGGACTAGCTTCTTGGCCCAATATTAATTTATTTTAGCGTCTTTTTTTTCGCGCTCCAAGCACCCGCGTACATACAGACTAGAAAACACGCAATCAGAAAGAGAGAAGGCGGAACTTAAGGCAGAATAATCAGAGAGTTAAACCGCGCAGCACAGTTGATGCGCTGCTATGTGAAAGATAC
The DNA here is from genome assembly GCF_016077235.1 of Cyprinodon tularosa. Taxonomy (NCBI): domain Eukaryota; kingdom Metazoa; phylum Chordata; class Actinopteri; order Cyprinodontiformes; family Cyprinodontidae; genus Cyprinodon; species Cyprinodon tularosa. The sequence continues at coordinate 252,801 of NW_024038924.1, read as the reverse complement.
AGGAAAGAGCAGGCAGCTGCAGCTACCAGGCAGAGAAGCTGCGAGAGGAAAAGAAGCGGCTGCTATATAGTAAATTATAAACATGTTGTTTACATCCAATTATTGGTAGGGACAAATAGGTCCTTCCAAGTTTTTGGTAGGGACATGTCCCTATGGTCCCTATGCAAACCTACGCCCATGGCCGAGAGGCATAGTCTTTCCAGCGTGTCCTGGGCCGTCCCCTGGGCCTCCTCCCGGTGGGACGTGCCTGGAACACCTCCCGAGGGAGGCATCCAGGGGGCATCCGAAGAAGATGTCCGAGCCACCTCAACTGACTCCTCTCGATGTGGAGGAGAACCGGCTCTACACTGAGCCTCTCCCGAATGACCGAGCTCCTCACCCTATCTCTAAGGGAGAGCCCAGCCACCCTGTGGAGAAAGCTCATTTCAGCCGCTTGTATCCGGGATCTCGTTCTTTCGGTCATGATCCAGATTTCATGACCATAGGTGAGGGTAGGAACGTAGACCGACCGGTAAATCGAGAGCTTTGCCTTTTCGCTCAGCTCTCTCTTCACCACGACAGACCGGTGCAGCGTCCGCATTATTGCAGCAGCCGCACCGATCCGTCTATCGATCTCCCGCTCCATTCTTCCCTCACTCGTGAACAGGACCCCAAGGTACTTGAACTTCTCCACTTGAGGCAAGGACTCTCCTCCAACCTGAAGGGGACAAGCCACCTTTTTCCGGTCGAGAACCATGGCCTCGGATTTGGAGGAGCTGATTCTCATCCCGGCCACTTCACACTCTGCTGTGAACCGCCCCAGCGCACGCTGTAGGTCTTGGCAGGAGGGAGCCAGCAGAACTACGTCATCCGCAAAAAGCAGGGACGAGATCCGCTGTTCCCCAAACCAGACCCCCTCCGGTCCTTGGCTGTGCCTAGAAATCCTGTCCATAAAAGTTATGAACAGGACCGGTGACAGAGGGCAGCCCTGTTGGAGTCCAACATGCACTGGGAACAGGTCCGACTTAATGCCGGCAATGCCAACCAGACTCCTGCTCCGCTTGTACAGAGAACGGATGGCCCCTAATAAAGGGCCCCCGACTCCATACTCCTGGAGCACCCCCCACAGGGCAGCACGAGGGACACGGTCGAATGCCTTCTCCAAGTCCACAAAACACATGTGGACTGGTTGGGCAAACTCCCATGAACCCTCAAGCACCCTGCAGAGGGTGTAGAGCTTGTCCACCGTTCCACGGCCAGGACGAAAACCACACTGCTCCTCCTGCAGCCGAGGTTCGACAATCAGCCGGACTCTCCTCTCCAGCACCCTGGCATAGGCCTTTCCGGGGAGGCTGAGAAGTGTGATTTTCCCGATAATTGGAACACACCCTCCGGTCCCCCTTCTTGTGGAGGGGAACCACCACCCCAGTCTGCCAATCCAGGGGGACTGTCCCCGACCTCCACGCGATGTTGAAGAGACGTGTCAACCATGACAGCCCGACAACATCCAGAGCTCTGAGATACTCAGGACGGATCTCGTCCACCCCCGAAGCCTTGCCACGGTGGAGTTTTTTGACTAGCTTGGTGACTTCAGCCTGGGTGATGAACGAATCCAGCCCCAAGCACCTCGTCTGTTCTTCCCCCACGGAAGGCGTGTCTGTCGGGTTGAGGAGATCCTCAAAGTATTCCTTCCACCGCCCGACAATATCCTCCTTCAAGGTCAGCAGCTCCCCACTCCCACTGAAAACAGTGTTAGTGAAGCACTGCTTTCCCCTCCGGAGGCGCCGGACGGTTTGCCAGAATCGCTTTGAGGCCAACCGATAGTCTTTTTCCATGGCCTCTCCGAACTCCTCCCAGGCCCGAGATTTTGCCTCTGCAACCGCCCGGGCCGCGACACGCTTGGCCTCACGGTACCTGCTTGCTGCTTCAGGAGTCCCACAAGCCAGCCAGGCTCGATAGGACTTCAGCTTGACAGCATCCCTTACTATCGGTGTCCACCACCGGGTTCGGGGATTGCCACCATGACAGGCACCGCAAACCTTACGGCCACAGCTACGGGCAGCTGCATCAACAATAGAGGCAGAGAACACAGCCCATTCGGACAGCATGTCTCCAACCTCCCTCGGAACCTGAGAGAAGCTCTCCCGGAGGTGGGAGTTGAACACGTCCCTGACCGAGGGCTCCACCAGACGTTCCCAGCAGACCCTCACTACACGTTTGGGCCTGCCGAGTCTTTCAGGCTTCCTCCTCTTCCAGCGTATCCAGCTCACCACCAGGTGGTGGTCGGTGGACAGCTCCGCCCCTCTCTTCACCCGAGTGTCCAAGACATGCGGCCGAAGATCAGAAGATACGACTGCAAAGTCGATCATCGACCTTCGGCCTAGGGTGTCCTGGTGCCAAGTGCACTGATGGAGATCCTTATGCCTGAACATGGTGTTCATTATGGACAATCCATGACTTGCACAGAAGTCCAATAATGAGACACCACTCGGGTTCAGAGCTGGGGGCCCGTTCCTCCCGATCACGCCCCTCCAGGTGTCACTGTCGTTTCCCACGTGGGCGTTGAAGTCTCCCAGCAGAATGATGGAATCCCCGGGAGTGGCGCTTTCTAACACCCTCCCCAGGGATGCTAAGAAGGCCTGGTACTCCGCACTGCCGTTCGGCCCATAGGCCAAAACAACTGTCAGAGTCCTCCCTTCAACCCGAAGGCGAAGGGATGCGACCCTCTCGTCTACTGGGGTGAACTCCAACACGAGACGGCTGAGCTGGGGGGAGACAAGCAGCCCCACCCCCGCCCTCCGCCTCTCCTCGCGGGTCACTCCAGAGTAGAAGAGAGTCCAGCCTCTCTCAAGGAGCTGGGTTCCAGAGCCCTGGCTGTGTGTAGAGGCGAGCCCAACTATTTCTAGCTGGTATCGCTCCACCTCCCGCACAAGCTCGGGCTCCTTCCCCGCCAGTGAGGTGACATTCCACGTCCCCAGAGCCAGTTTAAGCGCCCGCGGATCAGGTCGCTGAGGTCTCCGCCTCTGGCTGCCGCCCAATCCCCTTTGCACCGGTCCCTCATGGTTCCCCCTGCAGGTGGTGGGCCCACTGGGGGATGGCCTCGCATCGCTCCTTCGGGCTGGGCCCGGCCGGGTCCCGCGAGGAAGAACCCGACCACCAGGTGCTCGCCGACGAACCCCAACCCCAGGCCTGGCTCCAGGGTGGGGTCCCGGCTCCGCCGTACCGGGCGACGTCACGTGCGTCGTTTTAGTCCTCATCATAAGGGTTTTTGAACCGCTCTTCGTCTGACCTGTCACCCAGAGCCTGTGTGCCTTGGGAGACCCTTCCAGGGGCATTTAGCCCCCGACAACATAGCCTCTGGGATCACCCAGGCACTGAAACCCCTCCACCACGTTAAGGTGGCGGTTCAAGGAGGGGTAGTATGATTTTTATTTTCTAAAATTCAGTTTCTGCTACAAAAATGTAATTTAGAAAATTATTATTACAGTTAGATCTAGGAGTGTGATATTGACGAAGAGAAATCTTATTTTAGTGTCGACAAATGGAACAATAGAAAGGAGTGCTGTTAATAAATGTAAAAACGGCCTGCCGTAGTCGAATTCATATAAATTTACATATTAACTTGAGCCAAAATCTTCTCCTTCGCCATCTTTCTCTCTTTTGTAGCTGTTTCTCTGTCTTTAAAACACATTCTCCTTTTTTATTTTGTTTTGTGGCATTTCTACATTTAAATCTCTAGTTCAAGTGGGGTGAAATCGACACTTCCTGTTACCTGTTGTCATGGTGACTCGTCAAATTAGTGATCCACTGATAATGGCTTTTCTTTTCTTTTTCTTGTTGCAGACACATTTAACTCTGAGTGGACCTATTTAAAATTGATTGAACTAATTGATAGCAGCTTTTGTGAAACCAAAAACCCAGAGTTCCTTACTTTTGGTTAGATCAATTTAGAGTTGCAGATTTGAATCTGAACTTGTTAAACCTGCTTTGTGAAACAGACCACAGGTAACCATTGAGAACCATTATCTACGCACAATGGAAACTTAGAACAGTGAACCTTCCAAGTATTGGCAAACACTCATCCCGGAGGATACAAAATGAGCCAAAACCATGTCCACAGGCATCACTTGTCCACCTTAGAGTTCACGATTCAGCAAAAGGCAAAATGCTCATCTAACATTTAAAAAAACAAAAAATATTTTATGGTCATTTAGACTTTTGGAAAATATGCTGAGTTTAAGCTCAAGCACATTTTTGTATTTTATATTGCAGAACCATTATCCAGAGGTTGCACTGCCAAAGGTAGCGGCTACTCGCATCAACACTTTTTCATATTGGGTGGTTTAATTTTATTTCTTAATCAATTAAAATTTGTTAGATGATCTGAGACATTAGGTTATGATTTTAAAAAGCCAAACAGAGGGAATTTGAGAGTGATAGATATACTCTGTCCCATTAACTGCAGGTTTGTATGACAATTCCCTTGTATGCAGAAAGTGGAATATCTCTCTGACTTTGACTTTCAAAAACTCATTGGTTTATCCTGCTATAAGCAATTCGCAGCATTTTTAATCAGTAAGTATACGGATTGAAATTTTTTTTTCTGTTTTCTGCAAATTAAGATAAGAAAGATTTCTTTAAATTTAGCAAATGCTGTAAAGAAATCAACCTGTAGCTTTTTTCCAGGTCTGACAAATCCAAATATCTGCCTGCATTTGGCTGCACACTATCTCACTCCTAGCAGATCACCAGCAGTGCTGCAGTCTCGGCTCCGATGATGTAATTATTTCCCAGCGCCACATGGGAGCTGCGGTCGCCATCCTGAGGCATCGCTCACAGCCAAATATGCAGATGTTTCTAATTGCTTTCCATTACCAAGAATAACAGCTGTTTATATCTATCAGCAAATAATTCACAAGAGTTCCAGACTGTTAGGATAACACATCCCACCTGGTCACCATCACCGGTTGTCAGCAGTAAAGTGCAGCTCCTGCCAGGCCGCACGTTCACAAATCCCCCTAAACTCGGACTTTGAGTCACCTTCAGCATTCTTGCATTTATTGATTTGTTGATTCATTCATTCATTCATTTAATGATTCATTCATTCATTCATTCATTCATTTAAAATGCAATGAGAAACATCAAAATGAGAACATCAAAGCATAACAATGAGGTCTTTAAAAATAACTTGAGGATCTCATTTTTGACAAATTTATCTTCAGTCTGTTTTTAAAGAGGCCTGGATTCGGTGATTGCATGAAGATCCAGTGGAGGCTCCAAAGTATGTCTTACACCACCAAAAAGGCAACAGCACCCCAACTTAAGGTTCAATTCAGTTAAAGCTGACCTCCAGGACCTGCCTGCTACACACACAAACACACTTTGGATATTTCTGATCAAGAAGAAGGACTGAGACCTTTAAAATATTCTGAAAATGACGAATAAGCAAATATTAACCATTTAAACAGGGGTTGATGTGCTTACTGTGGGAGGTGTTAACATGCTGACGACTTAGGTGGATATAAGGACAACTCAATAATCTAGAGAGGATGACTTGAAAAAAGTTTTACTTTTGCCAAAAGATTCAGCTGAAAAAAGCTTAATCTGATCACAGAATAAGGATTAAAATGTAAAATCTTTACCAAAATATATTGAATCTTTGACATCGAATAAAAGTGTGCTTTTACCGTCAGTTAAGAATTATTTTTTCTAATTTTCTAATTTTTTCTACCAGAATAATGACACCATCGTGTACAGGATCCTTTAGATCACTATTAGACGCAGAAGAAATTTCTAATGTTATGGGATCAAATGACAACTATGTTTAAATGCAGTTGTCATTCTAACGGCTCTCTAATAATTCTGCTTGAAATGATGATCCAGGTTAGTGACCTTTACTAGTTTTGAAGACAGACTGGATTTCAACAGCCAGTTAATAACACCTAGCACCTCAAATTATTTGACCAACATTCACGTAATTTCTGACCCTTGATTTGATTGATACTGTAACTTATTTCACTCTAGTATAAACTCTAGGTATATACATATATATATATATATATATATATATATATATATATATATATATATATATATATATATATATATATATATTAGTGCTGTCAATCGATTAAATTTTTTTAATCACGATTAATCGCATCAATGCCTGAGTTAACTCGTGATTAATCGCATTTTAATCGCAAATTTTTTTTCTGATTGAAAATCATTTAAATACTCTCGATGACATACAAAAATACATACAGGCTACGTTTGTGCCAATGTTCTTTTTTTAAAATGAAAACAGGTCACAGACACTGATTTATGCCATAGAAACATATGGCAAGAAGATGGGGAGGCATGTAGCAAAAAATAACAAATATGTAGCCAAAAAAAGGCCCTGAAAACAGGCTGATGTAAAAGACAGTCTTTACAGTTAATACAGTCTTTTGAACAAAGACAAGCATTTTACCCTACTGCTATAAAATGTAGTACAGTTAACATTAGATGTTAATTAACCAAGATAATAATGAACAATTTTCAATCAATACATCAAAATCAATAGACCGACATCACTAGATGGAGGTAGTCTATGCTCTAGAAAGTTACTTTTCAGCCTCTTAACAAAAATGAGAACACACACACACCCACCCACCCACACACACACACACAGACACACCCACCCACACACACACACGCGATACCGACCTGTGGCGTACACAGACAGCAAGAGTGCCGTAGCAGATTCCATTTCACCTCAGTAATCTGTTTTCTCAGCGTATTTCAGGTTGCTACTAGGCACCAGACACTCAACTTGTTTGTTGGTGGTGGGGCTTAAAGAAAAGGCACTAGCGCTACCCAGTGAATGAGCGTCTTTTTTCCTTGAGGAGCTCCGCTCTCGAAGCCTATGAGAAATGCATAGACTGGGGGAAAATAGCCCCGCCTTCTCGCAGGCTGCAGCGGGATGTACTTGGAAAATTGTACCATAAAACCACATGGCGTTAATCTCACGTTAAAAAAATTATCGCCGTTAAAATGACCTCGCGTTAACGCGATAATAACGCGATAATTTTGACAGCACTAATATATATATATATATATATATAAATAAATCTACAATCAAACCAGTAAAATTGCATGACACTAGGAGAAACAATCATTTGTTTGAAAATTGGACAGAGAATTTATTTTTTGGAGACTCTATTACATTTGGAGAAAAAATTGGATCAAACCTGAGAGCACCATCACAACCATGAAGTACTGTACAGCAGTGGCGTTATCATGTTGTGGGCGGGATGTTGCTTCAGAGGGACTTCACAAGACCTCACATTGTTGATGGCATCATAAGAAAATAAAATTATATAAAAAAATAAAAAAAAATCAACATCTGAAGACTTAGGAGCAAAGTTAAGGCTTGGATGCTCCAATTGGACAATGACCCCAAGAATACTGTCCAATTAGTTACAGTGTTGCTTTAAGACAAAAAGGTTGTTTTAAGTGGGCATCAAAATGCATCACAGACAAGAAGTTTGTAAGTATATATATATATTTCCTCTGAACTTTTGAATATCACCAATGATATTGGTGACGGACACTGATTTCAGTGTCTTCTCCTTAAACAATGTATGTTTTAAAGCAACCGCCATTACATCTCTATCCATTCAACAAAGGAAGCCCCAGCCCGGTGTTGTGTGCGCGTGCTCCGTCTGACATACTGGCTGTTGGGAACGAGCCATCTGACGGGGAGTGGCTGCCAACAAGAGCAGAATGTCATTATGAGTGGAGGCTGCTGCGGGCCTGCCACCATCATAGGGAATTCATCACCACAAGTGATGATGATAATGGACTTTGCTGCAAATGACTTTGGATGAGCAGTGTTGTTGGCAAGAGGCGCACCGGCTGAGTGGAAATTTCTCTACCTCCAAAACAAAGACATTGGATTTGCAGCTGGAATTTCTCCAAGGATGGCAGCTGAGATGGTGTAAATACTTTGAACTTATCCTGATTTTAATTACTAGGTTGGTATCACCACTGATGTATGATAATAAATACATACATATATATATATATATATATTTGACTTTGGCTAACAAAGCAAAGAAAAAGCAAAATGATTGACTTAATTTACCTTTCTTGATCCTAACCATATGATTCATTCAATAAAATTTCTCGTTTGGCCTAATGACATTTCCAGCATCACAGAGAATGAAATTTGTATATCTTGTTATTTTTGTTGCCCCTTTTCATAATAAACTCTTCCATTAAATATCCCTTTTTGGAGCCTGTGAACTCAAAAGCAATTGTTCACCTTTATCAGAGCAAAAAACCATAAAATGGTAAATATTTCCTTCCAGTTTTGCCTTAACAGGAGAACCGAGCTATAGGAATGTGACCCTATTATAAGCTACCCTAACGAGGTCATCACCCATTATAAACAGTGACCAACAGCAGTAAGGTGAAGTTTCGTTTTTTTTCTCCAAGTCTCCTTCAGTGATTATTAAACCCCTCATTAAAGCTGGAGCAATACGATGTGATGGTAGAATGCAGGTGGTCTTCATCAGAGGGGATGTTTTATGTGCGAATTAAAGAGCAGGTAAAATAACTGATCAACTGTTGACCAAATAATTAGCACCTTCAAACTCTTTTTTTAGCAACAACATTATGCATTTTCAAGAATTCACCCTGCTTTGGCATTTTAATTAGAGGGTTTCAGTTCTCAACAGAGAGGAGAGGGCGGCGGGTCTTTTCAGTGACGCTCTGGACTCGCCTGAAAGAGCCGCACGTCTCTCTGTGATGCAGAACATCTTTCGGGGTTTGTTTGCGAGGCATGCAGCGAAGTGAGTAACTCTCTGGCTGCTAATGTGACAGTTGCACTCTGGCTTTCAGTTCAGTGGACATGTTGTTTTGGAGAGAAAGCAGGAGGATGGTACCCAACTTATCTGATTACCGATCATGTACATCACACATCCCATACCGACTTTTTTTTTTTTTTTAGCGAGGCAGCCAAGCGAGAATGAAAGGAAGCTGGATTTCTGTAAACAAGGCATGACTGACGTGGCAGCAGACAATTTGTGAGGCTCAGCTGAAGATTGGTGCCACACATGCGTCTGAACTAAAGGAGATCAGAGTAAAGACAAAACGGTGGATTAAATTGGCAGTCCTGTGGCACCTGATGAGAAGCATGTTTAAGGTTGATTTTCACCAACCTCCTTTAGCTAAATACAAGGTCAGGACCTACATGCTCTTATTAACTACTTTATTCCAGACAGTAAAAAGGGGTCCTTTCAGAAAGAAATGTCCCAACTGAGAGAAAAAGGCCATTAAAACTAATGTAACGAAGATGTGATTTTATTAAAACTATAATAGGCAAGAAAATAGGATCTTCTAGTTTAAATCAACTGGGAAAAATAATAAAATTTTACCCAGGAGCTGCTGTTCAAGTGTATCAAGGAACTGATCATTTTCAGAGGGATTACCTCTATGAAAAGTTGAGCTTCCCTATCCTGCTGCTCTAAAAAACCATACAGGTATGATTTTTAAAGGTGTAGAGGATGATCTTTTATTTCCGGGTGGATCATCTAAATAAGTGCTCCTCCTAATTAGTTAGCTATCTTTTTCTGCTCATGCGCACTTTCAGGAGTATAGCTGGGAGATACGACGTCAGACAGTCATTGAAGCTCACCTTTCTCACCACAGTTTTTTGAAAATGGCAGAGGGTCATAATAGAAACAGTGTCTACGAAGTGTAAGAGAAGAAAAGAAATCCCTCGGGAAGTGGCAGATATATCTCGGAATGCATTATGGGATTTTGTGTCACAGCGGCCCGCTGTTGCCATTGGTTGCCGCTACTTGGCAGTGGACCAACAGGGAAGTGAACATCTATCTGAACAGTAAGTTGACTGAGTTCACTATATAGTCCCCACTTTATATAATGATTAAGGGATTTAGTGGTTGGAGCGGATGGTCAGACACGGTAAGCTTGTATGAGCTATGACAGAGTGTGCGCGAGGAGAAACGAGCTTGTGCCTTTTCTCGCATGCACATTTTATCATTTAAACTCTAGAGGGCGGGTCTTTTAAAAAATTCAAAAGATCCTCCACAATATCTTTAACACAAAGATTGAAACTAAATTTATGTCTTAAGAGCAATAGTGAAAGGATTATGATCAGAATCAGCTTTAAACCCCAAGTTGGTGGATAATTCAAAGAACTTGAATCCAGCTCCATTTAACTATTAATGAAGAGGTTTTAATTTAAATATACAGAAAAGGTAAATAGAAATATTTTCCTGTAAATTCGTACACACTTGTCTGCGATAAAGAAAGACAGTTTAACTGCAGCAGTGGGTCTGCCTACTGCTAAGTGTTCCTTAGAGAGACAGGAAGAAACAGTTTCTGTGCTGGCTGGTTTTATAAAGAATGCTCTGTACCACAACGTGAAGGTATAAGTCTAACCAGTGTATCCAGTATGTGAGGGGTCTGAAGGGATGTTAGCTGCCCCTTTTCCTAACCCTAGACCTATACCTCCATGACTTATAGGTCCATTCATCCCTCCATCCATCCATTAGATTAGATTAGATGAGCTTTATTGATCTCAGAGTGGAGAAATTCACTGGTCACATATTGGCAGAAGAAGGTGCAAACAAGGAGGAAAAAGGTGCATTAAGAATAAACAATATATATACAGTATATCAAGGTATATACAGTATACGGGCATCAAGATAAATAAGGATTAAGGTGCATGTGTACATGTATCACACACAATGAAAAACAAAATTAAAATAAGAAATAAAAAAGAAAAAAGAAAATACGAAATACAAGGGAGTAGCACAGAGATTTGAGGTGACATATGTACAATCCGGTTGGCTTATATACAGATGGATTTACTTTTACCTTAAAGTGTAGTAGGTGAGGAGCAATGGTGAGGTAGTGGTATGGCTATTCTATTCACATATATTGCACATTTAGCATATTGCACATCCATCCATCCATCCATCCATCCATCCATCCATCCATCCATCCATCCATCCATCCATCCATCCATTTTCTTCTGCTTATCCAGGGTAGCAGCTTCAGTAGGGAGGCCCAGAGGGAGGCCAAGTGGCTGGAGAGAGGCTCCCCAAGTTTCTTAAGTGAAATGTGGCCCCACTCATCAAAATATGAAGCTTACATCAACTCTTTGGAAACAATGCGGCTGTGCCTGCTGTGGACAAGGAACATTAATATGCATAGCTTTGCAAAAAGCTCCAAAGTGACCTATAAGACAAGGTTCAGTACACACTCCAAATGTTTGCAGCACTTGTGGCACTTGTGGGACGTCTTCTGAGTGGCTTGTGAGCTGACCGTATTACCTTAATTAGTGTCTTCTTGCGGCAGACGGCTTTTTTTCTGGAGAGGCTGTTGAACTTACCCGTACACTTGTACATCAGGGTCACAGTGGGTCACACGGGTCACCCTGAATAACTGGTCCTCGACAATGTGGGCGCCTCTCTACAGCCAGCAAAATGGTTGCCATTAGCCCATAAAGGATGGCTGCTGATAGCCCCATTAGCTGCACTTTAAACTCTTGCAGTGTCTCTCAGCTCTCTGACGATGACACTTCACTTCTACCAGGTAATCCCAAAGGCCTCTTACTGACAGGAGGTATCAATTAACAGATTTGTTTGCTTTCCTCTCCTCTGACCTCATTTGCATAGCTCTTTGTTTTCCAGAGCATCAGATGGGAAAAATACCATGCATATTCCAACTGCTTTTTCAATCTGGAGGTATAAAAGATGAGTGGTTTGGAGCACAGAAAGTTACAAGATGTTAGCGAACACTGTAGGGTAGAGTGTTGTTGACACTCATTCCTGTTCAGTCTTTCTCCTAGGGGAGCTCAACATTTCCGATGCTAAAGGACAGCTGTTGCTGGCAGGCTTCTCTCTCACTGTTTAAGGCCATAATCTGTCAGGCCGCTATCATAGCCAGCACACTCTACCCCTCAGGTGGAAACAGAAAAATGGGACTTGGGGCTCTGTGCATAGCAATGAGGCCAGACAGATGTAAAAATCTCCAATGAGTTTGCGGCGTTGTTGCTCTGAGTGTTTGCCTGGATCTTCATCATCAACCTTTGGAGCACATTTATTCCCATGATGCACGGCTGTTTGAAGGGAACATTTACACTGTTTGAGCAGAGCCCTTCAGTGTGATCCAGACGGGCTGTGGCATCACTGGTTAACATTTGCAGAAATGCCTCATTAAATCTGAGTCAAACAACAGACAGAACAAAACAGAAAAGAGATTAAATCAATTCAAATTCTAGATATTTTTCTATCTTAAGACCATATTACTGACTATATTTATGTTGTTAATGACACATGCAGTTATAAACTATTAAAACACACGTGCAATACTAACCATATCTAACATAAACCATGAAGCAACATAATTCAGATATACTGAAGCTTTACAAATATGTCATGTTAACATGTATTTCACTAAATCCTATAGTTTTAAAGATCAATTCATTATTTGATATTTATTTCATCCTTTTTATTCCCACTCTCCCTGCTTATGGATCAGGATAACTACACTTATTTTAAGGTATATAGTCGGTAAAGTGAGGAGGGTGAAGAGATAAAAAAGCACTCTGTAATGAGCATGTGATTCCCCTGTAATTAATCATTTCTTCTAATGCTAACAATTCAAACAAAACATTTAACTTAGTTGAGATGATTTCTGCATATAAATATTTTTGCTGTTGTAATAATAAAAGATAAAATATGCAGAACAGAGGTGTAATAGAGGAGACTTCTAAGACAGTGTTCCTCCATATCCGAGTCTGTGCTCTGTTCCTTGGGTCATCTTAGTTCAAGGGGGGCAACGATAAGCGCACATTGCTTTGTACACAAATTATAGTTCACTTACAAAATGTACGATGCAATTGCAAACTGCGACAAAGAAAATAGTAAAACTACCTTTTGGTTTGGACCAATCAAGGAGCAAAGGAGTGTATATTTTAAGGCCAAGGGCTACTTCATGGCTACTGAGTCTTAGTAGGGGTTCCAATAGTGATCTATTTACTGGACGGATCAGTGTTCGCCTTAACTACATACATAATAAATATACTTTTATTAAGAGGAAGGAAGGAAGGAAGGAAGGAAGGAAGGAAGGAAGGAAGGAAGGAAGGAAGGAAGGAAGGAAGGAAGGAAGGAAGGAAGGAAGGAAGGAAGGAAGGAAGGAAGGAAGGAAGGAAGGAAGGAAGGAAGGAAGGAAGGAAGGAAGGAAGGAAGGAAGGAAGGAGTGTTCACCTGAACTTCATATATAATAATCATAATTCATTGTTTCTTTTAACTCCTAGTTTTCTTTATAATACTGTCATTTTGAAATCTCTATAAATGCTTGAATACTCTGAATGATTAAAATTATGAAATGCTGCATACGTGATTAAAACAGAAGGGTAATAGAACAAAATAAAAATGTTAATCTCCCAGTGGTGAATTGTGCTGTTTTCAGAAAATGCTGTGGGCCCCCCATTCAGCCCCTGAGGGCCCCTTGGTGAGCCCTGGTATACACTCTAGGAAACCTGTTTAAATACCTCTATACTCATACTGGTGCCAATTTGCATGATACCAAAGTTGATATCAATTTTGTCTATGTTTATATAAACAATCACTACCCCGTTTAAAATCTCAGTGAAAGAAAAAAATATTTTTTAAATATATAGCTCTAAATAAGTTCAGTTTGTAGTCACTACTTTTATAATGTTGGTGTTGGTTTTATTTGATTCATTTTAGCTTTCTTCATCCTTCTTCCTGTGACAGTTGACAAAGCTACATTTGAGCTAATTGTCTGACCTTTACTATGGAAATATGCATTATAAAAGTGGTAAATGGAAATGCTAGATTACATTTCCACCTATCCTGAAGTGATAATTGTAGACCTGATTATTTTGGCCATTTAAAAAAAAAACACAGCAGTCCGAAATGATTAGCATGAGCATTGCTGCAATGCTCGTTTTGCAAAAGACACATACACTTACAGACAATCCCAAAGATAATTACCTCCACCGCTTGCATACTGTTTTCATGATTAGGTGCAAGAGTTCACGGGCCGATAATGATCACCCTGCGTCGTTTTTCTGGATGTACAATTTGCGTTTGGTTTCACAGATTCAAACATGTCAATCACCATGAATGAGGAAACTGAAACTTAATGTAAACACTTTAAAACGGGATATTTTTATACTTTTACACACAAAGGTGAACGGTAATTTAGTCAGATTACGAAGCAATAAAGATAACCCAATCTCTCTGCTTAATTTAGTTAAATATGTTAAGGTCTCCTTAATTATAACTGCTGCAATTTCCATCACTGCTGTTGCTGATTTAATTGTTTCATTCTGCAAATCTCTAAATTGCACAATTTTTCTTCCTTCCACACAAGCCTGCAACTATGCTGATATCTGTAATTAAGATCTATCTGCTTCTCTAATCATAGTAAATTTCTTGGACGACCAGCAGAAGGCCGGTAACTGTTCTATGTTGGACTTTTACTTTGTTTTTTGTGCGTGGTTTGTTTGCCTGATGTCCCTCCATATATATTTTGTCTCCGTTTTTGTTTTTTGATGAAAAAGAGGACGGGGAACGGGGGTTATTACACCTTCTTTATCTTCATTTATTTATCCTGTTTTTAACAAGAAGCTTTAAAATGAGTTTAAATGTGGCTTCAGTAAAACAAAACCTAAAGTTTATTGGACAAATGTGACGAAGGTCTTTTCCAATGCTTAATCTCCATGTATTAATAACTAGTATTAATAAGAAGCAACATTGGATCAATGAACTATTATAAAAATTAGATAAAAATTAAAAATTATTTATCTTTGTCTAAAGACGATACGGCCCTGTTCAAGAATGTAGGACTGCTAAGATTTCAATTCAGGCATATGATTCAGGTGTGTTGGAGCAGACCATAATTAAGACATATCTTAAATGAAAATGTATAGATATAAAAGTAATATGAAATATAACAATTTAGGCTGATAGAAAAAAGGAACGTGAAAAACCATAGATTCCCTCTTCCCTCTGTGACAATATTGACTGTAATGAGATTAACTAAGATTTTCAAATACTTATTAGCTTTGGATAAAATGAGCTTCATTTAAAAACTTAAAGGTGTGTGTTTAGCTTCTATATCTTGGCTGAATCCCCAGTGAACTCCTAGTTTTTATGGTGTAAGTCGCACATAGTGTGTTTTCAAGCCTCTTATCAACACTTCAGCTTTAGCAGGCCTGTATTTCACACATTTTGGTTCTTGGCCTGTTAGGAGGCTCAGAAACACGGTCCTTTGGACATGGCCACACCGCCAACAGATGGCGAGAGCATCTTTATGCTTAGCGGATGAAGACTGACAGCAGATAGCCGACTGCTTCGCCTTTGGATGGATGCTTCCTACCAATGAGGGCTCTCCAGGATGATGAAAGTAAATGTATGTTTCCCCAGAGGCATAATTAATGTCCATTTTTAAACTTATGTGACCAGCTTTGATCAGTAAGGGAAGACAGATGAAGACCTATGAAGGCTGTATGACAGCATGTTGATTAAACTAATAAACCTTAAGTGCCTTTGATGCTTAAAAAAGATGGTTGGGTCAAATAAAAAATGCTTACGTTTCAATAATTATGTTTTCTTGTTTTTCAAAAAGATGTTTTCATAGAATTTTTCTTTAGTAACACAAACTTGGACTGTTTCTGGGATGCAAAGCTGTTCCTAACCTTTAAACGTGTCGTTTTCATACGAAAATCTCACATTTCAACGAATTTTATGAAGTATGTAATATGTGACCGTTGTTTATCCTCCAAAATCTGAATGTTAATATTACCCGATAGTAAGCAACTTTGTCCCCATCTTCTTTGGGATCTGTAGCAGCTATTTGTGAATAACTCCATCTGTATCCATAGATCAACCCTGAAGACATGGACATAATTTTTCCCTTTAGAACAATGTTTACAAAGTGTCCAAAACCTTTGTTTCAAACAAAAAATCTTAAAACTGGATAGAAAATGAGAGAAAGAGCAGCGTAAAAATCAGAAAATCTGGAGAACTTCCGATCAAAACCATTTTAAAAGTTTAGACATATGCCTGCAAAGAAGGTGACGCTAAGAAAGTGAGGGGTGACAAAATAGTTTTGAACAATAGTTGAAGTATTTCTCTACATGCATCTGTTAATTAAATAAAGGTTTTACTCACTCCTCATGCCATTTATATAATCTTATGTTTCCTTTACTCTAGCACTGCCAAATTCCATTGATCCTAATAAGACTTCTGGGCATGTTGTGCTAAGAAACTGACAGATTTAGATCATAATCAGATGGACTTCTCTCCTTTTAGATAATCAGCACCCATCCCAAGCTTCAGACTTTATCCTGATTGCTTTCTTTTAAGGTAAACTAGTGAAATACGAGCTCTTCCTTCATTGCAGCGACTGAAAACACGACTAATGAGGCATCAGGATGAAGTAGTTTGTTGTCTCTCATAAGCAGATGGATGTAGGCCCTGATTAAAACCAATTAACTCTTCCCCAGATCTAAATAACTTTTCAGTCATTAATGCACATATTTTACACCTCATTAGAGGCCCGGTGATTGGAGGTAAAAAAAAAGGAAGTGATTTGCATTTTAGATTTACAATATGCTTAGCATGGGAAAACAGGACATGCATGCAGGCAGGAGAGGAAAGGGAGATGATGTAAAGTGGCTTAGAAGAGTGCAGGCCGCATCTGTGTGATCTGAGTAAGCTTCAGGAGGTGACACATGACTTCTTCCAATTAACTGCAGGGATTTCGGGGTTCTTTTGCAACCATCCGTTCCTCAGCACCTCCCCTCCTCTGTGTGCTGAAATGTGCATCATGGGGTGAAACAGGCAAGATGTTAACTAATTTTATTTTTAATCTTCCCTTTTGCCGCCGAGCGTGTCGTTCGGGCATTGCGTCTTCTGAAATTTCCTCGCCTCTTTCATGGAAACATATTGGGGCAGAATTCGCCAGCTGTCGGCCTCCTCTCCCTTCTGCTGCCATTATCCTCAGGCCCCACCCCGCCTTATGGCCGGCCAGCCTGCCAGGAACAGGGGCGCCGCTCAAAATCAAAAGGTGGTTTTTCTCAATTCAGGCCATCATCATACGCTTAACCCCCCTTCACCCCCTCACCCCATACCCTTCACCCTTATACAAACCATGCAGGCCGGACAACCTAGATGCTCCAGAAAGACACCGCACGCGTTTGTTGCCATGAAAGCATGTCACACACAAGGCAGGGCTTTGGCTCTGCAGATCCTGATCGTGCCTCTCATGTGACCATATGCCAACCTCTCTACCCCCCCTTCATCATCCTGCAACATGTCTGTCTCTGCAGAGAGACAGACAATAAACACCCTGCAGCTCGTAATTCCTCCCTCCTAGAAAGACAAAACTAAAGGCAATAAATAACAACTAAACAGGATGAAACCACTGATTAAAATACCGTTAGCTGCATAAAACCTATCATTAACTACAGAGTCATCACTGTTGTTAAGGATCCACATCTTATTTGTTCTATAATTTTATTTTGTTAAATTAAAGTATCATTTTTATAACTAAATTTAGCATTAGTCAAAAATGGATTTCAGTCATTTATTGATCTGTTTTATGATAAACAGTTGCATAAGCATTCACATCGTTTGCTACCACACTCAAAGTTAAGTTTTTTTCCCCCTCTAATCATCCTTGTCTCAGATTCTCAGAGGCATAAAAAAAAGCTGTCATATGTGGACACACTGTAAATACTGTATATATCCCCTGCACCTTTTTCTTCATTTAGCACATTAGTTACTCTGACTATTTGAGCTGATGTAACGAGTACATTTCTGTACTGTGAGATCTATAAAGTCAATCAATCGATCAATCACCCTTCCTACTATTGGTCTTTGGTTTTTGATCGTCTCTATCTTTGCAAATAAAAATATGTTAAACACTAAAAAATTTCACATCATCAGTTTTTGACAAAACCAAAACCTAGGGTCAATTTATTGTTCCCTAATTTAATCATTTAGATTTATCCTTTTCTCTGAGAACTAACCATTGTCCTATCATTGGTGGATGAGAAACCTGATTTGAAGGCAGGGATGGGCAATTCCAGCTCCTTCGGGCCAGTATCCTGCAACTTTTATATTTACCTTTGGTTCAACACACCTAAAATAAAGTAAATAGATGATTGAGGGGACTCTGGAGGAGCTGACTGCATACTGGAGGTCAGTCAGACAGTTTTTCAGGTGTGTTGGACCAAGGATGGATCTAAACTTTACAGGATACTGGCCCACAGGAACTGGAATTTCCTCTAAGGTGAGCAGGTTTTGCTGTTGGGACTGACTTAAAATTCAGTACCAATTTCTGGTGTCTAATTCAAGTATAAATTGTAAAAATAGTGGTGGGCTGATAATGATAGTTTTGGAGCTGAAGCCAAGGAAGGTTAGCCTGACGTAGTCCTACTCAATTCTAGTCAGAATATGAGTCTGATACTGCTCCATAGAGCTGTGATTATGGGGCGTGTTTCGAACGAACCAGGAAAAAAATGCCTCTGCACTCAATTGGATAGACCTACAACCAATGAGAGCAACGGAGTGCTCTCATTGGTATGTTAAGCGAGGCATAGTTGCTGTCAACAAAAATCAAAGCGTGCAGTTGCACGCCTAGAATAAGAAGATGAGCCTTGATCGCGTTTCTCTGTTCCCCTTTTAAAATTAATTTGCTGTCGATATCTTCTAGAACAGACTTAATAGCAGAATCTATAAACTCTCCAGCGGCAGCCATTGTTGTTGTCACCCATGCGCGCTTTGGTCACGTGGTTGATTACGTTACTGTTGATCAACTGTCCATCATCGTATAAAGCCCGCCCTGACAATTTGATTGGATCGCCAGAGAGTGGGCGATCATACTCGCGCTACTATGGAGCAATGCCAGACCGAACTTCCCGACCTCAAACATTGTGGGCGGGACTACGTTTGGAATGGCACCCAGGCTAAAGGAAGGTAGCCATACAGTAGACTCTTAAACCAAAATGTATAGATGCACAAATGTAGAATTAACATAGCCTATTAGTTCATAATGGAAGAAGATTGGAATCATCAGGACTAGATCAGGATAAGCGAACAGAATTTGAATGGTTACTAAAGTGAAGCTTTATCTTGAGGAGAGAGGCAAACAATCAGCTAGTGCTATACATTCAAACATACAAGCCTTGTGATAGTGTGGTCACACAGAGGTCACTGACGAGACAAAGAGACAAATATAAACTTAAATTTGTGTTTTTGAAGCAGGATAAACACAATCAGCAGGACTTCTTAGCCTGAAATCCAAGGAACTATAATAGAGTGCTACACAGCTGGCTAATATTATCCATACGGTCAAGCATGGTGGTGGCAGCATTATGCTGTGAACTTTTTCATGCTATCACTAAAACTGATCAACAACTCAGAACAGAGTGTTCTGGACCACAAACTATGTTAAAACCTGTCTACCACAAGTCAATTATCCAAAGTAAACCACTGACATAATGGAAAAAAAGGCTTCAGAACAAAACTGTACAGTCCTTTGAATGGCCCCAGAACATAATTTTAAATCCATCCCCAGAAGGAGGTATACAGTATATAGCTATTTACCACTCCTGAGCTTGAACAGGTCTATTTCTAAGGATGAGAGTAGAGCCAATAAACAAGTGTGATAAGCTGCTAGATACACACGCAAGAAAACTGTGATTGCTGCCAATGATGCTTCAACGTAACATTAAGCCATGGTTAGAGATTTATTTTATGATGGTATTGCTTATCTGCTTGTAGATACAAAAAAAGAGAATAATAGTTAAAATCCTATTTATGAATAATTCTAGAAGTAGAATATTTGGGAAAAGTAGGGGAGAATATATTCTAGTGCTTATTACATCCTATCTAATATTACTAATTTTTTAGCCTTAATTTGGTCTTTATTACAACAGCAGGGCAATTTCTTCTGCTTTTTAAATATGTTTCCAATGAAAGCTTCTGCATTGTATTATGTAAGGCTGAGTTCCTTTCCTGCCCTCAGGCCCTGTGTCATATGCTGCTTTAAGACCTGGGAGACTAGAGTCAGACGGGGTGGGCTCTGTTCTCTAATGGCATTTGGCTTCCTCTGAGACTGTTGAAATGTCTGTGCGTCACAACAGAGTCTTCTCTGAGATTCACAAAACCTTGTCAGATTAATACCCAGAGTGGGCAGATTTTCTGAAGTGAATAGTAGCTGTCAGAGATTGTGGATGGAGACCTCCAGTGTATGCTGGAGTCACTTAAGTGTTGTCTGAAAGCAGAGAGGAGGCACTTGAGTGGGTCACATTAGGGATCATTCTTCAGAAAGATTTGTGGTGCGATTAAACTTGTTAGTTTTCATGTCAGTCAGGCGCTGGCTAAATCTTTGGCTTTGGTCTGAATCTGATGGGTTTTTTTTCCCCTTCCTTCCTTATATCTATTCATTTTAAATATGTAACCTGAATATTCAGTTTTCATATGATTGTTTCATATATTAAGATTATCACCAAACAAACCAAGCCTGATGTGAAAAGTAAGCACAATGTTGGCTTTACTGGTTGTTCAACCTTTTTTGATAACAACTTATACATTTGCAAATACTAGCAATTAATATATTAGTCTCTATAGAAGAATTTTGGCAGGATATCTTTGATTCAGCCATTCTGCCAGACTTTTTTTTATTAAATTGCTTATTTTAGACCATGCCACTTTATCCCAGACAGGTTTGAGGCCAAACTTAAACTTAACCATTTCAAACTCATTATTTTGTATTTTATTCTAACTTAACCCACTTATTGGTGGATTGATGATCTGTTTTACATTCAAGGCCTCCAGTACGTCCTCATCTGCTTGAGAAACTGATTGCTGGATGGTTTACCTTAAAACTTTCTAGTAGTTTGCAGAATTCATGTTTCTATTAATGATGAAGAATATTGATATCATTTAGCAGGAAAACATCTTTAACATTAACTAAGAAATGCCTTTCTCTTTTTAATTAATGGCTCGTTGATTATTTAGATCAGTTTTCTGTGCTTCGAGGATCTAGGTTATGAGAAAATATGGTTTCAAAAAGTTCTCAAACCTGACACAAACAGGATTTTTGGTGAAGATGTATGTTTTATTTTTAATATATGACATCGAAGAATTTGCATCTCCCGCTATGGCTTTTAGATTTCAACATCTTTTCTTTTTAGCATAGTTCTTGTCCCTGGCCATGATCGCATCTTACAATGTTTACTAAAGAAAATTAGTAAAAGCAGGCGACAAATGAAGTGTCTCACCTAAACATATCCATATAGATCAACAACTCGAACAGCAAAATGGCCAGAGATGAGCTTGGGCAGCAGCTTGGGCTCCTTTCTCTCCTGAGGCCAGGTATTTGGTGCGGTTTTGGGATGTTGGAAAGCGGCTGGCATTTCCCCATTAGAGGTTCTCGTTAGCCTTGTTTTGGTGCTGTCACAGCCAATTTCCATAACATCTCAGCTCCCAGACCTCCATCGTTCCAGACAGGGAGAAGGACATGGGGGTAAGAGCATTATTAGTCTGAATATCTCCATAAACACTCACTTCATTTCAAGGTCTCAGGGCTCATTAAAAGACTAAGGAGTTTGCAAAGGGAGGCTCAGGTGGGTTTTTTTGATGGAAACATTTAAACACAAGCATTAAAATATCTGCTTCTGTGTTTGTTTCGAATGTTAGGCAAATACCCAGAGTTTCAGTGATAAAACTCTGGGTATTAGCCTTAGTATTAATCATTAAAATTTGATTTTGTGTCTTTTTTTTAAACTGAACATAGTTTTTCTTGAATATCTCAAACCTCAGGGTCAATAAGTAAACTTTTCCAGTGTGTTAGACATTGTTTGGAGGCATGTGTCACAAAACAAATGTTGTTCTCCGACTTTATTTCTTGTTTTTCTTGTATGAGCCTTAATTCGGCCTAACAAAAGCACTCATTAGTTCTGATAAACCCTGCGACTCTTGCTCTCCCCCTTCAGCTGGAGCCTGACCTTTCTCCCTGCACTGCCCAGAAAATCTCCTGCTTGGGTTTTCACTGTTTGATGCCTCTGTTAATTGGGAATGATTTAAGCTTCTTCTTCTGCTTCTGTCGCTGGTTGAATTCAGCACGGATCTAATGGCAAATGTCACTCTGAATTGTCTGTTGAGCTATTTGGCTGAGCGTGTAATTTCTTTTTCTCTTTTTTTTGACCTACCCAAATTCATCTACATTCACAGATCATATATGTACATCACTAAAACATACCCTCGGATCCATTGATTGATTGTCCATAAATTCAGGACAAACAATTGCCTTCACAAGCGTGATGACAGGTTTTTCTTTTCCTGGAGAGCGTTCCAAAATTTGGCCTTTATGAATGAATGAATCAAGAATGAAACCATCACTGGACAGAAACCCATAGAAGTTAGTTTTGCAGGAGAAGAGAAACGTCAACATTCTGTAGAAGCTGCTCTGCTCTAGTGACACCAAAATTTAACTACAGTATATAATAAATGCAGTCAGATACAGTAGCAGCCATTCAAAATGGCCCTTCCCGGTCAAATGTCAGCCGAATGGCAGCACACTTCCCTGCAACTCACAGCAAAATCCCTCCAACTTCCAACCACTGGCCTTCTCCTTGGCCTGTATTTTTTTACTCTGACTCCACCCTTTCAATGAATTACAGGGTCCGAGTGGGAGATTATGCTTCTCTTTTGATCTTAATGTACACAAATTATGACAGAAAGAATATTTTTGTACAAAGATCGATGTTTAAAAAGGAATTGTAGGGGACCAGCCAAGGGCCAATCAAGGAAAGTGGGGAAATTTTGAATGACTTCCACTGTGCGAAACTAACCATGAACATCAATGCGAAAACATAGCAGTGACAGAATCAGGCTGTGTTGATGCTTTTTTCCAAAGGATATGGACAAATTTCAAGTGGGGGAAATCAAATATAAATATTAAGGATAAACAGACATTCTTCTTTCGGTTAGAGTTTAAGATTTTATGCAAAAATGAATGGTGAAAAAGTCTAATCTGTAAAGCTGGAAGCAAAGACTCCAATGTTAACTTTTTTCCTATAATCACTTCAATTACAAAAAACACACTTTGCAGACTCAGAAAAAAATGAAAACAATGCATAATTTCCTTCCACGTCAGGATTATTTTTATATATTACATAAATCAGATCTAATTACCCCTTTGCAGCTGAAATAATGTGATTCAACTGAAAGTTCAGGATAAATTCCCACACCCAATATACAGAACATGTGTATCTTGGATTTTTTAAACTTAAAAAAAAAGCAACTAACTACCGGTATTAAAAAAATAAATAAAAACAAAAAGTTTCTTCTGAGCTTCTCTGCAAAAGAAGCAGCTTGTGTGTCTCTGTGACAAATCTACTCTGATGCTTAGGTTGATTAATTTAAAGGTCACTGCTGTGATGAAAGCTCTATTTTTTATTATCTTGTCAGTGCTTTATGATGATGTGTTGTTGTAACACCCCCACTTTCAACATCGGTGTAAAATTAAATGACTTGAAACAAAAAAAAAAACTCCTCTGATGTTCCTCCCTGGCGCCTCATCCTCACTCTGCAGCCAACCAAATGATCTGCTTCTCTCCTTATCTTAGCTCTCCGTTCCTCCCTCGAATTATATTTTCCTAACAAACATGAAAAATAGCAGGCATCAGATTGCCGCCGTTCGCATTTGCAGACGCTCACCCTTGAAACCGTGTCCTCTCGGCTCGTTTTGCCTTCCATCTCGGCGTTCTGTTCGGAGATTGAGGATAGTGACGGATCATTTCAATGATGCCTTATTCACCCATCATGTGCTAAAAACCGCCATAAAACTGATTGTTTTCCTTGCGATTAATGTGCATTGTGGAGGAAAAAAACAAGGGGATAAGGGGGAGGGTCGGGGAGAACCTTGATTAAAGTAAGAAGAATACGCTTCTGTGAATCAGAAAATATAAATCAGGAGTCAATGTGGCATAGTGGATCGCAGCAGGCAGCGAGTAAACAGCCCATTACATTTAGCCAAGCATCATCACGCCTCGAAGTCTTCCTCCAATTTCACTTCTTATCAAGTTTTTATTTTCTTTCTGCCTCTCTTCATTTCTTAATACTTCCACTAACTGACTCTGTCCTCTAAATATGTTGCGTTATATGCTTTAGTTTCCCCTTTAGGGAAGGCAGTAAATGTGTTGGCGTGTTGAATAGCTGCAGCCTGACAGACTGTGCTGTCACTGAGTTCCTCTCTGTGCTGAGTGTCTCCTTGGTTGCCTTTAACATGATTCACCAGAGCAATAACAGGGCACTTAGCCATGCTCTGGTTTCTGCTGTTTCTTGCATCATCATCATCATGCAAAGGCATTGTCGCTTCCACTGCACATCGGGCACTAGGACAGCAGAGGTCTGTTTGGGCCACAGCTGCAGCTGGACAAGAGCAGATGTGCTTCTCAGAGAGGAAAGGCGAGCGTAAGGCATGTGGCAGAAAATCTGGGGGAATGGGGCGAGAACGCGCCATCAGGCCGCGGTTCAGCTCTGCTGCTTGTCGTGTCTCGTTGAGCGTATGCGCCGTCCTCTGCTTCTTACAGGCAGCAGCTGAGCCAGTCGCAACGGGGTCTGTATACTCCTCACTCCACTCAGCCTGGCGTCTGCCAGCTCGAGGGCTGACATTTCCAGAGGTGCTAAGTCACTCAGCATCTTGTTACTCCCCCTGACAAGTCGAGCTGGATCACAGCAAGCGCCACAAGACTTGAGACGGAACCAGGCGGTGGGGAGGCCGCTTTCGCACTAGTCACCGATCTTCTCTGCTGGAGGAGCTGAGATCTTAAGGTGTTTACAAAGAATCGGGCGGGGTGTCAATCTCGCATTTGGCCCAGCAGGCCAACCCTGGTGTCAGTCAGGTGTGAGAGGGGTTGCAAGGTTGAGGCAGGGGGATCGGTTGACGGAGGGGAAGGGCATCGCAGTGACAGCTCTGCGGTGTCAACGGTCAGATTGCCCAAAACCAAACTTCATGGCGGATTTCCTTGGATGCAGCCGTCAAGAGAGACACAAGTTCCCAAAGCCGGAGGTAAAAATAGAAGCTTGATTCACTTGTCATTTTGCACAGAGTGCAGTTGCACCACACCATGAAGGAGTCCAGGATCATCTGCTCATTCAGGCTGTCAGCTGGAGACTTATTGGAGGGTTTAGAGAAAAGGTCACTCCACCGCTGAACTGACTGTTCACTGTTTAAGAGAAGGAGAAATGTGCAGAAGAGTTGCAGTCATCAGGCTGCAGATACTGAGCCACAGTCCTCACACAGCTCCACATCTCCTAAAACATTGTCAGCCACCGTTCTATTCATATCAGACCTAAAGCACCGAGATTATAAAAAGCTGTAAGGAAGAACTGTTATGACCAGTAATAAAAAAAAAATAAAAAATCATTCTAATTACAAAAACTCATATAATATTACTTAAATCAGCTTTCAAAAGTACTGTCAAAACATATTTCTGGTCTGACAGATTACCGTTTTTTTTTTCTTTTTCTTATTAAATGTTTTAAATCAGCAGACATGTTCTTGTTTTGTTTTGTTATTTTGCTTTTTATCAACATACCAAAAACATTTCAGCAAAGGATTACATTTATTTATGTAAAAAAGTCTATCTGACCAATCTGTTCTTAAGCTAAAAAGTAATTACACTCCAATTCTGATAACTGTGGTTGCCAAACTAAGTATCACAAATGGCATCAAGCATTTGTGGTGACTGGGAATTAGTCTATTATATTGTTGTAAAGGAAATGTTTAGCCCGCTCTCATATGTTTTTGAGTCTTAACAGCCTGTTTGAGATCATGAAACAGCCTCTCAGTCAGATTTTAAGTCTGGACTTTGGTTCAATCTGATTATAGTAAATTGGTCTATTTAGCCAAAATAGAAGAGCATCAGCGGTTGCCATGGGAAGTGATATCTGAATAGTGCTGGCAGTAAGGAGCTGTAAGGAATCCAACAATTCCTTCCATGATATGATCTATAGGCACAGACCCCCTTACAGAAATGAAGAAAAATATACATTCTCTTCACATGTACTCTGTGTGAAACAAGCAAATGTAGACATCTTCTTGTGCTTTGGTTTGCATAATAGAGAACTTCAGCTTGTTTTTATGATGTTCTTTTTTGGAAGGCCATAGTCCCAATATAACAAAAATAATCTATCTGCATTTCCATTTCTTAATTACATCTGTGATGCTAAAGGCTATTTGGAAAGGACAGCTGTTTGGGGCCCTCGTCTTACCCACAACAGTGAAAGATGGACATGTTAACTCTTGTCAAATTGAAAAGGAGATATCATGATTTTATCAATTACTAAACATGTTCCCATCAATGTTTTTTAAAGTGCATTTTGATATATTTGCATTAGAAGAGTTTGATGAAAAAAGTAATATTATAATCAATGGACCAGATTTCTCAAAAATGTTTTAAAGCCCTGTTTAGCTTGTTTTTGACTTTTTCGAATAAAAAGGACAAGCACATATGAGGGAACTAAAATATATTTGTCTATGATGCACAATTTCAACAAAATTCAACGTTCATGTATGTCCAAAGAATATTTTTGCCCAAGTTCAGAATCATCAAACCCTTTTTCTCGTAAATGGGAGACAGAATACTTTGTTCTCCTGGTCAGAAGTTGCTTTTGTCTTATCATTTCTTTTCCAATAAACATTCAACTATATATATATATATATATATATATATATATATATATATATATATATATATATATATATATATATATACACTATATTGCCAAAAGTATTTGCTCACCTGCCTTGACTCACATATGAGCTTAAGTGACATCCCGTTCCTAATCCATAGGGTTCAATATGACGTCGGTCCACCCTTTGCAGCTAGAACAGCTTCAACTCTTCTGGGAAGGCTGTCCACAAGGTTTAGGAGTGTGTTTATGGGAATTTTTGACCATTCTTCCAGAAGCGCATTTGTGAGGTCGCACACTGATGTTGGACGAGAAGGCCTGGCTCTCAGTCTCCGCTCTAATTCATCCCAAAGGTGTTCTATCGGGTTGAGGTCAGGACTCTGTGCAGGCCAGTCAAGTTCATCCACACCAGACTCTGTCATCCATGTCTTTATGGACCTTGCTTTGTGCACTGGTGCACAGTCATGTTGGAAGAGGAAGGGGCCAGCTCCAAACTGTTCCCACAAAGTTGGGAGCATGGAATTGTCCAAAATGTCTTGGTATGCTGAAGCATTCAGAGTTCCTTTCACTGGAACTAAGGGGCCAAGCCCAGCTCCTGAAAAACAACCCCACACCATAATCCCCCCTCCACCAAACTTTACACTTGGCACAATGCAGTCAGACAAGTACCGTTCTCCTGGCAACCGCCAAACCCAGACCCGTCCATCAGATTGCCAGATGGAGAAGCGCGATTCGTCACTCCAGAGAACGCGTCTCCACTGCTCTAGAGTCCAGTGGCGGCGTGCTTTACACCACCGCATCCGACGCTTTGCATTGCACTTGGTGATGTATGGCTTGGATGCAGCTGCTCGACCATGGAAACCCATTCCATGAAGCTCTCTGCGCACTGTTCTTGAGCTAATCTGAAGGCCACATGAAGTTTGGAGGTCTGTAGTGATTGACTCTGCAGAAAGTTGGCGACCTCTTCGCACTATGCGCGTCAGCATCCGCTGACCCCGCTCCGTCAGTTTACGTGGCCTACCACTTCGTGGCTGAGTTGCTGTCGTTCCCAAACACTTCCATTTTCTTATAATACAGCTGACAGTTGACTGTGGAATATTTAGGAGCGAGGAAATTTCACGACTGGATTTGTTGCACAGGTGGCATCCTATCACAGTTCCACGCTGGAATTCACTGAGCTCCTGAGAGCGACCCATTCTTTCACAAATGTTTGTAAAAACAGTCTGCATGCCTAGGTGCTTGAATTTATACACCTGTGGCCATGGAAGTGATTGGAACACCTGATTCCAATAATTTGGATGGGTGAGCAAATACTTTTGGCAATATAGTGTATATATAAAAGAAAAGTGGGAATCAGAGCTTAACATTACAGTTTCAGATGAAGATTGGCTGGATATGTAGAAAACCCACCAGACATCCACCAATTCAATGATATGGAGGGAGTTCACATGGAAAAATCTATGGCTCTAGATTTTTCATAACACCTAAAGTCAAGAATAGATAAAAGGACACAAACATAGGTTGTTGGCGTAATTGTGTCAATGAGTGCCGATCACTCTCACGTAGTTTGGAACTGTCCTTAAATTGTTACATTTTGGAAAAATGTGCATGAAAATGTGAAGAAGTTTCTGGGATGTGATATTCCTATGAGTTGTGTAGTACTATGTCTTTACAATTTCAATAACACCAAAGTAAGGTTAAAAGACAGATATCAAATTACCGGTAAGATCATGTTAATTATCTGACCCCCTTGTCATGAAAAATGGACTTGAATAATGGAAGAAATCTATATTATGGGAAAACTGACACATGGTTTGAGACTTCAACAAACTCAAATGGAAGAAAAGTGGATGAAATGGACAACATTCAAGACAAAAGACAGCAAGAAAAAATAAAGAACTAGATAAACCAGATGGGACAAAGGTAAAATAGAGAAATGGCTCCCAAGGAAAGGTTTACATTATGTTATGCTATGTCCAATGTGAAGTGTTCATGTACATTGTGTATGTAAACAACTGTGAAAAATACTAATAAACAGTTAAATGTTACACAAAAAGTGCTCTTCCACAGCACTCTTTTCTCATTGTTGGGTGATTTATTATGATCCCTTTAGTGAGTTAAGGATGAGCTGCATTATTTGGGTTTGATGTTCAAATCTACTTTGTTTCCTCCTGGATAAGGTGTTGATGAGGTCCTAGATTCATTTGATTGGTCAATTTGAGGAACGTTCATAAAGGATCTATCTCTTCTCCATTCTTGGAAAATTATGTCCAGTTTATTACTGAGAACAAAAAAAGGGATATTAGAATTAATTTCTCAGATTTATTCCTACCCTCCTTCATCTCAGAAGGGGTTTGATTTAGCTCACCAAACCTCTCTTATTTACTTATTTACCTTAATCCAGATGGAATCAGATAAATAATTTTTGCATGATGAATTATAGATGTTGTCCACAGGAGGCTCAGACCTGCAACCAATCTGAAACAGAGCTTCCTCTCCGCAACACACAAACAGACACAGATGTCTGAGCTCATTCTGGTAAGATCATCATTTGGGATTTTTTAAACTGAGTTTAGTTCTGGCTACCTGTACCCTGGACAGGTAGCCAGTGTGTGGAGACACACAGGACAAAAAACTGGATTTCCACACATGCTTATTTAATTTCTGAGAACCCAATTAACCAAAGAGTCATGTTTCTGGATTGTAAGAGGTTGCCTAGACATGAACGGCGAGAAAATGCCATCTCTATGTAGAACTTAAGATATTCTTGTTGCCACAGACCGTTAATTTTTGGGGCGGTCCCAAGATGGAGTATAAATTTGTGTTTTTGGACATAAATTATTTTTATCATAAAAGCAAAATGTATTTATTGTCTTGTTTTGTAAAAGGTATGTTTCATAACATATCCAATATTTTTTCCCAGGGGTTATTATTGTACTGTAACATTGACATTCATGCCGTTATTTATGTTCTTAACAAACAGTGGGCGTCAACATGGGCCCTCCATCAGGTGCCCCCGTCTTTGTGCATCAGTCCCTTCCTGTAGTACTCCTTTAGAGAAGATGATGTTTACCCCTGTTCTTTACTGCCTAATTGTGCATTAAAAAGAGAAAAAGTGTCACTTTTATACAATCCAGTCATTTAAACTGTTGGTTAGGACTGTAAAAAGAAATATGTTTTGCAGTTGAATCCGTTTAAAACGGATGAGGTAGAAGCGCTTTTCATCTTTGAGTTCAAGATAGTTTTTACCTTATTATAAAGACAGTTCTGTAAGCTTAACCCTTTAAAGCCTAATGCATGAAATAATTGTCAGAAAAATAACACATGTCTGAACCAAAGTTATCATTGAACAGTTTGAGAAATGATTAAAAAAAAAATACATTAGTTTTTAATAAGTCAGATGAGATGAGTTATTTGTATCATTTGTGATTAGGGTTGCCAACCGTCCCTTGAAAAATTGAATCGTTCTGTTTTTAGAAATAGAAGTACCTGTCCCGTATTTAGTGGAAAAGGAACGCACTTTGTCCTGTATTACTGTGAGAGTAAAAAAAATTGTCAGTAAAAAGCCAATGGAAATTGAAGAACAAGGGCAGGTTAGATATGATAAACTTGGTCCCGGGCCCTGTCCTGCATTGTGCTCAATAAGCTGAAAACATACACTATATTGCCAAAAGTATTTGCTCACCCATCCAAATTATTGGAATCAGGTGTTCCAATCACTTCCATGGCCACAGGTGTATAAATTCAAGCACCTAGGCATGCAGACTGTTTTTACAAACATTTGTGAAAGAATGGGTCGCTCTCAGGAGCTCAGTGAATTCCAGCGTGGAACTGTGATAGGATGCCACCTGTGCAACAAATCCAGTCGTGAAATTTCCTCGCTCCTAAATATTCCACAGTCAACTGTCAGCTGTATTATAAGAAAATGGAAGTGTTTGGGAACGACAGCAACTCAGCCACGAAGAGGTAGGCCACGTAAACTGACGGAGCGGGGTCAGCGGATGCTGACGCGCATAGTGCGAAGAGGTCGCCAACTTTCTGCAGAGTCAATCACTACAGACCTCCAAACTTCATGTGGCCTTCAGATTAGCTCAAGAACAGTGCGCAGAGAGCTTCATGGAATGGGTTTCCATGGTCGAGCAGCTGCATCCAAGCCATACATCACCAAGTGCAATGCAAAGCGTCGGATGCGGTGGTGTAAAGCACGCCGCCACTGGACTCTAGAGCAGTGGAGACGCGTTCTCTGGAGTGACGAATCGCGCTTCTCCATCTGGCAATCTGATGGACGGGTCTGGGTTTGGCGGTTGCCAGGAGAACGGTACTTGTCTGACTGCATTGTGCCAAGTGTAAAGTTTGGTGGAGGGGGGATTATGGTGTGGGGTTGTTTTTCAGGAGCTGGGCTTGGCCCCTTAGTTCCAGTGAAAGGAACTCTGAATGCTTCAGCATACCAAGACATTTTGGACAATTTCATGCTCCCAACTTTGTGGGAACAGTTTGGAGCTGGCCCCTTCCTCTTCCAACATGACTGTGCACCAGTGCACAAAGCAAGGTCCATAAAGACATGGATGACAGAGTCTGGTGTGGATGAACTTGACTGGCCTGCACAGAGTCCTGACCTCAACCCGATAGAACACCTTTGGGATGAATTAGAGCGGAGACTGAGAGCCAGGCCTTCTCGTCCAACATCAGTGTGCGACCTCACAAATGCGCTTCTGGAAGAATGGTCAAAAATTCCCATAAACACACTCCTAAACCTTGTGGACAGCCTTCCCAGAAGAGTTGAAGCTGTTCTAGCTGCAAAGGGTGGACCGACGTCATATTGAACCCTATGGATTAGGAACGGGATGTCACTTAAGCTCATATGTGAGTCAAGGCAGGTGAGCAAATACTTTTGGCAATATAGTGTATATGTAACGATCCAGGATACCCTCATCCCATTGGTCGAGCCAAGTGTTGCTCACGGAGAAGATAGCGGGAGACAATGAATTTTTTTTTTCTGTTTTATAACTGTAGCCTACAGTCATTGCATTTAAGGCACAAATATGTTTACAAGTTTGCACAAGTTTGCTGTTGCACCAAAAATATACACTTTTTATTTACTGTTTTATATTCATTTTTACAGTTTGAACTTAAGAAGGACAGGTGAATTGCTGGATAATAATTTGTTTTCCATGTGTTTATGTCACTCACAAATATGCATCTAATTCAATGCAGATTTGAGTCAAAAAGTTTTAAAAAATCATGTCACACGCAAAGAGGGGCTAAAAAAAATCACCATGCCAGGAGGGGTAAAGGCAGTCGGGTCAGCTGGCACGCACATGAGGAGTCCCTTTTCTTTTTTTTTCAGGTAGTTGACAACCCTATTTGTGATACAACAGCCATCGTTGTGCAGTTTTATTATATGTTTTCCGTTCACTACATATGTCTGATTCAAGTCAGGTTTTTCAAGAACAAAAGTCACATTGGTGAATTGGAGTTCTCAAAATCCTTGTGTCCAATATGATACACTTGATGTTAAAAGGTTTTACTTAAAAATCCTGACATCCTTCAATAGGAACTTCAAAAATCAAGTGGTTGTTAAAAAAAAAAACTAAAAGGTTCCTCCAATTTACAAATGACAAATAGGAAAAATTTTGAAAAACACTGGTCTGTTCTAGGCCAACCTGACTGCGATGTGTTGTGTGAGTCAAAGTGACTGACAGCTGGAGGCAGATATCAGATTCATCTTGCCATCATTGTGAAACAAACCCATTTTTTTTTTTTTGTGATGGGAACCATTTGGTCAAGTCGACCCCAGTTTAGCAGTTGTTGGTCGGTGTCCATGCAGCCATGCTCTTTGGTTCCTGGCACAGATGTCTGCATGGACAGCTGCCAACAGGATGCTGCAGTTACACATCACCCACAAAAAACTATTTGTGACGAGTTGCTTCCACCATACACTGCGGGATGCAGCATTATTAAAAAATGCCTTTCATGTGTGAATCACCATTAGCATTTTGTACCTTTTACATGCAAGCTCAGTAAAAACTGTTTGCTCCACAAGTCAGTTATGTGTTCAAAGCTTTTTCTTTCCCAGAGGGTGTCAGTATCATAGCAAGAAATCAAAATCTGTTAAAGATATGAAAACGCTTGAATAAAGTAAGTTTTAAATACTTGTTTGACATTCAGTGTCCTCTATTTGGCTTCATTTTCCCTCTCCTCTCTGCAACTCCCTCTGTTCGTCCTCGTCTTCCCGGCTCTGGGAGACGGTTTTGGTTTTGGGGAGGAACAGCTGGGCCCCATCACTTCTCATCGGGAGCCTGGGAGAGACGTAGCTGACAGAGTGATGCACAGAGTCTGTCCTCGCTAATGACTGCACCATTCTCCATCATTATCGCCATCATTAGGAAATTAGGGGGACAGAAGGTATTTACTGTAAACCTGCCACCTCCCAAGGAGAGATAAATAGAAACTGATAAATGCG
This sequence comes from Cyprinodon tularosa, assembly GCF_016077235.1. NCBI lineage: Eukaryota > Metazoa > Chordata > Actinopteri > Cyprinodontiformes > Cyprinodontidae > Cyprinodon > Cyprinodon tularosa. The sequence continues at coordinate 219,600 of NW_024038924.1, read as the reverse complement.
ATCGCATGACGCTGCCTGTCTATTAACCTTCCCATTTTCCAGCTCCAGCATATGCACATTTAACAATCATTAATATTCGCTAATTGGGCCAGTTTCTAGTGAGATAAACGCTCCTGATGAATGATATAAAGCAACAAAGGGATCTTAACAAATGAATGTTAAGACTGAACTGTTTTTCCAGGTCACCTAAAATCATTTTTCACATTCTCCTTCTTGGTGCATCCATTCCCAAGCTGTATTTTCTCACAGATACCAGGCTTTTGTTTTACACTTCACCAATGAAGCTGCTAGGAGACAGACTAAGGGGCATTTAACATCTTGCTAACAGCCTGGCAGCGCTGCAGAGGCTGATTGTTCACTGTTTGACCGCGTTACAGCTGGACAACGGCGCATCAGGACCGACGTGAAGGGCACAGACACAAACACACCCACAGAATTCACACATGCAAGCCTGCAGATGAGAGTTCAGCCCGCTCAGCAGATATCTACAGGACGTATGTTCTGTGTGACACAAAGACACAAACTGAGCTGGGGGCAAGGAGACTGTGGATGCTGGGACGGAGCAGGCTTTCACAACTGGTTAGTTGGGTGTTTCTTGAGCATTTATTACCATCTGGACAGCAGAGTGTCTGGTGGCTTTGGGAGTCTCACTTCTTTTTTTCTTACTTTTTCACAACTCTTTGCCTTGGTAGTTATTGTTTTTGAGCTTCTTGCATGTAATCCTTTTTCAGTCTTCTTTAAACATTTTTAATTAATTATTTCTTTGAATTGTGCTTCTAACACTGAATACTTTCATGCAGTCTTTTAAATTAGTCTTCATTAAATCTTTTAGGTTTCTGCTGCTTTTTTTAGTTATACCTTTTTATTATTGGATTCAATCATTTGTCTGACAGGCATCGGCAGTTCTAAATCAGATCTTTGGTCATTTGCTATTTTATCATAATTTATTCAGTTAAAAATGCGAATAACCCCATATATTATACAGTTTAACAATCAAAAAGAAAAAAAAAAAATTCAGAGCTATTAAATGAAAATATCAGCTGAGGAACAACTGAACTCTTCTTTCAAGTCTTCGCCGGATCGTTTTTAAAATAAAATTTATTTCAGGCAGTGTTGATGTGCAGGGGGTAGTTTTATATACTTAAAACATTTTCTTTACTCCCCTAGTTTCCCTATTTTCTTATTTTTGGAAATACATAAACAAATTGTCAGGTAATAGATCAAAAACCTGTTGAAGTGTTGTCAAAGCCCAAAGACAATGCAAAAGACTCCCAAAATTCCTGGTGATTGATACATTAGACCAGCGTTTCTCAAACGTTTTCCTCATACCCTACTTGTTTTCTTTTTTTCTAGATGTGGGACAATACTAGTAAATCAGCAGTGTCTAAAATACCCAGACCCGCCTGTCTGACACTCACGACTATAGTTTGAAAGTCAGCAAGGTCCTCTTTGGTCTGGGCACTGATAATTATTTTGAACTTTGGCAAGTCTTTTTCACCACCTCCAAATACCTAAATGCACTCCACTGCTGCGATATGATTACTTTTTGTGTTATTAAGCTAGTGTACTGATGTAATAAAAATTGGAGTCTCTTTCAATTATCTTTTTAACCTATGGACCTTAGTATAAATTTATATTATCCTTGAGGATCATACATTTTAAAGGGTTTAAGTATTTTTAAAATTATTTCACAAGACAATACGCAAACATTACAGCAATGGTTGGGATAATAAGGATATTTTTTCCTTTCAGATCGCGGATGGAAGAGAGCTAAAACAGTTAAATTGCTAAACAGTGAGGATTTGGTGTTCTAAAGAAGAGCATTATTTATTTGTAACTGGATGGAGGTACTTCAAAAGAGTGAGCAGAGTCACTGAAATTAATTCACACTGCTGACTGAATTTTATTAGTCGTTACATGATCCTGGCAATGAGTCGCAGAGCTTGATAATTAATTGAAATAAGAATTTTTGGAGTTAACATTGAGGTTTTTCTTTACAGACATTGATCACATGTTTCTGCCCATCAGACATACAAAAAGAAAATCAGCCTTATTCAATCATACATAAAAGCCTTATTGGTCATTATCAATGTTGCTTGATGGGATTAAATAATACCAGTGTAATTTTATAATGGCAAAAAAAAAACAAAAAAACATTGATGTGCATTTGATGCAGCAATTACAAGAGAAGGGGTGTTCTAATAATGATGATTTGAGTTTTAATTCTGAACCCATTAGTAACTGGCAGAGTCTATCAATTACGGCATTAAAACAGGCCCCAGCTGCAGCAGCCACGGCAGCCGCCCTGCAAATTGTCGCCTAAACTGCTATCGTCTCTCCTCCCGTCGCTCGCTGGCATAATTGCAGTTTAACCAGTTTATCATAATCACACAACAGTTTCCTCTCCCCATAGAGATGGAGGAGGAGTTTTACATCCATGGAGGGTTTTCTGCTGGTGTTAGTAAGGATAACACTGCTTCCTGCAATTATCCGAACTGTAGATGCTGTTTTATGCTGGAATAATCTTTTTAGTCTTCAAAACATATAAATGTGTAATTTATAACAGGAAAATGTAAACAATAGATGTAAATAGAAGCAAAAGCATAAAAATAGGGAGAAAACGTATAAACTTCAATTGAGTTCTGGTGCCAATTAGAATAAGCAGCATATCTGCCTCCAGCTGCAGGCAGCAAGACTAGCAGAAGGATGCACTCTTCATTTAATGGCCTCTTACAGTGTAGGTGCTGCTCTTCCAAGATGTGAAAAAATAAACTCTGAGCATGAAACTAATGCTTGCAACCCTTATAAGCTTCTGTCCGACCAAAAGAAAAGTAAGCAAGAAATGTGGCCCCTTCACACAACCCACCAGTTTGATTATGATGGTCTCACATGGATTACTCCTTTTTGACTCTTTGAACACTGATGTGTCGGTGACATACTCTGGGCCAGAACGAGTAACAACACAACTTCAAAGACTTTAAAAAATTGGTGGAACTTTTGTAATCTCACCTGATAAAACAGGATGAATTTATTTATTTTTTTACTATACTGGTATTTTACTTTCACAAGTGGAGCAGTACGGCTATTGCCATAGTGTTCCGCTTGATTTATGCATATAAATAGCTTTATTATAATAATGCAGGGAGTTTTAGAGATTATATGGACACTGCAATGCAAGTAGAACAGGAAACAAAAAAACAAAAAAACGGAGAAAAGATGTAAGATAAAAGAGAGATAACGATAAAACATCTTCAGTCTGCTTCATCACCTGCAAAGAGATGTAAAAAGAAAAGCACAACCAACAGACATGTTACAAGACATACAATAAAGTAACACCTAGATACTATCACTGAAGTATAAATAGTATTATTTAATCTGACATGTAATCTGTGGTACCTGAAGATAAGAATATGGGCTTTCTGTACAGGATGCATTTCTACAACAGCAGACAAAAACAATCCTATGCTAATTTTTTTAATTCTTTTTTATCTATCTGACCTTATAGAGGCATGGTGGAGTTTTCTAATTAGACTACCATCTGAGGCCAAAACACAGAAGTGCAGCACTCTGCTTGTTTTTGTTCACTTGACAAGGATTTTTTTCCCCCTTTCTAAACCTTATGTGAGATAAGCTGGATTCAGCTTGCTTCTGAGTATCCACAAAATCCATCTCGAATATATTAGGTGCTAGATTGGGACCATTTAAAATAGATGCACTTGGCATCACATCCACAGAAACAGCGCGGTAATATCTGACCTGAAATAAATTCAGGGAAAATAGGCTACAGGCTTATAGATGCGTTGGCTCTAAACTACTTAAGCCACTTTCACACTGAAAACAGTGTTCTTTTCAAAATCAGCTTTTGGGTCTTTTCTCATTTGACTGAAAAGCCAAGTCTGACCCCCTGCTGGTAAGCTGGGTGGCTACTGTCCTCCAACACTGTGTGTCTGATGAGGGCATCATGCTGTGTGAGCGTTGATGATGTCGACAGTGCGGCAGAAGTCAGGGAAGTAAACAATAGAGAGCAATATGGACGGAAGCCAGAGCGTTGTCAGTACTCTTTATTATTTTGTTCTTTTATCCGTCTCAAAATCCCTCTCAAAAGTGCTGTGCCATATTTATTGAATGCGTTGCGTTCAATATTGTCATGTTATTTAGCGTCTGGTTCTCCCACAGCATGCAGATCAGAGCCGAGGCAATTTTAACACGGGTTGCTTGCCGAGTCGTTTGAACCGCGTACACACATGTCAGTCAGTTGTTCCCACTGCAACTAAAAGCCATTTTTTGCTCATTAATCAAATGTTTTAGTCATAAACGGTCAAATAAAAAGGCAATGATAAAGATATTTTATAGTAAACACAGACATAATGTCTCATTACTATAGATTCTTTTAACCTAATATAACAACAAATCTTAATTCATTTTAGCTTGTTTCAGTAAATCTTTCTAAACTACTGAATTATCTGCAGAAACATTTCTTCAAAATAGGCAATACAGTATGTGAAGAAAAACCTAAAACTAAAATTCAAGCTATAAATGTATCGTATCAGCAACAGCTAAAAAACTGCATTGATTAAGAAATTCTCTGACACGTAAGCACAATGCCAAGAACAAGGGCCGGAAAATCAACAGCAATGCCTTGCCAGTTACAGATACCCTGTTGGGGTAATGAGTGGGTCAAAGAGGAAATTTAGTAATTTAGCCAGTAATGTCAAAACAAAAAAGTTATTTGCCATACATAGTAGATTCCACCCTAAATACAGTATACAGAAAGAGGCCTAATGTGCATTAGAGCCACCATTGTAGATGAAACATCCAGCTCCAAGAATACATCTGGAAGATGGCCCCAAGGGATGAAGTACTCTGACAGTCTGAGGTGGAAATGAAGGAACTGGAGGAACCAACATGAAAAGAAAAAAAAAGTCTTAGTGGTCTGTACCACAGATAGGTAACTAAGTTGGCTAATATGACAAAATCCTACCAATAGCTAGAGAGGGCTGGGCTGAAGAACAGCATAGAAGAACTGATCATGGCAGCACAGGAACAGCAATAGAGGCCCAGATCTACCATACCAGGAAAGACTCCAGGTTCAGGCTCTGCAGAGAAGTCCCAGAAACAATCCTGCATCAAACAGCAGGTTGTAAAGATACTGGCAGGAAAGGAATACATGGAACATCATAACCAACTGGCTGGTATAGTAAACAGAAACATCTGCGCAGAATACATACTGTAGACCCACTGGTCAGAGGCCAGATGTGCACATGTGCAGTGAAGAAGTGTGTAAAGCTTCCAGAAACCTTTATAACTTGATGCAGATCTCCTCTAAAGGTGAGTTATTTGTCTTAAACATATTTTCAACTGTCATGTATGAGCTTAATCTTCACTTTTATAGGATAGTTTTCAGAGGTGTCAAGTAACGAAGTAAAAATACTTCGTTACTGTACTTAAAGGAATAGTACACCCAAAACATGATTAGCCTTCATTTTCTACTCACCCCCATGCTGAACAACACTCTGGAGTACTTTTTTGATATCTCAAATGCATCTGGAGATCTGGGAGGCTTCTTGCTGTCTGCTGACATTCAAATAATGGAGGTCTATGGTGTCCGAGACAGAAAGGTCCATAAAAGTCCACAAAAAACGTGTCAATATTCCTCCATACTGCTCGTCCAATGTATTCCAAGTGTACTGAGTGGGTAGCATCCAGAATTTACTCGAAACGAAGTCATTTAGAATGTTTTTAGAGCATAAACAGTAGTGTATAGGATTTCCTGAAAGCGCGCGCCTGCGAGTTCACGACGCTACGGAAACCGCGGCAGACCAAACCAGATGAAAGTGCGCGTGCAGCTCGGCAAAGAACTCATGCTCTTCCTCAACACTGAAGTCCTCAGACATTTTTCTTTCGTTGTTTCTTTCTTTGCACAGGTAAACAGCACATTTCTAAATGCGCACTTTCATCTGGTTTGGTCTGCCGGCTTCCGTAGCGTCGTGAACGAGCAGGCACTCGCTTTCAGGAAATCCTATAATCCTATAACGTGAATTGTCTATGCCATGCTACAATGTGGGAGTCAGAAAAATATGTTGAAATGTCTGAAAGGTCGGACACAAGCGAGAGCATATCGGGAGACGGAGACCAACAAGACCTCCCTCATCCTTGGCCCTATCTCAGAGAATTTTTAGAAATAGTCGAAAAATGTATCTTTAATATTCATATAGCGGCATCTGGCTGTTTTTTTTAAAAGGTTACTTTATACTTTTATACTTTAAGTAGTTTTTGGAGCACATACTTTTTCACTTTTACTTGAATAAAGAGGTCAAGTTGATACTTCAACTTTTACCAGAGTGTTTTTAAACTGCAGTATCTATACTTCTACTTAAGTAACAAATGTGGGTACTTTTGACACCACTGATAGTTTTTCATATATAAGATGATAGTAGATCAATAGCATGGGCTTATGGTGCTAACATTGCCATGTGTTTTTTTCTGAGAGCTTTAATTTTTTTTCTCCATTACAAGAGCTAACTATTAGTTATACATACTTAACTTTTTTAAGGCAATCGATTTCCTAGATTTTTTAAAGTAATCTCAACTTGTCAGATTTTACAGTGTGGTGGGCCACCAACTGGACATTATGATCAATGATGTGCAGCAGAGGACAGCTGTAGTGATCGATAACAAATAAAACCACCATTAGCATAAAATATGAATGATGTAAAACTCAAAGATGCAAAACCTATATGGAAGAATTATAAATAAAAAAATAAGCCATTCTAAATGTAAAACTAAAATACATTCTAGATGCAATTTTCAAGTAAATGAACCTACTTTTGCTCTAAATAAATATAAACATTTTTGTAGATGTTTTATCATGATTGTTGATAACTATTTCCTTTATCTAGTTTATTGAACACTCATTTAATGCAGCACATCAGGAATTTAGTTTATTGCCCAGCTTTGTAAATTAAAAGTCTCTCAGTGAGGTTAATAATGGGAGTTTGCAGTTTCTGAGCAGCTTAAAAAAAATCAGATGTTAGGCTTTAATTGTCAAAATTGAGTAACACTGTGTTTCATGATTTACTCTATAACAGAAAACATTAAATAATTCTTACAGAAATATTAATTTATTTTACCATATCCAAAATCCATAAGCGTTAAAATTAGATGTACACCACTGCAAAAATAATCTAGGAATAGTCAACATTTCTTGAATTAAGTGTATTTTTCCCCTAATTTTAGTAGGTAAGATGATTTGCTGAAAGAATGAGTATTTGTATTCTTAAAATAGGATAATTAGACAATGTACACTTGAAGCAAGTCATTTTTTTTTTATATGTAAAATGTCTAGTTCCATTGGCAAACTGTCCCACTTACCTCCTCAATTGAAAACAAAAACAAAGTTCATTTAAGTTTAGATTTTGATTATTTAGAATTAGATTTTTTTTCTAGTGTATGTCTTGTTTTTTTAAATGATCATTTGAAACTTTCAAATCAACATTTAAAATGAACTGATTGTATATTTATCAGATTATCACATTTTCCAGCAGCACCTAAATTGTATTCCAGTGCCATACTTTTTAATACAACATGTTGAAATTAGTATGAATCTCACTTTGCCAGCCAGGTAGATTTGTGTTTACATTTTCGTTTGTTTCAGATGCAAGGGTAGTGAGGAAGATAAGGAAATTAGAGGACAGAATCCAGTATCTGTTATGTTTTAATGTTTGTTGTTATGTTTAAAGGGACATATCCATTATATTAGTTACAGAATGCGGTTGTGTCATTGAAGATTACTTGTTCCAACACGGTCAGATGGTCCAGGCATGATCAAAATTAGCCAGATATACTATGATGTTACTCTAAGTAATACAGATCCTTATTTGTTCTTGCAATCCCTGATTTTCTTTGGGTATAAACATGTACTCCTCAAACCCAGCTCCCGTTCTGTCATTAATAGCAAATAATACCACAGTCCAGCATTACAGAAACCACCTGAGGTCTTTTTCTGTTTCAGTCCAGCAGACCCGTGAAGCTCAGTCGGCGGTGTTGTGCTCACATCCAAAAGTTTCCTCAAGAACAGATGAAGAAAGAAGTCAGGGAGGCTGGATCAGCTGGCCTGTGATCTCCTGTGCGAGCCAAGCTGTCTGATTGGCTGGAGGGCTGCAGGGCCATCTTGCCTTCCCTGGCAGTCAAGTGGCTCAAGCAGTTTGGTTAGGGAGGTGTGCAAATGCATGCGTTTGTGTTTGAGAGTGTGTATATGGAGCGAGAAGGGGGGAAAAGAGCTTGGGTGACAATGTATGGATGTACATGTAGAGGAGGGGGATTTCTTGGCTGGAAACTGTGAAGATGCCTTTCAGTATATGTGTGTGCATTGCAGCATATGTATGCTGAAGCACTGGCAGTTTGCAGGTTGCTCAGATATCTGAAACAATCTGAAATGCCTGTATTAGTGACCTAATTTGGTTTGGTGCACCAACATTTTCTGAAATATTTTTCCACAGCAGTGTTTTCTCATAACCGCTTATTAGCGTATTTTGGGAACATTGTAATTACCCTTACTGTGGTTCAAAAGTGTTGTCTACTTTACTAGAAGTTTAGTAATAAAAACAGTCTGTGTGATAAAAAGTCGACTTCTCCTATTAATGGACTATTTTGTCATCAGTAGCCCTACCAGCCCTTTGGTCACAAACGGCACAGTGCAGAACAGCTGATGGAAAAATGGGCTTGTGGCACTAGCAGAATGAAAGGATATGCTTTCATTTTCAAACCCTCATAGAAATAATTTTAAACTTTATAAGATTTACTTTCCCTCCAAAATGCTGTCAGCTCTGCTTCTGAATGCCAGTTCATGGTGGGAGTTGCCTCTGTACTTTCAGGGTTGTTGTTTTTTTGTTTGTTTAGTCTCTTTGTGTTGTAAAGATTTCCTTCCTTTATTCAACCTCTTTCTTTCATCATTAGAAGTCTACATTTAAATGACATCCAACTAAAGCATGTTTTATGGTACTTATATGTATCCATATTTAAATAGATTTTTCCAGGTCAAAGTATGACCACATTTAATACATTTTTGGGGGTCTTCTCATAATGTTCTGCGCACTCAATAAGAACATTTGCATGATAGCAACTAAATCACCTGTGAGTGTTAAATGCACTGAAAGAACACCATCTCACATAAAATAATAATATTGTGTTGACAGTGCCTGTAGCACACATTCTCTGATAAAATTGTGAAACTTTGCTCTTGACTCACATGGAGACACATTTAGTCGTTTGCAACTTTTCACGCTTTCACAGATGTTTCACAAGTTGTTGTGATTACTGAGGTTAATTTTCTTCCCCCATGCATGCATAATATAGCAGGAACAGACATATAAGACAGACCCAATTATTCTCTAATTTCAACTGTTGCACATTTAATGCATTCCTGGCATTGGACTCGAACCAAATGTTGAAATGCAGATACTAAAACACTGTTTTAAGCATGCTCAAAATTCAGCCAGTCTCACATACATGTTGCCTTAACCTTTCCTAATCCAAACAGGAGGCGGGAGGTGGTGTCAGTCCTTGTGTCTATGGTTGGGGGGTTATGACATCATTCTCCATGCTGCTGTGGTGCTTTGACACCCGTGGCCTTCTGAATCCCAGACACCCCCTGTGGAGCCCAAAGAGGCATGTCACCTTGATCATTGTGTCCCCAGGAGACTGTCACCACCAAAACCTGTTCTCCATTTAAAATGCACATTACTAAAGCTGTAGAAATATCCTCTGACAACCACAGCCCTGCTACACCATCAAAGGCTTATGTTTACTTGTTTCTGCCTATTAGGATCATTATCAGTCAGTTTAACTGTTTACCTGGTCAGCCTCAATGAAAATCTACCTCTCCTCTATGCTTGCTTCCAGCGATATGCGTGTTATTGGGGGAACTGAGGGCTGTAAGGTGGAGGGAACGGTGTGGTGGGCAGTGGTGGCTGTGGGGTGCAGCACTCACCAGATTCACCACTTTCTCTCTTGTGACAGGTGATAAAGTTTGAAATGCCAACCCGGTGCACTCCAGGCGCAGGTGTGGAGAATATGTCCAGGAATAGCCAAACCCTCTGTTCACAGGTCTGTTGACACCACTGCAGCAAATATCGCCCCCGCTGGACTGCCATCAGACTGGAGACAATGAGCTGTGTCACCTTGGGCTCTTTTCCAGTTTTTTTAATACTTCCTGTTTACCTATTTTGGACCTTTTGCTGCAAATTTCTCGTATTTTCATCAGACAAATGTAAAAACACAGGATTGGTATAATTTCTATTTTTTCTGCTTTAAATTTTCTCATGAAAATAGTATTGAAAATCCCAGCAAAGAAGAGGACCAATAATTAAAAACTAACTACTGTTACATTTGGTCCTTTTTCACTTCCCCCTGAATATTGAGCTACTTTTATTGAATTTAAATTATCATTATCATAATTGTTGTTTATTGCATACATTTTGTTCAGATGACACCAGTCAAGTGTTTATTTTCTCAATAAATCATTTGAAGAGTTTAGTTAAGAATGACTTTAAGCTCAAGCTAAGATTTTGTTCCACTAATGAGAGAAAGCCTGAGCTTCCCCTTCATGTTCAGACAGATATCTTCGTTCAAAATGTGACTCTGGAGACTCCATAACATTGTCATATAGAGTTCCTCTCATTTAAAGGCAGCTGTCGGTCATGCCCCTGCTCATTACACAATTCCTCTATGATGCTGTACTTTTCTCACATTAGCCTCCTGACCACAGTCTCTGTACGGCAACAGGGGCTCAAGATGTTTTTAAATCTCCGCTGCTAATGTCTTGCTGGGGGTGGCCATCTGTTTTTGGAACTCCCAGAGAAGCTGTGGCGGAGATGGACTCCTGGCTCCTGCCTTCTCTATGCTTCTGTTGGGGGTAATAATGTGTGCTGGTTCCGGGAGCCCAACTGGTGTCCATGAGTTTGTCCTTTACCGCCACTCATCCTTGTCCCAGTCACGCCACAGCGAGGGCAGGGAGCCATCCCGTGATGGAGTGGGCTTCGGGGGGCGGCTTTTCATGGCAAAAGAGAGGATTCTGGGCAGTCTTTCTCTCCACCCTGCTGTTCTCTCCTCTCAAGATTCTACAGTAATGGCTTCATTTTTATTTCATACAGTCGCCGTTTTTGGCTCGTTTTTATCTTTCTTGTATTTAAAGGATTATTCAGAATGTCACCTCAGACAGCCTGAATGGCGTCTCTTTTAAACATTTTCCTTAAATTGATATTTAATTAAAAAATAAGATAGTATTCTTTAATTTATCTTGTCAGTCGTGTATAGTTAGAACTTGACTTTCTTATCTCTACATCCCCAAACAGGCTGGTTTTAAGGTTCTTTGAAGAGGTGCTGAAGCAATAGTTAATAATTGTGGAATTAGGTAGAACAAAAAAGAAAAAAAACAGTTTAAGGGGCAGTTAGCCATGTCTCACACCAGCAACATTTAGTCCCAGTTCAAGGACAGTTCAATCATGCAGAGAAGAAACTGTAACCTCCACCGGTCAGAGCATGTGGACTCCTCCGGAAATTATCTTTACAAATATACGATTTCCGAGGGGTGTAATTGTCTTCACGCTTATGGTCATTCATGCCTCATTTCATTTTCTATAAGTCTATATTTTCCTTGGCGTATTACAAGGGCATACTTGCCCTGAAGGCAGCAAAATCATATGAGTTGGTGTTTAAATCTTTTTTCTCCTATACTTGAGGAAGCTTTTTGTAAAATGTCCTCTCAGCGTGGATTAGAAGATATGGTGTCATTTCAAACTTTTACTGCAGCTATAACGGGTTGCAGGATCCCCCTCACCTTCCGCATATTGCCCACACCTCTAACGTTAAAAAACATGAGATACAACATCGGCTTTTGAATGACAGAGGTCTGATGATATTCTGCTATGAAATCTTTGTGACTTTTATTTAGATCAGTTTTTTTTTATAATACATTCCTATGTATGATGAGATTTTTTTGAAGAGTTGATAAAAAAAAAAAAAAAATCTATCCAACAGGTTATTCTCCTCCTGCAGGAAACGCCATTCAGTTATACGACTAAGAGTGCGGTCCGGCAGTCTAGTAAAGCCGGCCATACGCTGTACGATGTTTTGCCCTTTCCGGGCTGATTCTCCAGTCGTGGAAGAATTTTTCAATCGGGCCAACTTTCAGCCTGATTGTGCATCGTTTGGTGTACAAGGGTAACGAGGGGCGATCAGCCTCTCACCACCACCTCCGGAACAGGAATCATGAGGACGGGATAAAATCAAACATGTTTAAAGTTCAGTCGGCCGTCGTAAGGCGGTCGTGGGCAAATCGCTCAGTGCACATGCGCAAACCAGGATTATTCTTCTTCCTCTCATATGAAAACAAAAGCATTGCTGGGGTCTGAGTGAAATTGAGTTCTTTCTGTAAAATAGACCGTAGTAGCCACATTTGATTAGCCATGTCTTTGTCCTTTTCTTTTTAGGGCTTTCAGCACAAAATAGCACACATTTCCAAGGCAGCGCGTTTCACTCTAGTGATCTTCATATTTAACAGTAGGCATCAACACTTCCATCTTTTTCCTCTGCTACTCATTTGGCTTCCAGATAGCTGAGTCTGAGTGGCACTATCTCACTGTGGAGCTGAGTCCGACGTGGTTTTTAGACTTACAGTGTGAGCAGGTCGATCGCATCAGAGAATCGGGCAACACAGTGTGAGGACATGCATTATGAGCTGTGAATTTTGAAACCCTGCGGTTTCATCGTACATTGTGAGCTGCAGATGTGTGCAACAATTTAAAAAATCATACAGCGTATGCCTGACTAAAGATGCAATGAGCAGTGATGCAGAAATTTAAAAAGCTTAAATGTTCCCATAGGATTTAGAAGAAATTAGACACACCATTCAGACTACACACGTTGCATTTTGTATGTTTTTTAAGAAAAATTTGAGTTGCCTGAGTCAAATGTCACCACATGTTTTCATATATTACTGAATATTCTGAAAGTTTTTGATAAAAGCTATTTTCCAAACCAAATATTTATTAACATATTAGATTAGACCTATTTTTGTCTCTTTAGTGAGAATAGTTTGCCTCAGATTCTCACCAGACCTCTAATAAATCTAGACCTTAGTTTGCAACATAGAAACTGTAAATTGCCTGAACTAACCTGTTAATCAATTCAGAAGGTTTGAATAATCAGCAATCACCTAAAGGAAGAATACTCAATTTTCTCTGTAAAACATTTCATGATATGTAATTACAAACACATTGCGGTCACTGGGGATTTTCTGGTAAAACCAATGAAATATACAAGAAGAAACAGTCACCAGAGAACTTACAATTCAGACACACATTAGCATTGATAGCATCCTGTGCATTTAGCATTTATAGGGTGGAATATAGCTTTATTACTAAGTGGATGTTATCAATGAGCATCTAAGTAAATTGATCTACAGGAACTAACACATTTATCTGCTGGAAAGTAAATAAAGGCAAATCTTACTTTTTTGTCATGACATTGTGTGTCTATTAGTTAAAGTATCGATTATTGCTTAAAGTTAGTTCTGCTTTGTTTTGTATGAAGATATATGCTGCAACGTCTCGTAATACAAGTTTGGTCTTTGCTATGACAAGGTAATACTAGAAAACTTTTTGTTGCTCATCAGTCTTATTAGTTTTTTTTTCTTTGAAAGTTTGTATTAAAGAGTCTCTTTAACCTGGAAATACTGGTACATTAAGAAAGACCAGAGAACGGCACATGGATCTGCAAATCCCAAAAATTCAAAGTAATGAATATTCAAGGTGGCATTCCAGTTTCTTACTTGAGGGACGCTGATATTCTCAATAGATATGTGAAGGACTGATTGTGTCACACAGCTAATACAAAGCTGCCACAAAAAAGGCAAAGAAGGCAAGTCGATGAATGTAAAATCAAAAATAGTCAGGAATGGTTGTGTTGCCCCTACCTTTTGACTCAGAATACAAACTTTTGCAGGTATTCCAGGTGGAATTTCCTTCTCTGAGGTCAGATATTATGACTTCCAAGTATAAATGTTCATTTATTTAAATGTGATGCTGACATTTTAAACTCCTCCCAGCCAGCCCACTCACACTCACCTGGTTCTTATCTGTTCTGTGTACAGGTCAGTTGCCAGGCCCGATAATGCGAAGCAATAATTTTATTAAAAGTTAAAAAGATAAGCAGAGACCTCTGCATGCCTTCCTTAAGTCCACACCAACCCTCAAAAACTTGATTGATGTTTACACTTGTTTAGCATAATTGGAAACCATTTTTAGCACGGCGCTACTATGTTCTGGCAATGCCTGAACTAAGTCTGACATGACTTCAACCTACTATTTATATTGGTGCAAATTCCTTTCATGTCAATAATTGCATAATGACACATTAAAAATTATGGAAAATTTTTTCCTGTACTGCTTTATTTTTCTTCAAAAATGATACTTTTATTCTGCCTATAGAAGTTCTGTGTATTATTGTATTATTTTTCATAATTAACTATTTTGATTAAAGTGTAGCAATAACCTTTAAGTAGCACTAAAGTTATAAAAAAAAAAAAAAACCTTCACAAGTTACTTTGTTCAGAAGCTTCAGAGACTGGTTTTAATCTCTGCTTTAGATATATCAAATATATGTGGCCATCAGTAGGTTTTTGTTTTTTATGGTTTTATTGGTATGAAACAATTTAATTATGTGTTTCTGCTTCTGTCTTTTGAAATGTAACACTGTCCTTCTGTACCCCAAAGTCAGGGACCAACTTAGTAACTAACAGCGGTATTCTGATTTTGTATTAATCATTTCCCAAGTTAAAGCTGCAGTCTGTAACATTGAGAAGAGAGCAGACTTCGACTGAAAATTTGAAGAAACACAGGTTTCACGCCACTCCCCCACCCTCTCTGCTTCACTCATGCCCCACCTCCAAGCTCCACCCCTCTCACAGCATCTGCGCGGCTACCGCATGCGACCAGAAGGGGGGGGTTCAGCGTGTGTGAGCTGTGATTGACACTCCATCAGACGCTCCTCTGGCTGTGATTGGTTGTTTTGACTCGTCCCGAATTATTCTTTCCAGATTGAAATACAGGCAGTATGCGGGACCAATTGAAGCAGTTTTTTTCACAGGTTACATATCACATGTACTGCTGTCTGGGCATAGGGACAGTTTTAGCCAATATGAAAAAAAAGTGATTTTTAAAAACTTACAGACTTCAGCTTTAAGTGAAATAACACTTTTTTAATAGAGCTAATAAAAGCAGATTGGATGCAGTTTGCATTAAATTATAATATCTGCATTGTCATCCTTAAGAATTTCTTCAGATCTCTTTTAGGTTAAGTTCAAAATTTTAAAAGGAAGAACGGTGATGAAAAATAAATGTTAAGACTTTGATGGTATGTTTGCTCTTTTTTTTTTCTTAATAGAGCAACATAAACATTTGACCACAAATAATAGTTGTGGTAAAACACAATATTCAAAGTGTTCATCAAAATGACGAACATCTGTTTTCATTTTCTGCTTCATTGCACATCAGCTGCAAACAAATCCTCATGTAAACTGCCTTGTTTTCTTAAACGTCCTGCAATTATTGTCGTTAGCTTAAACTGTCTAATGCTACAAGCTGTTGAATCACTGCTAAGACAATGGCAAAGACTCATCCTTTTCAATTGCATCACTTCATTAGCTCCTACAATGTGAGTCCAATTACCCAAAAATCTCCGCTCCCAATCTGCATGGCTTCATCTTTCTGACCGTCTGCAGGGGCTGGCGGACTGCCAGGGTGCATTCAGCGTGCTCTGATTTGCCGTAATTATCTCAAATGTTCATTATTTTGCAATTTATTCAGAAGGTGAGACAGCTTTTAAGATTTGTCCCCTTTTCTCAAATTTAGCTGAGGCCAGAGGCAGATTGGCTAAATCAGCAGTCCTAAAGTGTCTAAAATGCAAATGAGGCTGAAATTAAAGATCATTGAAAATTGGATAGTTTGATGGCAATGTAACTTAAAATATTTGGACATAGCAAGAAAAAAAAAAAAAAAAGGAATATGTTTTTTGTGCTTCTAACATGACAGAGCTATTTTTTTTTTTCATCAGTTACTTTAACTAAAAACTCCAGGAAATCTTGATGAGGATTTTTTACGTTGAGGGTCAGAGTGAAGCTGGTGAGGAGGGGGGAAAGCAGAGGTGGCTTTAGGCAATGACTAAAACACAATCAGGCTTCTCCCCTTCTCAGCGGCTCTCAGCCCCCTGCTAATTAAAGTGATACAACATCTCACAGGCGAGTGCGCACATCTAATGGGCTGGGTGAGGCCTTCCTGCCTCATATAATACCACATGATAGCTACAACTACAAACACATATACTGTACATGGAGCCTTGCTCTTTCCAAGGGTCATGAAACCTAGCATGGGAGAACCTAATGAAACCCTCTAACAGTTCGTGCAAGAGATAAAGCTAGATATGGCCAGTAACTTCCCTTTTAGAAATTAAATGTAAAAACTATAGCTGGACTGAGATTACTGATGTTTGTACAAAGTGTGTTTCTTCACTTTAACAGTTTAACAGAAAGAAAATAGCTGTTTTTAGCTTGCGAGGTGACTTTTAACGGGAAAAGAGATTGCATAGCATAATTAGTAGAGTGGAAATAGTTTGAAAGACCCTCCTAAAAGAAGGTCTACTTTCAGAAAACTTGAAGACATAGACTTAGAATTTCATTTAGTACAGTTTTCCTGACAGTAAATGAACATTTCCATTCCATAAAGTGCAGCAGTGATCAAATGTAAACAGTGTTGGAGAAAAAAACATGGTGCAAAGAATTCATTGAAATAAAGGTTCAGAGCATTAATATGTATGGTGCAAATATATATATATATATTTTTTTGGTGTTATCAGTGTGATTCGGAGTCTGTGAAATGATTTTTAGAGGGGGTTTTTTAAGCTGTTGCAGAATCGGCTGGACCTACACCAATGGTGCGAAGCCTTTTCCCAGTAGGCAGCATGGAGAACGCTCAGTGTTGGTGGTGTAAGGGGTCATTGATGAGGCCACTAGAGGGTGCTACTGCCGGCGCTGGTGAGATGTATCGTGTTCACTTCCTGAGCAGCATGCTGTTCAGGCTCTGTCTGAATTAAGTTTTTTTTCCTCTGTATCTAAGTAACTCTATCTGTCCAGAAGCACTTTACAACAGCACCTTCTGCTGCACTTCTCTACTGAGCACTTGTCGCTTTCATACGGTTTTATTTTCTGGTAGTAAGAAGTAGCTAGCCTAGGCTAGGCCATGGCTTCTCTCTCTCTCCCTCCTTTCTCCTGCTCTCTGTGTCAGATGTTCAGTTATTCCTCGGCCTCCTTTAGTGATAATGGTATGTTTAATAAGTGCAATAATATTATAGCTTTGGAGGTGAGGGTGTCCCAGCTTTCAGCTGTTGTATATGCAGGAGTTAAAGTTGTCCCAGCTGTTAATTCACCAAGACCAGGGACACCCCCACATAGTTGTCCCCCAAAGTAACTGAGCAGCCAGGCGATTGGGTAACGGTACACAGAAAGTGTAGTTGTGGATCTCTGCCCACTAGTCACCACCAACCCACCCACGTTGCTAAATGATTCTCTCCGCTCAGTGACGCACCCACTGACAAGCCCCCTCTGGTAATTGGCAGCTCCATAGTCAAACGTGGCATTAGAGACACCAGGAACCAGTGTCTGAAAAAGAAAATGATTAGTCAGTCGCTTTATTTGGATGGGATTAAATTGATCTCAGACAATAAAGTAAAACATTTTGGTGTTATTTTTGATCAGTAATTGTCATTCAAATCCCATATCAAAGAGGTTTGCAGAATATCTTTCTTTCATATGCGGAATATTGCAAAAATTAGAAATATCCTGTCCAGGGGTGATGCTGAGAAACTAGCTACACTGCAAAAAATATAAATCTCAATAAGTTATTTTTTCTTAAAATAAGTGTGTTTTTCCTTGATTTGAGGAGGTAAGTAAGACACTTTGCCAATGGAACAAGACAATTTCCTTTTAAAATAAGAAAAAACTATTTTATCGTCTTATTTCAAGTAAATATTATCTAACTATCTTATTTTAAGAGTGAAAATACTCATTCCATTGGCAAATCATCTTATTTACCTGCTCAAATTAAGGCTAAATATACTTAATTTAAGCCATTTTTTACTTATTTCTGGATTGTTTTTGCAGTGTAGTCCATGCATTTCTTAATTCAAGGATGGACTATTGTAATTCTTTACTATCAGGAAGTCCACAAACTGTAGTTAAAAGCCTTCAGCTGATCCAAAATGCTGCAGCCAGAGTTCTGATGAAAATTAAAAAGAGAGATCATATCTCTCCTATCCTGGCTTCTCTTCATTTACTTCCTGTTAAATCCAGAATAGAATATAAAATCCTCCTTCTCACATATAAAGCCTTAAATGGCCAAGCTCCATCTTATATCGGCGATATGATTGTTCCTTATGTCCCTAATAAGTTCCTAGAATTTCTAAAATTAGAATAGGAGGCAGATTTTTTAGCTATCTCCTGTGTAACCAACTGCCAGTTTTAGTCCGTGAGGCACCCTGTGTACTTTTAAGGTAGGCTTAAAACTTTCCT
The DNA here is from genome assembly GCF_016077235.1 of Cyprinodon tularosa. Taxonomy (NCBI): domain Eukaryota; kingdom Metazoa; phylum Chordata; class Actinopteri; order Cyprinodontiformes; family Cyprinodontidae; genus Cyprinodon; species Cyprinodon tularosa. Next base: position 200,981 of record NW_024038924.1, on the reverse strand, counting down.
TTATTATTAAGGTTAAAGCTTGAGTGCCTCAGGTTATCCTGAGCTATCTCTATAGTTATGCTGCTATAGGCTTAGACTGCTGGAGGACATAGGGACCCCTTTTCATAATTTTTGCTTCATTCTATCTCTATTTTCCCACTCTGCAGAATATGTTAGTTCAGTCTCTAACACTATGCTCTCTCTGCTTTTTGTCATAGCAGCTTCATCTGGTCTTTTCCTGTTTGGCTGTGACACCATCCTGGTGAGAAATATCAGCTGTGCTGCTGCCATCAACAACTTTCTTTAAAGATGTTCGAGATCGGCCTGTTTTTCAGTGTAGTCCTGTTTCTCTGACTGTGTCTGGCTGGATGTGCTCTCTTCATCCTCTGACATGGGAGCTGGCTCAGAGCTCATCTGCCTGGATGTGTGTTTCCTAGACGGTGTCGCCTTTTACAGTTGCCTTTTGTAGCTGCTTCTTTCTCTATGTCTGCTTCGGTCTCCTTGAAACCCAGTCGGCCTCGGCAGATGGCTGCTCACACCAAGTGTGGTGCTGCTGGAGGTTTCTTCCTGTTAAAAGAGAGTTTTTCCTTTCCACTGTCCCTACAAGCATACTTAGTGTGAGGGATTGCCTTCAGGCCGATGAGTCGATGAAATCAACTGGTTTTCCTTAGATACAAAATTTGAATCAATTTGACTGTATGATTTGGTGAACTGTATCTTTGCATCAGCCCACCTCCTCTCTGTAGTTCTAGTCGTTATCGTCTCTGATGAGCCTCTCCATGGCAGTGTGGTCTGCAAACTTCACGATTCGATTGGTGATGAACATCGGGACGCAGTCGTGTGTCATCACAGTAAACAGCAAGGGGCTCAGGACTCAGCCCTGAGGGAAGCCTGTACTTAGGGTGATGACATAAGAGGTGTGCTGTCTGACCAAGACCGACTGAGGTCAGAAAAACAGCCATATATTAGACAGCAGACTTTCAACTCTTTTCAATCTCCATTTAACTTGATGACTTTATTATCAAGTTTGCTATGTTCAGAAAAACCAATCAAATATGAAGTTTCTTTAAGGATGAGGTAAAAAAAAAGAAAAGGGGAAGCTACTGAAAGCTTAGAGATTGGGCTCCAATTCCAATCAGCTGGACACACAGATGGGTTAAGTTTTTCTCAATTTTCTTATAAATAATATAACGAAAGAAAAACACAATGAAAAAAAGGACTAATGGACATATTTGTTTGAAAATATATCCTGTGATAGACTGATGAACTGTACAGGGTAACTCACGCCCAGTGGCTCTAAAGGCACCAGCCACACATCAAATCCTCTGTAACCCTGCAAGAATTAGACTACAGTGGATCAATAAATGAACTTTAATCAAACTTAACAAAATGAACCTGTAATATTAAGGTTTGGTTCCTGTACTGTTTAAAATTACCCTTCATTTTGCTGACATTCATATTGCTTTTCACAACCAGCTGGACAAAAATGGAAAAAATCTATGGCTGAAGTGCCCAAAGATCTGCCAAAACGATTGAGAAAAACTTAGATGATAAAAAAAAAAAAAAAAAAAAAGATTTAAAAAGTCGTTTCACAAGCAAAATTACAACATTTGATCACAATCTTCAAACTTTGAATTTCAGAAGCCCAAATTTAGGAAGATTTTCAAAAGAAGGCCAGTTCCCTTTTAATTAAAAATTTCTGATAATCATGATTGTCTTATTTGAGGTTAAAATTAAAGACTGGAAAAAGAATATCACCTGCAAAAAAAGTTTCAAGCAGAACAAAGTTTTAACTAATTAATTAAAAAGATTTTGCCCCAACAAAACAAAGAAACCATCAAAATCCTGAGCAAGAAAGAGATTTAAGAGATGCCAAGAGTCTACGAGTCTGCAGTAAGAGGAAGACAGACACTCCACAGAAAAGGTAAAGAGACAAGTAAATCATCACTAAACAAATTAAAGAAAGTAAAACACAAAGCCAAAAAATTAACACAAGCAGAAAATGCTCAGGAACAATTCTTAAAGAAATGTGAAGGATTACAGCCAAAAATGACTGAAATACAAATGCTAGAATGAAGAAATGAAATCTGAGGAAATTAAAGATAAACAGAAATTATGATGGACTCCTAAAAGAACGAGGGAGAGAAAACAAAGACGAAGCGAAGCAAACATTCACCAAACAGCCTGTGTTTGGTCATTTGGAAGCAACTCTTCTTCTTGGATGATGTTCCCTTGATCGCAGTGTGTGCAAGCACGTGCACACACCAACACACACCAGTCAAAGAGGCCGCCACGCCTCAAATTTAGCCTGCCAAGATCAAAAATGAAGTGGTCAGTGGACAGCTTGGCTTGTCACAGGAAGCAGTGGGCTGCCGCGCCACATGTAGCTTGGAGGACAGGCCAAGGAGGGACCGACGGGAGGTTAGGGGAGCTTCTGGGGGGAGAAAACAACGGGGATGAGGCAGTAAGGAAGCCCCCTGTAACCTGATCTCATCACGCCACATCTGCTCAGCTGTGAACTCACGAGGTGCAGGTCCTCAAGGCTTCATGTCGTCATCCATATTTGATAAGTTCGTTTTATTTTTTTATCTTTTTGTGCGTGTGTGATGGTTTTAGCCTTAAATTATTATTGTTTTAATATAAAGACACACACACTGAAACCAACCCTGTGCCTTTTGCATTAATAAAGATAAAACATCTTCTTTTGACTTTGAAAACTTAAACTTTACTTAGCGGATTTGAGAACAGACTGTAGGGCTTAATTTCTGTGGATGTTTTTAAAGTGAAAACAAAACTGTGTAGAAGCATTTGAAAATTTTTAAACAATGCGTTTAAGGAGCCCGACAGAATTGTATCTTTTAGTTTTTCTTTTCTGAGAATTTCCATGTTCTTCAAGTCATGTGACAAACTGTCCCTAAAATATGAATATAGTATAGCTATGTGTTCATTTTCATATAGATCATGACATTATGACAAATGAAAAGAATTCAGCTTTCAGCTTAGGATATGGTAACCTTCATTATTGAAACATGTGTTTATCTTTCAGCACAATGACAGTTCAGAAAAATGGTGTAAAAACATCTTGGCTGCAGGAACATACCAAGTTCTGCTTAATGTTTGGACTGAGCCATGGAGAAATGTTGCTGCTATTAAGTCACTTTGTTAATGTCATGAACATGAACACACCAAGAAGGACATTTAAGACACATGAAGCTGAACAGAAGTAAAAATGTATATATATTATAACAAATAAAGCAGTTTTCTGATGTTTCCCAAAATCTCCATAACAGAAACCGGTTAAAACAAAAGAAAAATGCACAACAGAACAGTTTACCATCTTAACATTTGGTTTAGTACAGCACAGAAATGTTTTTGTTTGTTTGTTTTTTTTTAACTCACTTAATAGGAGGTTTACAATTTAGTTCCTCATTTAGCTCCTATTTCAGTATTCACTTTATTATCCATATTTTAGCTCCATGTTTGGTCTCCAAATAACATTATTTTGTTGTGTCCATATAAAAGGATTTCATTTCAATCCATATTTTGATTCATTTATTTCTGCAGATAAATTATCTAAGAACCACTTATTCCCAACATAGAAATTTTTTGTCTTATGGGCAACTTTAACTTAAATTAACTTCATTTATTTTATGTTTACATATTTCATTTAAATATAGTATGGAAAAAGTTCGTTTTTTTTTTTACTTTCCTTCCACATAAATTGTAATATTTTCATCTCCTCACAGAACAGAGTGACTATTTGTTTAAGCAGAAATAAGTGTGATACAGTAAATCTTACAGCCGCCTCAGTCCAGAACATTTGCTGCTCTGTTCACACATTGTCTCCCTTTGCCAACTTCAGGGGAAATAAGCAGAGGCGGGGGGAAAACAACAACAACTTCTGCACAGAGTCTGGAACAATAGCTGCAGTAATATGTGTTCACACATCCCACCCCAGCATAACATCTTTGTAAAACTTTAGCACTCCAGCAGATGTGTGAAAACAACCGTAGAGGTTTTAAAACACAACGCATTAGAAAACAAGCAGTTAAGAGAAAAAGCCGTCATATTAAGATCATGAAGGGAAGCTATTAACATCTGCATAAAAGCTTGACTCTGAGGGCAGGAGCCTGACTTAACAGTTCATTCAAAAGGACTTTGTTGGTTCTTTTCAAGGGCATTATTAGTTTACCTTCAAGCTCTGATCTGAGGTGTCTCTTCTTTAAAAACAATATGTTTTCTGTTTATTTCAGAAAAACAGACCCAATCATAATAACTTATTTTGAATTACATCTATCACATTTTATCCTACGACATTTATTTAATATTTTTTTAAATTATACCTACCTCTTGATGCTCTTTGTATGCTATTAATCATGACAATACTTTCAGTTTTTGTGGTTTTCAGGCATAAATCGTTAGATTTTTTATTTTTTTTTGTTACCATCAATTAAATGTAATAAAATTTTCTGCTATAAAGATAAACATAATGCTAAACTGCCATACTTGTGTTTTTCATATTAATTTAACCTTAATTCTCATCCCAAACAATGAGGAGCTTTCGTGGCTTTAAGATTAGAGTTCAAAGCTCAAATTCAGATCTATCAATATTTTATTTCAAGGCTAAATAATTTGCACCATGTTGTATATCGCTAATATTTTATACCCTTTAAATTCATTACTTAAATACTGTACTTCAAATATTTGTATTTTTAAAACTTTTAAAAGTGATTACCAAACACAGATTTAAAAGCTGGAATTTCTTTATCCCTTCAGGTATGTGGATCTTTGCAGCATCTTTCAGAGTTACCTGCATATTGCCTCCTTATTTAAATTACTCCTACTGTAGGTAGATGTCCATGTCTTGGTAGGTCTGGAGTTGGTGCATCCTCTCTTACTGTCACAGTCTTGGTTCTGTTATGTTTTACTTTGCTCCATGTTTTCTAGTTTTATTGGTTTAATTCTTATTTTTGTTTTGTTGTCTGGTTATTTTTTAGGTTTTCAGGTTTTTATTTGTTGCCCTCTGTTGCCCTCTAGTGTTCTCCTTTTTCCCTAGCTCCTTTCCAGTCTGATATGTTCACACCTGCTCCCAATCTGCTTGTTAGTCCTCTCTTTGTTAGTCTCCCTTAAATACACCCCTTGTGCAGTTCCTAAGTGCTGGTTCCTCGTCTAACTTCCTCCAACCCCGTCTCACTGAGTCTTCCTCATCGAGATTGTTTTTACCCCTGATGTCTCCATGGTTTCTGGTTTGTTTGACTTTTTTTCACGTTTGACTTTTTTGGATTTTTGAATTCCTGTTGTCTGTTAACAGTTCATTAAATCATTAAGAAACTCACCTCTACCTCTCTGCCTCTGCATTTGGGTCCTCAAACCACAACCAAATCCAAAGACACTTACCTGTAAGCAGTGCATATTACAATTAACCAAAAAGTCTCAATCTGACTTACAATAGCTCCATTGCAATTTATTCATCCATAGAGTTGTGTAGGAATACTAGTTGCTGATCTTATATTTTCCCCTTTAAAGAAAAAGGCTCTAAGAGCATAGAGGTAAAAAAAAATAATAATAAAACACACACACATATACACAATGGAAAAACGCAATGTTTAGTTGTAAATCTTAAACTGGATATTAGCATTAACAACTGCTGAATCTCTTGATTCTTAACCCATTAGTGATGCACAGGAATCCCTGCCTAAAAGGATAAATGAAAAACATTAAGAAAGATATGAATTAAACGTATTATATGTTGTTTTTCTAAAACATAACGCATTACCGAATACAAACCCAACACCTATAATGTGTGAATTTAGCCTCTAATTTTTCTCATCTGCCCTCAAACTCTGCTTGTCTGACACTCACTTCCTTAATCATCTTGCTGTTTTCATCTCTGAACATTGCTTCTACTTCCAACTCACAGAGAACAATGCTGGCAACTATCTGGTGATGAAGGTGAGACGTCTCATCAACGAAAGGCCAGACATCTCTGTGTTTATGTGGAGTTGCTGGAAGCAGAATAAGCGTGAAAATGGGAATATTTATCAGTCTTGAGCGGAAACAAGGTGTCAGAAATTATGTCATTGCTGACTAGCGACCTATCTAAACTGGTGCTGCAGAAATATTTTTTTGCCCAAGTCTGACTGCTTTCAGGTCTTTTGTTTTTTGTGCAGTGGATGCAGCAGCCAGTCTTCAGCAGCAGCCGCTGTCTGGACATTAAGATGGCCTTCAGAGGGCTCCTGTAATTGCAGAGACAAAAAGGGAAGAGCTTGTAAGGTTTAACAATCCCACGTCAGCAAGGCTCCATCAGCCGTGAAACAAAAAGGTGCCGGTGATTCATCCGGGAGAAGGAGAGGGGGGGAGCAAGGAATTATCCAGAAAGGTCATCCTCAATTTCTGTCCAGAAATGATCTTTTCCCACTATGTAATAAACATTTATCTGAACCCTTTATTGGCTTTATTAGATCTGACAGTTTAGTTAAGCCGTTTCTATCCTCTGCCGCCGCGGGTCGTGACAGTTAACGTTGCGCAAAAACTTCCATTGGTGAGGTTTTGTATTTAGTAGACTGAAGGGGGGGGGGGGACAAGGACGACGGGTCTTAGCCGGGCATCATTACCAGTGTGAAACAAAAGGCTCTGCAGACGTGCTCGTCTACATTTAGACACCCATAAATATCCCTCCAGCACATGGCAGAGCAGAGCGAGCAGACGCCCGAGCAGACTGGACACCGTGTTTAATGTGAACATCTGAATGTCAACTGAATGTGAAGCTACAATGTTCACTATCTGTTAGACACTTCCTATTTAAGAACTAAAACAGGAATTTTGATGTTTGCATGACATAGATACCTTCAAGTAAGTGAAAGCTACAATGCTGAAATTCCTCATATGTCCTAAAACCTGTATTCAGTCTGAGCAGTTCTTGTGATGTCTTTATCCTCTCACTACATAAGGATAATTTCTTCCTTTTCGTGTAATACAAAGAGAGCTATAGATAAAAATATTATATATTTTTTTATTTTACAAGTTTCAGCCAAAAACCTTTAAGACTTCTACTTGTACTGTATGTGATAGATCAACATTAAATCCTATATAACTTACAAAGTTCATGCTTAAAATAGTGGAGGATGTTCTTCTTCCGGGTGGATCATCAAAATAAGTGGTCCCCCTAACTGTCAATCATTCCTACGCGCTCGTCCCGATTGTCACTTACCGTTAGTAGGCCTGACATTTGGGAAAAATTTCAAATCTTCTTTTGGAAAGTAAGCTTGTATGAGCAATGAAAACAGCAACTTTTAAACAACCAACAACAGAAATGAGCTTGTGCACGCTCTTGCACATATTAATAGGCGTTCCCTGTCAGGAGCAGGCACAGGGTTGTGCATGTGCATTTTGTTTAAACAGTGGTGTTGGGATCTGGAGCTGTACCACCTTCCTCCAGCAGAGTGTGCCGTGGGTCCTCCTGAGCTGGAACCTTCCTACACACCTGTGGCGCATCTCCTCATCAGAAGTCCAGCCCTATATAACCTGTTTCCAGACCTTGCTTTGACGCCGCAGTGTTGACCTAGTTTGGTTAGCGACCTGAGCCTAGTAACCTGAGAATCTTAGCTATCTCTTGATGAGATTCGATTCTAATTCTTCCTTGTTTTTTGCCTCACAGGAATCCTGTCTCTACCTGAGGCTCTGGATGAGCTTAACCTGCCTTGTCTGCCCTCGTGAGCCAAACCTGAAGACTCCTCTGTGGATTCCCCTGCAGCTCTTGGCTAAGAGCTGGAAACTCAGATCAAGGTCTGTCCTCAAAGTCAGAAGCAAGACGCTGAAGCAACTATTGGACTCTGTTGAACAAACAGTCTCTGGACCCAACAGTTCTCTCTCTCAAAGTGAAACCCGGACTCCTTCAAGGTATTCATCTGAAATGTCAAAGACTCATAACTCATCAGCTCGTTTGCTAACTGAACTATCATCTCTGCAGACTCCAGTGAACCTGCCCCTGACCAGTTCCAGTTCCTGTGCAATATTCAAGTGCTTGTGAAACAATAAACTCTGTTAAACTTTTTATCCAGCCTCCGTGTGTGTTCTGCATCTTGGGCTAGCTCTGATACCATTATGACAAGTGGAGAGGGCGGGTCTTTTAAAAAAAAAGTTTAAATGAATTTGGGAATGGCAGCCGTTTTGACATTTATTTAAAGTACTCTCGTTTCTGTTGTTCCATTTGTTCATCACTTAAAAAGGATTCTTTCTGGTCAAAATAACATTCTTCGTCAGAACCAGAGGTAAGTAGTTAGTAGTTACATTAATTCAGAAACATTTACTTGAGGAACTTTTTTTAAAATTACTTTTAGGAGTAATTTTACAACGTGGTACTTTTTCTTGTACAGTACTTGAGTAAAAATGTTATAAATTAATTGAGTTAAATGTCTGCCTACTTAAGCCATTGTCAGTTAACTTCACTTAAGGAAAACAAGCTTGATCAAAACAAATATGCACTATTAAGAGACACACTTTCTTATTTTATACTCAAGGCTTATTGGTTAATTGTTTTATTCCATCTGCTGAGTCTGCTGTGTCACTGCAACTATTGATAATTGTAAGTTTTATAACTCAAAAAATATTAAATCAGTGTAGCTTTTCCAGTATATTTCTCCAGTATTACTCCACTTTTTTCCAGTATTGAACCAGTACTGCTCTAGTATGATAACTGATGGCATTAAGTTTAAACTCTACGTCGTATGTGTGTCTCTTAAAAGGAGTAATTATCAGGTCCTAACGCACACAAATGGAAATTAAAATTCCCAGTACGCACCACACGCTACTTCTTCTGCGGGAGAAAACTGAGTCGAAGGCCGCTCCCCATAGTTGCAAGACCTGTTGAAGTTTAATTTTCATCCATACATAGGGCGCACCAGATTATAAGGCGCATTATGAAAATACTTTAGTTTTGTTTCTGCACCTCAATTATACCCTATTAAACTCCCTTATGACACATTCTTTAGTTCTATTTTAGGATTTAACTCCTGCTTTGTTTTTCTTCTTCTGCTAATCAAATGTGGTGCTCTTATGTCACATCCTCTTTTTCTGCTTTTTGTGCGTTAACTTTCACACAGCAAGCGAATCATTCCACTGCCTAGATAAGTAGTGCAGAGTATTGCAGCTGTAAATATGCCAGAGCACCCTTCTCTGATCAGTTTATGGGTCCATAATGGGTTAACACCAGTGGTTTCTGAGATGATCTGACCCAGAACACTGCCTCCTGACACCAATGTTTGGTGTTTAGTATAATATTTTGGGAAAAGACAGGATCAATGAAAAAATGCGTGTTAAAGTTATTTTATAATGAAGAGTATTAGTTAGGTCTGGTTTCTACTGTAGCTTCCTTTTCTCTCTTAAGGAATCCTGACCCGCAATCAGTTGATTAGCAGATTACAAATCCTCTACAAGCTCTGATAAACGTTGCTCTTAGCCACTCTGCTGTCCTCCTGTAATGACGGCCAATCCTGCTGCTGATGCCTGCATCAGTATGCAGCGATAATGGGGTGCTTACAGAAGCAGTTGGGGTTGTAAACAACGTCTGTCATGCAGTTTAATAGACTTGAGGGCATCATAATGGCTTTGTTCCGCGTACTCGTTCGCCGGACCAAAAGCGCAAAGTAAAAGTGCCGGAAGATAATTCTACCTTGGAAATAGATTAAATAAGCCTTTCATCTCTTTGATAGCTCTATGTCTTCAAGGACACCCCACCCCTTACCCCCCCACAATGAGCCAGCCTCTATTTCAATCATTTGTGCAGGCAAATGATAAAAGCTCTTTGAAACGTCTCCTTATTTGTCTGTTTGAATGTTTCTGTGTTTACTCAGCTGTCACTGGATAAATAATAGTTTGTCTCTAACACATCATCCCCCCCCCCCTCCTGTTCCACTGATAAGAATGTTACATACTGTATTTTCAATCGTCTTTCAAATAATGACCAGCTTGTGTTCCTCCTATCCAGGCGAGGACCTCCCATTTGTTAGATTTACGATGCCTCCACCTCACCTCTCCAACGCAGGGCTGCTCACCTCAGACTAAGTCGCTGGCATCCCAAGGTTAATTAGGTTGATGGTGCCTTTAAATAGCAGGATCATCACTGCTTCTCTGTGTCACCTGGATTTTTATCCCCCCCCCCCCCCCCCCCCCACCCCCCCCCACCCCCTGGATCCCTCTGCCGGATAACAGCAAGACTGCTCATCGTCTGGGCCCAGTTCAGGAGCTGCCAGTTCCCCCACTCCTTCCTTCATCTTTTTCATTTTTTTTTTAAACACAATCCTGGCTTCCTATGTGGGGCATGCGGGTAAGTTAGTGCGAAAGGGAAGTTGTCACTCAGAGACAGAAGAGGTGCGCTGCAGTGTGAGCCGAAGGAGCAAACGGTTTGCCTGCGCCTCGCCTTCAATCCAGACCATCTGTGGCCCCAGCTGGAGTGCCAGCGATGGTCTGGCACTTGTACCGCGCCATATTTACAGATCTAAACACAAATGGCTACTGCCTGATTGTTTCACGATTCATTAGTCAGACAAGCTCGGCTCCTGTGCCAGCCCAGCTGTTACAGAGTAAACCTTTGTCACTTAATAGGGCTGCTTATTGCCTCCCCATCAAACGTATTGATCTGTGGCCTCCTTCTTTAAGAAGAGGTGACTGGCAGCTCTGGGATACAAAGGAGGAGGAGATGATGACATGATTGAGGTCAAGAGGATGCAGGCAGAGTTTATTAAAACATGACCTACAAAAAGAGATGTGCACGAGAGCAGATAAACACCAATAATTGATTTTAAGCATCTTAGTCATGTCACATACAATGGATCTAAAAACTCTAAATACACCTGATAAACTGCCTGGTAAATCATAAATAATTTTTATAATTAATCCTGTACCTTTAATCTGAAAAAACAAACCATCCAAGAGAGGGAAAATTTTAATAGAGAAAAAAAATATTAAGAAATATAACAAGCTCAGCCTCCAAGATATTGCGAACTAGTGAATCTCAAAGTCTAAACATCGCAGTAAAAGCACCAGATTTTTATGGTGTAAAAAAAAGACACCATGATAAAATGATATCCAAACTTTTACCATCTTCAATATGAAATTTATTAATAAAAACTAAACAGAATGAAAGATTTAAAAAAATGACATTTATGAATTCTATAAATAAAACTGGCAAATTACATAACAGAACAGCAGAAAACCCAACAAATCTGTTTGGTAATAATATCAAAAATAAAAATGTGGAAATAACCTGGCTGCACAACACACCCATACTTTGCTAACCTATGTTTTTCATTAGTTTCAGGATTGAATGTTCTTCAATTGGATTCCTTTCAGTATCCCACATGTGGAATTGGTGATATTTACCCTCTGCGTTTGCAAAACTTCTCAAAATCTTTTAGAGCCAAGACATCCTGTGGGTTTATCCTCAGGTTACTGCTCGAGCCATTACAGCCCAAAAATGATACTCATTAGTCAAGACAAATTATATTTTCTGCAAAAACTATATTTTATATGAAATGTGCTGTCATTTTAAAGAAATGAAATTTTTTATTTTTTACCAGTTGTTTCTTTGTTTTGTTTTTGTAATCAAGCCACACATTTATCCTTTAGACAACTTTATTTAAGTGCCACTTAGGTATGCTGCAGTTGAAACCAACCAATTTGGCTTAATTTTACCAATTCTTAACAGTGTTTAAACCTCATCAGGACTGTGCCTGATTATACCAGAAGCTTGATAATGGCTATAAAAATCTATCTATTGTTAAACAAATTTTAACTTCTACACTTTATTCTTGTTCTTTTACAATTCATTGCAGTTGTCGGTGTAAGTATTCCACCTTGGAGAAAGGATATCTTAATTTAATCAATTTAAAGCTATAAAAAAAGTAAGGTATGTGGATGCTGACTGAACATAAACCTAGGACTGGACACTCACTGACTGGTGTAGCGTTAGGCATATACTTACACTGTTAGTGCTAAAATGAGCTCTTCTGTGCAATACATACTATCATGAAAAAAAATCATCAGGTCACCATTGTCCTTTTGATTTGGAAGCTTTAAATGTATATTAGGAACACAATGAACGTGACAAAAAAAGGGTGTCCTAAAAATCTTTGACAACAGGATGTCATATATATCCCTTTCCCACTTGCCGAAAAACCTGTTCAAAACAGGGAACAATCTGCTTTGAGTGGCAGTGGGAACGGCTCACTGACGCATGTCGACCCATGTCAATCGACTCTGCAAGCTATCTGGATTAAAATCGCCTTCAAAGGGCTTGGTTCCAATCGCCATACAGTGGGTAAATCAGACAAGGGTCGACCCGCATATTTACATAATACCATTGAGCAAAATATTTGGACTTTAACACACTGTGCCAGTCGTGTATGATCTAACAAACTAAAACAACACTGCTTGCATTTGGTAAAAATGTCACAGAAGTGGTGAGAGAGACAGAGGAACAAAGTAATAGAAACACTTACTATGTGCATTGTAGTACATTGTTTACTTCCCTGATTTCTGTTGTACTGGTGACATCACTAACGCTAACCCAGCGTGATTGAGTCACCAGACATGCAGCAGTTGGAGGACAGAGGACATACAGCTTGCCTGCGGCGCTCAGACCCCGCATTTTTTGCCAATAGGAAGCGAGCCAAATGCAGATTGTTAGCGGGTCGACCTCTGTTTGAAAAACAGTTATTACTATGGTGTTTTTAGAGGAAAAGAAGCTTTATTGGAGCAAAATTTTAAGTCAGAATGTAAACCGCTGGACTGTAGCTGCTGGATGGGGTAAGACTGTGGTCTGCATGGTGAGAGTAAAGCCTATAAAAGCCGATTGCTCCATGGTTTAGACAGCTTTTTCAGCCAGTGGGAAAGAGGTATACCACAGAGGTTAAGGAATCTGATAAAATTATATGAAATCAATACAGGCAATAGCCCAAAAACAAAAGCTGTCTCTAAACATACGGACCCATTTCTTAGAAGACAAAAGGACCAGACAGGAAAAAACACCAGCCTCAGGTCAATGGAGTGTAAGAGGTTATATTGATTTCACATTACAGGAACTGACACCAAATTTTAGCTTCAAGACTAATTCAGATATTGGCTATCTGCCATCTCTGGTCCTGTTGAATAGGATTAATGAACATCCCATGAGGATGCCTGTGGTTGCCTCCAACATTGATCCAAATCCTTTCATATTTTTCTTTTTCGTTTGCATGCTTAAATTTGTCATAGCTCATCACAGGGGAGAGGAAACAAGAATAGTCATGGCTTTGTGTGGACGGGGTCAGGGGGTCAGGTGGAAGCAGATGATAGTGGTGCAAAGAGGGAAATCCCAATTGGGAGATGGATTTAACATCAACACCGTGACATTTGTTCCGAGTGTGTGCATTGCTCCCCGGCTCTGCAGCAAATCACACATCCATGCTGGAATAATCACCTCTCAGGACTTTAAAAACCTGATTTAATTAACAGGTTATTAGCTAATTAGTGCCTGTTGATTAATGCTCTATAAATTCTGCACAGACCCAGTTGAACCCTCAATTGCTAAACTAGATATTAAAGTTGCAAACGGTGTAATTAGCAGCTCAGGCTCTAGTGGGTTTGCAGCTGTTCAGAGTTACAAGGATGTCAACCAGGTCCATTTTTTCATGTTGATGCAATTTTAGTCAAGAGTTACACAACCGTCTAAAACTGATATATGGTAACCTATCTATCTATAAAATAGGTCATATTCATTTACTTAAATATCATTCTTAGTATGCATATAAAAATTCTAAGATGTACGAACTGCATCTTTTAAAGGGAAAATTAAAAATGACCAAATGCAAACATATTTAAATGAACGAACACCATATGTTACATTAGTGTTTATAGCCTCCTCTGCTGCTAATTGTGTGGAACGATGAAATAAAATTACTCTCTCTAAAGGTGGTGTATTAGTGCATAAGCTGGATTTGCATCACTCTTGGCCATTCAGTCTGCAAAACAAGGAAGAAATGTTGTTGTTTTATTTAATTATTTATCTTGATTATTGCCATCCACAGACACCAGTTTTTTTTTTGTTTATTTGTTTGCTTGAGCCAAGAACTTGTCAGATCATTAATCAATTTTGTGAATCTAGAAAGGAACAGATCAGTATATGTTGTACAGTATCTACTGATACCAAAGCAGCAACCTCTCTGCTTCCCATCCAGTTTTCGATTGAAGATTTCCCACCAATCCATGGCAATAAACAACCAAAGTTAATAGTCAATCTTTTCCTGTAAAATGCCGCTATTGAACAACCTCCATTGTTTGTTTGCTTAAGCATGGGTCAGTAAAAAAAAAAATCTGCCAAATAATTAAAACTCTTTACATGCAGATAAAACACGATATTAAATCCTCTGCTAAAGAACTGAAAGATGTTCATCACATAACTGATGATATTAATCAAAGTAACAACATTTCAATCACCAGCTACTCAGTCAGTTCAATATTCCAGGTTTTGTACTTCATGCACCCTGTGATGTGTAAAGAAAACCATATTGGCATCCTCTTAGTTTCTCTCAGTCTCCAAAGGGAATATATTATATACTATTTAGCAAATAACCTTTGTACGCTCACAGGACTCTCTACCTCCAGCTACATGATCTAAAATGGGTTTAAAGTTAAGTTTACCCCTTCATAAATTTAAAAGTTGTTCCTCAAGACGTGTACTTGCTGTTCAAAGACATTCTCATACCAGTAACCAGAGCCTTATGCTGCTCACATCTATGCCCCTGGCCCACTTCCAGATGTTTGATCGAGCTGAAATTTTGCATGTGAAGTATTTTAAATCTCCATAGATTAAATAGCAAATTACAGCATTGGACTAATTGTGGTTTCTGATTTACTGGTGTTAAAACTGAGTCAAGTCTGAGTTTTTGCATTTGAAAGGACGCACACAATAGGAGACTTTTGATCGAATGAAAGTAGCTTATAGTGATAATGTCCCATAATATAACCTTGTAAAACATTTTGCAAGGTCATATAACGGGCATCATCACCATAAGTTACTTTAATTTCATTTTTATCAAAAGCCTCCCGTGGTGTGAGTCCTTTCCAATAGAAAAACCGGATCACTGCTCGACACTCAACAGGCTCCATTTCAGACTTTAATCAGTACAAACACCTGTAAGTCAGAAACAACAAATAGTTCAGAGCTGTAATTTGCTACTTGATTTATAGAGATTTAAATAACGTCACATGCAAAATTTCAGCTCGATCAAACATCCAAAAGTGTGTCAGGGGCATTACTTATTGAACGCCCCTCACATCTAAAGGAGGAAATGCTAATAAATTACACATACAATAATGCATTGCTCACATAGAAATCAATAGAACGATTGCAAACCTTACCATTTCAACTCCAATTAACCAAGTAGGCAGTCACCATAATGGAGATGGTTTTTTAACCATGACGACGAATATACTGACGTCAGTGTCAGGACTCTGCTGCCTCTGCCTTCTCCACAGGTGTTCCTGGTTGACTGATTGGGGCTCGCACACCAGCGGGTTGTTTCTGCAGCACCGGGGTGCTCTATAAGAACTGCGTTCAGACAGCGGAAGGACGCCTGAGTGTTACCGTAGTGGTATGCAAAACGACCACGGTCTCTAGCCTTCTCAAGCTTTGTGTAACCTGTCTTACCTCTGTGTCTCCCAGGTGCCTCCCTCGTGTTCTGATTCCTCTCATGGTGGACTCCTCTGAGTGGTACCCCCGGTTCCTTCCGAGTCGGTTCCCCTCACTGGTCCCCCCACCCTCACGGACCTCCTTCAGGTTTCCCCCGCTGTTCTGGTTGCTTGGATCTCCCCGGTGCTGCTCGGACCCTCTCTGGCTTCAGCTCTCAGGTCACCTGGACGATCGCCTTCTCCTCCACCTGGCCAGCTTTAAGTCCAACCCGCCTTCTCCCCGGTCCGGCTCTCCCCGCTCTGAGGTAAGCGTTCGTCCAGCTGAACATTCCTCTTTGCCCCGTCCCTGGTTAACCGCCCTTCTCATTCCCCTAGACGTTCCTTGGTTCCGGCTCCCTGTGCTGAGCTTCGGTCTGCGGTTGCAGAATCCCCTTTCGTTCTGTTTTTTTTCCAATAAAAACCCTCAAAGATCTGCCTGTTTCCGAGTGTGTTCAGCATGTGGGCCAAACACGTCAAGCCAAACATGACAGAAGAACACTCAGGCCAGTCAGACCCAGCGAGTACACTCGGAAACGCTGTAACAGCTCAACAGGATCAGATTCGAGGTTTAGAAGCTTCTGTTTTTGGTTTACAGGATCAGTTACAGGGCTTAGCTGCCCAGATGAGCCAGCTGGTTAGCATGTTTAATGCTAGTCTGCAGCCAGCAGCTTCCGCGTCCCCTGACCCCTCCCCCGAGGCCGCGTCAGTCATGACGTCACCGGACGTCCCCGAGTACTCCTCCCCCACTCCTGAGAAATATTCCGGTGAGGCTGGAGATTGTGGAGGGTTCTTATTTCAGTGTTCTCTAGTGTTTAATCGGTCCCCTCGAACCTTTGCCCTTGATCATACCAGGATCTCTTTTATTTTACGGCTTTTATCGGGCCGAGCCCTTAAATGGGCTGAATCCCATTTCCCTGATTGTCAGCGTTTCGGCTGTACGTTTAATGAATTTATTTCTGAGTTTAAGATGGTTTTTGCTGCTGAGTCTGATGAGGCTCAGGACTCTATGCGGCTTCTCTCCTTACGACAGCGGGGCAGACGGGTAGCTGACTACGCTATCGAGTTTCGTACGGTGGCGGCGGCGGCTGACTGGGAACAGCGAGCCTTAAGATCTGTTTTCCTGCAGTCTTTAGATGAGTCCCTTAAGGACGAACTGGCTCGCCTTGAACAGCCGGTCACGCTAGACGAACTCATCGCGCTAGCTGTGCGCTTAGATAACCGCTTACGGGCGCGGGGTAAGAGTCGCTCCGATAGGCCACCTGTTTTTCGGCCAGCTCCTTCCGAGCGGCTACCGGCTAGACCCGCTGCAGCACCTCCTTCTCCCCCAGAGCCCATGCAATTAGGCCGGGTTAGGCTGACTCCGGATGAGCGACAGCAACGCATGAGCTCTAGGCTCTGCATCTATTGTGCTTCTCCTGCGCATTTCATCAGGGATTGCCCTGAGCGACCAAAAGACCAGGTCCGTCGGTTTTAGCGGAGAGATCGACGGACCAACCTAAGTTTCCTTTGTCTTCTCCTCTGCGACTCTGCTTACCTGCTGCTATTGTCTCTGGTCGGGACACGTTCCAACTGTCCGCTCTAGTTGATTCTGGGTGTGATTTTAACCTGATCGATCGCTCCTTAGTTCTCCAAATTAAAATTGAGACGGTTCCGTTAGATTCTCCCCTCCAGGTTTCGGCCCTGGACGGGGGAGAACTCCCCCGCATTACCCACAGAACGGTTCCCCTGGAACTTGTTGTTTCAGGTAATCACAGAGAGCTTGTCTCCTTTTTCGTTTTTCCCGTTAAGCAGGCTCCACTAGTACTTGGGTTTTCGTGGTTACAGTGCCACAACCCTCACAATGACTGGGCTGACCGACGGGTGGAAGCCTGGTCGTCCAGCTGCCATGCCAACTGCCTTCAATCGGCTGTTCCCTTCTCTCAGGCCCCCCCCCGCGCCTGGCACTCGGGTAGATCCCGATGTTCTGAAACTGGCGCCGGAACAATATCATGACCTCGGACAGGTTTTCAATAAGGCGCAGGCTAGCTCGCTCCCTCCACATCGCCCTTACGACTGCGCCATAGACCTCCTTCCGGGTGCCCCGTTGCCGTCCAGTCGCCTTTACAATATTTCTCTGGGAGAACATCAAGCCCTAGAGAAATATATTAAGGAGTCACTTTCCACGGGGTTAATTCGCACGTCATCCTCTCCACTTGGGGCAGGGTTCTTTTTCGTGTCTAAGAAGGACGGTTCCCTCCGTCCCTGTATTGATTATCGGGGCTTAAACGCTATCACTGTTAAAAACAAGTACCCCCTCCCACTGATCTCCTCCGCCTCTGAGCCGGTTCAGTCAGCCACTATCTTCACTAAGCTGGACTTACGTAACGCTTACCACTTAGTGCGGATCCGCCGGGGAGATGAGTGGAAGACAGCCTTCAAGACTCCCCTTGGGCATTTTGAGTACCAGGTAATGCCTTTCGGTCTGTGCAACGCCCCGGCAGTCTTCCAAGCTCTGGTAAATGACGTCTTACGTGACTACCTCAACGTCTTTGTGTTCGTCTACATTGACGATATCCTTATCTACTCACGAAACCCAACTGAACACTACAAGCATGTCCGTCTGGTCCTCCAACGCCTGTTGTAAAATAAGCTTTACGTTAAGGCTGAGAAGTGTGAGTTTCACAAGCCCTCCATTGCCTTCCTGGGACTCATCCTGGAAGGGGGTAGGGTACGATCTGACCCCGATAAGATCAAGGCAGTGCTCGACTGGCCAGTACCCGAGACCCGAAAGGAGCTTCAGCGCTTCTTGGGGTTCGCTAATTTTTACAGACGCTTTATTAGGGGTTATAGTCAGATCGCCGCCCCCCTCCATGCTCTCACCTCTGTCAAGGTCACCTTCTCCTGGAACTCCAAGGCCGACTCGGCGTTCGCCGATCTCAAGTCCCGTTTCTCCCAGGCGCCCATCCTGATCTACCCCGACCCATTGAAGCAATTCATTGTTGAGATCGATGCCTCAGACACTGGTGTGGGAGCTGTTTTGTCCCAAGTATCGGATCAGGATCAGAAGCTTCACCCGTGCGCCTTCTTCTCCAGGCGTCTGACTCCTGCCGAAAGAAACTATGACGTCGGAGACCGGGAGCTGTTAGCCATAAAGCTCGCTTTGGAGGAGTGGCGTCACTGGCTAGAGGGGTCCGAGCAACCAGTTCTTATTTGGACCGACCATAAGAACTTGGCCTACATCCAGACAGCTAAGCGGCTAAACCCCCGGCAGGCCCGCTGGTCCCTCTTCTTCTCCCGGTTCAACCTGACAATCTCCTACCGCCCTGGTTCTAAGAACCTGAAGCCCGACGCCTTGTCCCGTCTCTACTCTCCCCCCGACTCTGTGAAGGAACCGGTCGCTATCCTGCCACCCTCCTGTGTGCTCGGCGCTCTCCAGTGGGAGGTACAGGACCTCATTACCCAAGCACTCCCATCCGACCCTGACCCCGGAACCGGTCCTCCAAGTCGCACCTATGTGCCCTCCTCAGTCAGATCCCGTGTAATCCAATGGGCTCATGCCGAGAAGTTTTCCGCACACCCTGGCATCCATCGCACCCGAACGCTCCTCGCCCGCAGTTTCTGGTGGCCCACTATGTCCCAGGACATCAAACAGTTCGTTCTCTCTTGTCCTGTTTGTGCTCAAAATAAACCCTCCAACAGACCACCATCTGGCCTCCTCCAGCCCCTGCCCATCCCTGAACGTCCCTGGTCCCATATAGCCCTGGATTTCATCACCGGTCTCCCTTCCTCACAAGGTATGACAGTAATCCTCACAGTTGTCGATCGGTTCTCCAAGGCCTGCCACCTCATTCCCCTCCGGAAACTCCCCTCTGCTTTCCTCACGGCCCAGCTCCTGGTGAAACATGTTTTCCGCCTCCATGGTATCCCACAAGAGATTCTGTCTGACCGTGGTCCCCAATTCATCTCGCGGGTGTGGAAGGAGTTTGCTGTGGCCCTTGGTGCCCGGTACACTCTGACCTCCGGCTACCACCCGCAGACCAACGGTCAGACAGAGCGGATGAACCAGGAGCTGGAGACCGCCCTCCGTTGCCTCACCTCCAAGAACCCCACGGACTGGAACAAGTACCTCCCCTGGATTGAGTATGCCCATAACAGTCACGTCTCCACTGCTACCGGTCACTCCCCCTTCGAGATCTCTCTGGGTTATCAGCCCCCACTTCTACCCGACAACAATAGGCTGATCGCTGTGCCTTCCGTCCAGGACCACATCAACCGTTGCAAGCACTTTTGGACCCAGACCATACAAGCTCTCCAAGACACTGCTGAACAGAATCGCAGGTTCGCTGACCGGAGGCGGGTCCCAGCCCCCACTTACCTCCCCGGTCAGCGAGTCTGGTTATCCACCCGAGACCTTCCCTCCCGAGCTACCTCCCGCAAGCTGTCCCCACGTTTCACTGGCCCCTATGAAATTATCTCCATTGTCAGTCCCACCACAGTCCGTCTTCGTCTCCCATCTCACTCCCGTGTGCACCCCACCTTCCACGTGTCTCAGATTAAGCCTGTCTCCTCCAGTCCCTTGTGCCCCCCGGCCGACCCTCCTCCGCCCACCCTAGACCACCATGGACGCCAGATCCAACGTATCGTGGCCTCCCGTCCACGAGGTAGGGGTTTCCAATACCTCGTGGATTGGGTTGGTCGCGGTCCCGAGGATCGGTCCTGGCTCCCTGGATCCTCCATCCCTGACCAGTCCCTTATTGACTCTTTCCTCTCCTCCCGTCCCTCAACATCCTCCTTTGTGTCGCCTGGAGGCGACCCTTGAGGGGGGGGTGGTGTCAGGACTCTGCTGCCTCTGCCTTCTCCACAGGTGTTCCTGGTTGACTGATTGGGGCTCGCACACCAGCGGGTTGTTTCTGCAGCACTGCTCTATAAGAACTGCGTTCAGACAGCGGAAGGACGCCTGAGTGTTACCGTAGTGGTATGCAAAACGACCACGGTCTCTAGCCTTCTCAAGCTTTGTGTAACCTGTCTTACCTCTGTGTCTCCCAGGTGCCTCCCTCGTGTTCTGATTCCTCTCATGGTGGACTCCTCTGAGTGGTACCCCCCGGTTCCTTCCGAGTCGGTTCCCCTCACTGGTCCCCCCACCCTCACGGACCTCCTTCAGGTTTCCCCCGCTGTTCTGGTTGCTTGGATCTCCCCGGTGCTGCTCGGACCCTCTCTGGCTTCAGCTCTCAGGTCACCTGGACGATCGCCTTCTCCTCCACCTGGCCAGCTTTAAGTCCAACCCGCCTTCTCCCCGGTCCGGCTCTCCCCGCTCTGAGGTAAGCGTTCGTCCAGCTGAACATTCCTCTTTGCCCCGTCCCTGGTTAACCGCCCTTCTCATTCCCCTAGACGTTCCTTGGTTCCGGCTCCCTGTGCTGAGCTTCGGTCTGCGGTTGCAGAATCCCCTTTCGTTCTGTTTTTTTTCCAATAAAAACCCTCAAAGATCTGCCTGTTTCCGAGTGTGTTCAGCATGTGGGCCAAACACGTCAAGCCAAACATGACAGTCAGTTTTTCTGCCAAGAAAATATCATCACATTGAGGGCTCCACATGCGAAGTTGTAAACTTTACTGGGGTCTCAATATTATTCTAATGTTTGAACAAATTCCCAAAATGTAGTATTTCCTGTATTTATCTTTGTCCAAACTTAACACTATTAGTTAGTATATGTCATTCATATTTGTGGAGGAAGACCTTTTTTATTATTTCCTTTAAATTGTGTTTTTAATCTGTTGAAATGCAGGTTTGCGTGCTTGAAGCAGTGCCTGTGCCAACATCCCTGGGATTTGGAGGTGTTCATGCCAGTCTCTCTGACTAACGCAGACACACAGAGACAGCTCGGTCTTTGTACAGCTGCCGACCCTCAGAGAGGCGTGCTGGGGGCAGCGTGAGCCTCCAGTGCATCGATCATCACGCTGACAGGGCTGCTGTCCCCACACACTGTTCAAAGTGAGATCTTCAGTATGGCTGCTTAGCAAATAATTGATGGGGTGCTTCCTGGTTTTTAAGGGGAGCAGCGCTCAGACGGCGACAAGCGACGGGTACTTTTAATGTGACGTGTGAATCACTCTTTCATGACCCATAAAGCCATCTGGAATAACAAAGCACACTGTGACTGTTTGGGTCTTTTTTCACCAGCTTCATACGTTTTACCTGTGAAACTCCATTTTATTTTAATCATCGAGGCTTCATTCAGACTCAGTGGCTGTTTAATTTTGATTTCTTTTTGTTTGTTTTCTTTGTAAGCCATCCTTTCATCACCACAAAGAAGATTATTAGGGAATCAAATCTGCATAAATTAATATTTGTCAAGCAGCTGGATAATTTGTGAATTTCTGATTAATAATTTCAACACAATATTTTCTTTCTGGAAACTATTTTTCAATTTATAAGAACTCTGAACTCAATTTGATAAGTTTTAATTCAAAATCGGATTCATTTTCTGATTTGAAGTAAATCCTTTAGCACTGTGCAAAGATTCCTAAAAATACAATTACAAACATCATCATCAGCACTTTATAACAGCTATCAGACATGTCTGATGTATGGTTAAGGGTTAAGACTGGTTCTGTCTTACCTTTGTAAATAATATTCAATTTTACCATTCTCTTATTAAATCCAAGATTAACTTAATTCAGGTAGGTTTTGTTCTGCATCTATATTTCTCTCTCTCTCTCTCTATATATATATATATATATATATATATATATATATATATATATATATATATATATATATATATATATATATATATATATATATATATATATATATATATATATATATATAAATAGAATATAGCAATCTTTTATCTTGAGAAACTAAACATATAAGGAATTGAGCCAGTTGATCCATGGCTGTCTGCAAGACCACAAAGAAAAGCAACCTTATAACAAAGCAAGTTTTAGAGCAGACTATTTAGGAATTTTTTTTATTAATGAGGGTTTTACTAATTGCTCAAAAACCTGGTTTTCTGTTCTTTAGTTAATGAATGATCCATGATGGTGTTCAGATTACTCTTTATTATTCAGGTATGTGCTTGTTAAACCCTAACATTACCTATCTGTTAAGTATGGTAGATACTGTATATTACATTGTTTTCCTACCCATAACAATTTTATTGAGCAGTGTACTTAGACAAGCCAGTTCTTCGGTCAGGATAAAATGAATCACCTTTATTATGTTCGTAGGAAAGGTTTGGAAAATAAATGGGAGTATGCAGACAGAGACGATTATTCTTAACAGAGAAAAGCTCTGGTATTGTCCTTGGTCTTAGAATGCTGTGTATTATCTCAATGAGGCTGGAGCCAGATAGCTCATCATTTACAAACAATATGAGAATGATGTAAGGATGTGTGATGCGGCTGGGTGTGACTCAGCAGATCTATAAAAAGTCTTTCTAAACTGTTATTCAGGGACCCTGCTGAAGAAGTGAGCCTTTAAGGTCTGTCATGTGTAATAGCCATTTTTGTATACATGTATCACATATATACAGAGATTCTTTTTCCAGTGGTCTTTTCTCAGAATCGGGTGGATACAGCTTAAGGATGCAAGCACAATAACTTTCTTTACAACATTGAAAAGGTGTAGCCATTAACAATACCCAAATTTAAGCAGTTGCTTTTTTCATTTTCCATATAAAGGGGAGAGGGACTATTTGACAATATTTTTGCAAGTAAATAACCCAAACTAAGAGAAATCTAATTTAAAAGTAAGTAAATTAAGTTATGGGGTAGATGTAAAACTTATTGGCTTCTAAAAATGTAATATGAACATTAACTTTAAAAGGTTAATCTTACTAATGCTTGGACCTCCTTTTGTCTTTACCCACAGGCTCCATCATTGCTGAACTCTCATAAGTGCAATCTTAGCTCTTCTTACAATCTCTTTGTGGGAATTGTTAACACAGAAGAGCTTCAAGCAAAACCATTTGGTTCCAATAACAATTAGTTGCTCTCTATCCCAGATATCCGCCCCGAAATTGGAAAAACTCTTTTTCCTGCAGAGCCCCCGAATCATGGAGTATTGCAAAATGTCTTTATATCATGAAAGCTTGATCTCCTCTACAGTAGGTAATATTAAAGTTGATTTGATAGTCTTACAGATGACCAGATTTTTTAAACCTGATATAGCATTCTGCAAATAAAGCTTTTTGTTAAATATTTATCTTATTCATCTATTCATTTGTTTGTTTTTCTTTTTTGCCAGGACGATGACCAATGCGTCACCAATGAGATTATTAATCAAATTGGTGACTTTCCTGGTTAAAAAAGTTTATTGATAAATAATGATAATACAAAAAATTAACATTAACATTGTCTTTGCTCTCTTTAGGTGATAAACGCTTAATGTTCCGGCCATCATAATTTGGAGGCACATGTGAAAATTCCTGAAAAGGTTCAACACAGCTTAAAGAGAGCAGCAGCACAGCAAGAGACTACCTCTAGTAATGATTCTAAGCCTTTGGTACAAAGTTTCAATGAGCAGAACCAAAACTAAAACTTACTATTTGCTTCTGCAAAAGGAAAAAAAACCTTCTTGGCCTGACATCTGTATTGACAGAACATGGTGAGCTGTGAAGTGTGATGCCTGCAACGTCTGCGAGCTGTCTCCTCACTTCCTGTTATTGTCCAGCATGTCTGAATGGCGCCTGCACTTTCCCAGCAGATGGACGGCAAATATGGCCTCTGATTTATCTGGCCACTGATTAACTGTGAGAAACAACACTCCACCAAATGTGGATCTGTGTGTGTGTGTGGTGGGTGGCGGCAGCAACGGGGAGGACAAGCTAATATATTCATGAAAATGTATTCATAAAAAATGTTAATTGTGATCCAAAGCAGTCCATGGCCTGGAGGATGAGTCAATAAAAAGCAGGCGAAATTGACAGCCGCCTGTTATGTGGACAGCACTTGCAGTAACAGATGTGGGGGCAGAGGGATGGACGGTGCACGGGCGCCTGATTGATCACACTAAAGTGGGTGAGTGTTAAAATGTTACGCAACAAGCTTTCCCTGTGTTTCCTTCCTTTTCCCTGCTTCTTCAGACACGATTATTCCTCTGTTAGGAATACTTTGTTTTCTCTGGGGTAGTTGTAATCCATCTGGGATCCTGCCAGAGAAACAGCTTCATACCTCAACTCCAGTTTTTTCCACTCCATTTCTTTCTCCAAGTTGCTGTTTTGTTTTTTTCCACTTGTCAGGCTTCAGCTTTCTAGCTTTCAGAGTGTTTTGCAGAGATTTGGATTAAACTCAGACGTAGATAAATGTCAGCCATTATCTGGGGTGACCATTTGTGCTGGTATTTGACTCGCTAATGATCGTCTTCCAGGCAGGGTAATAGGCCTCAACACACAGAGACAGTCTGACACACAAACACATTCAGTTTCAAACTCACTGCTTATTTGTCTAATTAATCAGCTCACCAAAACAATCAGTTCATTCACATCTGCAAACCCCGACGCAGAGAGTAACCTTGTGTTTTATAGATATAAGTTATTAACTGGATTCCTACAAAGTCTGGATTTTCCAGGTATGGATAAATATTAGAAAAGAACAAGAAAATGTAAAAATATTCACATGTATTTTTTCCTTATCCTATTCTCTGAATGTTAAGTCCTAATAAGTGTCTTTCTTTTTTGTGTGACTTATTTAATTATTGTTGTATTTTATTCATCCCATACTACCATCCTTAATTCAATCTTTTCCTTGTTCCTCATGTCCTTCCTAACGTCTTGTCTTGTTTGCCTTATGTGTCTTTCTTTACTTCTTTACTTATTTATGCCCTACCTGGCTCCATCATTCCTCCATTCCTTTCCCTTCATCTATAGAAAATATCTTTGAGCTTTGCTTGCATATAAAGCTCTGTACACCATATATTGAATAATTTAATTTTGATGGCTATTAATTACAATGGTGTCAGAAGAATTAATGTTTATTACTGAAGTAGAAGTATAAATCCTACTGTTTAAGAAAACACTTTTTTAGAAGTTATTGACTGAAGTAATAGAGTACAATTTTTAAAACTACAAGTAATGCAAGAAGTAATGCAGGAAAAACTATTAAGGAGAGATGTTTTACTGCACTACCTTATTAAAGGAAAAACTTCGGGATGATAACTTCCTTATACTTAATTGTTTTAGTTTTATAACTATGGCAACAGTGTCAAATTTAACTTTGCAAAAGCTAGAAAAACAATTTATTTTCGTATTCATTTATTCACTGGATTGCTGATTGCCCGTTGGTAGTACGGGGTTGAAGTGAAGCCACCGGCCGCCCTATTGGTACTCCCCAGTTAGACCGGTCGCAATGTAAACAATATGTGCGCTACAGCATCGAACAACGATGATGTTCTCAATTCAGGGGGGCTTAAGACTTTTAAAATACATCGTCTTACTTCGTTTTTCCTGGTCTTGCCCCGGCTCCTCTGGATTGGTTTCCCCTGATTTCTCCATGGTTTGTTTGTTTTACATTTTTAAATTGGATTTTTTTAGATTCCTGTCTCTGTTACCTGTGTTAAGTTATAAAAAAAAACTACAAGAATTCACCCCTGCCTCTCAGCCTCTGCAATACTTTATATATATATATATATATATATATATATATATATATATATATATATATATATATATATATATATATATATATATATATATATATATATATATATATTAGTGCTGTCAATCGATAAAATTTTTTAAATCGCAATTAATCGCATCAATGCCTAAGTTAACTCGCGATTAATCGCATTTTAATCGCAAATTTTTTTTCTGATTGAAAATCATTTAAATACTCTCGATGACATACAAAGAATACATACAGGCTAGGTTTGTGCCAATGTTCTTTTTTTTAAATGAAAACAGGTCACAGACACTGATTTATGCCATAGAAACATATGGCAAGAAGATGGGGAGGCATGTAGCAAAAAATAACAAATATATAGCCAAAAAAAAAGGCCCTGAAAACAGGCTGATGTAAAAGACAGTCTTTACAGTTAATACAGTCTTTTGAACAAAGACAAGCATTTTACCGTACTGCTATAAAATGTAGTAGAGTTAACATTAGATGTCAATTAACAAAGGTAATAATGAACAATTTTCAATCAATACATCAAAATCAATAGACCGACATCACTAGATGGAGGTAGTCTATGCTCTAGAAAGTTACTTTTCAGCCTCTTAACAAAAATGAGAACACACACACACCCACCCACACACACACACACACACACACGATACCGACCTGTGGCGTACACAGACAGCAAGAGTGCCGTAGCAGATTCCATTTCACCTCAGTAATCTGTTTTCTCAGCGTATTTCAGGTTGCTACTAGGCACCAGACACTCAGCTTGTTTGTTGGTGGTGGGGCTTAAAGAAAAGGCACTAGCGCCACCCAGTGTATGAGCGTCTTTTTTCCTTGAGGAGCTCCGCTCTCGAAGCCTAGGGAAAATGCATAGACTGGGGGAAAATAGCCCCGCCTTCCCGCAGGCTGCAGCGGGATGTACTTGGAAAATTGTACCATAAAACCACATAGCGTTAATCTCACGTTAAAAAAATTATCGCGTTAACGCGATAATAACGCGATAATTTTGACAGCACTAATATATATATATATATATATATATAGGGCTGGGTATTGTTCAAAAATTTTCGGTTCCGGTACCAATACCGATACCTTCACTTCGATACCGGTTCCTGAACGATACTTTTTTTGATACAAGTTTTATAATATCAATTCGAGAAAAAAAAGAAAATTACACAACATAAAAAAGTACAAATCTTGAGTTTTATTTTAAGCTCTGTTTTTTCCATTTACATTTTTCCTCTTACATAAAAAAAAAATTCAGTGTCTAATATTCACTGTTACATTGTGAGGACCTTTTTACTTAGCAGTTTTCCTTTAGAAAAATGACCATGTCTGACAAACAAGCCCGTTGAATGGGATCCTACTGACAGCGCACCGCTGGTATGGGGGGTCTGAGCGGCTCCCACAGAAATATTGGAAGGCCGGATGAACTGACTGCACTGATTAAGTTTTCAGGTGGATTTTCCCACTTAAAAACATAATGAAACTACTTTATTCCCACTGATCACAGCAAATATAGCTGCAAGGCAAATAAAGGATAGAGTATCTCCGCCCAACGCGCGTCAGAGCCACTTTTCGACCGCGCAGCCAGAGCAGCAAACACTTCTTCAGCCGCGCGTCAGAAGCCGGTACAAGCAGCAAAAAAGAAGCAGCAGACGTGATTTTGCTGCTCCTGCTGCGTCCAGTTTGAAAGCAGCATTCTCCAATAGTGTCTCGCATTATTCACTCCGCCCTGGCTTTGCTCTGCCCACGGGCTGCTGAGAGGAGGATGGTCGCGCCGGCTGCGGTCCGCTCTTCTTGCAGTCAAACACCGAGCAACTTTCTGCTCTTAAATTGTTTCCGTGCACGATGTATTGCATTACGCACTATTGGCATCAGTCTTAATAAAGTGAAGCCGCACTTTTGACCTGGGGGGCATTTTAAAGGGGTTCCACGACGCTCACAACCAGTTCACAACAGATACACATGAACCCTGGCTGTAGGCGTGACCACCTGTGTATTTTTCCTGGATGACGCAATCACGTTAAGTGTTACAGCCAATCACCGAAACTTGGTACCCAAAGACGAGGCGTGTTTCGGTAGTCTGTAGAACCGAAGCATTTCGGTCGGTACCATAAAAGTACCGAAGTTCGGTACCCAGCCCTATATATATATGAGGTGTATACATATGGGTCAAATCTGTATGAGTTACTTTTTTCCATCAATATAACATACAATATATTTCTGCACATGAGTTTTTCAAATAAGAAGTACAACTTTGTTAAGATTTCACAGTGAATTAATTGCTATTTTCTCTGCTTTCTATTTTCTTACGTTAGACACGATGTCAATGGCCAGTTCAGTCAATATCTTTGAGTCAGTCCAAGACAGCCAGACTAATGTTACGCTACATACTGTACTATAGGATACATTGGCTTAAATATGGATTTTCTTGGTTAGTACATCGACTGACTGATTAATTCCCTTTGGATCGTCTTCCTACAACCAGCAAAACGGCTTTTTTTTGCTGCCAAATGCTACATGCAATGCTCACATGCTAAACATGTAGGCATTTTTACTGCCTCTCTCCGTGGGAGTGGGGAGTTACCAGCATGACGGATGGTGGCCTCACTTTTTCCGTGCAATCAGCAATCCAGTAAGTAAATAGAGATCCAACCACAAAGAAATAAACAGTCCGTATAAAACAAATTATTTTGATGTGTTTTTTTTTTTTGTTTTTTTTTTTTATAAACCAACAGGCCATAATGAAAATGAGCTTAAATGAAACTAAACTAACAAGTCTGTTTTTAAAATGTAAGGAGTAGAAAGTTGAGATAACTACAAAAGAATGTAAGAAATAAAAGTAAAAAGCTGTCCATATAAGAAAGATAACCAAAATTTCTACTTAAGTAACAAAATAAAGTATATGTACGTTGTTACTTGACACCTCTGATTAATTATTTTACCTACACCTACTGTTAAGTCCAAACTTGTTCTTACCCATCGTAGCTTTTTCCTCCTGGGGAAGACATATGCAGTCAGGGTCCATACATGATTCTAAGAGAGAATCTGTGAAGGAAGTTTTACATTAGTGTGATGACATGAACTTCTTTTAGCCCTTAAAAAACTGGAGTTCATTAGCTAAGCTAAATTTTCAAAGTATCATACAGAAAATTAATTTGCCTTTGTAAAAGAGGTTTGATTGATCTAAAACTAGTGTTGCACCGATACCAATACCAGTATCGGACGGGGCCCCGATACTGCTCTAAAATGGTGGTATCGGTATCGGCGAGTACCAACAAATAGGGCAATGATAGCATTTTGAGAGCCATAAGTTTATTCAACTATTGTCACCCACTCCTGTTAGGCAATAAAAAGTTCTACTGGATTCACTATGTATTAGATTTTTTTCCTGCTTCACAAAGGTAGGCAGCAGCTTGACAAAGCCATGATGGCAATTATTTTACATTATGATGGTATCGGTATCGGCCGATACTGCACAGCCAGGTATCGGGTATCGGTATCGGTGCCAAAAAATGCCATCGGCGCAACACTATCTAAAACCAAAAAAATATGTTTATGGCTAATTATACGCAGATATAAAAAATGTAAAATACAGCAAATAAAGAGAAGCCACTCCCCTTTCTTATCAGAAAAGATACATTTTAGTTGAATAAAATCTGTCTCTTCTAGATAAATAATTCTGGGTTTAGCTGTAAGGGCTGTTAACAGCACTCCAACATAGTAATGATACATGAATAGATATGAATATTTAAAGTGTTTGGATTAAGTATTAATAAATGGGAAGTTAATAAATGCATTTAATTAATTATGTTAGATTCATTTTGAAGGTTGAAATAATAATGTTTTTTAAACAGATTTGCTTTAATTGATTTAGACATACTTTATTAATCAAACTAATGTTGAAGCATAAATTCGCCAGGGTCAGTCTGTATCATTTGAGATTTGCAATAATTACAATAGACGTGTTGCGCGATGGGGACAGACAGACAGACAGACAGACAGACAGACAAAGAGAGAACCTAATTTTCCAGATGTACTAAGTTAAGGTAGTCTTCCCATCCTAAACTAATTTCATAATCTACATTACGTCCAATTCTTGGCAAGTTATCTTAACTACAATGAAAATATTTCTGTAGTTTACAGTTTGAAAATTTATGTAATATAAAGCAGAAAGATACTCAGCTCCCTTCATTGTCTCCATTTTGTAAATAAACACCATCAGACAAGCGCTGGGAGTTGCACTCTGATATGGAAATATTGAGGTGGTAACTATGCAGATGTGCAATTCTCATGAATGTGCATCAAAAGAACATTTGTTGAATCTAATGTGGTGAACCTTTAAGAGCCAATGGTAGGAGAAAATGTAAGAGAAACGTATGACAACAATACGAGAATGTTGGTGCATGAGACCCAGTGTGTGTCTTAAGCAATAATTTAAAACAGCTAACAAGTAGGATGACAAGACAGAGGACATTTTTTCAAATGAAGAACCAATTTCAGTAATATCAAACAACCTGTTACGAAGTTACAGGTTCAAAAGGAAAACGCAGATTTTTTCTAGACAAAGCCTAATTCTGTCTATCTCCTGTTCCGTTTATAAACAATATGAAAGACACTTAAACTCCTTGGCTTGAGGCAAAGACTGAACTCAGAACCAGAGGGTAACTCCACCTTTCCCTGGCTGAGCACCACAGCCTCTGTCTTACGATATATTCACACCAAATGTGTTTTAGTGACTGGTTTGCATGTAAAATCAATGGTGGATGGTTGGATAGTTGTGAGAGGTCCCTCAATCCGTTTCGAAAATTGGGAACAAAGTGTTTCAAGCATCCAAAGTGGCAAAGGCCGAAGTTGGGAAATATGAACTTTTGTAGGTCGATGAGGTGATAATGTCAACCAATCAGAGAAGCTGATCCAGGAGCCTACAGAGAAGTCTGTACACTGCATAAAAATTTAATCTCAATAAGTCATTTTTTCTTAAAATAAGTGCATTTTTCTTGAATTGAGAAGGTAAGTGAGACACTTTGCCAATGGAACAAGACAATTTACATTTAAAATAAGAAAAAACAATTTTATTGTCTTATTTGGAGGATTTGCAGAATCAGAATTACTTTATTATTTGGTTATTATTTTCTTAATAAGTTAGAAGGACTAACTGGTTGCACTAAACGAGGTGAAGTTATTGCTTTTACTGAACTCCACAATGCAGCAGTATCTATTGTTCAATGATTAAATGTACTGTTAATCTATAAAACCTCCCTATCAGTCAAACACCAGTCTTTGAATGGAGGGTCGGGGCACTCCACTCAGCTGTGTGCCAGCAGGTTTCCTCATCTTTAAGATCATATTACATTTGCTGAGTCCTGCATATAAATTTTCTCTGTGTCTCATCAAGGCCCTACCACCCACCCCCCCACCCCCCAGAACCCAGCCCACACTCAGGATGGCCTCTCCTCTGACTGATATTGGCTCATCATACTTAATCTAGGGTGAAATTTCCTAGTCTGTGCTAAATGACTTGCAGCCTTCACGAGAGACAAGATATTTATTTTTCTCAGGGCTAATGACCTGTCTATGGGACCCACCCACTGATGGTTATTTACTAGGGCCCAGATGCTTGGGCTCAAAATGAGTGGTAATGTCAGCGGGGGCCATCCCTCATCGGGAAGCCCCCTGATTGAATCCGAGTGATCCCATTGACATTGACTCTGTGACTTTTAAGGCCATTACCTTCCACCGCCCACCATGATCACCTCATCATCTCCTCTGAGCTGACAGCTGATTAGCAACAAATTACTGACAGGAGGAAGGATCTGACTCCAGCTCTTTGTGTGTGAGAGGGGGGTGGCAAGGAGTCAGAGGCCTCCTCCTCCTGCTGCTTTTCCTCTTCACACATGCAGAGTCAGACTTACTAACACATAAAATAATAGCTGAGTCTAAACGCAGTGATGTCCCCTTTACTATGTTTGGGTGATGTAATAAGTCTGGACTGGAAATGCCGGAGTTTGAATGTTTAGCCTTCCTGCAAAGACATAAGCAGCTGCTCTTCAATGGCGGAGATAGAGCACACTTCATTACTGTGGCTGATTCATAAAGACACATGTTAATGTTGTAAATTTGCTTTTAATAGAACATTTTCTCATGGAAGTGTGTTTCAGGTTGGATTCATGACTAAATAACAGCTCATTGGAGAAACTATATGTACCTCAAATAATTTTATGTTTTGTGCTGATACACATGAAAGAAATTGTTGGATTTGATCTGCATTTTTGTTCAATTTGTTCTTTGAACAGCAAGTTTTTGTTGCAGTTTCAGCTGCAAGTCTGTTTTTAACAGCTTTATACACTGAGAGGTTTACCCGTTCCTCTATGCTAAATTCTTCAACCAAGTGGGACTGGATGGAGAGCATTTCTGGGCATCACTCAAGTCTGGCTTTAAATTTTACTGATGTCAAGCTTTATTTATTTTCTAAAATTATCAGATCTGTACTGTCAATGGACTGCTCTAAAACATGTGTGGTTTAATACAAACAATTCTATTGTGTCTTTGGCTATATGTTTGGCGCAGTTATTCACCTGCAAGATTAGAGGTAATGATTCTCCAAAGCTTTAGTATTTCACAGCATTTTTGTTTGTTTTGGGTTTTTTTTTTAAGGATAGTGCCGTTTTGTTTTTGCCTGATGCAACTTCTCTATCCCTGCTTGTGAGACACAATGTGATTCTGCAAACCACTGTTTGGTTGTGTTCCGGATAAACGTGACCAATGGGCCACAATCGGTGCTGGTGCCTATCTCCAGCTGTCTACGGGCAAGAGGTACACCCTGGATAGGTCGCCAGTCCATAATAGGGCAAAACAGAGACAAACAACCATTCACACACACACTCTAACTTAAAGCTAATTTAGAAAAGCCAAGAAACCTAACAGTCATGTTTTTGGACTGTGGGAGGAAGTCGAAGTAACCGGAGAGAACCCACACATGCTCAGGGAGAACATGCAAACTCCATGCAGAAAGAGACGGGAATCAAACCTGAAACCTTCTTGCAAGGCAGCAGTGCTACCCACTGCACCACTGAGCCGCCCATGTAAAAAACTAATTACTAGATTAATTTTACATATGTGTAAATAAGTATTAATTAATTACCTTCCCTCTTGATTTGTATAATCTGATTTCGAAAAGTCCTACATTTGCAAGAATAAAAACTGAAAAATCTCATTATTAAAGGAACAAAGTTATAATATTAAGTATTAAGGGTATCGTCTGGCTTTGAAAGTGAAAAATGGCTAGAAGTTAAACTTTAAAATCTATGAAAAATGTAATTAGAATTTGTTTTGAGAAAGTTTTACCAGAGGTTATATATATTGTGGGCAAAGAATTTTGCTAACATCTGAGACCCTTCTTCTTCATGGTTGTTTTAAATGCCCTGTGTCTTAAACAGCAGCCTACTTCTTGAGGCTTTCTTTTTTGCTGATTTTCAAGGGCAACATTTGTGAAGTGGTTAACTGATACTGGCCCTTCCAACACTGAAGCTTGCCCAGGGTTGTTTAAGGTCCTTCTGAATTTCTTTCAGGTCTATTTATGTGACCAATTGAAGAATAAGGCATTTATCCATTTGGATGTCAGGTTTCTTTGTTTTTTTCCATCACAGATAACACTAAAAATATCCTTTTAGAGTATTATTTCAATCAAGACTGCTCTCTGAATGCCATGCATGTTCAGACTGTCCTCTTTCTCCTAAGGCATCAGTAAGCTTCCCTCGCCGCCTGCAGGAGCATCTGTCTGGGCCTGAAGTCCTGAAGGACCAGATTAGAAGCTAGATGCTCCATTTGCTGCCAACAGGATCCATTTTTAATGCTTTGGGGCAATTTAGAGCCCCCTTTTAATTGCACATCGGTCCCAGTGTAATAGGAGTCATGGATGCTGGGAATGAGAAGCATTTGCTGGCTCTATGGCCTCGAAGGTGCTTTGGTTCTGGTCTTGGGACTTTTGTGAGATGCTGGAGTTGACGGCTGACCCTGAAAGTGTGAGTTCCAGCGAATGAAAAAGTCCCAGAGGTGGCTTTGAGGGAAAGATAAAATGGTCCTCCACTTGTGACGATCAGGGGTAAAAGCCGCTGAAAAAGCACTTTCTTGCAGTTAATGAACCGGAGTGTCCCAAGTGGGTCCGTCTACTGTAAACGATCAGAGCAGATGACATTAGGAAATGCCAGCAAAGAAGGATGTTTATCACAAAACTGCTCACTTGCAAAAGGATCAAATTATAAAGTAGATTTCTCTGATGAATTTATGTTTGGTTACGTTCTTCATAGAATACAGTAGAAACGTCAAACACAGATTCCAGACATTTGGTTAACTTGGGTGTATTTCCATGTTATTTCTTTTTATTTTTACATAAGCCATCCCTTTTTAAGTATGAAAAACTTGATTTATTTGAGAAATCAAATTCCACAGATTTATTTATTTAGGTTCTTATGAAAATCAGTTAAGATCGATAATAAATTTATCAATCTAATGTAGAAAAGTGACGTTTTAATCTAAACCAGTGGAGCCCAATGAATCCTGAGTGGTCGCTGCCCTGTATCCTTTCCCGGGTTCACTGCTTCTGAACCAAATGATGGTTCATTACCAGGCCCATGTAGAGCCTGAAGGCATCCTGAGGAGCTAATCCATACATTCAAATCAGCTCAGAATGTGTAAAGAGGCATTCAGGCCTTTAAGGAATGAAGTTAAACCATTTGGTCTGCAAAATCAAAGTAAAGTGTACAGTCTTCAATTGCTAAACCATAACAGCTAATTATTAAAGAAATCAGTGCATAACTATGGAAGGTTTTGTGGAAGGAAAAAATGTGTTAAAGAAGGTACAATGATAACACAGATAGCCACGGCCTCGACAGGATTATAAGGCAAAGTTCATTAAGGAGATGTACAATACATATTTTAACATCTTCCTTAACACCTCAGCAGGTGTTAGGGAAGAAATAAGCCAAGGTATTCTAGTTGATAAAGATGCATCTTTTCTATGGTTTTAATAAAAAAGGATTGAAAATGCTCAACACGGAGACAAGAAATGTTTTGTTTTTGTTTCTTTTTTTATGTGTTTAGCAGTTTAGTAAATTTTCCAAAACCCTGAAAATAAATGTGGAAGACACAATCAGCAACATTAGAGCATGTCTGTTTGCTGACCCTCCCTCTCTCTCTGTCTGATGAAGATAAACTTTATTTTCTCTGCTGCTTCGTGGTCACTGTCGGGTCACAAACAGGGCCAGGGTCAACCTGGTCTCAGAGTCGGTCTGTGGCCTCAGAGAAAATATGTGTGTACAAGGCAGACAGGAAGCCTCCCCTCTGGTGCTTTGGGTCAGGGTGGCGTGTCTGTCACTTAGCCTGGCTGACTCTTCCCTCTCCATCTCCGTCTCTGTATGACTATCAGGATGGCAGATGACAGCGGGGTCCACCAGGGGACCACAGGCTCCCAGTGAAGCTCCATTTGCCGACCTCTATGGAGAATAGTCCCCACCAGCTGTATTTCAAGGCCGTCAAACTGGTGCTGTCACGACAAAGACCACAGCAACAAGGCGAGGCCTCTCCCATAAAACATCAAAAGCATCCACTGCAATGAAAACAAGAGAGTAGGGGAGGGGGGTACATGTCAATCTGCTCAACCCCTCTTCTAAGTGACTCTAGCCCACTGCCACTCCACTCAGCTTCCATCCTATTCATTTTTCATGCTGCGCTGTCGGTGATCCAAACTGTGCCATCCATTCTGCAGCTGACATGTCCAAATGTCTGAGTTACCGCAGAGTGCTGCACATAACAGAGCTGTCTATGAAAAGTTTTATGATATGGAAATATGGTAAGAGAATGTGTGATGAATGGCCATTATGTAGGCAGGAATAACAACAGGGCATTCAAACGTGTGAGCATCTGGAGCCTTTTTACTGATTAAACAAATACTCTAGCGATATGATTGTTTTTTTTTTTTGCTTTTTGTTAAAATCAAATATTAGCTCGCCCTGTCATTCATGTCATTGGACACTTTTCTGTTTTGCTTCAATAAAATCACAGACTTTATTGAATGTTCTATAAAGAACCAAGACAAAGTGGACAATACTTATGACTCTGTAACTATTTAAGGAGGCGGTCACATTTTCCTGATGCTCTGCTACTCCCTGATCTGTTCCTGCTTTGCAATGTCTTGTCTTTTCTGAGCCCTCTTTTTATATCAACCGAATTCAAACAATGGATTTGCTCAGCTGGTCAATGCAATTGATCAAATGTTCTCAACTGGAAGAAAGGGAAAGGGGGACCCTTCCTGTCCTACCAGGACATGCTTCGTGGGATACACCATGGATGGCTTGGAGGATGGTGTGTTTTATAATGTGATCAGTGGAGGATATGAAAGCTGTATGGATTTTCGGATTTATGATACTTGGATTTATTCTGTTTGGATTTGGAGGATACCTGATGTTTCTACAATTACAGAGGATGTTGGTGGCAATTTGGGCATCAATCAGGCTGCTCATAAAAACTGTGAACGAGCAGGACCGGGAGCTGAGCCATATGCTAGGCTGCAATGGTAGAACTCATAGGTGAGATGGGATAATATCTTGGATGTGCACGCTCGCTTCAAGGCAGAAGAGCTCAACAAATTTGGAGTATTGGATCTGCAATGAACAGCGAGCAAGAAAAGACTCAAGGCTGATGGATAAATCCTGTGCAGCCTTCTATCAAAACAATAAGCGTTATTTTGTATTCGGACTCCCCTTTATCATACCTACGTTATGGCGGAAGGGCCCTGAAGAACCTGCGGATGGGGCAGCTGCCAATAAAGGTCCCAGAGGGAAAGAATTGGTCGATACATGAACTCTTTCGGTGGCTTATTTTGGTTTCTCAAAGGAACCATTAATCATAGAGCCCTATAGGGGATACCTCGGTCAGTCAAGACTAATGTATTTCAAAGACGACATATGATACGATTTTTCTGTCAAACTGGAAAGTAAATTGAGCCAGTGTTGCTGGCCTTCCGACTTTATCTGAGTGCTACCTTTAGCTGAGCCCAACCAGGAAGAAATGCTGTAGTAACTCCCCTGTAGTGAGGAGATATGGGCCGCTGGGGGAGAGTCTTGCCCTGGGTGTTATTTAATATAAAACCCTAATAGTATTTGAGTACAATGAAGTATCAGACTGTAAAAAGATTGATGATCTAGTTATTGACAACAGAAATGTTCCTACTTGTTGGTTAATTTTAGTTAGATTATTCCCTTAGAAATAAAATAAATCATTCTAAATTGAAAATTCTGTTGTTGTTTTTTTCATTTATTAAAATTAGGCTGATGAATACACCTTTCAATCTAAATATTTATTTGGTATTTGTTCATCATGTGTGTTTTTAGCTTATCTATCAAGCAGAATAGGACCAGAGAGCAAGAAAACGTCAGGTCTATAGAGAGGATGGGTAGATGGGTGATCTGTGCCTTCAAGCACTAGACTATTGTTTCTGTTTAGATGATGTGAGAGCTTCAAACTGGGAACAGATTGGTGTTAAAAAGTCTCTTTTTTTAGTAAGAAAGTCAGTAGCTGTTGTCTCAGGCTAAAATGATTTGAATAATGAAAACAGTATCTATGACTGCAGAATCATCCAGAACTTTGACATCGTTTATCTGTTGACAGGAGCCACTGGTCATTTTCTACACCACCATTAAGTCTGTTTTGTGTTCATAAACAACCATGAAGTTCAAATCCTCCGTAAAATAGGAAAGGTCTGAACTGCAGTGAACAAGGACTTGACAGGGCCAGGAAAGGGCAGCTGTTTATTCCCCCAGACTGTCTCTCTTAAGATCGGTATGTTAAAGTGTTACTGATCATTAAACACCTTCCATTTCCCAACACTTATTAAACTTTGTTTATATTCAAAATGTATTTATTGAGGGCAAAGAGAAACCAATTCAAACTCATTGTTTGTGTGCACAATCTTGAGAATTTCTGATATGATTTGAATAAAAAAAATTTTTCTAATACCGAGCATCCTCATGGTAAAAAGAACACTGTAACATTTGACCAAAGTATTAGCCTAATTTAACATATATTAAACCCTCTTTTCAGGTCAATATACAGCACTTGGTGCAGTTTAATTTTCCATGCGGGTTGCCCTTCTCTAAGAGCATCACTTTAGGGCAGTCTAAGCTCCCCTTAAACATGTGAGCTACCGGTAACTAAAATAAAGGTTGTTGTTATGCAAAAAAAACAATATTACATTTACAGAATCTAATTTTTTTTTAGTTTCTACAGTGTTTTCAGCTGCTTTTAAAGCCTATATTTGGTGCATAACAGTTAGGAATAAGAAGTCATTATAAGACCAGTTCAAATGTATATAGGAATAATCATAAAAGTTCATGAAACAATATAATTTATAAAAAGCATTTCATAGAATTCCGCTACATGAAAAACCAAACTGATAGATCAAACAAATAAACAGAAAAATATAACTTAATAATCAATGTTCTTTTAATTTGGTGGATTTTTTTCTTTTGCTCTTCAGGTTTTTAAAGTCTCAATTTGAACACAATCTGTGTGCTAAACACCCTCCTATAGTATAACTAAATGTCTACAAGTCAACTAGAATATCAACCTTTTACACCAATGGAAAAGAAGAATCCCCAGACTGATGGTTCAAGAGACCCTAGAGAAACACCCCCCACACACACATACACCATTACCCACACACACCACGTTCTTTTATCCACATTGTTCCAGGGGCCACACTCATTTACATAAACAGATAATCCTTGATAAAAATTTCCATTAGACAAAGGTGAAATGGATCAATTTCTGCTGCCAAGATAAATCTCACGTTTTACATCGACAGGGTCATTACACGAGCCACATTTCAGAAATAATGTATTTAAAAAGTCTGCCGATAGCGGCCATTTCCCGTTTTCCAATTACCTTTAAGAAAAGCTTATTCTGTGGACAATAAAGCACATTATGGCACAATATGATACAGTCCATAAAGATCAGTGTGTTTGATGAGAGGTTAGCGAAAGCTCAGCATATTTCAGCGGGTATGTCACAACCCCGTGGTTATGGTTGACACCTCGCTGTGCTCACCATGCAAATGTCCTATTATGCCCAGTCCAAATAGATTAAGAGGCCTGTTCCGAAATAAACAGTTTTTTTTCCTGTGCACTCCCTCCCTCTGTCTCCCCACAGTGAAGGTGGGAGGAAGTAAAGATGGCATGGGTGAGAAGAAGGGCCGAAGTGGCTGGGGGAGAAAATGAGGAGGTGATTGACAGGAAAGAGAGGTGATGCCACCTGTCCAGGTCAGGAAGAGAACGGAAAAACTCATTAGTCAGCCTCAATCCCAATTCCCTGCTCCGCTGCTGACCTTGCGGCATCCACGCCCCCATCCATAGTCAACCCATTCAGAACTCCCCAGATCAACCCCCACCTTCATCACCAGCATCCTTTAATTTAGCCAAATCTCATTTGGTGGAGGTATTTTAAGCTATTTCTGTGTCTTTAAAATGTATCATGATAGGTTTTCTTTAAATTAATAAGATTAATATATCTTGCTAGATGGGAGTAATGGCAGCAATACATTATGAGGCAAACTGATAGGTAGCTTTATGAGGATGTTAGATTGTGATTTCTGAAACATATGAGAAGCTTTTATAGACCAGTCAGCATTTAGATGTCCTGTATGAATACATGGGCATAGTTGTTGGCATCTCTTTAATTTAATGCATGAAAAAAACACAATGAAAAAAAAAATTTAATCTGAACAAAGAAACAATAAACAAAAATTCTATTAAAACTAAATAAATGAAAATCAACTTGCTTTTCGACCATGCTTCAAGACAACCATTCCTAGAGCAGAACAGAGCCTCATCCATGTTTCATAGTAGGGGAGTGCTCTTTTCTTGATATGCTTAGATTTTCTGTTTGCCAACATATACACCTAATGTGCCTTGGCAACAAATTTATTTTTTTAGTTTGACAAACTCCAACCTGGCTTGTTATAATTGGTTTTTAACAATGGTGTCCTCCTTGGTTGTCTCCTATTAGGACCAGTTTGGCTCAAAGACAGATGTTACGTGTTCCTTTAGCTTGAAG
Organism: Cyprinodon tularosa; assembly: GCF_016077235.1. Lineage (NCBI taxonomy): Eukaryota > Metazoa > Chordata > Actinopteri > Cyprinodontiformes > Cyprinodontidae > Cyprinodon > Cyprinodon tularosa. The sequence continues at coordinate 160,589 of NW_024038924.1, read as the reverse complement.
TTCACCTTTAATTCCTTCAGAGGTTTTTCTGGGCTCTTTTAATACCATTCATATAATCCTTCTCTTATAATCCTTCTTTGATTTGTCATCAATTTTGCTCCTGCAGCCACATCCACGGAGGTTGGCTACATTCCTAAGGATCTTAAACTTTTAACTAATGTGTTCAACTGTAGTCCCAGGAACATTAAGCTCCTTATTGACCTTACTTTTAACATGCTTGTCTGTAATTTTCTTCCTAATCTCCTGAGAAAACTCTTTCCTTCGCTCTGATCCATGTTGAGTGTGGTACACACACACTGACTACCTGTAGCCCTATATATAGGCCCACTAACTGATTTCAAGATTGTAGATACCTGATGCTAATTAGTGAGCACACCTTGATTTAAAATGTCGATTTTGCCCCATAATTCTTGTCCAGGCTTTTTTCCGTGAGTTTTTGAAATCATTCTATTAAATCCTCTTTAAAAAGCAATGTCTGACTTCATTTGTTCATTTCATAGAGCTTTTATTTTGTCAGGTTTATGTTATTTGTGTGACCCTTGTGGGTTTTTCTTTCATAAAAAAGGGGTAACAACACTTTTGTCTACCTGTCTAAATCTATTTTATGGTTTCTTTTTTGGTTCTTTTTAAGTTTCTCAAAATAACTTTAACAAACTTTCCAAACTTTGATTCATTTAGATTTATTTTAGTTTTTCAAACCAACATCTTAGTGTTAAGTGACCTGGACATAGGTTTTGGAGACATGTAGAGAGATTTTTGACATATCCAGAGAAATGCTTTGAAGCCCGACTTGTCTGATGATTGGAGTTACCATTGATTAAAAATTACATATTCTACCTATTTCTGTCAAGGCTCAGAAAGTAGAAACCAGAATTCAGGCAGACAGAACAGGTTTGTTTAAAAGTGCTTTATTGACTGCTGTGAGTATTGTGGCTCATCAGCTGGGACGGGCTTAATGGAATCTCTGTAGAGATGGATGCTCAGGTTAGTGACCGCGAAACTCAGACGGGGAACTATAATGAGCATGTGAATCACTAAACTGGTTCTTAAAGTCTGTCAGTGCCCAGAGGAAAGAGTGGAAACCAGTCGGATGATTTCTCCATAACATGCGGCGGGAGCCACCCAGAGAGTTCCCGGAGTGAGGCAGAGCAGACCGATGAACGGAAGCCAGGAGACACGGAAGAGCAGAAGAATCTGAGGGGAGAATCCAGAGCAGGTGATATACAAGAAGCAGAAGTCCAAGCCAATAGATTAGAGAATCAAAGAGGTTGTTAACAGACAGAATCCAAACAGCAGTCAGGAAACAGGAACAGGCAGAAACAGACCGGAAAAGGGGCAAACTCAGGAGTCCAGAGGCAGAAACGGGTCAGGGTCAGGTAATCAAAATACTACAGGGTACCCTAGAGAACTCTCACACTCGGCTTAAATAATCTGGCACTGTTGGCTGGAAACAGGCAGCTTGAATAGGAGCTGGAACAGGTGGATCAAATAAGTGCAGATGAAAATCGGTCGGAGCTAAGCTGGTGGAACAAATGAACTAATAATCCAGTCATCTGTGCCAAGATCATGCCAATATCTATACATAGTTATAATATTGTATTATAGGGCTATATTTTGTTGTTGGTGCTTCTTAAAAAAAAGCATAACTTTTGACTAAAGTAGTAGCTTAATTTAGGTATACTAAATATTTTTTCAGTTCAATTTACAGCACTTGGTGGATATCCATGCTATATCCAGGGCTGCCCTTCTGACTCAAGTGACCCAGATCACCACTTTACATCAGTCTTCCCTTAACCACGGATTCTAACAAAGCTAAAATTTGTTGTCAAACAGCAGAAGGATATGAGCCTTACCTGACCAGATGTATTTTTGTGTTTTGTGAGGATTTAATCTAGAAAGGTGAAAGAGGTCTTGTCTTCACATGCCACTCCATGCTTGTGCTCCTGCTTGTTTAAAGTGGTTTGCTATCAGATTCCCAAATGCTGTTTAATATTGTAACAGTGCAGTGTTGCCAGTTGCGTTTAAAGGGTTCTTAATTCTAAAAGTTGCATGTCTAGCGCCCATAGTGCCTTAAAGTTGCACAGCATTGCTTTAGATTTTTAACTCTCATGTCAATGCCATCCTGTGAAGCGTTATGATTCACCCATGCGCCCATTTTAAAGATGGCAATTATTTTATCTTAGGTAATTTAATGGATTAACTGGAGCTCATGAACTGTGTCTCTCTGTTTTTGCTCTATGGTGGAGTGATGTATGCTTTTCAGTCAGCTGCAAACATCAAACAGTTCATAAATCATCATTTTTCAATCTATCTCTGAAATCTGACGTTCCACAACATGCTGATAGCAACTTATCACACAGCTTTTCGTATGACCCCACCCTGCAGAAGAGCATTCTGAGAGGTGCTACAGTATGTTATGACACATTACCACTAAACACCCTGAAAAACATGTAAAAAAGGGAGAAATAAGTGCAGCTTCTAATGTTTCCATTATCTTGTTTAGCCATAAAATCAATGTAGCTAATCAACACTGTGGGGGTGATGGCCTAGTGTTGAAAGAGCAGGGTGTTCACACCCTGAAGATGCTGGAGTAGGAACCCGTAACCCCAGGGCAGCGCAGGGATTGGTTGAACCAAATTGATACATTTCTCCACTATCGGATGTAAACAGAACTAATTAAATTATAGATATAAGTATTTAGTGCTTTTATCTCCCAACAGAATCAGAAGGTTGGACTTTAAGATTTAAATATGTTAAAAAAGATCAAAGATTTCAGCCTTGAATTTTCCTTTACATTTGACTCAGGTAGTTAAATCATCAAGTCTTATGAACAGTTTTGATTTTCTGTAATTATGAGTGAAATGAAACTGGTATGTGAGATACAGACTGCAGCTGCCCTGATGGTTTACTATTATTTATTATTAGATACTAATGGTTCAACCCACAATGGTAAGCGAACTCCAACATTTAAAAAGACTTCAGACTTCAGAATATATAAAAATAAAAACATTTTCTTCTTCGTTCAATGAGAAGTCGTTCCCTTAATTACTACACTTTATTATTTTGTGGTTTATACACATCTGAATATATTTACTACATAATTACAACTTAAAATTGACAATGAATTTGTATGTAGAAAATGCTTTACTTATATAATTATATATCATCCAGCTTAAAGTTAGAAGAAAAAACATTACCAACAATTTCAATTTGTTTATTGATACAATTACTTTGTCTTTGGCACTCAGACCTCGGCAGTAGACATAGCGCTGAATTTTGATGGATTTGCATGAACAGGAATAAAGAACAGGGCTGTTTCCCCCCCCAGGCCTGAAACTGATGCTGGAGTTGAGATAGATGAAGTTGGTCAGTTTGTAGACTGCTGGTTAGCAAGACAGTATGCTGAACTTTATGAGGAGAAGAAGTGAATTGCGTGAGCTGATACTAGAGCTTCACTCAGGGACCTGGAAGATGGAAGTCCAGTTTGGATAACACAGGTTGAGAGAACCTGTCCATGATGAGCAAGCATGAAGCGACAGTGGAGAGGAAAAACTCCCCGTTGGGAAGAAACCTCTGGCAGAATCAGGCTCAACATGGCGGTCTTCTGCCGGACCGGTTGAAATGAAACGTGAAATGCAGTAAGAGTCCGCAAGTAATGAAACAGATCAGAGGCCTTTTAAGATTATCTTTGGATGCTAATTGGTCTTTCGTGGAGGTGTGGTTCAAAGCTGATTGGCTGTGTCGTAGGCGAATGAAGGCGAATAATCAATTTATTCAGTTGAACTTCCGCCTAGGTACCATTTTGTAATGAACTATCTGTTGGGATCTGGAGCTGTACCACCTTCCTCCAGCAGAGTGCACCGTGGGTCTCCTGGAGCTGGAGCCTTCCAGCACACCTGAGACGCATCTACTCATCAGGAGACCTCCCCTTTATAACCAGCTGCCAGACCTTCCTTCGACGCTGCAGTGTTGACCTTAGTTTGGTTAGCAACCTGAGCCTCTGATACTAAAGAATCTTTGTTGTCTCTAGTGAGAGAACTGATTCTAACTCTCCTCTGTTTTTGCCTCACAGGAAACCTGTCTCTAGCCTGAAGCTCTGGGTGAGCTTAACCTGCCAATCTGCCCTGGTGGGCCAAACCTGAAGATTCCTATGTGGATTTCCCCTGCTGATCTCTGTGAAGAGCTGGAAACTCTGATCAAGGTCTGCCGTTCAAAGTCAGAAGCTAGACGCTGCAGCTGCTCGTGTACTCTGCTGAACCAACAGTCTCTGGACCCAACGGTTCCCTCTCTCTCAAAGAGAAGCCCGGACCCAGTCAAGGTAGAATATGAATTATCTAAAGGACTCATTACTCATCTGCCTGCCCAGCTAATCAAACTATCATCTCTGCAGACTTCAGTGAACCAGCCCGGACCTGTTCCAGATCCTGTACATTATCTTGTGTTTCTGAACCTTCAATAAACTCTGTTAAACTTTTACCCAGCCTCCGTTGTGTTCTGCATGTGGGTTTGATATTAAACCAATCATGACAGAACACTGCGGCCAAACACAAAGCCCAGCAGATCACCTCCGGAGGAGGCTTGAGGAACAGGACGCTCAGATCCTTGGACATGCGCATACCCTCCGTGAGTTACACACAAAAATTGAACATCAGAACCAAATACTACAAACGTATGCCAGCTACATGGGAAATACTAATGCCACGCCAGCAGTACGTCCAGTTCCGGATCCACTTCCTTCTCTAAGGTCCGTCCTAGTCCGCCTGAAAGATTTTCAAGTAACCAAAGGGATTGTAAGGGATTTTTGTTTCGGTGTCGTTTACTTTTTGAGCATTCTCCCAGCAGTTTTCCGAATGACAGAAAGAAAATATCCTTCATTCTTTCTCAACTCACTGGATGAGCCCTTGAATGGGCGGAGGCAAGGTTCTCTTCAGAATCCAGTTTTTCTTGTACTTTTTCCGAGTTCATATCTGAGTTTTCCCAAGTATTTAACCACGACTCAGATAAAACAATTGACTCCCGAGCCCTGCTAAATTTAAAACAGGGAGATTCTACAGTGGCTAAGTTCTCCATCGACTTCCGGGTCAAAGCCGCAGCCTCAGGTTGGAACGAATGTGCACTTAAAAGTGCTTATTTTAAGGCCTTAAGTGATAACATCAAGGATGAACTAGCCACGATCAACGAACCAACTAGTTTGGAGGATTTAATCCATTTAACTATCAGACTGGATAACAGGCTCCGAACTAGAAATAACACTAGACAAAGAAGTCTAAATTGTTATGTGTCAGCTCCTGTATTTAATAATGCTTCTGTTTTTTCTGGATCCGCAGAACCCAGTTCCAAGCCAAAGTCTAAAAACCAGACTCTTTCTGTGCCTGTCCAAGTCTCTCACTCAGATGGAGCGGAGGTCGAACCCATGCAGATTGGACACACAAGGCTATCCCCTGAGGAAAGACAATGATGATTTAGGGGCAATCTGTGTCTATACTGTGGTGAGACTGGCCATTTCATAGCTTCATGTCCGGCTAAGTCAAAAGCCAGGGCCCGTCAGAGGAATTGAGGAGTCTGACGGGCCATTTGAAAACTGAAAAAGCTCCTCATCTGATGTTGCCTGCTACTCTTTTTTTTTTTCTAACCAGAACCTCACCTTGTCTGCTTTCATTGACTCTGGATGTGAAAGAAATCTCATTGATTCAAATCTGGTCCAACAATTACACATTGAAACCGTTCCTTTATCCAAACCTCTCAGAGTATCCGCTATTGATGGAAAGAAACTTCATCAAGTCACTCATCAAACACAACCTCTAGAACTTTTGATCTCTGGAAACCATCGTGAGACATTAACGTTTTTTGTTTTTCCTTCTGCATGCTCCCCTCTGGTGCTGGGATTCGAGTGGCTGGAACATCATAATCCCCATATCAACTGGGCTGAATGCCACATTGAGTCTTGGTCCACTTCCTGTCACGAGACATGTCTTCGTTCTGCAGCTCCTGCTATTCAGTCCCCTAGAGGTAGGGGGGAGATGGACTCTCCTGACCTTACTTCTGTTCCTCCCGAGTATCATGATCTGGCACCAGTCTTCAGTAAGGTCAGTGCGACGTCTCTTCCACCTCACAGACCATATGACTGCGCCATAGAATTATTACCAGGAGCTCCCCTTCCCAGCAGTAGACTTTATAACATCTCTAAACCTGAACGTGAGACCATGGAAAAATATATCAATGAGTCTCTAGCTGCTGGGATAATCCATCCATCTTCTTCTCCTCTTGGTGCTGGTTTCTTTTTTGTGGGTAAAAAGGATGGTTCCCTACGACCCTGTATAGAGTACAGAGGCCTAAATCAGATAACCGTCAAGAATAAGTACCCCCTACCATTACTGGCATCAGCATTTGAACCTGTTCAGGGTGCAACAGTTTTCACTAAACTCGATTTGAGAAACGCTTATCACCTTCTTAGGATAAGAGAAGGAGACGAATAGAAGACAGCCTTTAAGACCCCCTTAGGCCAATTTGAATATTTGGTCATGCCTTTTGGTCTCACAAACGCTCCTGCCTGTTTTCAAGCTCTAGTCAATGACGTCCTCAGAGATTTTTTGAATGTATTCGTTTTTGTGTACATCGATGATATTTAGATCTACTCCAAGAACCTCTCAGACCACAAGAAACATGTCCGTCTAGTTCTTCAGAGACTTTTGGAAAACAAGCTCTTGGTGAAGGCAGAAAAATGTGAATTTCACCAACCATCTGTCACTTTTTTAGGGTTTGTGCTCGAAGGCGGGCAGGTTAAGCCATCCGAAGACAAGATAAAGGCAGTTCTGGACTGGCCGACACCTGAAAACCGCAAACAGCTTCAGAGATTCCTTGGGTTTGCAAACTTTTACAGACACTTCATAAGAAATTACAGTCAAACAGCTCTACCTCTCACAACTCTGACTTCTGTAAAAAAGACTTTTAATGGACACCTGAAGCCCAGAACGCTTTTGAAAAATTAAAGAACCTGTTTTCTAGAGCTCCCATTCTTATCCAGCCAAATCCCTCTAAGCAGTTTATCTTAGAGGTGGATGCATCAGACTCCGGTGTTGGAGCTGTTTTGTCTCAGCAATCTGACTCAGACCAAAAGATTCACCCCTGTGCTTTTTTTCACATAGACTCTCACCTGCGGAGCAAAATTATGATGTTGGAGACCGAGAACTTCTTGCCATCAAACTCGCCTTGGAGGAATGGAGACACTGGCTCGAGGGGGCCGAACATCCAGTTTTGGTCTGGACAGACCACAAAAACCTGGCCTATCTCCAATCAGCCAAACAATCTAATCCACGTCATTCAAGATGGTCATTATTCTTCTCCCGATTCAATCTCATTATCTCTTACAGACCTGGGTCCAAGAACGTCAAGCCCGATTCTCTCTCTCGTCTGTACTCCGCTGATCAACCTGAGACACCCGAGCCTGTTCTTCCTGCCTCCAGTACTGTTGGAGTGGTTTCCTGGGAGATCACTGATCTCATCAACTCTGCCCTAGCCTCTGAACCTGACCCAGGTAACGGCCCTCCAAATAAAACCTATGTTCCATCTTCCGTCAGATCCCGACTGATCCAGTGGATGCATGCTGCTAAATTTTCCACCCATCCTGGAGTGAGCAGAACTATTGCCCTGATTACAAGACGTTTCTGGTGGCCATCATTACACAAAGACATTAAGGAGTACATTTTGGCATGTCCCATCTGCGCCAGAAACAAAACCTCTCATCAACCACCTTCTGGCCTGCTGCATCCTCTACCTGTTCCAACCCGTCCTTGGTCACATATTGCAATAGATTTTGTCACTGGTCTCCCGATTTCCAGAGGTATGTCCACCATTTTAATAATCGTCGACCGTTTTTCCAAGGCCTGTCACTTAATTTCCCTCAGGAAACTTCCCACGGCTTTCCAGACGGCCCAGCTTCTCGTGAAGCATGTTTTCCGACTCCATGGCATCCCACAAGAAATCCTCTCTGACCGCGGTCCACAGTTCATCTCACAGGTCTGGAAAGCCTTCTGTTCTGCGTTAAACTGTAAGTCCTCCCTCACCTCTGGTTATCACCCACAGTCTAACGGGCAGACGGAGAGAATGAATCAGCAACTAGAGTCCACTCTCCGCTGCCTGACCTCTAACAACCCTACTGACTGGAGTCAGTTTCTGACCTGGATCGAATATGTCCATAATTCATTAAGATCTGCTTCTACTGGTTTATCCCCGTTCCAGGTTTCTATCGGTTATCAGCCTCCACTTTTCCCTGCAGACGACAGAGAGATATCAGTCCGATCAGTCCATCACCACATCCGCCGTTGTCAGAGAGTCTGGAAGGATACCATCGCCACCCTGAACCGCTCATCAGCCTCCACTAAACGCTTCGCTGACTCCAAGAGACGCCCGGCCCCTGACTACTCCGTAGGCCAAGAGGTATGGCTGTCAACACGAGACATTCCCCTCAAGGCTATGTCTAAGAAACTGTCACCCCGGTTCATCGGCCCATATAAAATAGCCCAGATCATCAACCCCTCTGCTGTCCGTCTGCACCTGCCTCCGAGTCTTCGCATCCATCCCACGTTCCATGTCTCCCAAATTAAACCTGTTATTTCTAGCTCCCTGTGCCCACCGTCCGACTCCCCTCCACCCGCCCTGGACATCGATGGTCATCCAGCTTTCACCGTTCGCCGGATCGTGGACTCCCGTCGGCGAGGTCGCGGTTGGCAGTACCTCATCGATTGGGAGGGCTACGGTCCGGAGGACCGCACATGGGTTCCTGATTCATATATCCTCGATCCATCCCTAATCGAGGAATATGAGAGCTCCGTCCCGTCGACATCCTCTCGACCGCCAAGAGGCGGTCGTTGAGAGGGGGGTACTGTTGGGATCTGGAGCTGTACTACCTTCCTCCAGCAGAGTGCACCGTGGGTCTCCTGGAGCTGGAGCCTTCCAACCTGCCAATCTGCCCCGGTGAGCCAAACCTGAAGATTCCTATGTGGATTTCCCCTGCTGCTCTCTGTGAAGAGCTGGAAACTCTAAACAAGGTCTGCCGTTCAAAGTCGGAAGCTAGACGCTGCAGCTGCTCGTGTACTCTGCTGAACCAACAGTCTTCGGACCCAACGGTTCCCTCTCTCAAAGAGAAGCCCGGACCCAGTCAAGGTAGAATCTGAATTATCTAAAGGACTCATTACTCATCTGCCTGCCCAGCTAATCAAACTATCATCTCTGCAGACTTCAGTGAACCAGCCCGGACCTGTTCCAGATCCTGTACTTTATCTTGTGTTTCTGAACCTTCAATAAACTCTGTTAAACTTTTACCCAGCCTCCGTTGTGTTCTGCATGTGGGTTTGATATTAAACCAATCATGACACTATCGTCTATTGTTTATCTTAGATGTTAAATGCCTATTTATATTTCAAAAAGGATATTACATTGGATCAGTCTTTAAAATAGGCCTTCAGAAGATTTTTGGATGGTTAAATTCAATGTTTAACAATTAAAAGATAACTGCTAATGAATATGGAAAGTTGCAATATATTTATTATCACATTTTCATTAAATAATGTAGGACTAAGAACCAGCGTTAGCGGATGTCTAGCCTACAGGAGGGCTATACTGTAGGTGACCTTGATGCCGTGGTTCTGATGAGAAAATGTTTATCTTAGTTCTGAAAGAGATAAAGTTCTGGGAGTTCTCAAGTCTGAATTAGGGCAACAGACTTGAGACTACCTACACCTGATTTGGAAAAAAAAAACAAAAAAAAAACTTGAACATCACATGTTGTTTTATTAAGATCTAGAATCTGAACAAAGATACCCCCGTAGTTAAAGTAATAGTGGGGGATTTTCGCAAATTTTTGAAAAGACCCTCCCTCTCCACTTTAAAAAAAAATGCACATGCACAACCCTGTACTTGCTCCCAAAATGGACTGCCTAATAAATGCGTGAGGGAGCACTAGCATATTTCTCCTCGTGCATGATCCGTTTAAAAGTTGCTGTTTGCATCACTCATACAAGTTTATGTTCCAATTGCAAAATTGGATTTAAAATTTTTACAGTATGTCAGGCTCACCGCCGGTAAGTGAAAATGGGGACGAGGAGGCAGGACGGCCTTACGTTAACATATCACCAGAATGATTGAAAATTAGGAGGACCACTAATTTTGATGATCCAACTGGAAAAAGAATATCCTCGACTATACATTTACATAATTCCACAAGTCTACACTTGTGAGTTTAGTTTCCTTACATTATTAGCACAAAATGTAGAATAGCATTATATAGACTCCCTGGAGAGGATGCTGCTCTATTTGTTTCTGTGTTATAGTTTAAAAAAAAAAAGAGAGAAAAGTCTCAGTCTGGCAATCCTCTGAAACAAGTGGATTCAACCTGAACTTTTAAAGGTCTTTCTGTTTTGCCTTTGCATTGAGATGAGATGTAACTTTCAGAGAACAGTATTATAAGCAGTGGTCTGAAAATGTGGAAAATACAGCAGAAACAAAGGAAATCAGCTGCAGGTATCTTCTACCAGCAACACCCCTTTCATTGCGAGGAGACATTAAACCCATTATCTTGATGAAATCTGCAGAAGCATCCTGGGTTGCATAAGATAAAGGCCTCACATCTTTGAAGTAACGTTTCAGCAGTTTGAGATTTTCTGACAGCAGGTTGGGAAATAATCCTTGGAGAAAATACTTCTACAGGACCGTATTTAAAAATAGTTTCTCAGTCTATTTAAACCCAAATTATTTATCAACACTGATTTATCTGCTGATCCATTTTAATCATCTGGACGTCCCAGTCGCCCCTTTCACTAATCATAACCTCAGTTTGTACCAGGATTTAAAGCACTAACTTTTAATAAATCATACTTTGATTGCTGCCTTCTTTATGCAGGAGTCAATTTAGGGGCTCCCATGTCTCCATGCTGTCCCCCATCAGAGTTACCATAGCGCCCCCCTCAGCCTACAGAGTGAAAACAAAGGGCTCCTTTAACTGTCTGACTCATGGCTCTGCAGCTGGGAGTCTTTTGTTGCAGACACATAGTGAAGGAGCTACAACAAACAACTGGGTCCAGTCTGGAATTTACATCCTGAAACCTTGGTCATTTAGACTAACTCAAACTCACCCTTATTAGAATATCTAGACTCTTTTTTATAAACCTTTATTATATAACTAATCTTCCATATATTAAAGATAACCAAAGTATGACTCAGGAAAATAGATTTAAGGATTTGTAAGGTTCTAAGATAGCAGAAAAGATCCTTTAAAGCAAAAAAGAAAAATTAACTAACAGCTAACTAACATTTAACAGTTAAATGGGCAAATTTAACTCTGATCTATGGATCCTACAGTATGTGGCTCTATACTGTACCTCTTCTGCTCCACATTGATGGACAGATTAGAATCAGCAGCTCTCTACTGTTAAATATGAGGCAGCTGAGTTATTTACAGTGGGTGGCATTCTGTTGATGCCCAAAGCAGGTACAGAGTGACCTCCAGAGGAGAAGGCTGGAACTGCAGCCTCTCTTCTTACGAGACTCACAAAATTTAGACATCATTTAGAGTGTAAATATACATCAGGAAGAAAGACTCTGATTTATTTCCCTGAAAATGGTTGGCAATGTTTTTTATTAACCTAGAATAGCTTTTCCTTCAGAGGTGAAGCAAAAAACTAAATGATTTCACTGCAGTAATTTCAGTACACTTACACTGACAACCAAGTGTAATACAAGCTGATAAATTGTTTTTTGAGGGTTTTATTGATCGAACTAAATCAAACTGATGCATACAAACAAGAAAGAAAAACAAACCTTTCAAAGGGGAAATATCACATACAGTGGACATTAACCTAAAGGAAAACCATATTTAAAACACATAAAGGAATAAATCAGTGGGTTAAAGGGACAGAGATGCCATACACACAATTATAAATGGATTTGTTTTAATCAAAGCTTTTTGTTGTTTTCTCATCTTCTTTTACTCAAAAAAAAGTATGTTTCTCATAACCAGCCTTAACTAATATAATTTCCCTGTTTGTTAATTCTAATGTAAACCATAAAACAAATCTACAAAAATAAAAAAAGGAATCTGGAAAATATTAATATATCCTGGTGAACAGAGGTTTTCATCCATCCATCCATCCACCTGTCTGTCCGTCCGTCCGTCCATCCATCCATCCATCCATCCACCTGTCCATCCATCCATCCATCCATCCATCCATCCATCCATCCATCCATCCACCTGTCCATACATCCATCCATCCATCCATCCATCCACCTGTCCATCCATCCATCCATCCATCCACCTGTCCATCCATCCATCCATCCATCCATCCATCCATCCATCCACCTGTCCATCCATCCATACATCCATCCATCCATCCATCCACCTGTCTGTCCTTCCATCCGTCCATCCATTCATCCATTCATCCATCTTTCTTAGAAGCATATCAGGTCTCATCAGTTGTTTGCATACACAAGTTACAGGATGACTCATTTATGTCTTATTCAAGGTTATTCAACTCAGTCTAAAGGGAAATAGTATTCAGAAAGAAAATGAGAAGAAATAACATAAGAAAAAGAAAGTATAAGTGGAAAACACTGACAGTGTTTCTCATTTTGCATTTTGCTTTTGACCTAATTAGAATATATATATATATATATATATATATATATATATATATATATGTGTGTGTGTGTGCGCGTGTGTGTGTGTGTGTGTGTGTGTGTGTGTGTGTGTGTGTGTGTGTGTGTGTGTGTGTGTGTGTGTGTGTGTGTGCATATGGAGAGTTTTTAACAAAAAATGCTGGTAATTGATAAAAATAAAGGATTTTTAAGTTGATCTTTTACAAGAAACATCATTAATGCTATATATTTCCCATATTCGCTGCATTCTTGTAGCTGGGTTTATTTCAATATTGCAATATTTGAAATGGAAAAAAAAAACATAATTTCCTTTCATGGTCAGGTATTTTGAGCTGGCTTAAAATATGCTGCATATTTTCTGATCGCTACATGTTGCCAATCATGTAAAACCTCTTCAGGTTAGAAAAAATCCACAATTACATTGCTTTTGAAATCTAAATCTTCTTTTCAAAAGTCAGGAAAACTAATCTGTGTTCTGTGTAGCTCTGCAGAAAGCAGATAACTCGCGGCGCATATGCAGCTGCAATCTTTGCAGAGTTTTGTAATAAAGGGCTTATTTTAGCTTCACACTGAATTTAAGGGAAATAAATTACCAAGCGGACATCGTCTTTGTGTCATTAAGCTTGCTGTCTCTGAGTGATGGGGATGAGCTGTTTTCTGGTTTTTATCCATTAAGGATTACCACTAAGTTTCGTCCAGCTGCAAAAAAAAGTGCAACACATGCAGAGCTGTAATCCCATTCCCAACAGCAGCTAAGTGTCTTGGAACTACTACCCTGCCCTTCTGCTTAATCCCTACATTATAGTAAAATAAAAAATTGTTTTTGACTTTTGTTTGGACTCCCAGCAGGAATTAAAAGTCAAAGAACCAGATGTATCTTCTAAGACTCAAAAAAGTACACGTAAAATCTGCAGATTAAGATTAATGCCTTTCAATATTGTTACACAGATGAAACTTTCCACAAACAAATGAATCGCAGCAACGTCCCAGAAAGAGCTCAGTGGGCCAGATGCTTTGAGGATAAAGTCAGATATTTGTATTTGAACATTTGTTCATTTGACATTTCACTTTTCTTTTTTCAGTCTGATTCACATACGGGCTCTGAAACAAAGCTGCTTGCTCGGAGTTTATATATCAACTTAGTTTACCATTTTTCCAGTATCAAAGCAGAAAGCAAACTAATAAAAAAAAAACAGAGTGAGAAACTGAGGTTCACCAATCCAGCTATTGAGCAACAATCCATTTTTAGTTCTTTTTTTTATAAAAAAAAAAATTATTTAAGTTTATTTATCTCATATTCTTTTCTTGCCTCATCATTGTTACCTTTAACATGAAGAACTCTCCAGTAAGACCAGAACCAGGCTCAGTGTGAGCAGCCATCTGCCACTACTAACAGACAATTTACAAACAACAAATCCATTGAGTTACTCTAACTAAGAACCAGTCATGGTTGCTATGGCGATTCCCCTCTTTCTTTGGGAAAAGAAACCCACATCAACACTTTTTTCATCACCACATTTATATTATTTATTTTGCATAGCGCCACCTAAACTGACAGCAGGATATTTGGACATTTTTTACAAACTGGAAAAACGATCTAAAAATAAGTAAAAATGTCTTAAACTAGGTGTATTTAAACTTAATTTGAGTAGGTAAATTAGATAGTTTGCCAATGGAATAATTGTTTTCACACTTAAAATAAGATAATTAAATACTATGCACTTGAAATAAGACAGTTGCAAAGGCAATTGTGTTTTCTTATTTTAAGTGTAAATTTTCTCGTTCCATTGGCAAAATGTCTCTTTTACCTCCTCAATCCAAGAACAAATGCACTCATTTTAAGAAAAGAATGACTTATCAAGATTTCAGTTTTTTTGCAAACTGAGCATTGTAACAGATACAGAAGAATATAGAAAAGGAATAATAATCAGTTTACTTCACCGCTTTTGCATTTTCACCCGTAATTAAACTATGCAACTTTTTACAGTACTATGTATTAATTGTGGAAACAGCAAAAAAGCAAAAGGGGCGGGAAAATATGCATTAACATTAAAGTCTAACAAAATCAATACAATGTGGCAGTACATTTTTTAAGAACACCAGATTTCCTGTTTTGTTTTAGTATGATGCTATTTATATAAAAAACAGAAATATTGGGGCCATAGAAGACCTTGAAGGACACAGTGGGAGTTGATAAAGGCCTCTTATCATATCTTCCTGCAGGGAGAAACCCAGAATTTGCAGCTTGAGTATTGTGCAACAGAAAAAAATTGGAAAGTCACAGGACCCTGACCCTTAAGAACTGGAGTTTAAAGGCGAGTGGCAGGAGGAGCTGCAGACTATTGTTAAGGCAACCTGTTGGCCTCTTGCACCTGATCTCAGAAAAACAGAAGACAATACAAAAAGACAAAATGTATTTTCTATCCTGTTCTAATTTTTAACAGCGACAGACTATTAAGCTGCTGCAAGCTTTAATTAGTCATCACTTAGAGAGCCCAGTTTGCTTAGAATGCTTTCCAAAAACAGAGCGATTCTAACATCATTGTGTGAAATTTTTAGAGACATTGAGATTGCATCTTATTTTTTCTGAATATTCAAAAACCAACACTTCCCTTCTTGGAGATAAGTTAAAGATAATTAACTGATTTGACCAATTTCCTGCTTTACTTTCAAACTAATTCCCACACTGACAAAGTCATTTTCCTCAAAGCTCTTGTATTATTTGAAAATCAGATAATCCTAAACTTTGTGTAAACCTCTGTTGAGCTTTTAGATCTAATCTGCTGCCATAGAGCTTTTGTTAAAAACAGACCAAAAAGTGTCAAACAATATATATATATTTTGCAATATTCCCTAAGCAGGTGCTTTTATTTCTAACCACTGCTTTCCTCAGAGCTCTCCTTTTCAGGAACACATCAGCAGAATGTTTTCACACTCCTCTTCCTTTCCCTCTCTCTGCGGCAGACTGAATTCACCCCCCGCTCTGCAGGAAGAGCAAAGAGCTGTCCGCAGTGCTTTGTGTCAAGGCTGGAAGCGGTCAGAGGCGTCCTCAGTACGAAGAGGAGTGAACGGGAGAGGAAGAGAAACTCTGTGTGACATGGAGGCAGGGGGGAGGAGGAGGAGGAAGATGGGGTGAGGAGAAGCCGAGGCCGCATCAGGCGGTTGTCGAGCCACACCCAAGTGTCAGGGTCCCAAAATAGTGGCGAGCGACGAGCAGACTGAAGACACCAAACAAACAACAGCTCTCAGTTCGAGTAAACATCGGCTAAGATGCATGCGACAAACTGTGAAGCCTCCCTCTGTCTTCCGGTCCTGTTAATCAGATCCATGGAAAAAGCAATAGGAGAGGACACTCGTCCTGCTAGAGGAGACCTCTGCCTCCTCTCTCCTTTTCTGGCCAGGGTCCTTGCAAACAGTACGCCTTTGAAAAAAGACACAGTGACAAGCTCCCTCTGTGCAGCGCTGTGTGGACATAAAGGGACAGAGTCTTGTCTCCAGCAGATGTCTTGTGGCGCCGACTATAAATAAAGCCAATGAGACCCATCGACTGCTGACGAGCGCTCTGCTACAAGGCAGCCTCCGCCCTGTAAAGGGCCTAATGGTAGTACTGTGTTTCTCTTTCCTGTAGAAAGTACCTCTTGGTTGGTGCTTCCATGTAATTTTCTTTCTCCTTTATTTTTGCAATTCAAAGTCAACCAAACCTAGAACTACCAGGTGTTTAAAAAAAAAAGAAGTAATTTTTACTTTCCACTGTCGCCACCTGCTTGCTAGCTTGGATATACATTTTTCTCCCAATTGACATTACGAAGTAAATTCCTTTGAATTTTATTGTACCTCGGTTTGAATTGGAACATTTTTTATTTCATTCTAATCTGTCTTCACAGTGGAATTTTACTGGATTTGTTTTTATTATGCATACGCCACTTTATTAAGGGGAGCTGTTTAATTTAACAAATAACCAATCTGCCAAAAGCAATGCAGAAACTCATTTCTACCAAGAACTGGTGAAGACAACTTGCTCAAGCACTAATTCAGCATCAGTATGAGAAAAAGAAAGGAATTTTAGTAGGTTTAAATAAGCCAAAGGACTTTAGAGGAGTTACTGATGGTACTACTAGAGGGGCTGGTCTTGTCATTTCTGCTGCAAATCTCTTGCACAACCATCAAAAAGGTTTAAGGATAATGGATTAAAAATATGGCGAGGTTTGTTGCGTATGATTGAAAGGAAACATTAAAGCAAATTCACCTGTAACAATGAGCTAAGATATATAGATTGTCATTTCTGGACGAGATTCAGCAAAAGAACACTACCTGAAAAACCAAAACATCCCTGTCTCACTATAACTGGACAGTGACGGATCATGAAATTGTTTCCTGATTTAATAATTATCATTTTTAGTTGCTGCATTCGGACAGAAGGGTGATAATTTTTGGGCAACGTTAGCTCAGGAGGTAGGAGTTTGTTCTGTAACCAGCATGTTGCTAAGTTTGGCCAGTTTGTTGCTGGTTCTGTCTCCCCTCCTTCATCAAGGTGTCCTTCGGCAAGAGACTTTACCCAGCTTGCCAGCCGCTGGTGGTTAGACCAATTGGTGGTACCAATTAATGGCAGCCTTGATGCTGTCAGTCTGCCCAGAGTAGCTGTGTTTGCAATATACCTTACCAATTAAATTCAGTTTATTTATTTGTTGCCAATTCAAAACACATCATCTCAAGACACTTAATAGAGACAAATCAATTAGACCATCCATTTAGCTTGGTTCAAAGTCTTCTAGTCAATGCTTGGTTCAAAGTCAATGCAATCAGCTGGAAAACTAGCCTATTGCATTGACTTATTGACTCGAGAGCATTTCCTCACACTGCTTGCATGACAGTGGAGAGGAAAAAACAAACCTCCAGCAGCACCATGCTCAGCAGGACGGCCTTCTGCTGGTGCAGTCTGGGGGTTCAAAGAGACAGAAGCAAACATACAAAATGAAGATAGAAGCACTGATCCAAGATAGTTTATATGTTAGAAAAGGTAATAGTAAAGTGGTTCATTTAGCCAGTCAAAGTAAAACTGAACCCATAGCTAGGAGAAAAAAAGGACTGAATAATAACTAAAAAAAAAAAAAAAAACAGGCCCAGGTCCATCATCTATAATCTAAGACAGTGGTTCTGAATTCTGGTCCTCAAGTATCACTGCCTTGCATGTTTTAGATGTCAACAGGCAGCAAGTAGAGATCTAAAACACACAGGGCAGTGCTACTTGAGGAGCAGGATTGAGAACCACTGATCTAAGGTGTTGATGGCAGCAGTCCAGGTGATATTTCTCTCTAGGGTATAAAAACTAAACAGGAACAGACAAGATGAACCTACTATGACAAGAAAAGCAGAAGGAGCATGATGTTAGGGTTTACACTATCAAATACTGCAGAATGAGAGAATAGATAGATTGAGGCAGAATGATGAAAGTAGTCCCTATGTCCTCCAGCAGTCTAAGCCTATAGCAGCATAGCTATAGAGATAGCTCAGGATAATGGGAGCCACTCATCAAGCTTTGTCAAAAATGAACATTTTAAGCCAAGTCTTAAAAGTAAACAGGGTGTTTGCCTCACAGACTTGGCACCGTTGATGTGTTAACATGTTGGTAAATGACTGAATATGGCTGCTCCTGGCAGGTAAATGAGCCGTATCAAAAATTTTAAATAGACTTAAACTGGTAACAGGAAACTTAAGGATTTCTCCAAAAACTCCACAGTCTCCAGATCTCATCCAACAAAGCACATGTAGGATGTTGTAAAAAAAAAAAAAAAAAAAAAAGGACAATACCATTATTGGTGTGCAGCTAAATTGCTGCAAGTGTAAGAATTTATTTTAATTTGAATATTTTCAGCACCTTCTTGAATATGTGCCCTAAAGAATTAGAGTAGTTCTGTAGCTAAATGGAATCCAATCTACAGTAACAATAGCAAGGAGTTCCCAATAAAGTGGTCAGTAAGAGTACAGTATTCTTAATCTTAGTCTTTGTTTTGTGAATTTGTGCTGTAATAATAAATTGAATTGAGGGGAATTAAGCATCTAACACAGATGCATTTGTCTGGTTTTTCAGAGTTTGACAGAACAAAATATAACTTGCATCTAAAAAGCTTTGAATATGAAGTAAAGACTTGTATATAGTGCTATTCATGTCATGTTCAATTTATCCTCTTTGCGGAAATGTGCAGCCAACTCAAAACGACTCTAACATCTGTGAGACGATGCATAACATCCAGTGCATTTAGTATCTCACAGTCTTCCTGTAACTGTGAAAGGAGCGCACCAGTGTAGCTTTGTGTTCAGCTGATGACCTTGACAGTCCCAAAGGACATTGGTAGCCTAGAGGCTTGTCTTTCTCCATTTAAACCAGTCTAACAGTTCTTCGTTTGGAAGGGGCAGACCTAAAATTGTCAAGGAAGCAAAGCCAGCTGCAATTATAATGCAATTCAGCTCCATTATGTTCACATTTTTCTGTATCTGTTGGAAATGAGAAAATATGAAAACTTATGGTTCAGAGAAGTAGTTTGCAAATAAATAACTGATGTAGCGACAGCTATGTTGGGTACTTTGAGAAGCAATCTGATTTGTTACGGAGTAGAGTTCAGACAAGTGAAGCTAAAGTACAGAGGATAAATACTTAGAAAAGCAGATCAAAGTCATTTCCCAGATGTCAAGCAATTTCCTTAAACATAGAGGAAAAAGAGCTTACATATGACGCGCTAAGTATCTCTAAGGAGCATGTTGGGAACAGATTCAGAGATCTACTTTTCCTTCTCAGTATTTGTAACGTGTCACTGCTGACTGCTGTCCAGTAAAATCACTTACGATATTCACAGGGATGGTAGAAGCAGCAGATTTCTATCACTTGCCCTTGTAAGGCATGAGTTACAGTCTTAACTTGGCATGGCAGCTGACACTTTGCCAGAGTGGATGTGCTGAGAGGTGTATTAGAAGTGATAATGAAGAACTCACTTCCACTTGAGAATGAGGCAATTAAAGTGGGGGTGTAAACAGCCGAGGGAGCACCGAGTGTGACTTCCCTCCGGAGGGAATCCTCCAACATCCCTCACACCTGAAAGGTCTTTGGAGGATTCTCACTCGGATGAGGATTCCTGATGACAGTCTGCAATGGAGAGGTGTAAGACAGCATGAGGAGCCGCAACAACTTCAACTACCAATAAGTCCTGCATGTTTTACTTTAAGGACCCAGAAGTAATAATCTTTAAAAGCAATCTTCATTATTAGTTCTGAATGTCTATTAATGATGCAATTTAACATTTGGTTATTTTAACACTCAAATTTAGCGCCATTGTTTGAGCTTTTTCGCTGCAAAGACTCATGTTTGTACAGTCCTCTTTTCAGTCTTTTTCCATGACCTTTCATAAAACTAAAGAGATGGCTCTTCTTTTATGCCTTGTCTTCTTGAACAAGTTTCAAATGTTCTTGTTCTTTATTTAGTCGTGTCATGTACTCTAAGAAGGTTCTCAGTGACTTTGGAAGATAAACTGGCCCACAGCATCACAGAACCTCTATCTTACTTAACCGTCGGTATATACTGATTACCATATATTCAACTTTTGTTTTGCAGCAAATGTATCTTTTTCTCTCTGTAGTTTTTATTAAAGTCCAAGAACTTGCTAACAGTAGGATGCAACTCTTCATTGCAGATCTCCAACTATTAACTTAAATTTTATTTTCTATTTTAACTTAAAAAAATAAATCGATTGGGTCTTCATTCACCCTTTTTATAACTTGATCATATTTTAAATTTCAAATCTAATCAGTTTATTTATTTGGTGCCATTTCACAATTTATCATCTAAAGGTACTTTAGAGACAATTTAATCAAATCATACAGAATCTTAGTCTTAGTCTTGTTAAAAGTTTTCTATTTAAGGAAACCCGAGCTGATAGTTCTGAGTCAATGACTTGCAGCATTCACTTGTCCTGGATGAATTTGGATGGAGTTTGGAGAGACCAAGGAGAATCACCATGAATCAGCCTCAAAGCAATTAGGGCAAACTGTCCAGCGCCTCTGAAGGGGAAAGCAGAGTGGGAGGCACTTCTTTTTAGTTATCAGGCTCGAACTTTCAATTGTATTCTTTAAGGCAGACACCCTGCCTACTTTTTAGACTGTACTATTTACTTTTACTTATAGATACAGATTCTAGTTTATATTATAAAGACTGAAAAACATGTGTAATCTTATATTTATACCTCAGCAAAAAAGAAAAAGAAAGAATAAGTTAAAATGCTCTAGTTACGGTAGATGTTAAATGGTGTCAATATCTGAAGCACCACAGCTCTGTTAAGCTCTGTTAAGAACTATTATTTCCTGACAGAGGAACCACTCACTCCAAAAAATAAAATAAAGAATGGATTTATGGTTAATTCAAATTTTAATTTTTTTTTTTTTTTTTATCATTTTATTATTTTTATTTTTCCTCTATCAAAATTCAGGAGTGCCAATAAATGTATTGATCTATGAATTACTGAGGCATTAAAAAGCTGTTTAAACTCAAAGAACAAAACAATGTTGTGTTGACACATAACAGACATCTCAGCAAATCTGTTTTAAATGTGAACAAGCCGTAGTTGAGTCTCAAAATTGTCCCTTATCCAATAATCTCTCTATAGATAATTTTTTTTAAATATTCAAAACGCTGAGTTTAAGAAATTTAAACACAAAGAAAGCACAACTTTAAAAAGGTACAAATACTCCATTCGTATGAGCAGCTTATTTCAATTTTGTGATTTATAATCTGCTCTAATATAATTTTCCTTTTGTTTTTTGTGCCTTAGGGACCAGTGGTCTGCCTGGATGATCTACAGTTACCAATAAACTTCATTTATTATTATTAAAATAATAGCTCAGATGGAAGAATTTCTTGGCATAACACCAGTAAGTAATGTGCTACACAAATTAGATATTTATGCTAGAGGAAATACTGTTAAATGTTTTAGGAAAAGTCAAAATAACCTTCTCCACAGTTTCCACAATGCATCTACCAATCAGCAATCATGCAAAACAAGTTCTTGTCAGATGAAAGTTAATTATTTTGGCCCAGGGTGTGCCAATAAATTAAAAATAAACATCACACTGGGAACACCTATTGTAATAAAATTGTGGTGAGCATCAAACTGTAGGGATGCATTACTTTGGTGTGGAATCTGCTCAGAGTGGAGGTTTATCTTCCAGCAGGAAAACAAGAAAGCTTTTTAGTTGTATAATAAAAAAATAAAATAAAAAAATAAAATAAAAAAAGTATGAATACGTTATTTTTAACATTACTATCTATTTATTTGTTCCACAAATTCCTAAAACTATGTGTTTATTCAAAAATATCTAACATTGCAATGTAATCATTCTGTAAGACAGAGTCTATAAATGTTTCTAAATAATTTTTTAGTTTTAATAAAAGTTTTATTTACATAACATTTTGAACTGCATTTACTGACCTCAAATATACTACAAAAATATAAAATACATTTTAACCTTGTATGGGGTTTTGCTAAGTGTGTTGTAGAATAATGGTTTTACATCAGGGTAAACAAGTCTTTTTCTTTGAAAAATTTTGTTAGGATTTGTCTCCATGTTTAACGTCTGTTTTTCTTATGTGCAGAGGTTGATGTTCATTATTATTAATATTATTTTTTTTAATCAGGCAGTGTTTAGACGCGCTGAAGGGGTCCTTTAAATCTGATGGCGTCTTAAGCGAAGATGTGGAGAAGAATTTATTAGACTTTTATTTTTAATTAAATGTTAATACATCTTTACAAATGCGTAGTTCATATTTTAAGCCACAAAATGGCTCAAACTACAAATACACCAAGTTTAAAGGTAAGTGGAGTTTATATTATGAGCTATAAACAAAGCAAATTGCTAACTAGCCTGGTTAGCATCAGCTACCCGCTGGAGACCAAACCGCTTTGAAAATCCCGTCGATTTATTAGATTTATTTGATGAATAAATGTGTTTAATCACTCCAGACCTCATTATAATCTTAATCTAAGTTTATATGTTATTTAAGAAACATTCGGCTCATAGAAATGTGTAATGCGAAAACTATATAATTGGCAAGAATCAGGTGCTGGCGTAATCCTCTTTATGAGCTGCAGGATGTGTATGTATCATTATATTTGTATATATAAATACACGTGTTTGTGAGTAAAGTTTTTTTTTTCATTTATTTAAAACTGATAAAGCGTACTAAATATTTTATTTCAAAAAGGACTAAGTAGAGTTAAGAGTATATTTTGACTCCCTTTTATATCCATACAGTAAATAGGATTCCTGTAATTAAACTTACTACAAATTTACAGGCTGTAGTGATGCATTTTTTGCAATTTGCTTTATAAATGTACATCATAGACTTATTCACTTTTATTCATTTGATTCTATAATAAAACTCATTAAAGGGGGTCTGTTCAAATAAACTTAAAAGTTTATTACAGTTTTTTCTCTTTGTAGACTAGCTTAATCCTTAAGCATATATACAGTGGGGCAAAAAAGTATTTAGTCAGCCACCAATAGTGCAAGTTCTCCCACTCAAAAAGATGAGAGAGGCCGGTAATTTTCATCATAGATATACCTCAACTATGAGAGACAAAATGAGAAAAAAAAAATCCAGAAAATCACATTGTCTGATTTTTAAAGAATTTATTTGCAAAATATGGTGGAAAATAAGTATTTGGTCAGTTACAAACAAGCACGATTCCTGGCTCTCACAGACCTGTAACTTCTTCTGTAAGAGGCTCCTCTGTCCTCCACTCGTTACCTTCATTAATGGCACCTGTTTGAACCCGTTATCAGTATAAAAGACACCTGTCCACAACCTCAAACAGTCACACTCTAAACTCCACCATGGCCAAAACTAGAGAGCTGTCAAAGGACACCCGGAACAAAATTATAGACCTGCACCAGGCTGGGAAGTCTGAATCTGCAATAGGTAAACAGCTCGGTGTGAAGAAATCAACTGTGGGATCAATTATTAGAAAATGGAAAACATACAAGACCACTGATAATCTTCCTCGATCTGGGGCTCCACGCCAGATCTCACCCCGTGGGGTCAAAATGATCACAAGAACGGTGAGTAAAAATCCCAGAACCACACGGGGAGCCCTAGTGAATGACCTGCAGAGAGCTGGGATCAAAGTAACAAAGGCTACCATCAGTAACATACTACGCTGCCAGGGACTCAAATCCTGCAGTGCCAGACGTGTCCCCCTGCTTAAGCCAGTACATGTCAAGGCCCGTCTCAAGTTTGCTAGAGAGCATTTGGATGATCCAGAGGATGACTGGGAGAATATCATATGGTCAGATTAAACCAAAATAGAACTTTTTGGTAAAAACTACTCGTCGTGTTTTGAGGAGAGAGAATGCTGAGTTGCATCCAAAGAACACCATACCTACAGTGAAGCATGGGGGTGGAAACATCATGCTTTGGGGCTGTTTTTCAGGACGACTGATCCGTGTGAAGGAAAGAATGAATGGGGCCATGTATCGTCAAATTTTGAGTGAAAACCTCCTTCCATCAGCAAGGGCATTGAAGATGAAACGTGGCTGGGTCTTTCAGCATGACAATGATCCCAAACACACCGCCCGGGTAACGAAGGAGTGGCTTCGTAAGAAGCATTTCAAGGTCCTGGAGTGGCCTAGCCAGTCTCCAGATCTCAACCCCATAGAAAATCTTTGGAGAGAGTTGAAAGTCTGTGTTGCCCAGCGACAGCCCCAGA
This sequence comes from Cyprinodon tularosa, assembly GCF_016077235.1. Taxonomy (NCBI): domain Eukaryota; kingdom Metazoa; phylum Chordata; class Actinopteri; order Cyprinodontiformes; family Cyprinodontidae; genus Cyprinodon; species Cyprinodon tularosa. The sequence goes on along the minus strand of NW_024038924.1, from coordinate 136,191 downwards.
ACATCACTGCTCCAGAGGAGATCTGCATGGAGGAATGGGCCAAAATACCAGCAACAGTGTGTGAAAACCTTGTGAAGACTTACAGAAAACGTTTGATCTCTGTCATTGCCAACAAAGGGTATATAACAAAGTATTGAGATGAACTTTTGTTATTGACCAAATACTTATTTTCCACCATATTTTGCAAATAAATTCTTTAAAAATCAGACAATGTGATTTTCTGGATTTTTTTTTCTCATTTTGTCTCTCATAGTTGAGGAGAAAACGTTTGCATCTATCTATGCAAACGTTTGCATATATCTATGATGAAAATTACCGGCCTCTCTCATCTTTTTAAGTGGGAGAACTTGCACTATTGGTGGCTGACTAAATACTTTTTTGCCCCACTGTAGCTAATCTACATTTTATGTTCATAGCATATGAAAGCATTAATTAAAAAAACAATTAACGTCTGTACAATACAGACTATGAGCAGAACTGGTTTCTTGTGGAGTTTCTTTTTTTTCTAGGAATAAAATGAACATGATTGCCCTTTGGAACTCAGACATAACTTCTCCAGCTAATTCAGACGTTTCTGGTGTGATTCAGGTCAGATCAGCCCAGCTGTCATCAGTAATTTTTAATTGACATGTGTCCATAAATTTGAATGATCCCAGGGTTCCCTTTCACCTTCACATCCTGCTGATTTTGGACTGTCGGATAAAAACAAAGAAATAGGCAAATTTGTCACATGCTCTTTAACTCCCAGATGCTATGGCAGTTTTTGCTTATGAAAATAGACAAATAGAATCAGTGATTTTCAAAGAAATGATTCCCAGTACAGTAAATGTGGATGCCCTTTGTTCCTGTTTCAGTCATTCTGTTGTTTAATGACTTGCTTTTTTTATTGTCTTATTTTGCTTTTAGCTTCAGCAGACACGGCTGGATCAGCCATGTCCCTGAAGCCCCAGAAAAATGCCCAAACTACATATTATATTGAGCTTGGAGGTTACCAGTACTGGCCTGTACTGGTGCCCAGAGGCATCAGACTGTACACATATGAACAGATCCCAGTATATCTGAGAGATAATCCATACATCACAGATGGATACAGAGCCTACCTGCCTTCCAGGCTTTGCATTAAAAGGTGAGATGCTAAAATATTTTCAGTCTTATTGCCTAAAGTTGCTCTAGTTGCAGAAACAAAGACAAAAGGGATGACATTTTAAATTCATACATGTGGAAGCACCAAAGTACAACATTTTTTATCGATCTGATGTCTGTGCAGCCTCTTCATCCTGTCCAATGAGACGGTAAATATCTGGAGCCATCTGTTGGGATTCCTGCTCTTCTTCTGTGTTGGGGTGTACAACATGGTGTCGGTGCTGCCATCCATCGGAGCATCGCGAGAGGATTATGTCATATACTCCATCGGGTTGTTCTGCTTCCAGGTATGAGCCGGATTTAGATCTTCAACAACAGATGGATTGTAAAATGAGCAATTTTTCTTAAATCATAACAAGCTGGCTGCATTGATACATATCATGCCAGACTTTTCCTTGTACTGTTTATTTCTAAACCATAATGGCAGATTAACTCGGTAACCGACCAACTTCTTTGAGGATTTGCAGCTTTGTTTTTTTTTTTTATAGGCCGCATATGATGAAATGTAGCGCGAAATTGAAAAAAAAAAAAAACAGGTTTATGCAGGGTGTTTATAAAGCCTGATTCATACTAAATAGATCAAATAATGCTGCTTCTTTTAGTGGGGATAAAGACTGTCCAGGAAAGGAGAGGAGAAAAAAGATGTATTAAATGAAGGAAATACAGACTAGGGCTGGTTAATTAATTGCATTTGCAATATAATCGCAATATAACAAAACAAAATTTTCAAATCATATACGTACTTAAAAGTATAGTGGAGGATGTTTTTTTTCCTGGCAGGATCATGTAAGTAAGTGGTCCTCCTAATTGTCAGTCATTCTGGTAATATGTATGTTTACATAAGGCCATCCTACTTGCTTGTCCCCATTTTCACTGAGAGATGCAAACAGCAACTTTTTAACAGAGCGTGCACAAGGAGAAATAGGCTAGTGCAGGCTCTCTCACACACCCTGTACCTGTTCCCTCTCGGGAGTGGGTACAGGGATATGCATATCCATTTTTTTTTTAAGTGGAGAGGGCGGGTCTTTTCAAAAATTCACTAAAATCCTCCACTAGACCTTTAATTTTGGTCACATTACAATTAAATAGTGTTAGACATTGTAGCTCCAATTCCAGACCTGTATGTGGCAGTAGGTGGCACCTAAAGTGGGTTTTGTTACCACACAGAGGAACAGAATGTTGAAGCTAGTACGCATATAGAAGTAATCACTTTTTCACTCTGAGTTACAGTTAAGTTTTGCAATGAAGGACTGTTTAAACGTCATCAAAAAACTGAAACACTTAAATTAAACATCTACATGTTTTTGGTTAGAGCAGCACAAAATTGAAGTAAATCGTGAGCACTTCGTTTGTCATGATATAGGCTAGTTTTAGCCACACACGCTAATTTCCACCTTGTTTTTTTTTCGTATCCCAGTAAATAGAGATAAACCAATTACGGTATCTGATTTTCAAACTTGTTTTTGTTGAGGGCTCATATCCCCATTCTGATTTATTTCCAAACTGTACTGATTTTTATTGTTGTTTTAACTCAACAAATAAATGCACGACTGACTTAAGACATATGTATTTCCTACAGGCTCTTTCATTTTGGCTCTAGGTATAATTTTTCCTTAAAAAAACCCTACTTTATCCCCATTTCTAGATCAGAATGTATGTCCATTAGAGATGGAATGGTTTATGAAAACCGTCCGAACCGTTCGGTTCTACTGTCTCAGTTCGGTTCGCGTGTGTTGTGTTCGGTTCATGCGCTGCTCCTTTTTCTCATAGGCGACGCGTGTACACTCCAGAGCAGAAGGTGGCGGTACTGCGACCAAAGCCAACCACCAGTAGTAAACAAGAAGAAGAAGAAGCGAAGCAGCTTAGCCGGGTGTAGCAGAAAAAAATCAGTTGTTGTGGAGAATTGTGTAGGAATGGCGAGTGGGAAAGAACAGGAGTTGGAAGACGCGCCACGCAGCACTTTATAGGTCTGCTGTATGGGAGCGCTTTGCATTTAGAGTGACCTACGATGACGTCGGAAAAAAAGTTGTGGATAAAAGTGCAACAGTGTGCAAGCATTGTGCAACACGTTTTGTTTATGCTAACAGCAACATGACCAACATGTCATGCTAACTCCGAAATCCCTCATACTCCATCAGCGCTCCGCCCCGCTGCGCTCCAGACCGGCTGCTCAGAGCAAAGCATACAGCCTCCGCTGTGGCTCCCGTCCGCTCCGCTCTGAGTTCCTTGGAGATCGTAGAGGGCATGCGAGAGATGATTAAATTCAAAGCAGCAAAACATGCGGAAATGATCCAGGGTTTCCGCGGATCATTAAAAATTATTACAATTCATAAATATTTTTGGATTTTTCATTAATTTTTATGGGATTTCGGTGTAACAATCAACATATACCGAACCGAAAACCATGACCACGAAACCGTGAACCGAACCGTGGATTTTGTAAACCGTTCCACCCCTAATGTCCATAACCTTTTGTTAGTTTTAGTAAATATAGAAGAAATTATGATTGTTTGTTGAAGAGTTTGCATTCCTCAAATCCTCTGTGTTTGACTTGATTAAACAGAAACAAATGATCAGACAGTTGATTGGAGCATCGCCACTAATAATCCTGATCATATCAAATAATTACTTAGTTTCTGACCCTCGCACCGCTGCTTCTACCTGAACTGAAGCTGTAGTGATGTCTGTGATGTACTTGAGGTGGGAAGATGAGGGAAAAAAAAAAAAGGTCTAAAAAGTTAAACCTCTGTTTCATTTTTTCCAGCTCAGTTATCACAATATGATGATTTGGGATGAGCCAAATATCATTCACGGGAACTGCTGTTGCCTTAATCCGAGCGATTATGGAACAAACATTAGACCTCAGTGCAAAATTCTCCTGGATGTTCTTAGCAAATTAAACTGAATCTGAGTCTGCAAATCTGCCTGAAACAAAGCTAGTCTGGATAATGAAATGTGTCTTTGAGGCTTTAATTCCTGATGGAGCGTTTCAATCCTCAGCTGTGTATGCTTTGCTCCGTGGGCTACCACCTGTTCTGCTGCCACCGCTCGGAGAAGACCAGCCGCCGCTGGATGGCGCTGGATTACGCTGGCGTTTCAATCGGCATCCTGGGATGCTACGTTCCAGGAGTCTTTTACACATTCTACTGTAATAATGTGAGTTCCTTCATATTTAGTTCTTATTTCTAATAGCTGTGATGCTTGCTTCAGTCTGATGTGATGATAAATCTAACCTTATCTTAAGGAAATATTTGGGTTCTTTAGGTGATCTGACCTGGTGTTGATCATTCATGCTCTATGAAGCTGATTCAGAAAAAGGGTTTAATGCTACAGGAGCAGCAGAGTTAAACCGTATTATTAAACTACTGCTGGAAACTAAAGTGAATGTTATTTAAATGTTGCTGGGGGAGAAACAAGCACAAAACCTTTATAAATGCTCAACTCTGATGTCATCTGATGCTTTAAAGTCATAGGGAAGTCATTTAAATGTCAAATCATTCTGGCTTAAACATGTAAATTGAAAAAAAGACAAAGTCTAGATAAGTCATTTTTTCTTGGATTGAGGAAGTAAAAGAGACATTTTGCCAATGGAACAAGCCAATTTACACCTAAAATAAGAAAACACAATTGCATTGTCTTATTTCAAGTGCATATTATCTAATTATCTTATTTTAACAGTAAAAATACTCTAAAAAATAAGGATAAATACACTAAATTTAAGACATTTTTATTTATTTCTAGATCGTTTTTCAAGTGTATATAAATTTCCTGTTAATCAGATGATATCGTCCCAAAATGTAGAAAATTTATAAAAAAAAAAATCCTGTCTCAAAATTTGTGTTTGTTTTCTTCGTTATCTTATGCAGGCCAGTTAGTTATACGTCAGCTTTTACACCTAAATTCGACCAATCATATATCAACGGTCATCTGTCGATCAAATGTTTTCGTCCATAACGTCTTGATTCATATGTCACAGCTTATATACGCAACGGTTGAAACAAGAAATAAGGATAATTTAGTTTACCATTGAGTTCCGTCCCAGTGTTCACGGGGATGGACGTCTGTGTCTTCAGCAGGCATAGAGCTAACAGAACTGGCAGCGTTGCGAGGCAAGGACTCAAACATGTACGGCTGTAAGCCTTCTACACCAAACCAAGCTTCTGCCGCCCTGGCGTCCTCTTCCGCATCTTCATCCCCGCTTTCCTCCTCTAAATTAAAAATGTATGATAGAGGAGACTCATCCACAGCCGGCAGCACAAAACTCTCCTCCTCTTGCATGTTTCCTCTGTCCATAGCGTTCCTTGACAGTGTCAAGGAACGCTATTGTCGGCCACAATCAAACTTGCTTGTGGACCTTCCGCCACAACAACCCTGCCCCCTTGATAAACAACTAAACACGTCCACTTTATTCACTTGTGTAAAATCGTGCACCAGTCGGGAGAATTTGGAAATGCAACGGTTGGAACAGCTGCTCCCTATGACTTTAATTCATCCCTGATATGCGTTTAAAGTCAACTGAGATCATTAACGTGTCTGATTAAGTCTTTTCCTTCCTGGACCCCTGAACGTTTTCTGGGTGACTCGGAGACCCTGGATTAGACCCAGAACCCTCTGGAAAGACTGCTCATCTCTTCTGAATGGAGAGAACCAATGAGTTCCCCAAAAAGAGCAAGAAAGTGTTGCTGATGAGAGCGCTGCCTCTGAAAAACAATGGATGCAGAGAAGCCTGGTTATAAGACCCTCAGTATTTCAAGCATTGAAGTTCTGCTGAGATGATATAAAGCAGCTGAGGTCTGGAAAAAGCCGGAATGCTCCTGACTAAAAAAGCTCTTTGTGGAGGTTTTTGTGACTCTACCTTTTCTTGGTCTGAATAAAACAGAATGGGATAATCAGGTAGTTAAAGGAAGCATCTGTTTCTGATGTGAAGTGTTTTTCAGATTCCCATTAAGAAGCAGGTCTGGTTGTGAGCGAGCGGAGCGGCCTGGGGAGCAGTAATTGAATAAAGCGAGCGCCTCAGTCTGGCTCCGCTCATTGACTCATTGTTCCCGGTGAATAAGCAACACAACACCTTTTCCGCTCTCATGCGTTCGGAAAACAGCCTCCGATGACACAAGCCGCTTCCAGCCGCCCACCACCACCGTTTGATTTTATTTTATTTTTTATCCCTGAAAGGTTTGGCTCCGCTCGCTTTCCCCCGCATATTGGAAGCGCCGGGTTATTTTGCCCCCAGAACTCGGCTGAAATCTGCTGCAGACTAAACCAGATGGCTGTGTTCACGGAGTGGTCCGTCACTCCTGTTCCTCACCATATGACGCTCGCAAGTCCAGGAGCACCCCCCCCTACACACACTCTTTCCCTCCCGCCTCCTCCTTCGTCCACGCCAAGACGGAGGCTTTGCTTCTGGGTGGCTCCACTCCAGTGGCAAGCCAAGTCCCTGAAGAAAAACAGATTTTTATATTTAGCCAGTCAAACTCTTGTCTAGTCCGAGTCTTTTGAGGGACGCAGATTTGGAGAAGATAGGAGTCTGTGAGGAGGAGGGCCTGAGAGGAAAATTGGCTGCGTCCGAGCCGGGGGCCTTGTTGCGGGTGCAAATTTATTCACTGTGAAATTCAGCAGGACTCGTCGCACGAGGACGTGTGACTGGACGGAGGCCTGCATCCACACACGCGGACAGAAGGGACCGAGCCAAGGCTGTCCAGACTTTCAGCGGCTACTTATAGAAGTTTAAATAGCAAGCACAGATCCGAGGACGGGTTCGCCGCATATCTGTGATAACGGCTGAAACAGTGGGAGAGCTTTCTTAACACTAGGAAAAAAAGAAACGCAGCCAAGATGAAGGACGAATCAGGCTTAGATTTTATTCTCTTAGCTTCTCTCTGTTTGCTCCAAAAGGGATTCTGAATTGATGCTGGTGAAAATCTTTTTCATTAACAAATAAGTGAAACACTTTTTCCTTTAAAGCATCGTCCAGTTTAAAAGGGGTGAGAGATATTTTGAATTTAAGACATGATGATGTCCTTTAAGCAGCTAAAGTTTCTTAAAAAACTTGGAACAGGGTTAGGGTTTTGTTTCTCAGTTCATTTTAAGTGTAATTTATATGTCAGAGCGGAATAGTGAACGATGGTGACATAATATGCTTTCGAATTCTTTTTAACAAATTTTAAAAAATCAGGAATTGTCTAAATTAGTTTTTAGTCTAATAAATCTAGTAGCTCTAAATGATGCAACCAATTGCATCAAAGGTCACATAAGTAAAGCACTTATAGTCTCCCAACAGGATCATGGTAACTCTGGAGGAGCTGCAGCTCAGCTGGACAATCTACTGACATGATAGATCTGTCTTCTAAGGACTCGCATCAAACACTGATCTAGCTAGATTTATGTGAGGAAAACGAGCGCTTTGATCACCCTAGAAACATCGGATAAAACTCAAAACGCAGTGGGGAAGATTTTCTTCAGCAGCTTCAGGGAAGCAGGTTAATGGAGTTAAATACGGATCGATCCTTAAAGAGAACCTGTTTGAGGCAAAATAATCTCCACTGCGCATTAGTCAGCGTTAAATGATTTAATCTGATCAAATGCTTGGTAAATGCATACACAGGTCATGATGGGATCATTTTAGTTTGTGTCCATGTAAACAGAGTTTTTGAATTTCTAATAAGCTAAGGTTTAGGTCGGATAGTTTGTAAACGTAGCTAGTTTTATTAAACGTATCATGTTTCAGGTTCATATCCTGCTCTTTGTTGGACTGTCACACTGAGAGACCCTGAGACATTTGGGTCATAACCTGAAAATGTGTGAAATCTTTAAAGAATTCCAATTCCTCTGTATTTTTTGTTTGCTTATTTTTAGTTGTTTTTTTTTTATCACAAGAATAAAAATCATTTAAAAAAGAAACAAGCCCTAAATTTTAGTTTGAGTTTAGGGGAGGTGTTCAGTGCAGACGCGAGGGTCTAAGTGTGTGTGTTGTCTTGGTTTCAGTACTGGCGGCAGGTATACCTGGTGACGGTCCTGGCCATGATCCTGGCCGTCTTCTTCGCTCAGATCCACCCTCTCTACCTCAGCAAGCAGTGGAAGCAGCTGCGCTCGCTCATCTTCTGCTCTGTAGCGGGGTACGGCCTCGTCCCGACCGTTCACTGGATCTGGATTACCGGAGGCTTCTCCTCCGAGCTCGTACAGGTACGCCTTTTAGGTTTTAATATCCCTTTCTGTTGTAACTTGTTGACTTTAGTTTTTAACTCCTTATTTTTATTTTTCAGGCTTTTGTTCCACGCATCCTTGGGATGTACTTCATTGCGGCTTTAGCTCTTGTTTTCCATGTTTCTAAGGTTCCTGAGCGTTACTTCCCTGGTAAGCAGATACCATTAGGATTTTCTCTCCGTGACTCCTCAGTTATTAAATGTATTTTTCCCTATGCTGCTTCAGGTCAGCTGAACTATCTGGGCTCCAGCCACCAGGTGTGGCACCTTCTGCTGGTTCTGATGTTCTACTGGTGGCACCAGTCTTCAGGCTTCATCATGGCCTACAGACACAGCCAGCCCTGTGCCAGTGCTCCACAGCACACGTAGCTGACTCCTCTACACAGCAGGACCCGACCCTTTGCATGTAAGAACTGCTGGGTGTCGTTTTTTTATGTTGGAGATTTAGGACGGATGGAAGGAGGAAAAAAAGTTTCTCAAATGAAGCAGAAGCTTCCGAGGTGGTTTAACATGAGAAGAAATGTTGGATTTTAAAAAAGAACAGGGAAATACATTAATTTATCAAGTTGACACACATTTCTATGTAATTCTCCTGCATATATTTCTTAACTCATCCATCTGTTTATTTGTATGTTAATCGGTTTATCATCTGACTCCATTCATTTTTATTCCTCCTGCGATCATCATTCTTCACTGATTATCCACCTCCATCCTTTTCTATTCATCCCTTTGTCTGGATTTTTCCGCTCTTTCTTGCAGTTTGATGTTTTTGCAGCTTCCATGATGTAAGATTTATGAAATGTCTGCATGACATCTACTAAAACTTTTTATTTAAAATGGCCTAAAAGGGATTTAAAACCATGTCTGCAGAAATTGTTGACCGAAAATTTGTGAGAACCTTTTATTTTTCTTTAGAAAGGTTTGATTTGCAAATAGTCTCTCTACTATGTAGGAGGCTGAGTCTGAGCATTTAGACCTGCTGTCTTTTAGAGTTCAGATGTTTGATTTTCTTCATTTTGGACACTGCAGGACAGCGTTCCAGTCGAATCTGCAGACCTGAGCCGCTTCAGGGTGTGTTGGGACGAGTCTCACTCAGGATCAACCATCAAAAGGACATTAATGTCAGAAGGTCACCTCCAGAAACCCGTTCTGAGTCCAGGCAAGCAGCCATGTCACCCACCTGGTCATCAGGTCTTTAACATTCTTCCAAGTGCCTGAAAATGATGTAGCTCCTTGGCTCAGTCCTGTATATTTAGACGTTTCAATGTCCCATCATTGAGCTGAATTTGAACCACTTAGTCACAGAAAGTGACCATCAGTCAATAATGTTACAGGAATGAACCCAAAGATTGTTTTTATTCAACATGTTAGTAACCAGATGTCTGTGTTTTTTGGGGGAGAAGGGGGGAAATGTTTAAGTAATAAACGATTCAGAGCTGCAGATAAAGTTTGGGGAGAAATTCCTCCCCGTTTAGTGAACTAGATCAGATTTAAAGGAAATAATGAGCAGCTCTGCCTCTAGAGGGCACTACTGAGACACTCCAAGGGTTTTAGTGGCAGTATTCACTTTCCTTTATTTCATGGTTGTATTTTTTGATCCTTTATTGGGCTCATATGGGAGACCTTCTTCCTCCCCCTGAGTTGATGGGAGAAGCTCTCACTGTGGATAGAAACAGTGTTTTATATGTAAACAACTAAGGTATGATGTTCTAGGTACTATGTTCTAGTTCAGGGGTCTGCAGCTCTTTGGAGCTTCCAAAGATTTTACATATAGACTAAATAACTGCTTATTTAGGGTTTGAATAAATCGAATTTTTTTTACCACATAATGACAGTATTAGTAATATCAATTTTGGTCTTCAGGTTTATCTAATTTTTTTAATCAAAACGTCCCATAGAAGAAAATGTAAATCCACATGATTGGCAAAATTCATGTTTTCTTTCTTGAATTTAATGTTGTAAAATAAAATGGGACTGTTCTCTATAGTGGATTTGAATCAAAAATTGAGTTATCATTCAAGGAAGGTAGCAGTTCTGAAGTTTTGTGTTCTGGTTTGAATCCCACAGACTGCCTCCCTGCAGCAGAGCCCACCTTATGTGTAAAGTTGCATTGACAAAGATAATTATGGAATGGCTCTCTGGATTGCAAAGGTTGCAGACCTCTGATACGCCTCCTTTAGGGTGATGTGCAATGTCTCTGTTTTCTCATATGAACTGACTTCATTCCAGAATGCAGCGCCTCCATGTTAGCTTTGGCTCCAGAGGCTGAGTGGGAGCTGATCGGCTCTGCTAACGGTCTGAGATTCTGAGGAATCCATTTTCTTCTCTCTAGCAAAATGGGATTTTAAATGATTATTTTTCAACATCCATTTTTAGGTTTAAGTGAAAATAATCCTATTATAGTTAGTCACATATAGAAATATTTTAGCCAAATTGTCCCCCTGATAATGAACATCTTTGTCTTCAAACACAGCAGATCTTTAAACCAGCTTTTTATGGCATTTCAGGTGCTGTTTAGAATCTGCTTTTTTGCAGCTTTAATTTAGATAATAAAAACCCACCACTGTCATTTTTTTTTTTTTTTTTTTATATAGAAGAGCAGCTCCTTCAATGTTTGTCTTTTGGGTCTCAGCTGAGCCCAACTGATCACGAGTCTCTCATCATTAAACAATAATGGAGTTAAAAAGATAAAAATGCAGGCTGGTTTTGGAATGAAAGGTTTCTGTTTTATAGTCAAATTTCTGATACTGTTTGTATTTAAATTATTAATGGTCTTCAAACTGTACTGCCTATAAATGACGTAAAAAATCTTTTCTTATCTGCTGTTTATAAAATGACTTATTTTGATGCTCAAGTTTTTGTCTTTTTCTTCTCATGACACTATTTAAAAATACAAAAAAACGTGACTAATAAAAGTAAAGCTGTGTAGCTAAACTTGTTTATAAGCCTGCTGTTTTTATATTAAGTTTCACATTACACATTTTCTAATAAATAATCCCAATAAAAGGGGACTATTTATTCATTTGGATTTGGCCAGAAGTGCTTAACAGGATGCAGCTTTGTGTTTTTATTTCTTTTTTTTTTTTCTTCAAACACAACTTGAGTTCATACAAAAAAAAAAAAAAGCCTCAGCAGAAGTTTTTCTGCTACAGTTAGCCTAAAAATTAATGGCATCAAACAAAAGCTTCAAATGTTTTAAGAAAGATAAAAACAAATTCCCTTCTAGTGAAATGTAGCGTGGCCACGCCCACGTTTAGCTGCAGGGAAAGGGTGCATAGATAAAAACCCACAGAGGACGAGACGAAGTGGTAAAAGCTGCTTTCAAACCATGCGGCAGAACTGTTGTTCTCCGAGGTGCTGAGAAGTGGGTCGGGCGCAGCTAAGGTAAGGCTTCCTGGTGCTTAAATCTATCAGAAGGCAGATTAAAAAGAGCTTTTAGCAGTCAAGTATAGGCGTTATGATCACAGTACGATTTCTCTCTTCAAAAAGTCCTAAAAGCGTTAAGATGCTAACCTGACAACAGCCAGATGCATGTCTCGCTCCGCCTAGCCGGAGCGAGACATGCATCTGGCTGTTGTCAGGTTATTAGGATGCAGCATAAAGGCAGAAACACTCCACAGGATTCAGGCTTTCTTATTAGAAAAAGTGGTTAAAAATGATCCCAAACCAAAAGGGCTCAGGGTTAACTGCTACTGGCAGAGCGGGAAGACGCATTAGCTACTGCTTGGAGGGAAACGGCGCCGCCCCAAAAGGGTCGAGGTCCAGCGGCTGCGAAGGCACCGCGGGCTGCTGCGGTCCACTGTGAATCACCAGTTCTGTGAAGGGCACCGCCCCGAAATCATCCATGCTCCTGCTTTCGCCGCCACTCCATGACTTCCCGTTGGCGGTGCTCATGTCACCCGTGGCGTCGCTGAGCTGGGGGTACTGGCCGAGGCGGCTGCTGTCTGGAGGGTGGAACGGTTTGGCCCCAAAGAGGTCCAACAGAGCATCGTCCACCGGCAGAGGCGCTGCTTTGTCTTTCCCTTCGGCCATGCTGATGTCCACGCTGATGTTCTCCTTGGAGTCGGAGGTGCTCAGGAACTCGTTGCTGCTCTGAGAATCTCTGCGGCCCACCTTCTTGTGCCTGCGGACCCTCTCTGGGGTGCGGTAGGTCGGCTTGTTGCCCTTGCGTCCTCCGGTCGGGGTGCTGTGGTGCCGCTTGCCGTTGCCGCCCCCCGCCGTCGCCTCCTGCTTGGTTTTTCTCTGGCGTGATGACAGCTTCTGCAGACTGCGTTGCTTCTGCCTCTGCAGGTTTGCCGAATCCTCAAATGGCAACTCGAAGATGTCCTCTGCGCTCCTGGAGGTGGTGGGAGGAGGCTCTGAGGGGCCCGGCTGAAAAGGCGAGAAGCCGAAGACGTCGGTACCTTCGGGAGATACCGGCGGCGTTTGTCCCATGGTGACATCGCTGCCGCTCCTTCCCGACTTGGAAACATTCCGACTGAACGGGGCTTTGGTAAAAACATCAAAGTCGTCGGCGGCCGGGTCTTCCTGGCTGACCTGCCTGAAAGGTGCTTTAGTGAAGATATCAGTGATCTCTGAGGGGCTCGCTGGTGAAGCTCCTCTGACAAAAGGGATGGCGCCAAAAACGTCAGTGTTTCTGGCTCCACTGGGCGACACTGGAGGGGTGACCAGACTGGTCCTAGACCCCCCTAGTGGACTCCTGGAAGCACTGGGATCGGCTACTTTAGCGGCTGCAGGTTTCTTTGAGCGGATTTTAACCTTGTTGGCATCGCAGTCTGAATCTGAGCTGTGTTTGTCCTCGTCCTCCTCTTCCTCAGAGTCCATCAGCAGAGGCCTCTGTCCAAGGTTCTCTGGCTCTGTGTCTTCACCGTGTTCACTGTTCAAGGCCTCCTCTTCCTCCTGCTCTTCATCCTCACTGCTCTTAGGCGAAGGCGGGTCGGACTCGAAGTCGCTGTCGGACTCATCTGCAGGTTTACAGCTGTTCTTGTTTCCTGGTTTGGACTCCTTGACCGACTGCGGGTCCTTGATGGGAGCTGGGATGTTGGAGACGACCTCCACAGGCTGCTCACTGCTCATCACTGCAGGTCCTACAGGGAAAAAACAAACAAACCATAAAATCCTGCATCTCTATTTATCCCAGACCCAGAGGCCTAAACGAAACATTTAAAAGTTAGTTGATTTTAGTTAAGAGGTGAAGACCATACTCGGGTGTAAAACAAGATCACGTTGATTTTCTTCAACATTTAAGGGGAGGCCAGCTTTCTGGTTAATCAAGCACACAAAGCAAATATCTGTCGTTTTATCCATCTATACCATTCATTTTCCATCAGACTTTATCCCAGCTGGGGTCATGAGGGGGGTGCTGGTGCCTATCGCCAGCTGTCTAGGGGCGAGAGGTGGGGTACACCGTGGACAGGTCGACAGTCCATCGCAGGGCAACACAGAGACAAACAGGACAACAACCAGAGGAGAATTTAGAGAACCCAATGAACCTAAAAGTCATGGTTTTGGACTGTGGGAGGAAGCCAGAGTACCCGGAGAGAACCCACACATGCACAGGGAGAACCCTCCCATGTGGGGAGAACATGCAAACTCCATGCAGAAAGACCCCGGGAATTGAACCCAGAGTATATGTTGCTGCAAGGCAACAGTGTTCCCCACTGCCTCACCGTGCAGCTCGGAAACTTTGAGATGTAATATTTTAAATTGTACTTCTGCTTTCGTCTATTATTCTTGTCAGTAATAAAAGATCAGTCAATCATTGTCTCTGCACCATTTACTGGGATGCTGATTGAAAGATTAACTAGAATTTAAAACTATCTTTTCCTCCAAGTACGATGAGCTTTAAAAGCTTATCTAGCCTCTTATCCTGTTTGCATAAGGACAGAAACACAGCAACATCGGATTTTCTAGGCTACAGAATTATATTTCTTTTGTTGCTTTTGATTATTTTTGCCAACACAGACCTATGAAGCAAGTGGCACTTGATAAATGCAAAAAGAGGGACGTGTTGAAGGCAGAGTTACAGCAAATTCATCATTTGAATTGCTGCAGCATCTCTTTAAATAGTCAATTTATTGTATTCCGGATGGAATTGTGTACAGTATTTGAAATATAACCTAACAAGCAAAAATAAGGGTAACAAGTTGATGGAAAAGATTAAAGCCATTTTTCTTTCTTAGATACGCTGCTTGTTTCTAATCCAAACTGTGTGAGAATGTGGGGATCGGGTCTGCGCCAGGAATCGAACCCAGAACCCTATTGCTGCAAGGCAGCAGTGCTACCGACCGCTGAGCAGCCAAAAGCCAGCTACTGTCTGATTTAACAGCAGCCAAATCCAGAGCAAAGGTCCTTTCTTCTAAAGAAAGGATTTCGGAGACCTGAACAGTTATTTTCCTCCTGGGCCCTGGGGCGATGTTTCCGAGACTTTTTCCTTCCACTAAATGTTCCAGTAATACAATAAACAGCCAGCTGGGACCTACTACCCTACCCTACTAATGATCATCTTCAGAACATTTCAAAAGAAAAAAGCCTTTTTATCAGATTTTATCTACATTTACTCCATATTCATTAAAACACCTCAAATAAATCAGAAAGTGATAGATCTAGATACCTAGAGCTGCGCTGACTTATGAGAACAGAGATCTTTTTGTTTCCTTGTGACACTAGCCTGACCTCCCTAATATGCAGCTTTAGTGGACTAAGGATTACTTGACTTTGAAATGATTAGCGCACAAACGGCGACAGTTTGACTCGCGTTGAAGCAGCAGAGGAGCAATATGGTGGAAAAGCTGCTGTGACTCTGATCGCGCAGTGAGATGAACAAGCTTAAAGGCCGAAGGAATAAGATGCTGAGCCTTTTCTAAGATTGACAAAATTACTTTTCACATCAAATCTCCCAGAAAAGATTGACTCTTTAAGTCGGAAAACCTGAAGCCAAAACATTCCTTTAATTCCAGCATTTAATGAAACAAGGAAAAAAAAAAAGAAAAAGAAAAGAACCTTTGTGGGATTTATGTCCAAGACATTTGCATAATGGCAACTAAAAAATTAGCCTAATTAGCGAGTGGAGAGCCTCCAATTGTAGGGAAAGTAAACGCTGCCACAGCGGAGACGCCAAATGATTGTTCCTTATTAGAGGAAGCTCTAAATCAGACGACCCCCCGCTGCGAACATGGAAAAATGGAAAGCTCTCCCCTTCTTTATCCAAACTGGCAGGACGAGGTCCAGAATAGCAGGATATTAGGAAGAGTCGTGCATCTGTTCAGCTCACAGGACCGGTCACAGATTAGAACTTTAATCATGTTCACCTCACCGAGGCTGCAAATGGAAACATCTTTAATCGCACGGAGATGTCAGCCTGACGCAGATTGTGTTCCTATGGAAATAAGCTTGCAGGATTACGAGCCGCGCTGCCGCTTTAAGAGAAACAAATAAGTGGTGAAAATGCGATTGCTCTCTTGTGGGAATAAAGAGGAAAATCTGGTGCAGTGCTTAAAAAAACACCCTGGTGGAGTCAAATGTTAGAAATATTCACGTTAAATTGTTTTTGGATCGACAACTTTAAATGGATTTATGGCGATTTGTTTTGATCAATGCATGTTTAAACAATAATTAGAAATGTCGACATCTGAATAAATATGGTTTTAAAAAGAGGATGTTAAACTACTTCCACATTTTGTCCAAAAACTATGAGAATAAATCTCAAAATCTTCTGAGAATAGATTTGGTATCAATAATAAATAAAATAAAAAACCTGAAACTGCAAATCAACCATTTTAGAGTCAGGGCCTAAAACTGGGTCTGGTATTAAGCTGTGGTGGAAATAAAGTTAGATAAGTTATCGTATATAATCAATAATCTGTATTTAGTCATTCTCAGATACGCTGATGAGGGTCAGGAAGGAAAAAAGTGGTGAAATGTTCTTTTACTTTAACACCTTGACATTAACTCAGAAACCTTTTTTTATTTTATTTTTTACAGAATTTCTGACAAGCATAAACAATAAAGCTAAAGAATATAAATGTTGAAAACTTATAATTATATATATTAAATTTGCAGAAAACGTTAATTTCTCTTTAAACTGGACAATTGAAACTGTAAATCTAAATATTTTTCCTCTAACATAAGGATTTAAATTTAAAATGTAAACAAATTATGTCAAACACTTCCTCTAAAAATAATGTGCACCGTTATGATGCTGTAAACATGTAAAGATGTTTGCTGAGGTCAGCGATCACCTTTAACTTTTTATTCCCGTCATGGTTTCACTTTAAACTTTAAACCGCTTTGAAGAATTCATTTCAAATTCAAAGTTATCCTTTTATCCTCTACTTGCCTGGTGCCCTGCTGAATTATATACCTACCAGCAGCAGGCAGAATAGAGTTAGTTTGGTTTGATCAGGGGTCAGAAGGATCTGCCAAAAAATTTAAACCAGATGCAAGACTAGTTTTTAGCACTGGAGGACAAACTGATGCTCAAGATAAGTTTGCATGTTTACAATTTTAGTTTTCAAAAAAAAAAAAAAAACAAACAAACATTTTAATTAAAATCTGAAATCTTCCTGTGTACTAGCAAAAGAACCAGATGTGAGCAGGAAGCAACATTTTAGTTGATTAGGATGATTTTCTTTCTGATCGATAAAAGAAAACACAGGGAAACTCTGGAAATCGATACCAATAGTTTAGGAAATCCTGATTAAATGATTTTCAGAAATAGTTGCTGGTAGAAAACAGTTTGGGTTTTTAGGTCGGTAAGATAATGATGTAGAATCAGAGTTTCTTTCACCCCTGGCAGTATCACCATGTTTCACTGTGTGTAGAAAGATTCTCATGGTGCATTAAAGTACAGTCTGTAAACTAAACAATCCTTTTTTAATAAAAATAAATCAATAAAAGTTTTTGGACCTCTGATCATTTCTCTATAAATGCAAAGTCCCTTTTGTTGTTTAATAATGACAATATTTACATGTTGAGCTCTTCTAATAACAGGACTACTGTTCTCTCATGAAGATAAACACTTTCAGTCTCTTTTAATCCAGTGTTTAAATCCGATTTACCTGCTGAGGAGGAAATCGAAGGGTTTGACCCCCAACCCTAAGTAGATGTGGTTGAAATGTGTCAGAAAAGCTGGTAGTGAACTGGGAACCTCTGAAGGTTCAGGGCCCTACAGCAGATCGGTGGACTGGTTCTGTTCTAGTCTATCATGGTGGGAATGAAACAGACGACCTTTTTGATTCACAGCTTTCTGCCCTCAGCTAATAAGGGCTGGGCTGCTTTTAAGGTTATGGACTTTAACACATTTCATGTTTGATCCACTTATAGCTGATTGATTGATTCTAAACTACAGGGTCACATCATTTTCTGCACTTTAAGGTCAAATCATTTCCATCCTGCTCAAAAATAAAGCACTATTCACTATTAAAACCAGAGATAATAAATTATCTGCAACTAATTAAAAAAACTTTAATCATGTTATTTTATTAGAAGTCACTGTCGGTAGAAGAAGGTGTCGTTTTTGATAAATTGCCCTTATTAAATTTATATTGATTTATAAAGTGTCCCCCAAATGACACTGAAATACTTTTATCTTCACCTGATTTTAGTTTTTTTCCCTTTTTCCCTAATCATTTTATACTTTAGCAGGTTTATTTAGGTTATGGATGACTTTTCCCCAAACACCAAACAGAGCAGCATGTTATGCTGCTTTAATAAACAAATTGATGTTTTTGTTTTATCAAAGTAAGGAAGATCCCTTTTATTTTCAATAAACATACCAGCATGAGGCTGATCAGTTGTATTTTAAGAGTCGGAGCAAACAGGGATTAGAGCAACGATCTACGAGTATAAGGCGCAATATAAAGTTACCAATAAGAAGCCGTCACAACTAATATTAAATATATGCAAGATTTCAGCTAAAAGCTACTGCTGACACATCAGTTAGATTAACTAACCAATTGTGCTCGATGATATTTCACCTGGAGGCCTCGACTAATTTTACAAAACCTTAAAAAAAGTCCTATTAATTATTTTGTTCTTTATGTGCTTCCTGTGTTCTGTTGCTTTGATTTATTTTTTCAGACATTTTTGTACATTCACTACACATAGTGTTCAAGTCCTGATGCCTTTTTTGTTTGCAACATGTTTGGTTGATGATAAAATCAAGCAAAAAAGGAAAAAAATACTTTGATTGGGTCTCTCAGTTTAAAGAGCCGGACTCCTGATCTTTAGAACTTTTAAATATTTGATGTAATAAATGACTTGGTTTCCTACACTTTTATCAACTACATGCATACAAATTTTAAGATGCAAAAGTTATTTAAATAAAAACTCTAATAAGCAACTATAATAAACCAAGTACAAATACTTAAAATACACAAATTTTAGCGCACATGTTAAAACTAATGTTCTGAATTGTATGTTGCTACAAAACATGTATTTATTTCACTCTATAAGTGTTTTGCATGATTGTTCTTATAGAAACACAGTTTGGAATATCTTTTACCATATCAGGACAAGTGAATGTTTTTGGTAATTTTATTAATCGCAATATTAGGCATGAAAATAATTTTTTTTTTTTTAAATGCAACAGAAGTAATGATGTCTTGTTCTGGCCTCCTACAACACTCTTGGCTTAAAATGTTTAATTTCAAAGTATTTCAATGAGTGCCCTATAAAGGGTTAAGGCAAAAAAATAAAATAACTTCGATCAATGTGTTCTTTTATTAAAGTTGAGTTAAGAGGGTTATGATTAACATTGAGGTTTCTCTTAAATGTGATGGAAAAGTGTTCAAAGCTGCTCAGTAGAGTAGTGGGTCCAAAAACATGACTGATATGAATCTCAAAGTTTGTCTCCGTTTTGCCCTGCACTGGACTGGTGACCTGTCCAGGATGTGCCCCGCCTCTTGCCCCTGGACAGCTGGAGACGGGCACCAGCGCCCCTCGCGACCCCAGCTGTAATAAGTGTGACATAGAATGACTGGATGGAAAAGTGCTCAGTTTCACTAAGAGTGAGACACAGAGGAATAGGTCGGAAAGCTGGTTCAAATAAAGTAAATCTTATAAATGAGTTTACTGACTGTAATAGAAGAGACGGCAAAGCATCTTTTGTTGCACCATGAATGAATCAACCTTAGATACATGCAAAAATAAAGAAGAATCTAAGTTTTCTTTTATTAGTTTCTTTTTTTAAAACCCAGAGACAAAAAGATGGAAAGGCTGAAATGAACCAAAGAAATTAGCAGGTTTTTTGTAAATGTTCACCCAAACCTTTATAAATTTTTTCTAAAAACTGGTGAACCATATTTCATATTTTCAGAACAGTGCAGGAAACCCGACCCAGTTTGTGTTCGGCGTCAGAGTGAACGGCGAGAGCTCAAAGTGAGACAGCCACATCAGGAACATCTTGCTCTTGGTGGAGAGACTTAAAGAAACAACCAGAAGGGAAATTTGATTTGAAATATTTTTTTTTATTGGTCAGAAATACATTCACACTTACAGAATGTTACAGGGGGGAAAAACGATGGCATGACATGTTAGTGACGCTGTATAAACTAAAAACAGACTTTTATAGTTTTAGTCGTCAGTTGGGAGATCTCTAGCTCCTCTGCAGGAAAAATAATAGAGATAAACTGAGAACAACAAAAACAAATACAAAAATGTAAACATGTAACATTATGCTCAGACATCCACTGGGACAAGAATCTGGTTCTGCATGTGCAGTTCATGGCTCTCCTTATCCCTTGTTTTCATTTTTGTTTTTAGGACTCTGAACAAGATGTTTCTGAGTATGGCTGTCTCACTACATGAAGAACGAAAAGAGCAAAAACAAACTGAACTGAGATGAACTGAAGCCGTTCTGAAGCGGGGAACTTACCTTGGTCTAAAACACGGAAAAAAGAGGGAGTGACTGAGCTGCGGCGGGCAAACATGCAGCCTGTCACACACAGACCAACAAGCCATCAGCCAGATGCCACAAACACACAAAAAAATGACCGGAAATGTCGCTTCTCTCTAAAGGTTTGTCTATGGTCTTTATCCAAATTTAGAGAAAAAAGCAAGAGAGTCTTTTTTGGAGCGTCACCTCCGCCGCTGCCTGCTGAGAGGCTGACATCCAGCAGATTTTAATCCTGCTGGGTTAAATGATCTCTTCTTGTTGGACCAATTACATTTTTCAAATCAGACTAGCAAACAATAAAAGAAAAAAGCAAATTAACCAACTTTACAGCATCCCCAACGTGACTTCAAAGAGGTCTTCAAGCCTCTTAAGTGTGCACCATTATGCAAAAGGTTCATTTATGTCATCAAAATGGACTTGATGCTCGTTTATTCAGGATTATTTTAAAGTCTCGCTTTTTTTTTTCTTTTTTTTTTTAGAGAGAAATATCTAAAGTTTGTTTTTTTCCTGTAATTGCAACTATTCACTCATCTTGTTGCAATCATTTTTGAGGCTTTTTTGTTCTTAAAACAGAATATTGAGCTAAAAACAAGCTACCATGTTTTGAATTGATCACTGCGACCTTATAACATTACTTTGAGACGTAAAGTAACCAATTATATTTACATGGATCCAAAAATCATAGCGGAGGCTCCGGCAGCTGGTTTAAATCCAGTGGAGGTTACTGGTACAGATTTACTTCCTGTCTCATCTGATTGGGTTTAAAAAGCATATCGCATTCAAAGTTTGATTTTTCCAAATCAACGATATTAGAAAAATCACATAAAAAGGAATCTGGACAGGTTCAATTGTGGGGAGTTGGTTTGCATAACCTGATAGATTCTTTTTCAAAGCAGTTAAAGCTTAAAAAAAATGTTTCTCTATTTTTTTTTCTACAATATGTAAAGTTATTTGTTGGGATTCTGCTGAAGGAAAATGAGCCTCAACTACCAATCAAACTGATGTTTTCATAACGTGAATATCAAGGAAAAACGAAGTAAAGCAGGAAGCAATGATCAAAACAATGAAGAACTGAAACCTAAAGGAACTGATGGCACAGACACATGAAGCTCAAAGGACTTTTTTTTTCATGCCAGCCAGCAGGAATGAAACCGGAATAAAATCTGTTGGTCTTTTTTTTTTTTTTGAATTGATTCTTTGATCCAGATTTTACTGAAACTTCAGTTCACAAATAAAATGACTCAAGACCACGGAAACATTCCCGCTGACATTCAAGTGCTTACAGGGTTATATTGCATCGCTATCTGGCCTTCTTCTACTCTAAGTGTAACCGCTGAACCTCTGATTCAGCCTCCATGTTGACAGGCAGGAGATGGGAGGGAAATAAAAAAAAAAAAAAAAAAAAACATATCGTAGTTTTTCTAGAGAATGTTTGGGATTGACGGCTTATCTTTAAAAACACTCCATGACTCAGAAACAGCATTTCTATTGACCCTACTAAACCAGAAAATGTTCACATTAAGAAGCAAGAGCAAACAGGCACAGGAGCTTATTGCTGCCGTTAATTATTTGACAACGTCGTCCTGGTTGGCGAGGGGCAAAGGAAAGAACCCACGCCATCTGAGGCTCCAGTTTTAATGGCTGCAGTGTTAAAGGCTGTAGGCGGTCAGCTGTGTTTCAACCCCAATAAAACTTTAGTGTAGTTTCTGTTCTGTAGCGAAGCCGAGAGGAACGCCATCGGTTGGGACGGGCTTGGTACCACAATCCACTCTGTTCTACAGGTGCATCTAAACATCAAAGTGTTGACTAATTACTAAAATGCACATAGATCCAAATCTTATCATTTATCAAAATACCAAAGAAGGGTTTGAGCATAATAATGTAACAGTAGGTCCATGTTCTGGTCTGCATAAACTGATCTGATGGTGAGCCAGCAGTCACAAGGAAGCTAAACCTGCAAAAGGTAAAGGAGCTGATTCCTCATTAGCAGCTGTAGCTCCTTATAGTGAGGTAAAGTTGAGTGGAAGGAGAAACTAGGTTAGACCAGGCTCTTGAAGCTAAGGATTGTAAATATAACCCATATACAGTTTACTTCCAAAAGATAAAGAAAGGATTTTGAACCTAGGAATGTAAAGTTCATGTTCTGGTCTATATAATCATAGAGAAGACTCTCAACTTTATAATTATCACATTTATAATGAATTAAGGCAACAAAGCTCCCAGCTAATGAAAAAGAATTCGCATAAACTACTGAACTTAAGAATTTTCATGGAAAGTTGGGTGGAGGGAAAAACTGTGGCAGGCGCAAAAGTAGATGGTCAAGTGTCAGTGGATGTTTTCAAGAGAAATGTGAGAAAGACCAGAGCCGCAGCACAGGTGAGCTGAAGGGTAGAAACAAACTAACATGAACCACAGGCTGATCATCGCATGCAAAAAGGGAAAATACAGCACAGAACATGGACATTCAATTCATTTAAGTTTTGTTTTAATATTCTAAATGAGTAATAACCTGATTTTTCTGGTTTTTATCATCTGTATCGCAAAAATGACCAGGAAATAAAGCAAATCTGTGGCAAATCTAACTTTTTGGATGTTAAGATGCACCTGAAGTCATAGTTTTACAGACTGCCTGAAGATTCACCAAACCCAGACAAAACTAAAATAAAAAAATAAAACATACATCTGCTAAAAACAACAACAAACAAAAAAACTCTGTTCTGAAACAACATGAGTTTGATTCACATAAAACAAACTGCATTAGAAACCAGTTCAGTGCTGCATAATCCGCTAAATAATGAACCCTTCTGTGGCTCAAGTTTCATCGAGTTACTTCTGTAGTTGGTCCTGGATTAAAGTTTCTCTGCAGACATTAAAGTTTGCTATGAGATGAAAAAATTCTTAATAAAAAAACAAACACAAAAACTAGTTGGCATTTCTTTCTAACCAGAATCATTCAGCCCTTTCAGTGGCAGCCCTGGAACAGGTTTTAACTTCTCATCTTCATATTGTTGTTAGCAAAAACTTTAAGCACATCTGTACCTTTCACTTCTGCACATTTGGAGCAAAGTCAGTTTTTTTTCCCAAACTGCAAAGGAGAGTTCTTTATGAGGAAAATGTGAAGATTTCCTTAAAATAATGTCTTTAAGAGCAGAATAGTGGTAACTAGTGATAAAAGTGATTGGAGATTCCAGCGCCTGTAATTAAAGCATTAACCCCTCCCCTCCTGGTTGGATCTGCACACCGTTACTTGGGAACCGTTTGCACTGGGTTTTGTGGCTCCACAGTACTGGTCGTCATGGCAGAGACTCCTCTAAGACTTGCCTGCGTTGGCCACGAATGGGACTGAGCCGAACAGATCCTCCGGTGGAAGAGCTGTAGACGGCGATGGCTCCGTTTCCACGCCGGCTGTCCTCTCCTCTGGCTTCTCTGTTTGTTCACAAAGAGGAAGATCAGAAGATCATCATCATCAGAAACAGGCACACATAAACAAAAAATTTCTGTTTTTCTTTGCCCCGTTTCCTCTACATTAAAGGCTTTGGGGCAAACTCTGAGAAGAGAGTTAAAAAAAAGATGACTTGCTTGCTCTGAGCAGGTCGAACTCTCTGTCGATCAGCTCCTCCTCCGTTAGTTTGGAGAAGTTGTCCTCTCCAAAAGGGTTCCAGCCCGACATGTCGGGGGGGTGACTGACGGCGCTGCTGCTCTGAGAGGTTGGGGTGATACCATCTGTGGCCAGCAGGGCGTTTCTACTGCTGATGGAAGAAAGTAACAGAAAGTTAACTTCAGCCGACTGAAGGAGGAACTGAGGAGAGAACAGCAATACAGAAAAAATGTAGTCAAAACTAAGTATATTATATAAGGTTTGAAAACAACAGACCAACAGAACTTTTATTATATAGAGACTAACTTTCAAAAATATACTCAGCAGGTTTGGAGGAGCTGTAGAGCTTCACAGGTCAGCTGACAAAAGGCAGGACATTTGCCCTAAACATCCATTTAGAGCAGGAGTCTGCAACCTTTAATATCCAAAAAGCCATTATATTTATTTTCATTAATAAAATATATATATATGTTAATTTCAACATATATATGTGTTGAAATTAACATTTTCCCATTCTCTAGCTTTTTTATCCGCCTCAAGCTTCTTTTCCAAACATGCTGCTTTGCGATCAAGCGGAAGCAGTTCCGCGCAAATATATTGCGACTTAATATATCTGACCAAATAGTTTTTATAAATGTTTTTTTTATTTAAATAAAGCATTTTAAATGCAACAATGATTACATTTAATGAATTTTAATGCCAATTAAGGCCTCAATTTAAAAAAAATAATAATTTAATGACATTTAATGATTTTTAATGAAACTGTGACAAAACAATAAAACATTGTAAATTTGATACAAATAAAGAAGTTTAGCGAGAGGTATATATCATTCGATGATTAGCTTGCTTATTTATTTAAATCCTCCATCTTAAAGGAATCTGAATCAAGGATCTCCAGGAACTGGGATAGAAACAAGGAATTGGAGCTGCAGCAGCTAAAATCATAACAAATGCCCAGACCTAATGATGACCTGGATGCTACCTGCAGATCTGAGCAGGGAAACGGAAATCAACATCATATCAGAACCTAATGGAGAAACATTCATATTTCTCTAATCAAGCATTTTTAATTTCCACGTTACTCTATAGAAAGTTCCTCAATACTCTACAGACCAGGATGTTATACATCCTCCTTTAAAAAAGCACATATTGTGCTTTAAGACTCCTTCTTTGCTCAAAGGATTCTTTCAATTGTATTGATCCTAAAAGAGAGGATTTTTTATTAGACTGAAGATAACTAGAGATTTGTTCTTTTAGTGTCTATAATCCTTAATTAGGAAGAGCCCTATTGCTTCATTTCCAGTCTACAGATATCTGAGGGTTACCTGGGGTTAGTGTATGAGGTTTCAACAGGGGATGGTCCAGATCCCGGTCCAAGTGTAGCTCCGGATCCAGCAGTGGGCGTGGTGGCGTTTAGAGAAGCCAGAGGGATCTGGAACTCAAGAGGGGAAGACATATAGGGAAGAGGCTGCTGAGCGGGAAGCTGCTGCTGCTGATGATGATGATGGTGCTGCTGCTGCTGGACAAAAGCCTGTTGGTACTGGTGCAGCTGTTAGGGAAGGAAGAGGGAGAAGAGGGGGACGGGAATGAAGGACGGACCATTGACTTCATGGTGCATAATGATGATGATGAAATGTGACCCTGCCTATGAAAACCCAGCTAAAGTCATTTTTTGGTGAATCTCAACTTAATGTATAAAACCATTCTACACAATGTTAAGAATGTATTCTGAAAAATTCAGATTGATATCTCTAAAATTCACAGAGTAGGGCCATATCAAAGATTGTGCTGCATACGGGTTCAGAACAACTGACTTTTGAGAAATTCCAATGTAAAGATTTGGAACTCAAACTTCTAAACTAAAAATACTTTCAACACTGATGCATCTTGGAATCACAATTATCCTGGCAGTGTGTCATACACCAAATTCAAGTTTAGATTCTGCTTTTTCAAGTAATATCCAACAGGTGTATATAAAAATGTTCATGTTTAATAAAAATTGATCTATTTAGTATGATGATCATGGCGAAAAAGCATACAAATTACACTAAATTAATGTCTAGGTGGTACCAGATGAAGCTGATTATGTAAGCAGTTGCATAACACAATACCATGATGTTACTATCAGATCATGTAGTCATGTTATTTCATTATTATTATTATTATTATTATATTATTATTATTAGTAGTAGTAGTTGTCAAGTGATTTGATCTTTGCTGTGCTATTCCCACACTTGTAGGGTTGTATTAAGCTGAACATTAAACTGGATTCCACTCAATGACCAAACTGTTGTTTCATTTTTCCCTTTTTTATTCTTCTTCTTGTGTTGTTTACAGGTTTACAGAATCATTTAATTAAGCAGGTGAAAAACCTTTGAAAGAAATGAAACCAAACAAAGCATTTACCATATAGCAAATTGTAATAGTTCTGAGAAATGCAACATTAAATATATTTATGAAAATAGACTATGTTTTTAACTTTAAATTAAGACCATTTAGTTTTTAATTATCATAAAAAATGCATCAAAAAACGTATTAACGCATTTTAACCGAAGCAGATTTATGGAGGTTATTTAACTCCATAGATTACATGAATTCTTAAATAGCAATAATAAATAACCAGTGAGTGATTTTTAGTTTGTTTTAAATATGCATAACATAGACTATGAAATTTCATTTTAACTCTTAGAAGTCTATTTTAATCACACACAGAAGAAAGATGCAAAAATTACCCCGTGCAACAGTTTCACAAACACATTAATTTGGATTGTTCAACCGCAATTTTAAATCACTGGAAAAAAAAGTTACACCAGCATTTTTTCCAACCAAATAAAGCAAGCAAGCAAGACTTACAAGCCAAAATCTTCATGACGTACCGTGTGAGTATTTATAAGCTTAAAACTACAAACAAACATTTCCCACACGTCTCAACGCCTCATCAGCGCGGCGCATACATTCTTTTCACAACAGAAATGCAAGCTTACCGGCTGTCTGTTCAGTCCTTTGCTTCCTTAAAGGAATAGTACACCCAAAACATGATTAGCCTTCATTTTCTACTCACCTCCATGCTGAACAACACTCTGGAGTACTTTTTTGATATCTCAAATGCATCTGGAGATCTGGGAGACTTCTTGCTGTCTGCTGACATTCAAATAATGGAGGTCTATGGCGCCCGAGACAGAAAGGTCCACAAAAGTCCACAAAAACTTGTCAATATTCCTCCATACTGCTCGTCCAATGTAATCCAAGTGTCCTGAGTGGGTAGCATCCAGAATTTACTCGAAACGAAGTCATTTAGAACGTTTTAGAGCCTAAACAGTAGTGTATAGGATTTCCTAATAGCGCCCCCATGCGCGCTCACGATTCTACGGAAGCCGGCAGACCAAACCAGCGCATTCAGCTCGGCAAAGAACTCATGCTCTTCCTCAACACTGAAGTCCTCAGACATTTTTCTTTCGTTGTTTCTTTCTTTGCACAGGTAAACAGCACATTTCTTCTTCCGTAGAATCGTGAGCGCGCATGGGGGCGCTATTAGGAAATCCTATACACTACTGTTTATGCTCTAAAAACATTCTAAATGACTTCGTTTCGAGTAAATTCTGGATGCTACCCACTCAGGACACTTGGATTACATTGGACGAGCAGTATGGAGGAATATTGACACGTTTTTGTGGACTTTTATGGACCTTTCTGTCTCGGGCGCCATGGACCTCCATTATTTGAATGTCAGCAGACAGCAAGAAGCCTCCCAGATCTCCAGATGCATTTGAGATATCAAAAAAGTACTCCAGAGTGTTGTTCAGCATGGAGGTGAGTAGAAAATGAAGGCTAATCATGTTTTGGGTGTACTATTCCTTTAATACACATTTTGCACAGCTTCTTCCACTGCCCGAGTAAACGGGGGCTTTTTATTTTCATGCTGCGATCCTCTGCTTGAACTAGGAAGTTTGTCTCACCTTTTGATTGACTGATTGATTGCACACAGGTAAACTGCGCGCTCACGCTTAAACAGCTGATGTAAACAAAAGGGGCGTTCGCCGCAACAGTAGTAGTCGTAGTAGTAGTAGTAGTAGTAGTAGTAATTTAATAGTATCACATAATGTCACTTTACATTTTGCTCAAGTCATGGAGAGTCATAAGATGGGGTCAGGGGAAACAACGAGCAGAGGAATGGAAGCAGGGAGTAGACAGTGACTGAAACCAAACTAGCGAACTGATTTGACTAACTTGAGGAGTTTTACCACACAAGCTTGTACACTTTTTAATGATAGAAAACACACGTCTTTCGATAGAAATGCAGTGCCTAAACCAAACCACACCCAATTTAACCGTTGTTTGTACACATAAAATAATCCCAAAGATCATAGAAAAAGCAGCGCGAATGCATCAAACTTCCGGAAATTTTTAGCAAAAACAACACGATGTAAGGTTTATAAAATCACAAAATACGCTATTTATCATGTTAGAAATTGACTTTTAAACAAGCCATCCATAAACCTCAGTACTTAATCTATCATTTACAGCAATAATCTCATATAGCACAATTTTGACATTTTTATCAATATGACAGCTTTGACGACCTTTATTGAATAATTAGACGTTGCGACTTTAGCCGGGTTCTCATGGGCGGGGTCACAAATGTTGTTAGAAACCAGTTCTGGTTTTGGAAAGCTGGGGACGTGGTGGGAGGGGGGGACGAAGGAATGAAAGTCAAAGAACAGAAACTGAATACATTCAAAGTTCAACATGCAGGGAGGATCCTGTCAGATAAACGGAGCACCTCAACCTTTCACAGGAATATTGTTCCTTAAATCTTCGGCATGTTTTTTTGCTTTTTAACATTTAGCTCCGACATTATCAGGAGGATAAACCACCCCTCTGAGTTTTTATATGCAGCACAGGTCTAAGATTACAGCGAAAGCCGCCTTTAAATGTTCAGCAGGTATCTGGGGAATAAAAACCCAGAGATGCTCTGCTCCCCTTTCCTGTGAACCGCTTCGTATGTCGGTACAAAACGCCGACGGAAGCGCTCGATTTTCCACCCTCTGTTCCATCCCCTGGTGGCTTCTTTCAGACCAGATTGCTTCTGAAATAAAGCAGATGGTGCGTGTTCGGTGGGAGAGATGGGCTAAAAATTGCGCCGCCCTTACGCCGCACATTTGGGGGACCTGTGTTTGTGTGTTTGGTTTCAGGAGCTGCGTAAATACGAGTTCGCTCAATGTTTGGAGAGACGGAATAGGAAGTTTGAGCGTCTGTTTCTGATGCTGCTTGGCACAGACAGGGGGAGATTTGAGTGAAGGAGGACTTGCTGCCAGTTTTGGGAGCAGAGAAAAGCAAACTCGAGCCATTCTGACATTAAATGAAATATGCAGCTCGGTGATATTTCATGCTGCGCCTCCATGTGTTTCACTGTCATTTGATCAAACTATTTACTGCAGTTTTGGGTGAAATCTGCCCTGAAGTTCTGTCGTGACTTAGATAGAAAGCTTTAATGGGACAAAAAGAGAAGCTCATTCTGATGGGTGTTTATCTCGTATAGGAAGGAGATCACGGATCTTTGCTTTGGCACAACTCACCATGGCAGCATATTGGGCCTGAGCGACTTGCTGCTGATACATGGGCTGCATCATCATCTGCTGCTGCTGCTGGAGCAGAGCCTGCTGGTGCTGAAGCTGCAGGGACTGCTGCACTGCCTGTTGGTACTGACAGATGTTGGACAAACATTTCAGCATCTCTAAGATATCTCTTAAGATAAAAAGTGTGGATCTGTCCGTCATTTCTGCTAAAACTTCTAAATTGAAATCGTGAGTAAAATCATTGCAGTCCATAAAGCATAAAGTTCATATAAAGCCTTTTATTTCCATACATGCAGTAGCTCTGGGAAAACTTCCCACTATATTCCACATCAAAAATTGAGGACAAATTATTACATTTGTTTATGTAAAGAAAGGGAGAGAAAAAACGAAATGAAACTTACTAAAAAAATAAAAAGGTGCAGACATCTGAATCACAAAAGAAACC
This sequence comes from Cyprinodon tularosa, assembly GCF_016077235.1. Classification (NCBI taxonomy): domain Eukaryota; kingdom Metazoa; phylum Chordata; class Actinopteri; order Cyprinodontiformes; family Cyprinodontidae; genus Cyprinodon; species Cyprinodon tularosa. The sequence continues at coordinate 106,334 of NW_024038924.1, read as the reverse complement.
AGCTTCTGGCACCTGGCAAGAACTTTATAAGCCCATTTTTTGTAAAACGCCCATTTCAAGGAATTTTCCTCTTCAGCATTGATGCAACATTTTTTTTTTTTTTTATAATGGGACAGGTTTATTTCATTGATGTTTAATTTTTCACATTCATCATAAACGCTATTTTCAAAGATTAATTTAACTTTTTGTGATATTCAATCAGAATCAATTTCAACAACTTTTTAATAAGTTAGTCTAGTTTCATCATAGTTTTAGTCCTATGAACTGTTTCTAATTAAGATTTAGTCAAGGGTTGCAACTAACGATTATTTTGCAAATCAATTAATCTGTTTTAATTAGACAATTTTTTTAGATTACTCAATTAATAATCTTATTGCCAACGGTTACTTGAAGAAGATTTTTTACAAAATCAAACCAGGCGAAATTAAACTTTTCCACTTCAGGAGTTCTGGATAGAGCATATTGACGGACAAAAAAAAATCTTTTTATCTTAAATTCAAAATGTTTATATATTTTTTTACAATTTGTTATAATTACTGCTCTAAGTGGGTCGCTCTGACAGCTAAAGGCATGTTATAGAGTCTCTATACTCCAGTTAATGATTAATCGAATGTTAAATTAGTTGATTATTTCAATCATCGATTAATCACGATTAATCCGATTCATTGTTTCAGCCCTAACTTGGTCCCATTTTAGTCAACAAGAATCTGGATTTGACTGGGAAATTAATATGAATATTGCAGTTGACAAAACTAACTTTTTTTTCTCAACATTTAACTTTGTCAGAAGTAACACCAGCGCTGAGATTCAGACGTGAAATCTAGACCAGATTTTTACCTTCAAATAGCCATATAATCATATTGCAGCTGCAAAAAAAAACAAAACAAAATGAAAGCGTGACCTAGATAGAGGGAGGGCTGCCCCCACCAAACTTTCCCCTACTGGGACATAAGCAGCAGTGAGGTTATGATTCCATGTTTGTGGGAGAGCTGGTGTTCAGTTAGGTAAATCAGTAACATATCTGTAGATGCGTTTCAGCCGAGTAAACCTCAGAGTGAGGCAGCTTTATGAAAATGATGAAAGGTTTTTATGAAAAAAAAAAACCTAAACAACAACAAAACAAGCCAGACTGGGCCAGTTTTATGAACCAGCCCTCAGCTGTGTCTCAGGAGGCCCCCTGGTCACTGTAGGTGGGAGGAGACAGAAGGAGTGGAGTTAAAATAGCATCACTGTTTGACAGCGTCTCTCATCCCAAGCATGAAGCTGATGCAGAGCTGGAGAGCTCCTTCAGAGACAGCCTGTTGCACCCCAGGTGCACAAAGGAGCGATATCACAGATGCTTCCTCCCAGCTGCTGTTGACACTTTCTAACCGTCGGTGCTCCAACAGACTCATCTCTGTACATATCTGCTGTTATTGACAGTTTGTCATTCTTTTAAATAGCTTGTTGCTGTTCCTGTGCACCAACATACCTGCACAGTTTTAACATCTTTTAATTAACCTACACAGCAACTACCTTGTTATACTATACAGTAACTTTAAGGCAGGGCTGGGAAATTAATTGTATTTGCATTAAAAACAAAACAATTTTAAAATTACAGAGGCTGTTTAAGTCACGTTACATGTAACAAGACTAAGAGACTGATTTTCTTTTCCATTCCAGCCCTTCAATAGGTGGTAATATATGTTTATAATGGGCTTCCTTCCACAAAACAGAAGCTTCCAGGAGGCATGCAGATATTTGCATGCAAGTTGAAGTGAACTATTTTTCCACACACAGGCTACAGTAAGTCTTGCAAAAATGGACTTTGGACATGGAAGCTTTTAAATAATAAAAATATTGGTATAATATTGCAATATTGGTTGAAAATAATTGCAATTTGAACAATTTTCTGCAAAGTCGTTCAGCGCAAATTAAGGTATGTTTTTTTTCTTCAGCTTTTCTTTAGCTTGTTTGTTTATGTTTGTCTTTCTAAGTGTGAATCTACAACTTTCTATTATCTGTCCCTTTGCTGCTGGTACGCGTGAAACTCCCCACTGATGGGCACGCTCTATCCAACAGTTATTGCCTGAGTCTTGACTAATGTTTATTTATTCTGACCACATAGGATGATAAATTGCTTTTTTTTTTAGAGTCTCTGTTTTTGGTTTACATTGCAAAGCATTTGAGACCCTTAAAGCTTAGTTTTGGAGACACTTTAAGTGCTCCTCCTGCTTAATCAGAAATGTAACAAAAGTCTATAGAGAAAACGACCTATCGTACCCAGATTTTAATGAGGAGCGCACATAACCTGCATGTAAAACATCCACAGCCTTTGCAAAATCAATGAACTTATGGACTGAGTTCACCACAAGGCTATTAGTGTAACACACTCCTATCAGGAAGCATTCAGCCTGAACCATCAGCCTGCATCACATTAATACTATTCTATTACCCTACCACACCTACTGGTACATTTTGCAATGCAAGAAGTAATATTTCTAGAAAACCATCATTGATCTGGTCAGTCAATGATGAACCAATATAGTTTTGAACTCAACATTACCTGCAAGTATTGCAGATGCTGAGCATTAGCATGTTGCTGCTGCACTGCTTGTTGTTGTTGAAGCTGCTGCAGACGCAGGTCCCCAGGCTGCAGCTGCTGCAGGACGCGGTGCTGCTGGCTGCTGGGCGCCGTCTGCACAGTCGGCTGCCCCGATCCAGGAGTGGGAGCTGAACAGACACAAGGACCATTTAATTACTTTGAAACTAAGCAAGGATCTCACATTAATATAAAGAGTTTGATTTAAAAAAAAAAAAAAAAAAAAAAAAAAACATAAAGTTGCATCCTAAAACAAAGCTTACATATGATTACAAGATGCAAACCTACAAGGTCATCAGAGTATTTTTTGTCTGTTTTCTGCAACCAAAGGTATAAAGCTATTAAATGGGGAAATAGTTGGTACAGTAGCAGCCATTCAATATGTCCCTCCCCAGTCCAACGAATGACAGCCCACTTCCCTGCAGCTCCCAGCAAAATCCCATTCAACTTCCTTCCTGCCTTCTCCTGGGCTTGTATATATTGTTTTAATATGACTCCACCCTTTCATGAATTACAGGGTCTGACCAGCAGATGGAGCTTCTCTTTAGATCTTAATGTCCACAAATCATGACAGAAATAATTTTTTTGTCAAAGATTGATGTTTAAAAAGGAACTGTAGGATAGCAGCCAAGGGACCATCAAGGAAAGTGGGGAGATTTTTAATGGCTACCACTATATAGAAAACAGTCTGACGGACCTTTCTGGCCGTTGCTGATGGGTGCTGAAGGCACGGTCATTTTGACAGGAGTGACTGTGTTGGGGAGAGGCAGGACGTTGCTGTTTGCAGCCTTCGGCCTCTGCCTGGGAGCTATGGATGTTTCTGTTGGACCCACGGAGTCGGTTATCCTGGAGAAAAATGAAGACAATCAAAATGTCACATTCTTTTCACATCTGATCCTCATTGCATGATTCTTAAAAAAATTCTCTGTGCAAAACTTAACTTGATATGACAGGCAAAGAAGGGAAAGGAAGAAATGATAGAAGGAAGTACACCAGGAAGGAAGGAAGAAGGGAACTGAGGAGATAGAAAGAAAAAGAGGCAAGGAAGGGCATAAAGAAAGAAAAAAATAAACTAAAAGGAGACAAAGACGAAAGGGAATAAGAACAAAACTGATCACAGGAGTGACCGGATTTAGAAAAATGGAGATTTAAAATCATTAAGACTTTTCCAAACTGCATATCATCTTTGCTTCCTGCAATAAATCAACCTGGACAGAAAACTCTTCCTCTAAAGGAGGAAGGAATGAAAAGTTAACGTACCTGGCTTTAGTCATACTCTTCTTAGCAGCCACCTCACTGGCTGTTAGAGGCTCAGGAAGAGATGTTGGGATGGGAGAGTTCTGGAAAAAGTAAGGAAAACCGACCCAGTCAACCACTGCAGATATTACAAACACCCCATCTGATGTTTACTGATGTTACTCACTGAGAGGTTTGGGACTGGGCAGTCTCTTCCAGCTAATTTAAAGGCAAAGTAGGACACTTGGTAGATGTCTGGTCTTTTCTCCTGGTCCGGCTCAAGCATATATCCTTAAAGACAGTGAAGTGTGTTTATTAACATGCAGCTCATGTCTTTCGCCACATGGGGGAGCCTTTGCACCAAATTTCAGTTGACAAACTGAGCAGCAGGCTCCAGTTTAGGGAAGTGAAATAATTCAAAAGACCCGGTCTTGACTGACAGCCCTCGACTGGTTCAAACAGGAACAAGTTGTGCAGAAAAAAGAACAAAGAAGCACAAACCAGCTGCAGATGTTGAAAACACCACACACACCCCCCCCAAACAACAATCCAGCTAATGAGAGAGAAGAAAGCTAAATGTTTCGAGACCACAACACATCACTGTGGTTGCATAATTTCAGTTTAATTGCTTAGCAGCACAAACAGTGGAAATATTTCAGACTTCGACTCATTATAATAGACAATCGGAGTAGAAGAAACAGATTTGTGTAAACAGAGAGAGATGAACCAGATCAGAGTCGCAATAATCGTCCAGACCGTGGTGGGTCTGCTTCTGGACTTACTGATCAAGCAGTGCAACTTGGTGGAGAACTTGGAGTTATCCGGGACGATAAAGGATCCGTCACATATGGCCACCTGACTCTCCCCAAATGGAAGTGTGAAGAAACACAGCTTGTACAACAAGCATCCGAGTGCCTGTGGAGAAACAGGCAATCCATTAAAAACAAAGCATCCATTACTTGCTTATTGCGAGTCCCAAACGAGGTCATCAATTAGAGATCAGTCATATCAAACTTAAGCTGCAGTTAGATCACATCTCTTCTCAGAAAAACATCTTTAATCTGAAAACACCCTGGATGGGATCTGCAGCAGTTTTCAACATGTTCGTGATTACAGAAACAAATAATAAAAAAAGATAAATATGTTTCTACTTAATCAAGTCTAAATTTGCCAGATTAAAATTTCCTCAGATCTTTGCTGTTTTCGTAAATGTAAATAAAGCGGCTCTGATGTTATATAAGACATTTCTAGAAGAGAAAAGCTTTAAATATGGACAAAAAACTGAAGATGGATAAATGAATATCTGATAGATGAATAGATGGACAGGTAAGTAACAAAATAAAGCCATTTAATGGATGCCTGTCATCTTCGGGCATATTTTTTTAAGCAACGGAATATGAAATAATGTGGAAACATTCTCTATCATTCACCACTCTCTGCTTCCTCTACTTGACCAAAAGTGAGAAAAATGCATAAACCTGAAGATTCCCTGAAGAGAAGCCTTTTATATGACAGAGCTATTGCAGAGAAAACATTTCACATCCTGAAACATAAACCAGGTAGAAGTATGTGTCAGTAGGTGGCAGGGTGATACAGTTTGATTGGATGAAAATCTGAATCTATTCAAATCAATACGATCAAATAAAGCTATTCTACAAACCAGTCACTGCAACGTATTAGAAACTGCAACAGAAAATAAAGCCCAGAATATTCTTCAACTCTGGGCAATAATTTAAAACAGACACAACCTACTCAAAGTAAAGCAATGCCCCTTTATTGAACAAAGCATGTTTATACAATCTTGTACGGCTTAATCCATTAGTTCAGTTTGTTAAGGTGTTATTTAATAAATACTGGTAATATGGCGGCATTATTGAAAGAAGTGTTTGTTAAACATGCTACACCAACGCTGCTATCCAATTAACTAAACAAAATCCATACTTTCTCAATTAACAGCCTGTATTGATTCTGAATGAGATCTCTAATGTGTGATTAAAATGTTTGATTGCTGTGTGTGTTTACAGAAAGGCTTAAATCAGAAGTGGTGCAGGCAACCAGATTTTACATACTTTATGAAATCATTTGCATAACTGAAGCTGGAAGCTTTTTTCATGCATCAGCAAAGAGCTTCACAGCACAGAAGAAATGTTATTTATGTCGCTGTGGCCTGAAAGATGAATCCACATGCAGAAAGTCGTTGCTCTTTATTTATCTGGAAGCAGCTACATGTACCTTTGGTAAACAGATGACAACAGCCTCAGAAATATAGAGGAATTATATTTTCCATGATTCTGTTAAACAAATCTGACACAAAACTTCAAGTCAGTGGAAGCAAAGAATGTTTGTTCAATTTCTAAACGTGGCTAAAGAACAGGAAGTGAGAAACATGGGGGGGGATTTTCTACTCTTAGGCAAAGCTGCAAAACAAACAGTGTCCATATGAACTGCATACTTTTTAGAAGCCCGGTTTGTCTTTGTTTTTGCACCTTTTAAACCATATGAAGGGCTGGGCCTCCTGATCTCAAAGTGAGAAAACGGTGAGGCAGAGATAAAACAGACAGAGCTTTGGTTTGCTGCTTAATGGAGGAGAGGCTGTCGGAGAACAGGAGTCAGTAAAAGGCCCGGGGTGTGTGGAGAGAGGAATAACCTGTTGGGTCAGAGTGACACCCAGGAACCAATCACATGGTTACACTAGAGATACACAGAGTCAGAGCTTACCCAGATATCAGCTTTAGTGGTGATGGCTTTTCCTGCGTACAAGTTAATCATCTCCGGGGCCCGATATGAGAGGGTTGTGTACCTGGGAGATACAGCAACAGGAAACCTTCAGTGACGGGTCAACGTTCAGCCTTGTTTTCTCACTTATCTCTGATCTCCAAGCAAAACTGACCTGAAGACATTCTTGACCATGAAGCCTGATCTGCTTCATATAAGCACCAATTACAAAATTAAATTTATAGAGAAACAAATGAAGCCTCAAAAGAAATTAATATTTATGGTTCTGTTACAACATTATCTATTATCACTGTTGCTGATCTTTTTTAAACATATTTTTTGTTGCAGTTTTTCTTCTTTTTGTTGATCAAAAGAATGCTGCTGTTTCATTTTTGAACTTTTTATTGGCCACTACAAAGAAACGTCATCCAAGTACGGATGTGCTGACGACAGCAGGTTTAAATCCAGTACTTTCCAACTTTCGGGGTCAACATCACAACAGTAAATCCTCTCCTTTTACAATAATGACTTTAAATAAACAAGAGTTGCAGAGAGTCGTGCATCAGATGATCCGGTCAACACGGCACAGATGACTAAACAATCTTAAAAAAAAATCATCCTCTCAAGTGTTTAATGCTGAAAAAAATCCAACATTTGAACACATCTATTAGGTGTGGCGGAAGAAAATCTCATTTTAAATGATTGTTTTTCTATTGCACTTAATGACATCACTAGGAATTCCTATAAAATAAATCAAACAATACATAAAATGTATTCTCTATCATTTTCTTAAAGTCTTGCCATGACTGTTTCCTGAAAAATATGATGTGAAACAAGCTTAGTTGTCAAAGCTGCTGTTCTAAATGGATAAGAAAGGACAACACAGCAGTTAAATAGGAAATGAGTAGCCAACTTCTGTCTAAGCAAAACCCTGACACCTTCTGTCAAGTATGGTGAAGGATCTGTGATGCTGTGGGCCAGTCTCTCTTCTAAAGTTTTTAAGGAACCAAAACGACGGAAAAGGTTCAGCAGACACAGAACCACCCTAGCTCTGAAACTTGAAAAGCATTTGAAAAATCATTATCAGTCTTATCTTTGACTCCATGTTTTAAAAGATAAATGTGTAAAGATTTATAAATTTGTGCTGAAACAACCCAACTGCACATCATTTCAGTGGTTTTCGATTTTAAAGCCAAAAGTGAACGTTTAGCATCTCATGTAGTGAGTGGTTGACTTTGCTTACAGCTTTCTAGTCTCATATCTGTGAGCATCTCTAGGGTTTAGTGATGACTGGGTCTGCTTATTAAACTGAAACTTTCTAATGCGGTCACAAGGGACATCATGAAATCATCCATTCTATTTCCTATGGTGCAAAAATATCCAGAAAAGATTATGACTGCAATTAAAGGGTGAAGATGATTTCCTAAATATTCTGGTCAACAATCCCAGAAACAAAGATAGAAAAAATAATAAATAGAAATGTTGAGCTGTGCAGAATCGCTCTGGGTAGAAACAAATAGAAGGTAAAAACATGAAAGGTAACTGCAGTGTTCAATATAAAGGCTGATTTATACTCAGAAACCAGGTCATCTGCGTGTGTGTTTGTATGACCGCCACTGTGGAAAACGACTTGTGAAGTTGGACCAGCTGGAAGAGCGAGGTGGGCAAGAACGCTGGGACCCTTTTTCCACCTGGATCCCCGCTCTTTTTTACCCTCACATCCCTCTGTTGTCGCACAAACTTCCTCACTGCCTCGATCGTATCTAGACCCACAGATGGTGCGTGATTGTCCCTTTTGCGTTGTGGCGTGTAAAAACATAGAGCAGACCATGCTTCAAAATTGGGCATAAATCAAAAATAAATGCGACAAGCTCACTGCGACACACTGCTGCAGGAGGATAACCAGCCCTTAAGGCAGGTGAGTTCATTTATTAGGGATTTTTTATTGCTCAAAAGAAGCACAGTGACTTTGGAAATAGCCCAAAACAGCAGGGTGGAGATAGAGCTTAGCTTGTGGATGATTTTTACCTTAACAGATATCTTTAAACAGAAATGTGAACCCTTAAAGGGTTTATAAACAGCGAGGATCTGCAAGAGTCCTCACAACCACAGCTGAAAACCCTGATGGTTTTTATCTGAATAATACCATGAAGAGGACAGGTTTACACACAGCCATAAACCGCTGATAAGCGCCACACGATGCACTTTATTCCTGCTGTAAATGTGGGAAAGCCAACAGGCCAGAGCTGACCGGCCTTCTGAGATTTTACTCTCTGTAAATATGAATACAATGGAAAGCAGCAGAGTGAGCAAGCAGCAGTAACCACCTGATAAACCACGATTTGCAAAGGGTCAATAAGGTTGTGTTTGCAGCCGCAGGATTGTTCGGAGTATTCTGAGGTTGCCAGGATCTGCTCCCTGTGCTACAGTTCATCAATAAAAACTAACGGAAACCCCAAATCCAAGCACCTAAATCATTAGAACGTTGCAAGAAATCAAATAAAAAGGTTTCTAAAATAAAGCCTATTAAAAATGTTTATGGTATTTATTGCCCAGCCTATGCAGCTGAAGCATTAACCACAGCTTCAGTTCACACCTTCAGTCTTTATTCAAGACTGAAGTTTTTTCCATTAAAATGCTGCTATTCATCCCTCTGCAAACATTAGGTCATGCCCACACTTATTAAGATAATGCACAGAAGATTTCTCATCAAAAACTAATTTATTGTTCTTTTTATAGGAGAAACTAAACTTTGGGTTTTAATTATTTAGTATTAAAACTTTTCCTGTGTGATGTATCCATATGCTAGTTTTACTTTTTGAAATAATTCACAGAAAAATGTCATTTTCAATGATAATCAGGTATATTGACCTGATTATAAATGAGCTTCAATCTCACAGGGAAACAATAGAAAGGCAACATTAAAGGAATAGTACACCCAAAACATGATTAGCCTTCATTTTCTACTCACCCCCATGCTGAACAACACTCTGGAGTACTTTTTTGATATCTCAAATGCATCTGGAGATCTGGGAGGCTTCTTGCTGTCTGCTGACATTCAAATAATGGAGGTCTATGGTGCCCGAGGCAGAAAGGTCCATAAAAGTCCACAAAAAACATGTCAATATTCCTCCATACTGCTCGTCCAATGTATTCCAAGTGTCCTGAGTGGGTAGCATCCAGAATTTACTCGAAACGAAGTCATTTAGAATGTTTTTAGAGCATAAACAGTAGTGTATAGGATTTCCTGAAAGCGCGCACCTGCGCGATCACGACGCTACGGAAGCCGGCAGACCAAACCAGATGAAAGTGCGCATTCAGCGTCTGCTCTGCCAATAATGCAAGAGTAGAAGAAGAAATGTGCCGTTTACCTGTGCAAAGAAAGAAACAACGAAAGAAAAATGTCTGAGGACTTCAGTGTTGAGGAAGAGCATGAGTTCTTTGCCGAGCTGAATGCGCTGGTTTGGTCTGCCGGCTTCCGTAGCGTCGGGATCGCGCATGTGCGCGCTTTCAGGAAATCCTATACACTACTGTTTATGCTCTAAAACATTCTAAATGACTTCGTTTCGAGTAAATTCTGGATGCTACCCACTCAGGAAAATTGGAATACATTGGACGAGCAGTATGGAGGAATATTGAAACGTTTTTGGGGACTTTTATGGACCTTTCTGCCTCGGGCGCTGGGCACCTCCATTATTTGAATGTCAGCAGACAGCAAGAAGCCTCCCAGATCTCCAGATGCATTTGAGATATCAAAAAAGTACTCCAGGGTGTTGTTCAGCATGGGGGTGAGTAGAAAATGAAGGCTAATCATGTTTTGGGTGTACTATTCCTTTAAGGAGAAGTCCAGGAACCTACTTCTTTATCTCATCCTCCACGGCCGTCACTCCGTCTTTAAGAGGCAACAGGATCTTATGAGTGGAGCTGCCGAAGTCACACAGGACGTAGTTTCCCTGGTCGTTCAGAAGGATGTTTTCAACCTGGTTAGAGATAGAAAGAAAACATAAAACCAGATATCACTACATCTGCTGATGAGCAAGAGGTTTTCTGGTAGAGTGGGAAGTAGAATGTTTAACTTTTTGGGTTTTATTAGGGTGTATCTGAGTGTAACTTCCACAAATCATTAGGTAATAATTTTCTGAGTTCCAATACTTTTACATTTAAACCTAGATTTTATTTTATTTTTATTTATTTTTTATTAAGTGGCATTAGAGGACACGGTTTACAATTTTAAGACACGAAACGGGAAGAAAAGGAAAGAAATACTGGGTTTAGGAGTCAAACCCCCAGCAGCAGCTTCCAGGATTAACAGCCAATTTGAGCTGCAGGCAGTAAAGTTTCCCTTTAGAATGGATAAGCATTAATTTATGCGTTTCTGTCAGTAGAATAAAAACCCTGCAATATCAAATTCATCCTATTTCAGAAAATCAATACCAAAGACATCCGATGAATGGAATTCACAGAAAAACAACAAAACAGAGAGTTCCTCGCCTTATATCCCCCCCATAAAAAAGTTATTTTTTAATGTTTGTTTTTATTAGACCGCTGTGAATTTTAAAGTATTAAAAACAACACAAATAAAAAATAACTTCAAACTCTAGAAAGCAGCACAACTGAGTAGAGAAATGTCTAATAACAAAAAAAAAACATCTGTTGGTTATTCAGGGTTAATGCTTTTTTTCGCACTCTCACTTCCCTTGGCGATGCATGACTGGGCCTCCATGCTCCTTTGTGTCCCTTTAACGTTACGTAAGCTGTGTAGGCTGAACACATAGACGGCAAACAGAGGACAAGCCTGTGGAGCCACACTGGGAAACTACAATGAGACTGAAACATCAGCAGAATGAAGGTGAATCAGTCAGTTAGCTTCACAACCAACACAAAATCCATCCTACAAAAATTCAACCTTCAGACAGCCTCATGCAAGGCAGTAGCTGTGATGCTGTAGATCAGTGGTTCTCAAACTTTTTCTGTCATTCCCCACTTTGGACAAGGGGGAATTTTCAAGCCCCGCCTGTCCCCATCGCCCCAACACAATGCTAATGAAATATGCAACAATCTTAAAATGTTCCAATTTTATTGAAGTAACAAGTAGCATCTAAATACAAACTATCTACATCAAATAACAGCAAGCTAAAAAATAAAGAAAATAAAAATGCAGCTGTGTCAAAATTTGTATCAAGCTCAAAGATAGAAAAAATTAAAGTGCCACTCTGCAATCTGTTAATAAAAGAAAAGAAGTGAAATCCATCTGGCAATACAGGTCTATTTATCCCTGCATTAGTGGCTGCAATGAGCCTGTTTTGCATTGCACAGTTTCTCAAAACGGGGTTGCAGGCTTGATACTGCCACTCTCAAGTCATGCTCAATGTTCAGCTGAGATCTGTATTTTGTTTTCAGTGAAGCAACAGTTGAAAAGCCCATCTCACAGAGATATGATGTGGCAAAGGGAAGAAGAATGCACACAGCTCTCTGCCCGATGAGTGGAAACTCCCTCTCCACTCCAAACCAGAATTCACTATGAGTCTGAGCATTAAACCTGAGCCTCAGGGTGGAGTCAGACGTCATTTCAATAAACTGGTCCTATTTATTTAAGATAAAATATTTCAAATTCAGTTAATTATGATCAACCTGCGCCGCCAATCCCGGCGCATGTGCGCTTTATTTGCAGTCTGGACGCTGAGGGTAAACATGCTGTGTCTCTGCAGCGCTGAGAGGGACTCCTGCGATAGCGGGGGAGAACGGGGTTGGGATGGGGGAGGCGCCCCACGGCAGCACCTGCCGCTGGAGGACAAGAAAAGGAACGATACGTGCTTTCACGTAAGAGTCTCCAAAAGTCGCTAATTTGTCGCTAGTCGCTTTTTTGATAAAGAGTCGCTGGAGGGGTCTGAAATATAGCGACAAAGTCGCTGAGTTGGCAACACTGGGGCGCGAAAGTTTATTCCGTTACAAATAATATGCCGACGTCACGTCAATCATTATTTTGGCACTTCAGTTCCAGGTGAAATTTTTCTCATATCTAATGTTCTTTTAATTAGACTGCATGTAGGCTAGTAATGATTACTTTGAGGGTTTGATTGGTCTAAAAAGCGGCAACATACAGCTATAAGGACAGTTTGCTCTCACACGTTCTACATTTATAGTCACACACACACACACACACACACACCGGAACTTGGCGCGCCCCACCTGTCACGTCTCAATTCCCCACCAGTGGGTCGCGCCACACACTTTGAGAACCGCGGCTGTAGATGAAGGAGGTGAAAAAAAAAAACAAAGAAAAGACGCATGAGCTGTAAAAGGGTCAGCGGAGAATCAGAAGAAGTTAAAACTAAAGCCGTCTGCAGATCAGGCAGGTCTAGATCCTGTTTGTGTTGCTCATGTCTCATGCAAATCAAACTGAATGTAGTCTATAAACTGTCGTATTTAAATGTATCTGTCTCAGGGTTTTGGGGATTTTCCCGAACAGAGATCTCATGAATAAAGGAGCACTTGGGCTGCAGAAAACTTTTCCAGAATTTCCAGAATCTAAACATACATACCGTATTTTCACGACTATAAGGCGCACATAAACGTCTTTTTTTTCCCTCAAAATGTGCGGCGCGCCCTTTGGTGCGGTGCGCCCTATGTGTGTTGTAACTGCGACTTTTGAAACCACCTCATTGAGGAGACGATGAAAGAGTGGCTGAATGTAAGGAGACCAGGTGTTTTTTTTTTCCACTCATCACCATCGCTGTTAATCTGACTCCATGCGTGCCCATCTCACAGCTGATGTGAAAAACATGGTGAAACAAATTAATGCTGTGCTCGCTGTGAACCGGACGCAGCAGGTGCAGCAGAAGCAGCGAGTTTACATGCAAAGTCAACAGTTGACGAGCGTATAGACGCAGCAAAAGGTCCCGCAGCGCGTTTTGAGCAGCAGGCGCAGCGAGTCGGGAGCGCGCCGTCAACGCGCTGCTGCTGCTCGAGATGGAAAAGTTGAAGTTTTGCTGCTGGAAGCGCCGCATCAACCAATCAGAGAAGCTGATCTGGGAGCTGACAGCGAGACAGACACATCGCTCTGATGACATATGATTTTAAAGCAAATGAAAGGGTTGGATGGATGAGGAGATGATGAAATCGTGGCTGAGGGAGGTGTATGTTAGGAGACCAGGTGGTTTTTTTCCACGCATCACCATCGCTTTTAATATGTGACTCCATGCGTGCCCATCTCACAGCTGATGAAAAAACATGGTGAAAAAAAAATGAACGCTGTGCTCGCCGTTATCTCGGGGGTCTGACAAAGGAACTTCAACCGCTCGACATCGGTGTGAAGCGGCCGTTCAAAGTAAGGCTGCGAGCTGCGTGGGAGCGATGGATGACAGACGGAGACCACTGTTTCACGATAAGTGGAAGGTAGCACCGGGCAAGTTACGCCACCTTTAGCGGATGGATTGTTGATGCTGGGACTAACGTGTCTGCTGGCACTGTTGTTCAAGCTTTCGCAAAAGCCGGCATTATTTTTGAGGAGCCGCGCTGCACGGAAAGTGACTCTGACAGCGAAGAATGGGAAATTGGCATGTCTGATTTAGCGCAGCTGTTTAATTCAGAAACAGAGGATGATGACTTTGATGGGTTTGATTAATACTTTGTAATAAATACATGAATAAAGCACAATCATACTCAGTTTTTCTCCCGCTCTATTTCTACCTGAAACTTAATTCAACAGCTGCCTCTGGGCGCGTCTCCTCCTCTTCACCGCGGTGGCTGGCAGGTGTTTTTTCATCTAAATAATCTAAATCTTGCAGCTATATTTGCTGTGATCAGTGGGAATAAAGTAGTTTTAATATGTTTTTAAGTGAGAAAGTCCACCTGAAAACTTAATAATTGCAGTCAGTTCATCCAGATTATCTATTTCTGTCGGAGCCGCTCAGACCCCCACATACCAGCAGTGCACCGACAGTAGAAATCCTTTCATCAGTAGCTTTGCCTCGTCTGTTCCTGTTTGGCTGTGACGTCATCCTGGAAAAAAACATCAGCTGTGCTGCTTCTATCAACACCCTTGTTAATAGATGTTGGAGATCGGCCTGTTTTCCAGTGTGGTCCTGTTTCTCTGACCGTGACTGAGTGGATGTGCTCTCTTCGTCCTCTGGCATGGGAGCTGCCTTGGAGCTCGTCTGCCTGGCTGTGTGTTTCCTGGACGGGGCCGCCTTTTACAGCTGCTTTTTGTATCTCTGCTTCTGTCTCCTTGAACCCCAGTCGGCCTCGGCAGATGGCCGCTCACACTGAGCCTGGTTCTGCTGGAGGTTTCTTCCTGTTAAAAGGGAGTTTTTCCTCTCCACTGTCGCTACAAGCATGCTTAGTGTGGGGGATTGTATTTGAGTCAATGAGTCAATGCAATCAACTGGTTTTCCTTAGATAGAAAACTTTGTATCAATTTGACTGTATGATCTGGTTGAACTGTAAAGTGCCTTGAGATGACATGTGTTGTGAATTTGGCGCTATATAAATAAACTGAATTGAATTGAATCAGCAGCCTCTAGGCTGGGCAGCCTCCGGGTTCACGCGGTGGCTGGCAGGTGTTTTTCATCTAAATAATTTAAACTGCAGGCACCAGGATACCGGTAATAAAAGCGAACATATTCTGTCGGCAGGTTTCAGGATTTTAAGTTAATTTAGGAGTGATCACAGCGCTGTGTCATCTGCGATGTGTCTGTCTCACGGTCAGCTCCCAGGTTTGATTAATACTTTGTAATAAATACATGAATAAAGCACAGTCATACTCAGTTTTGCCCCCGCTGTATTTTTAAATACGCAGTAGAGGTATTTAAAGGTAGTAGAGGACATGTACCTGTATATAAAAAACGCGCCCTATAGTCCGGTGCGCCTTATGTGTGTGTTAAATACAGAAATGGCACACATAACTGAGACTGCGCCTTTTAGTACGGTGTGCCTTATGGTCGTGAAAATACGGTATTTACATATATAAAAGACACACACTCAAGCAAACAGGTGTAGGGTTAATGTCATGAGGTAACATGCTCATTCTGTTGGATATTCAAACACTATTTCTGTCAGAATTGGTGAAGTTCATTTAAATTAGTCGGTTTCCTTGAATTAAACAAAGCTTTTATCCAGAGTCAGTAAGGGGAGTAAGGTGGGTGTGTTGGCCTAGTGCGGGAGTCGGGAACCGCGGCTCTTTAGCGTCCCCCTTGCAGCTTCCTGGATCTTTTTCAAAAATTTATGAAAATCTTTTTTTTTTATTTTTTTTTTTTATATATGCTGTGCAAGAGGTCAAATAAAAATGTATTATGTTTTCTAATGCTGTAAACATTTGTATAATAAATAAATCTAAACAATAATTTGGGTCATAGTCATAGAGAATAATGGCCATAACTTGCAACCAGCGCTGTGCGGTGCCAGGCTAACAAAGCGGTGCGTGTGTCTTGGACCTTGGTTCTCAAAGGGAAAAAAGAAGGAAGATAGCTGATGATAAGAGAGGATTTAAAGAACAGAACGAATCATTTGCTTTCATTATCAATATGGAAGGATTGCCTGCTTTTTTTGCTTTATAATGAGAGGTTGTCAAAAAAGAAACATTTGGAATGGCATTTCCAAGGAATGCAAGCTAAATATGCAGCTGACCACCAAGCTGGGAGGGAGAGAAAAAGTGCGATTGCAGAACTTCTGGATAAATTAGAGGAGCACAAAGACAGATTTAAGAACTGGATTACATTTCCAAACTCCACCACTGCTGCTAGTTTCGTTGAAGGGATGGAAAACAGTCCACAAATCAAAACATACAGATCAAACAGGTAGTGCTCTGTTGCAAGTATGTGAACTTTCTTCCATTTTTTTCCCCAAATCCTAAAAATATAAATCACACTAAAGAACGCTGGTGACTGAGGATGTGGGACTTCGGGGGTTAGAGATCACTGCTCTGATGGATGTCAGTTCCTGTTTGGTTCCTCATGACTCAATCGACTCCCAACAGAAACACGTCCACCATAGAAAGATTCCTTTATTGTGTTTGTATGATTTCATCAATGCAATAGAATCTAACCATGCAGTGTAAGGCGGTGAAGCGGCGAACGGTGAATTCCATGCGGTGAGCGTGTTCACTGCTCCTCCCTCACCTCATGCATCTATGTGACATTTGCTCCAGGATAAACATTTAATCATGAATGCTTATTATATATTTAAGCCCTCATAGTCATTTTCTATAGTGGGATAATACACTTGGAGCCCATGTTGCCATACGAGCATGTATAAGACTTTTACATTTTTGCGGGTCCAGACAGATTTTTTTGTTTTTTGGTCCAATATGGCTCTTTGATCAGTTTGGGTGGGTTAGAGCAGTGCGCTTGTGCTCTGAGGAGGTTGCAAGGCTCGGTTTTACCCCCCAGAGCCTCCACTCTCGGTTCCCTGAGCAAAACCCATAACCCCACACTGCTCCCCGGGCGCCACACGATGCCAGCCCACTGCTCCCTAAGGGGATGGGTAATATGCAGAGATAAACTTCTCCAATGTGAGATCAATAAAGTTAAATCATTAATTATTAGTATAAGTGTTTGACCATCTGCTGTTTGTTGCAGAGAGTTCATTCTATTGGATCAGAAAATCACAAATGATGAGAAAAGAACTTTATAACGCAATGACAAATGTATATTGGAGTTTCTTTCATGCCATTATTAAAAACCGTTCTCCAGCCAGTTTGGAATATATCTTATCCAAAAAGTTTGTTTGAACAGAAGCATATGTAAAAGATTTTCTCAACACCTTCCTCTGGGTGGAAAATGATCTAAATCTTAAACCAAAGAAAAAAAGACTAAAAAATATTTTTTGATTTAGCATTTATAGTTCTACTGCTGTCACATCTTATTTCCCCTGATTACTGCAGCTATTTGACATTCAGTCACTTATTTAGAGCATACAGTTATCTTAACAGCCAATATTTTTTGTATTCCTGAATTTCTGCTTTTATACTCACCCAAACCTAGAAAACACTTATAGACTTCTGCAGACAGTGCAGGAACTCCAGATGTACTTATGTCCCCCTCACCTTAAGGTCCCTGTGAATGATGGGGGTCTTGCATTGATGAAGGCGAGCCACAGCTTCACATGTGTCACAGAAGATGTGGAGGACCTCGGCTTCACTGAAACCCACATTTAACCGCTGGTTCATCTGCTTCACTACCTGACCCGCTGCAAAAAAGAAAAACAACACTCATCAACTTCCTCGTTCAGGCTGTAGAAACAAGCCATGCTAGTATGTGTCCGGCTATTATCAAGGTTATTTTTCCCCTGTAGGAACATTTGCTTTTTTTCCAATTTTGAAAAACAAAATGAGGAGCATCAAGATTAAAGGGGAATGCCATTTTTTTTTTTTTTTTTTTTACATTGGGCCCTTGATTTTAGGTTATTACATCATTTCCTACTCACCCATATGAGATATTCGGTTAGGTTATATCCAAGTAACGTCGTAAACTAAACTGTTCATAATTTATTATTTATGGTACGCCAGCATTCATAACATGTAGGCATTTCACTGTCCCCCAGACATCCACGGTTATATTTTTATATTTATGTTTTTTTTAAAACAAAGTGGAGTGTGTATGACGTCATCCATGCGCGCCGGCTACCATTCATTCATCCTGTCCGCTGAACTGCTTCCAGTTTCACTCACGTGCCTGGAAGATGTCTGGTGCTACTACCACAGATGATCTCTCTCTCCAAATGGAATTGAACGATTCAGATTAGCTAGTCGAACGAATAGAAGGGGTAGAGCGTAGCCGCCTGATGCCTGGGCTGCCTGTCACAACTCCAGTCCGGAGAGCGGATGACATCATACACGTTCTGCTTTGTTTTAAAAAAATATAATCGCGGATGTCTGTCCCCCAGACAGCTCCAAATGACGCAAAACTGATATGGGTGAGTAGAACATGATGTAATAACGTAAAATCATGGGCCCAATGTAAAAGAAAAAAAACAAAAAAAAACGGCATTCCGCTTTAAGCATTCAGCTCCAGTTGACCAAATTTGAATCTTTATCAAGTAGCTGTTAGGATACAACAGATCAGTTTTAATCATTACTTTTAAAATTTAGGGGAAGCTAGCAACTGAGACAGTCGTTTACCAGGTGAGCCCAGCAGTGGCATGATCTATAAAATCATTCAGACTTCTGAGAAGTGGATTTTAAAAGCAGAAAAATATATCAGGGTTATTAAAAAAAATCCTCTGATTTTCTATTTCCAGAACGTTTTTTTTTTTTTTTTTTTTACTTTTGCAGTATTACAAAAATTGTTAATAAACAACCCATTGGACTTTGTTTTCCAAGTTTGAAGACGTTTCGCTTCCCATCCATGATGCTTTTTCAATTCGAAATGTCCGGATTGGCATTGAATTCCAAGCTTTATAGGCATGCAGGTCAACAAAGACCTCAACAAACTTAATGGGTGGACTCAGCGGCGGCTGGTCAATAGAGGGCGCTAGCGTGCCGCACCACCTACTCAATGACCCTGATTAAGACAGAAATGTGTGTACTGTTTCTTATAATTTCATTTTAAATTCAAATTTAAAATATTTCGAAATATATTGACACACATTTTTTTTAGATTTTCAAGTTATGTATTAAATCTTTAATGACAAGTGAAGCGTCACTTCATTTTACGTTGGATTGAAGAGTTATTTCTGCACTAGGGGGCAAAAATCTTTACCCATTGACTCTCGTTAGAAGTTGTCCGTGCGCCGTAGCTCCTCTGCAATACAAAGGTATAGGAAAGCTCGAGGCGGGGGGGAGAGAGAGAGAGAGAGAGAGAGAGAAAGAGAGAGAGAAATGGGGCAAGAAACGTCCTTTTCCAGGTCCTGTTTAGCTGCAAGGCTTGGCTAACTGCATGGAGCGAGACTAACGCTTTATTCTGCTTTCCCTGCCTCCTTTTTTAAACATCAGGATCTGACCCAGCATGGATAAAGAAAGGTAGGACTGATTTAAAGCACTTTTTAGAAAAGGAAAGGAAGCATGAACAATCTGAGATTCACATGGAAAGTAATATAATACTGTACTTTTTCTAGATGTTTGTAAATTTGCATAGTTGCTCTTAAATAGCTTTTATATACAGGTGCTGGTCATAAAATTATAATATCATGAAAAAGTAGATTGATTTCAGTAATTCCATTTAAAAAGTGAAACTTGTATATTATATTCATACATTACATACAAACTCATATATTTCAGATGTTTATTTTGTTTAATTTTGATGATTACAAATGACAACAAATGAAAATCTCAAATTCATCATATCAGAAAATTAGAATATTGTGAAAAGGTTCAAAATTGATGGCCCCTGGTGCCACACTCTAATCAGCTAATTAACTCAAACCACCTGCAAAAGCCTTTAAATGGTCTTTCAGTCTAGTTCTATAGGCTACACAATCATGGGGAAGACTGCTGACTTGACAGTTGTCCAAAAGACGACCATCGACACCTTGCACAAGGAGGGCAAGACACAAAAGGTCATCGCTAAAGAGGCTGGCTGTTCACAGAGCTCAGTGTCCAAGCACATTAATAGAGAGGCGAAGGGAAGGAAAAGATGTGGTCGAAAAAAGTGTACAAGCAAGAGAGATAACCGCACCCTGGAGAGGATTGTGAAACAAAACCCATTCAAAAATGTGGGGGAGATTCACAAAGAGTGGACTGCAGCTGGAGTGAGTGCTTCAAGAACCACCACACACAGACGTATGAAAGACATGGGTTTCTGCTGTCGCATTCCTTGTGTCAAGCCACTCTTGAACCACAGACAGCGTCAGAAGCGTCTTGCCTGGGCTAAAGAGAAACAGGACTGGACTGCTGGTGAGTGGTCCAAAGTCATGTTCTCTGATGAAAGTAAATTTTGCATTTCCTTTGGAAATCAAGGTCCCAGAGTCTGGAGGAAAAGAAGAGAGGCACTTCATCCACGTTGCTTGAAGTCCAGTGTAAAGTTTCCACAGTCAGTGATGGTTTGGGGTGCCATGTCATCTGCTGGTGTTGGTCCATTGTGTTTTCTGAGGTCCAGGGTCAACGCAGCCACATACCAGGAAGTTTTAGAGCACTTCATGCTTCCTGCAGCTGACCAACTTTTTGGAGATGCAGATTTCATTTTCCAACAGGACTTGGCACCTGCACACAGTGCCAAAGCTACCAGTACCTGGTTGAAGGACCATGGTATCCCTGTTCTTAATTGGCCAGCAAACTCTCCTGACCTTAACCCCATAGAAAATCTATGGGGTATTGTGAAGAAGAAGATGCAATACACCAGACCCAACAATTCAGAAGAGCTAAAAGCCACTATTAGAGCAACCTGGGCTATCATAACACCTGAGCAGTGCCACAGACTGATCGACTCCATGCCACGCCGCATTGCTGCAGTAATACAGGCCAAAGGAGGCCCAACTAAATACTGAGTGCTGTACATGCTCATACTTTTCATGTTCATACTTTTCAGTTGGCCAACATTTCTATAAATCCTTTGTTTTTATTGGTCTTCAGTAATATTCTAATTTTCTGATATGATGAATTTGAGATTTTCATTTGTTGTCATTTGTAATCATCAAAATTAAACAAAATAAACATCTGAAATATATGAGTTTGTATGTAATGTATGAATATAATATACAAGTTTCACTTTTTAAATGGAATTACTGAAATCAATCTACTTTTTCATGATATTCTAATTTTATGACCAGCACCTGTATACATTAAAAACTATAAAGCTTACAAATAGCTTCTCCATTATTAAACTGGTACGTTATTGTTTTAGGTTTGTGAAACAATATTGGACCATGCAAAACACAGATTTACTCTGATAAAGCCTCAGAAGGGCATGATTTATGTAAAAAGAATTAACTCCACCACTGGGTGGACCTGTTTTTTCGGTTCTATTTGCATGTTTTCTAAGCCATTATGAGGCTTTGTTTCGCTACTCTATGAACCTTGGAACT
The DNA here is from genome assembly GCF_016077235.1 of Cyprinodon tularosa. Classification (NCBI taxonomy): domain Eukaryota; kingdom Metazoa; phylum Chordata; class Actinopteri; order Cyprinodontiformes; family Cyprinodontidae; genus Cyprinodon; species Cyprinodon tularosa. The sequence continues at coordinate 84,847 of NW_024038924.1, read as the reverse complement.
CAACGCTATTCCAGACATTTTACATTGAAAAAGCTTCCTGAATGCGAAGCGAAACGTCTACAAACTTGGAAAACAAAGTCCAGTGGATTGCTTTTTAAAATTTTGAATCTTTTTTTTTACGACTATGGCCTAGATCAGGGGTCTTCAACGTTTTCCAGGCTAAGGACCCCCAAACTGATGGCGAGATGGAGCGGGGACCCCCTTATTTTATATATTGTATGAAATTTTGTGTATTTGACTTATTTTTACTCAGAAACGCAGATCTGCATTGATGACTGAAAGACATCTTCTGCCTCCATTTATCTGTTTACTACAGTGTGTTGAATTCATCTTAATGTGGATTTAAAGACATTTCAATTAGTGGAAAATATTGCAGGGGGGAACATAAGTCTAATTAACCAAAATTTTGCGACCCCAATGCAGTACCTCTGCGGACCCCCTAGGGGTCGCGGCCCCCCTGTTGAAGACCTCTGGCCTAGATGACTGAGAATCTTCCCCAGCTTACCTTTGCAGTACTCCATGAGAATCAGGACCTCCCACACACTGTCTGAAACCGAGCTGATTGTCGAGTCCAGGTAACGGACGATGTTCTTGTGGCCCGACAGCTCTTTCTGCAGGCAGGGTGAAAAACATAGGAAAGATAAGGATACAAACATACATTCTCGATCCATCAACCAAAACAAATGTTATTTTCTACTTTCCTAACAAGTTCCCAGGGAGGCAGATCTTTTAGTTATCAGGCTCCTCTCCTGTGGAACCAACTACCAGTTTTAGTCCATGTGGCAGAAACCCTGTCTACTTTTAAGGGTAGGCTTAAAACTTTCCTTTTTGATAAAGCTTTTAGTTAGAGTGGCTCAGGTTATCCTGACCTATCTCTATAGATATGCTGCTATAGGCTTAGACTGCTGGATGACATAGGAACCCCCTTTTTATTATTCTGCTCCATTCTATATTCTCCAACTCTGAAGAATCTGTTAGTTCGAAATAATCTGCCTGGCTGTGTCTTTCCTCAAAAGCTTAAAAGTTGCCTTTTGTATCTCTGTTTTTATCTGTATATCTGCTTCTGTCTCATTGAACAGCAATCGGCCTCAGCAGAAGGCCGCTCACACTGAGCCTGGTTCCGCTGGAGCTTTCTTCCCATTAAAAGGGAGATTTCCTCTCCACTGTCGCTACAAGCATGCTTGGTGTGAGGGATTGCCTTTGAGTCAATGGGTTGATCTGCAGGTTTTCCTTAAATAGAAAACTTTGAATCTGGTTGAATTGTTTCTGTAAAGTGCCAAGAGATGACGGGTTGTGAATTGGCGCTGTATAAACAAACTGAATTGAAATGACAGAAAGACAGATAGATAGATAAATAAATAAATAAAGTGAAGGACTGAGAAAAAAAATAGAAGGACAGAATGTATAGATGAGACAGTCAGATGGATTGATGTGTGGACAGATCAACATCCTGACTGGGGAACAGATGGAATATTATAGAGTAAGATCTAGAGGCAAGTCCAGAAATACAAACATGTTCACACTTTATCTGAAACATGTGACACAGAAAATGTGTCCAAACTTTAACTGCTAAGAAAAATAGTTACTATTTTGATTAAATGGTAAAAAAAAACAAAAACACAATAGGCCTGTTGGAGTAGGTAGTGGTTATCGTTTTATTCCGCCAGTGCTGAGTCACAACTGGGAATAGTAATCTTTATAACAGAGCTTCAATAAAAGGCTCACACTTAAATAAGCTAAATGCTTTATGTGTTTTTATATACCAACGATTCACTGCTAATGACTTAAGAAACCTTAAATAAAAAAATAAAAAAACAGATCCAGTTTGTTTACAAAATATGTGCTAAGTGCAAATAAATCATACAGAGTCCATCCTGGGTATAAAAGTATTACAGTTCAGTTTATTATATCAAATAATACATTTTCTAATGACTAAATCGTGTTGTCTACTTTGCAGCAATCGCTCATGCAGAGCATGCATGAAGCAAAGCAGAAATAACTGCTTTGTAAACGTAGTTCCTGCTGTGTCAGGTTTGTGACGCATGCAGCAACGACAAGGTGGATTACAAGGTGGAGTTTTTTTTAATAAATAAGGTTTTCTTTTCCTCTGATGGAAAAAAAAAACAGACTGGTTGCTAAAGCCAAGGAGCACTGAGGTTCAACTGTACCTTTAAAGCCTTAACTAAAATGACTAGAATACAAAAAAATTCTAATCTCACTCTTTAATAAATGTAACATTTTCATATTCATGTTGAGCTACTTGCACTGAATTAGTTTACCTTTTCATTCAGCTCCCATCTTCTGCTCAAAGTAATTCTGCTGATTATGCTTTACTGACATAAAGCGATTGTTTGTCGGTAATTAAAGGCCAGCATGAGAAGTGTGTGTTGTGGAAACCAACACACCTAAGGCAATGTCCCAACAGGCCCAAACTGTGTCAACGTTTAAGGTCAGCTGTGGGTGTGGGAGCTGCACATCGTTCTAGATGATGACACAGCGAACAGACTGACAAAGCAGCCTGAATGGCTCTGATCGAGCTGCTCGTCCGCACTCTGGGGTCAAACGCTCATAACGATTCAGTCCGTCAGGGTCAAATATGTCTGAGGGGCTTTGGAAATATATAAAAAAAATTATGAGGGTTTAGCAGCTAAAACGTTTGGAGTGCGCTGAGGCAATCATGTGCAACAGATCGAAGTCGTTTAAAGATCGACCAGGTTCATTTACGCCATGTCAGTAAGCTCTCTGCTAAAAGTCTGTTTTGCTCTCACCAGACTGGAAATGCTGGAAAGAGGAGGGGGAGGGAGGTGTTTATGATGCAACCTGCTTCATGATTCAATGTGTTTTACAGTGAGCCATAAGGCTCTGTGGAGTGTGGAGCTGCAGAAACAAGAACTGTAAACAAACCCAAAACTGATTTAGTCAGTTTTTACATTATAAGCCAGGTAGATTCCAATGTATTATTTAACAGAGACTAGAAGATGTAGGTGGAACAAACTGACTTCTAACATCACCTCATCAGAGCCGCAATATTGCAGTCATTATGAGCAAGAGTGCAAAACTTCTCACCATGATGGTGATCTCTCTCTTGTAGACATTCAGGTCCGGCACGTTGTTCACGTACATTCTTTTAAGAGCGCAGCGGACGCCGCTATGCGTCCGAGCCAGGAACACCACAGAAAAGCCCCCTAATGGATAGAAAAATGTAGATCATTAATTACAGTATTTCACTTATTTGACCAGGTTGATAGCAAGTTAAGCAGTTCATCAATCAAGGATTTTATTTTTGTGTTTTGTTCCTTCTGACTGAATCTATTACATAATAAAAAGAGGAAAGATTACAGATAATTTAAAATAATACAACAAAAGCATGCCTTCAAATAAAAGGTTTTCATAACTTTAAAGTGTTTTTATGTCTGAACAAAACCCACATTAGCACATTATTCAGAGCTTAAGTAACGTCTATTTTAGCCTGAATTCAATCATTATCACAAACACTTGCACTCATCAAACGGCGCCATTTTTAAATGTACATATGATGCGTAAAAAGTTTAGTTTGATGGGTAACTTTGCCTTATGGATCCACCTTTGATGAGGTACTTAAATGTTCTAAACTTCAACTGCATTATTGTACACCCATAACAGACTTGTATAAAAACATACTGTGATCAGAGAAACGGTAACCTTATTTGCAAGCAGGAGGATTTTTAGCATTTTTATGTAAACTTTGCTTGCAAACTATCACGAAAACCATGCAGAGAATAGTGACGGGAGCTGATTAGGTCACTGGATCTTTCCTAGATACTGGAGGATGGGGACTCAGAACATTGCCAGGACTCTGGACCGCCTCCATATGAAAACAAGAAAACGGCACCAGAGCATCTAAAGCAAAATCCAACTGATTCACAGCTTTCTATCTCAAACTTCTTAAAGAACCCCATAGATAATTGGCTTTTTAACTTTGCTTTTGTTCCAAGTTTTGTCTCTTAAAGTTTCAAACAGGATGATGAGTCCAGCTTCAGCTCTGAGGTTTATGAATTGAATGTTTGAGCATAAACTCTGCAGCTGATTTACAACCCAGAGAAACCGATAACAGGATCTGTGACATGTTTTAACAACTCACTGAAAATAGAGATAAAAAAAAACAAGTGCAGAGTTTAAACCCTGGCTGTCTCATTCTAGGACACAGCTTTTAAGATTGAGCTACTTAAGCTTTATTGGCTCACCAGGTTTGAAATGGATCCCATCATTCCTAATCCTGAGTTAAAGCAGGGTCCAGTAACACCCCGAACAGAAATTTCTTCATACAGATAACAGTTTTGAATCCAAAAGTAAAATGAAGCAACCATAAAATTATGTATCCATTTTTTTTAACCCAAAAATTTATGTTTTAATATTAAAGTCTTAGGTTGATGAAATTATAGTCCGCAAAAAATGGTGGATATTCTCAGAGTTGAGGCTCATTAAACAGCAAAATAAAGATTTTTCAGTATTTGATCCAGTAATCGTACAGAAAACAACAGATTTCCTCTCAACTAATTGGTGCAAACAGTGATGTAAGGCTTTGTGATCAATGCTTCAATCCACTGATCAGAAGGCCAGAAACAAGTTCAACTTTGGAGCTGTTGTTCCTGAAAAGGTTCCCTTTACAAACATATTTAAAAGCTAATTCAGAAAAGATTAAACTGTTGCCCCAGGAGGACTAAATGGACCACAGCAGGGCTTAAAGTGAGGCTTAATCACAAACACACTGAAGCAAAGTGTTTGCTTGTGTGTAGTCGCAACAGGGAGTGATACAGTAGCACATATTACCAGATTAGGAACGGCTGAAGTTATTCTGCAACAAAAAGCAAGTCGAAAATTACACAAGGATCAATGGCGCCCCAGCAGAGCTATAAAAGAGAGTACAGTGAAACACAGCAGCTCAAAGAGAGAAACCAACATTGGTTTAGCTTACTGTTGAAGTCGACTCAGACTGCTCACATCTGTTCACATTCAGCCACCAAAGAGGCCAACAAACAGATAAGTAAAGATAGAGCTGCTACCATCACAAGGTGAAGCAGAGCCTTGGGGCGCAGCTGTAGACATGTGATAGAAACTAAAGCGATACAAAAACTGCATAAATGCTTGGAAAACAAAACTGCAGCCTGATAAAAAAAGATTTCCCCAACTTCTGCCCACATGAAGGGAATTTAAACTGAAAGGTTGCCAGGAGAGCAGCCTCTGCTGGAAGAAGCTCATTGATTCCCCTCATGTTCCAGGGATGACTTCCTGGTCAATTCAAACGGCTAAATCAGGCTTTAATAGATTTTCTGACAACACTGTTGATTAGAAAGTCGTTTAAAAGACTTCCATCTTTATGGATCTGTTAGAAATTTTCAGAGTGACCTTCTTTGAAGCTAGAGGGTTTTGACTTCAAAGCTCAAAGTTGTTGTTTTTTTAAACTAAGTTTCCAGAATCGCACAAAACTTGGGGCACGCTTTGTTCTTTGGTTGGCTTTAACAAGGCTCATACACTTCAGCCCCCATTACAGAGGAGGCTAGATCAGCAGCTGGAAGGGATTTATAATAAAAATATATTAGCAGCAGAAATTGACAATATTCCACACCGGCGGTCTGCAGCGGCAGGCTTCACGACTTGAGATGGATCCCCTTTTACAACAGAGCTGTGGACAGTGGGATTGGGATTGAGATTGCTGCTCTACACAAAGCATATATTAAGGGGATGATTATTTAACATTGTAGATTAAATTCTAATAAAAAGGTATAGATAACACAACTAGGTTTGAGTACGTTATTATTTGTGCAGCATTATAAAAACTGTTGCATTTCTGTTATGCATTTTATTTCCAAAGTGAGAAATGCAGAGGTTAAACTAAATCCCACAAGCCGTGCATGATCCCACATCTTGTATATTTGCATTTAGCATTAACATCTGTCATCCATATCTGTACCTGTACTGTTATTCTGTGTGACAGAGATGTGTATTAAAAGAGCCCTGTGTCTCATATCTCTGAGACCTGTGAAGTTAGTCACCATCTTCCAATTGATGATTAAGTTTCAATCATCTGCACCCGTCAGACAAATAGCCTCAAATTTGACTCCTGACTTTCCTCTATATATGAAGGAGTTAAGGGGCAAAACAATGACCGCTAGCCAAACAAACAACAAATGTAAATCATAACCCCCCACCTACCACCATCGGGCTGCGTAAGCCTTTCAAACAGATATGATCTATTAGTTTTTTTTTTCCTGCAGCTGTACATCACTGCCAAACATCTGGACTTTTTAGTCCCGTCATTCAGAGGCGTATCAGCTAACTAACTTATGCAATCCTGGAAAAAGTGCTTCATCTTTAAAGTTTCCAAGCTGATGAAACTTAACCCTACTTTTAATTATGTTCAGTTTATTCATTTTGTCCTTAAAGCCAATACAGGTGCTGGTCATAAAATTAGAATATCATGAAAAAGTAGATTGATTTCAGTAATTCCATTTAAAAAGTGAAACTTGTATATTATATTCATACATTACATACAAACTCATATATTTCAGATGTTTATTTTGTTTAATTTTGATGATTACAAATGACAACAAATGAAAATCTCAAATTCATCATATCAGAAAATTAGAATATTACTGAAGACCAATAAAAACAAAGGATTTATAGAAATGTTGGCCAACTGAAAAGTATTAACATGAAAAGTATGAGCATGTACAGCACTCAGTATTTAGTTGGGCCTCCTTTGGCCTGTATTACTGCAGCAATGCGGCATGGCATGGAGTCGATCAGTCTGTGGCACTGCTCAGGTGTTATGATAGCCCAGGTTGCTCTAATAGTGGCTTTTAGCTCTTCTGAATTGTTGGGTCTGGTGTATTGCATCTTCTTCTTCTTCACAATACCCCATAGATTTTCTATGGGGTTAAGGTCAGGAGAGTTTGCTGGCCAATTAAGAACAGGGATACCATGGTCCTTCAACCAGGTACTGGTAGCTTTGGCACTGTGTGCAGGTGCCAAGTCCTGTTGGAAAATGAAATCTGCATCTCCAAAAAGTTGGTCAGCTGCAGGAAGCATGAAGTGCTCTAAAACTTCCTGGTATGTGGCTGCGTTGACCCTGGACCTCAGAAAACACAATGGACCAACACCAGCAGATGACATGGCACCCCAAACCATCACTGACTGTGGAAACTTTACACTGGACTTCAAGCAACGTGGATGAAGTGCCTCTCTTCTTTTCCTCCAGACTCTGGGACCTTGATTTCCAAAGGAAATGCAAAATTTACTTTCATCAGAGAACATGACTTTGGACCACTCACCAGCAGTCCAGTCCTGTTTCTCTTTAGCCCAGGCAAGACGCTTCTGACGCTGTCTGTGGTTCAAGAGTGGCTTGACACAAGGAATGCGACAGCAGAAACCCATGTCTTTCATACGTCTGTGTGTGGTGGTTCTTGAAGCACTCACTCCAGCTGCAGTCCACTCTTTGTGAATCTCCCCCACATTTTTGAATGGGTTTTGTTTCACAATCCTCTCCAGGGTGCGGTTATCTCTCTTGCTTGTACACTTTTTTCGACCACATCTTTTCCTTCCCTTCGCCTCTCTATTAATGTGCTTGGACACTGAGCTCTGTGAACAGCCAGCCTCTTTAGCGATGACCTTTTGTGTCTTGCCCTCCTTGTGCAAGGTGTCGATGGTCGTCTTTTGGACAACTGTCAAGTCAGCAGTCTTCCCCATGATTGTGTAGCCTATAGAACTAGACTGAAAGACCATTTAAAGGCTTTTGCAGGTGGTTTGAGTTAATTAGCTGATTAGAGTGTGGCACCAGGGGCCATCAATTTTGAACCTTTTCACAATATTCTAATTTTCTGATATGATGAATTTGAGATTTTCATTTGTTGTCATTTGTAATCATCAAAATTAAACAAAATAAACATCTGAAATATATGAGTTTGTATGTAATGTATGAATATAATATACAAGTTTCACTTTTTAAATGGAATTACTGAAATCAATCAACTTTTTCATGATATTCTAATTTTATGACCAGCACCTGTATATTAGTAGTTATAAAATAATCTGGATTCTAAGGGAAATGACTGCTAGAAAACAACATCTGTCTCTATTGTTTAGAAAATCATATTTCAGGCCCCATTTTTTCCCCTCCAATCTCACGCTACATCAAGACTTATTTAAGATGCACCTACCTACGATACAACTAATTTAAAGTTTTAGGAGCTTTCTTGACTAAAACAAGTAGGATGTAGATGCAGTTACTCAAACGATACAGGAGAATGAGCTCAGATGTGGGACCTGATGGATGTGATGGATTTTATAAGGGAAAATCCATTAAACCGGGCGAAGGGCCAGGGAGTAGAAAGGAGAAGGCTGCTTGAGATGTAATGACAAGGTACAAAGGGTGAGCCTCTAAAACATGAAAAACTTTAGGGCATTCTCAAATCAAAGTTAATCCAACAACTTTTTTTTTTCCTCAAATAGATAAAAGTGCCCATTTGAGACATAAATAATCTCATAATGTACATTATATTCCACATTATCAAGTGAAACTATTTCATTCAAGTCATTTGCTGTAGCACTGAACAGATGACAGGCAGAAATCCAGCAAAGCCTCTGAAGGATCCTGGAGTATCAGCATGGTTTGGATACAATAAGCAGCAAAGCAAAAAACATCTGACACTAAACCCTAGATAAGATCTATTTTCAGGAATATTATATCCACCAATCAGCTGTCAGGCCGTTACCATCCGACTTGTGTACACATGAGGAAATGGGGCGGATTCTGCGAATCAGTTGACACCTGTAATGCTTATGTGTCCAGTTACAAACAGTACAGTTGTTCCACTTAAAATGAACTGTTCTGCTGCATCAGAACCAAATACTTTACTATTTCTGTGATGTCATAGTTGTCATCTATATTACGTATTTGGGTACACTTTAGTCCTCGGAAATTAAATTTGCATTTTTGAGAGCCCCTCAAATTACCATGTTATTGCTAAGGTAATTGAAAACTCGTGCTGTTAGGGTGCCCTTCAGTTCCAAGCACTATGAAAGCTGAGGTGGGTATAGAGCCAAAGTGTAGAGCTCAAGCTATATTTTTGTGTCATTCTGCAACATCTGTGCTGCAGTTCTGCCATTTCTAGAGATCTCTGCTCTGGAGTAATTGGTATACTGTAAACTTAAAATGATCATCCCAGTGAAGGATTTAGCAAGTTAAACAGAGTCTCTTGGCAGCAGATGTTCACACCACACACTACTTATGTTATCCAGGATGCTAAAGGTCAAAGTGTAATGGAAGCACAAATGAATAAGGGAGAAAAGATGTAAATAATCATCCTAAGTACACTATATTGCCAAAAGTATTTGCTCACCTGCCTTGACTCACATATGAGCTTAAGTGACATCCCGTTCCTAATCCATAGGGTTCAATATGACGTCGGTCCACCCTTTGCAGCTAGAACAGCTTCAACTCTTCTGGGAAGGCTGTCCACAAGGTTTAGGAGTGTGTTTATGGGAATTTTTGACCATTCTTCCAGAAGCGCATTTGTGAGGTCGCACACTGATGTTGGACGAGAAGGCCTGGCTCTCAGTCTCCGCTCTAATTCATCCCAAAGGTGTTCTATCGGGTTGAGGTCAGGACTCTGTGCAGGCCAGTCAAGTTCATCCACACCAGACTCTGTCATCCATGTCTTTATGGACCTTGCTTTGTGCACTGGTGCACAGTCATGTTGGAAGAGGAAGGGGCCAGCTCCAAACTGTTCCCACAAAGTTGGGAGCATGGAATTGTCCAAAATGTCTTGGTATGCTGAAGCATTCAGAGTTCCTTTCACTGGAACTAAGGGGCCAAGCCCAGCTCCTGAAAAACAACCCCACACCATAATCCCCCCTCCACCAAACTTTACACTTGGCACAATGCAGTCAGACAAGTACCGTTCTCCTGGCAACCGCCAAACCCAGACCCGTCCATCAGATTGCCAGATGGAGAAGCGCGATTCGTCACTCCAGAGAACGCGTCTCCACTGCTCTAGAGTCCAGTGGCGGCGTGCTTTACACCACCGCATCCGACGCTTTGCATTGCACTTGGTGATGTATGGCTTGGATGCAGCTGCTCGACCATGGAAACCCATTCCATGAAGCTCTCTGCGCACTGTTCTTGAGCTAATCTGAAGGCCACATGAAGTTTGGAGGTCTGTAGTGATTGACTCTGCAGAAAGTTGGCGACCTCTTCGCACTATGCGCGTCAGCATCCGCTGACCCCGCTCCGTCAGTTTACGTGGCCTACCACTTCGTGGCTGAGTTGCTGTCGTTCCCAAACACTTCCATTTTCTTATAATACAGCTGACAGTTGACTGTGGAATATTTAGGAGCGAGGAAATTTCACGACTGGATTTGTTGCACAGGTGGCATCCTATCACAGTTCCACGCTGGAATTCACTGAGCTCCTGAGAGCGACCCATTCTTTCACAAATGTTTGTAAAAACAGTCTGCATGCCTAGGTGCTTGAATTTATACACCTGTGGCCATGGAAGTGATTGGAACACCTGATTCCAATAATTTGGATGGGTGAGCAAATACTTTTGGCAATATAGTGTATCTCTATCGAAATGTTTTCTAACATTGTGCAGCCCAGTAGTGTCCCTACTGAGGATTTTGCCCTTTGGATAAAATTGTGTTACAGGACGAAATGGGAGTTGCCTGCAATCCATTCAGACAACTCCATGCCTGCCAACTGGTTTGCTCTGCAGCTGACCGGGTCCATATGCTACAGGATCAAGTTCTCTCTAAATCACCACCCTGGGGGCTTTTGTTGCCTCCCATGACTATGCCAGCCGCGGGAAGCAGTGTGCTATTGAATAAGTTGGTCCGGGTGGAATGATTTGTTGTAGAGTGGGCTTTTTGTGCCCCGCATACAAACTTCCAAGACCAATGAAGGGCTTTGGAATGCCTCAAAACATTTTCAGATCCTAAATTAGCTGAAAAAGCTACATTTTGGCACTTTTTTTACCCAGTTGTTTGGTAACCAACAGAAAAAGTATACTCTGCTTTAAAAGGTTGAGTCTGAAAGGTGAATTATTACCTTCTGTTTTTAAATTCTTCTAGTAATTCAATATTGAGTAATACACCTTATATTTATTCCAAAAAATAATAATTTGATAACTTTGAAGAACCTAACCATAAAAAGGACATTTCAACTTCTTGAGTAGATTTTAAAACGATGATCTAAGCCTAATTGCATTTGATGATTATAAACCGCGAGTTTTAGAACAACTATCTTTCCATTAAAGAAAGAATAATACGCATGTCTAACGTAATCCGCCACCATTAAGCCAAATTAACTGTTGCTACACCTCCTGCTCGTCTGCTGACAGGCAGCAGGGTGGAAGGGATATGCAAAACTTCAGGGTGAGGACTGAGTCAGCTGTCAGAGACAGTTGGGAGGAAAACCCCATAATCCATCAGGCAAAGATAGCAAAGGGAGCGAAGCTACAGCCTGATGCTGAGTGAAGGCTTTAAGTGGAGAGTCCTTTTTTCCCCCCCTTTCTTTAAATCAACAAATGAATACCCAGAGTTTTGCAGCCTGACATCATTGATAAGCATGAAAAAAAAAAACAGACCACCAGTTAACCCAAAGTAAACAGTTCATCTACAATGTTTTTTGTTGGTGGTGAGGAGGAAACTAAAAGTTTGCAAAGTCACTGGGAGCAGATGTTATTCCTTTGGGGAATGATATCAGCATTTGTGATGGCAGTTTGAAACAATCCTTCTGTCCAAACCTCTTGTCTGATCAACGACCTACAGGAACACCAGAGCAGAACGACACTTAAAGAGGGAACATTTCAAGCCAAGAGAGGCATTTCCTCCTTCAACATCCTTTAACTTAAACTTACAACACTTCCCCAGACACTTCCCCAACGTTGAAGAATGTAAATTATAAAGGCATCAAGAGACAGACCATCAAAAACTTTATTTCAGTAAGGTTAATTTGTCTCTTCTACGTAACCAGTAAATTTGGCCGCTTAGACTGAAGAAACCCATCAGTCTGCTAAAGGAAGGAGTTCTGCTGAGCAGAGGTATTTTCTCTGCCCTTTTCAACTCTAAATCTCCTCTTGACTTCCTCTTTAAATTCAAAACCGAGCTCAGAGGAGAGCTTCGTTTTTTTTTCCAGTGTAACACACAAAAGTTTCTCAGCATAAACTACCCAGCCATCTTCACATGGCATTAAGACGGCCCTGGAGTCTCCCGACCGTTTCCAACACATCATCAGAAATACCAGATGATGTAAGTTAAGATTTTCCATGCCCGAAGACTGAATCCTGTGCAATGCATATAAAATCTGTTAATCACACAGCATCTCATGACCCAGGGGATGTTTTTTTTTTATGAGTCATGCCTTCACTCTTGCAGCCATCCAGTAATTTCCTTTTGCTTATCCGATATTAGGTCAAGGGGGTAACATATCTAGGAGGGAATCCAAGGAATCCCTCTCCCCAGCTCATTCGGAGGCATCTCAGGGAGATCCCAGGCCAGGAGGGATAGCTCAGCTAGTAGGCTTTGCTTCTGCACTGGGGATCTCCTCCTAGTTGGACATTCCCAGGATATCTCTAAAGGGAGGTGTCCACAGCATAACCGCAATACTTTAAATTACTACTTTTAATAGAGGGGGGCAGTTGCAGTTTCACTTTCAATTAAATCTCAGTAGGGGAGTAAGTTCCTCACCTTTTCTCTTCCAATTAAATAAAGTTATTTCAGTTGCTACAACCTTTGAGCTTGTGCCAGCGTTGATTCATATTTCATGACCAAAGGTAAGGGACAGAGCAGTAATGGAGATGTCAGCTTTTTTTAAACTATGGCTACAGTTATGATTCCCATGAACTACTGTGTCTGCCTTTCTTCCTAAACACATCACATCCGTCATATCGTTGCAGGACACAATTTAGGTACAGTCTGAATAAAGTTGACTTCCAAGCAAGCATCTTTTATGCAATTTGGAGGTGTGTGTACACACATCTTCCTAGCATAGGTTACTATCATATATATATATCTTATATGTGTTATGTATTGTTTTTATGGCTTTGTTGTAAAGCACTTTGGGTACCATTTGGCTATTATAAAGGGCTATACAAATAAATTTGATTTGATTTGACTATCATGCAACTAAGGCCGACATTGTAAAGATGGCATTGAAGCAAATTTATTAGGAGGGCAACATTTGAGAAAACATTTAAATATTTAAACAAAAAATGAGAATATTATTTATGATAATCTCACATTTTGCAGAGTAAGGTTTGTTTCCATCAACCACTGACAACTTGCACAAGTTTTGGTCAACAAGAGCAACTTAAGTCCAACCAATTGCCTGAGAATATATCAGAAATGTGCATAGTGTCAGTTTTTCCCACATAAAATCTGGTATTCCAAACTAGCTTTTGTATTTATTGACATGGAGATGAAGTTTTGTTCATTTCAGCTTTAGTATGAATATTGGAATTTAATTAATACAAGATCACAGTGTCTGTGCTAAGACCATCTACTACCATCTAGATGGGAGCTCAGAGATACAGAAAAAAGACAACTGAACTGGTGATCTTGTTTGAGCAGCAGGTGCAGTTTGTGTTTACTCAGAGGTCGTTATCCCCTTGTGTGAATACTGGATCACATGAGTTTGGTGGCTACTGTGTCTTGCCCAGGGGCACGCTCACATCTGGCAGGAGACAGCTGCACTCAAACCAACAACTTTGTGGATTTGACGAAGACTACCCTTTCCCAGTTAGCTGCAGTCGTTTTGTCTCGGTTAATAAAAGAAAAAGAACTCCCCTTTTTTTCCCATTTAAACTATGTTTTGTCTCGTAAAAGAGGTGTTCTATCCAGTGGCGGCTGGTGAAAACTATTTTTGGTGGGGCTGATATAGCCTAGTGTATGTCTCCAACTAATCCGGAATAAGAATTCAAATAAACAATTGGACAATACATACAATTTAACAGTAATGATTTAATTTACTATATAATAACAGTAACAGTGATGATTTGGGTCACTGTGACGGGGTTCGGCCTCCAAGAATCCAGTCTCAGTCGGGTTACCGGTGTTGGTGATTTATTGAGCTCAAAAACTCAAAACAGGGTGCAAAAGAAACTAAACATGTACAAGATACTCTGGGCCTCAGCCTCCCTGCAGTTACCAGCAATGTGACAAAGAAACAGAAAACAAAAATTGCCGCTTTTCTTCCCACAGCCCTCATTAAATACAGGTGCTGGTCATAAAATTAGAATATCATGAAAAAATAGATTGATTTCAGTAATTCCATTTAAAAAGTGAAAGCCTTTCAAACAGATATGATCTATTAGTTTTTTTTTTCCTGCAGCTGTACATCACTGCCAAACATCTGGACTTTTTAGTCCCGTCATTCAGAGGCGTATCAGCTAACTAACTTATGCAATCCTGGAAAAAGTGCTTCATCTTTAAAGTTTCCAAGCTGATGAAACTTAACCCTACTTTTAATTATGTTCAGTTTATTCATTTTGTCCTTAAAGCCAATACAGGTGCTGGTCATAAAATTAGAATATCATGAAAAAGTAGATTGATTTCAGTAATTCCATTTAAAAAGTGAAACTTGTATATTATATTCATACATTACATACAAACTCATATATTTCAGATGTTTATTTTGTTTAATTTTGATGATTACAAATGACAACAAATGAAAATCTCAAATTCATCATATCAGAAAATTAGAATATTACTGAAGACCAATAAAAACAAAGGATTTATAGAAATGTTGGCCAACTGAAAAGTATGAACATGAAAAGTATGAGCATGTACAGCACTCAGTATTTAGTTGGGCCTCCTTTGGCCTGTATTACTGCAGCAATGCGGCGTGGCATGGAGTCGATCAGTCTGTGGCACTGCTCAGGTGTTATGATAGCCCAGGTTGCTCTAATAATGGCTTTTAGCTCTTCTGAATTGTTGGGTCTGGTGTATTGCATCTTCTTCTTCACAATACCCCATAGATTTTCTATGGGGTTAAGGTCAGGAGAGTTTGCTGGCCAATTAAGAACAGGGATACCATGGTCCTTCAACCAGGTACTGGTAGCTTTGGCACTGTGTGCAGGTGCCAAGTCCTGTTGGAAAATGAAATCTGCATCTCCAAAAAGTTGGTCAGCTGCAGGAAGCATGAAGTGCTCTAAAACTTCCTGGTATGTGGCTGCGTTGACCCTGGACCTCAGAAAACACAATGGACCAACACCAGCAGATGACATGGCACCCCAAACCATCACTGACTGTGGAAACTTTACACTGGACTTCAAGCAACGTGGATGAAGTGCCTCTCTTCTTTTCCTCCAGACTCTGGGACCTTGATTTCCAAAGGAAATGCAAAATTTACTTTCATCAGAGAACATGACTTTGGACCACTCACCAGCAGTCCAGTCCTGTTTCTCTTTAGCCCAGGCAAGACGCTTCTGACGCTGTCTGTGGTTCAAGAGTGGCTTGACACAAGGAATGCGACAGCAGAAACCCATGTCTTTCATACGTCTGTGTGTGGTGGTTCTTGAAGCACTCACTCCAGCTGCAGTCCACTCTTTGTGAATCTCCCCCACATTTTTGAATGGGTTTTGTTTCACAATCCTCTCCAGGGTGCGGTTATCTCTCTTGCTTGTACACTTTTTTCGACCACATCTTTTCCTTCCCTTCGCCTCTCTATTAATGTGCTTGGACACTGAGCTCTGTGAACAGCCAGCCTCTTTAGCGATGACCTTTTGTGTCTTGCCCTCCTTGTGCAAGGTGTCGATGGTCGTCTTTTGGACAACTGTCAAGTCAGCAGTCTTCCCATGATTGTGTAGCCTATAGAACTAGACTGAAAGACCATTTAAAGGCTTTTGCAGGTGGTTTGAGTTAATTAGCTGATTAGAGTGTGGCACCAGGGGCCATCAATTTTGAACCTTTTCACAATATTCTAATTTTCTGATATGATGAATTTGAGATTTTCATTTGTTGTCATTTGTAATCATCAAAATTAAACAAAATAAACATCTGAAATATATGAGTTTGTATGTAATGTATGAATATAATATACAAGTTTCACTTTTTAAATGGAATTACTGAAATCAATCTACTTTTTCATGATATTCTAATTTTATGACCAGCACCTGTAGTTTAAGCCCCTACAGGCTCTCTTATTTCTGATTTCTTCTCATTAATCAGTTTTGTCCATATATTACCTCCACAAACAATTGATGTACAAAAACAAATAATTTTTACAACTTAATTCTTTTACACAGATTCATTGACTTATTCAATTACACCAAACTGGGTTTGAACCCAGCAAAGACGCAGCCAGACTGAAGATGACAAGTCCCCGTAGCATAAACACGTACACACACACACACACCCACACACACACACGGCTAACCCCACTGAAATATTAAGTGTGCACCCTCAATATGCCAGCAGGTAACCAGGAACAGCTTGTGTGTTTTAAGTTCATGGAGCTACTGGTCTCAGCGCGAGTGTATTGGTCCTCACAAACACAGTATAACAGGAATGTGTGTGTGGCGCGCAAAGTTAGAGAGGTTGTTTTAAGCGACGAGGTGGATTCGTCACAGTCACAATAACCATGACATGAAATGTTCATATCCTACAACAGGGATATTCTTCTGGCAAACGGGTAGATAAATAAGGATCTCACCGAATTTGGTGGAAGCTGCATCTCGGTCGTTACATTCGCCATCTTCCCTCTAACTGTCTGCACCTGCGCTTGGGTTCAGAAGCCTGTTAAAGTGCAGTATTTTCAGCGCCCCAAGACCATAAAGTTCTGAGACGCTGATTGGCCATTAAATTCACCTAGCAATAGTACATGATTGACAGATTCTCTGCAAATGTGGGTCAGTCTGATCAGCGCCCCCAGAACAGAGACGGTAGGAGTCTGTCTGTGGAAATCCACAAATTAATGACAGTAGGTAGGGAAATGTAGTTTATATAATTTGTTTTGCTTATAGGTACACAGTCTAGAGAGTAAAACTGACATTTATGAGTTAATTTCTAAAAATATATTTTACGTTTCTCTCTTCTTATCAGGGAGGGCGGTGCCCCAGCGCCCCCTATGGGCCGGCCGCCACTGGTTCTATCTGTAGCAGCTGCTCCTGTTAATTACAGCTGATGACTTTCTGATCCTCAACACTTCAGGAAATCCTCTTTGATTCAGTATGACAGAGGCCAATGCAGAAGCTGTTGTTCTCTGGCTGGTTGAACACAACAGGCCTGTTTTCATCACCGTGTAACTGGAACTGCAACAAAGCAATGCAAGTAATTTAAAAATAGCAGAAAAGTACATGTTAAGAACAAAATTAAGAATGAATTTAACTACACATTCTCCAGACTAGCCTTGAAACAGTTTCAGGCTAACGATCGTCTGTGTTGGCATCTTTGTTTCTTCTAAGTTGTAAAAAGTTGCACTACAGCAACACTCCCACCTAAAAATAGATGTGCAGATGATTTATCGAGCCATCGAGACATTCTGCACCCTGTGGTCTTTCTCTTGATTTGAACAACACACCAGCATGCTACTTTTATGCTGGACTTTTTAAAAGTCTAGAACAGGACAGTTCTTATTGATATGAAGAAAAAAGAACATATTCAAAGACATCTTGTTAAAGTGAGAAGGATGGGTCAAGGCCACAGGGCTCAGAGATGAAAGGTTGTTGCAGGTCAGAGAATCTCTGCCAGAGCACGGAGGTGGCAGAGGAATTCTGAGGCACTCAGGACTGAAATATGTGAAAAGTACTTTTACAGAATCAAATGATCTTAATTTACGTAGAGTTTCTTTATGAAACTCTAAATAAAGAATTTAAAGGTAGAGTCACCACGGTTCTTTGACAAATGTCGTTAGACAAAAAGTGTCTACGAATGTATGAGAAGAAAAGAAAGGCCTAAGAAGAGGCAGATATATCCCACAATGCTTTGTGCAGAGAGCTCTCCTCACAAAACATTATGGGATTTGCTGTCACAGCAGCCCGCTGTTAACACCCGACAGTGGCGACTAATAATGAAGATGGTGCAGGCAACGTGCAGTGAAGGAGGAGGAGTTAGGTGATCAACGGGAAGTAAAAAGTAGTGGTCATCAACCCAAAGGGTAAGTTAATTGAGTCCAATACATAGTCCCCACTCTGTATGGTGACTGAGGGATTTAGGGGTTAGGGCGGACATTCGGACACAGTAAGCTTGTATGAACTATGAGAACAGCAACATTTAAACAGAGCGTGAACAAGGAGAAATGGGCTTGTGCATGCTCTTGCACGCGTTTAATAGGCGTTCCCTCTTTGGAGCGGGTACAGGGCTGTGAATGTAGATTTATTTTTAGTGAAAAGGGTGGGTCTTTTAAAAAAATTTGCGAAAATCCTCCTGTATACCTTTAAAGATTAGTCCAAACATAAACATTTAAAAGGTTTTCTCAAAAGAAAAACAAATACAAACATATTTTCTGCAAAGCCTGATTAAAACAGCAAGACATTTATAAAGGCAGATTTTAGGACCGCAGGAATTTGTTGTTCACAATCTAAAAATTAAATTAAAGTTTGGGGGAGGGGAGTTGCCCTTGTAAGAAAAGATCTATAATTCTTCAAAGATGCTCTGATAATGTAAGAGTGTGTCGTAAAAATGATCTATTCCTCCTGTCCCTCGTTATTATTTTCCATTAGATAAAATTGTTTCCACTGATTGCTTATCTTCAGGCAGAGTCATTCTTCAAGGTTGGGTCCAAATATAGTTTATTAGACAATTTAAAGAGATAATGAGGCACTTTTAGAAAAACGGTTGATTTCTTGAGCTAAGGAGATGGTTAGTGAATTTAAAGATTTCTTAAATTGATTAGGGTTTTTTTATTTGCATAACCACAGTATTCAACATCATGAGCTTTAACTTCTTATCTGTGACACAGCAGAACACTCTGTGAAACATCCCTGGTCTTCAAGTTCCCTCCATATCCTGTTCTGCTCAGATCAGCCCTCTCAAGAGACACAAATTCCTTTAGAATCAGCAACTTTTTTCACAGAAAAGTGGTACTTTACATCCAATTAAAATGAGAAAAACTAATTTAATTTACATCAGCCTAATTATCACTATAACTATATAGTGCAGCTAATTGATTATATGTTCAAAGACAAATGTGGTGCATTACAAAGTAAAATCAATTTATAAGAAGTGTGAATCTGAAGACAAGAGAGTCTGAAAATGTCTAATCTGAAGATTATTTTTCAGAAGGCCGTTTGGCATCATCAATGTGCCTTTATGTCATGTAATGACGTCTGCAAGGCTAAAGGCTGTCTGGATTCAGCACAGCTGTACGAAGGTCCTTTCCTTCCCAGGATAGTGTTCTTAATGTTGAACCCACAAAAGGTGAAAGAGGAGGAGCAAGGAACAGGAAGTAGGAGCTTCAATTTGGAGGGAAAGTCTTTCAGATCTTGGATTAGCGGTCCACAACTACAATCTACAACCTTTAAACTGCAAAACAGCAGTGATATGCTGTAGAACATCTGAAGCTCTGAGACGAAAACTTTAATACCATTAGTGAAACTTAGAAAAAGCTTGTTTCACCTCAACAGATACATCTTATGAAATGTGTACAGCTGTGAAGGAAATGCATCTTCCAAACAAAGGCTTTCTCTAACCGCAGCAAATCTTGCAGATTCATCTTCACCATACAGAACATCTCAGTTTTGCAATCAACCTTACCCCTTGCTCACACTGGCTCCGGTGCAGTTACCGAGCCGACGGAGACCGCAACTCCCGCACACCCCCTCTCACACCGCCCTTTTGACTACGGTGCGGTGCGGCTCCGGCAACAGGTCCGGAGATTTAACAGAAGTTCACGTAACTTCACGCGATAACACGGCCCAAATAAAGGATTTTTGCGAGAGCTTGTTGCGGAGGGCTCCGGCACGCCGCAAGGATAGCTTTCTTACGGAATTTTCTGCAGCACCGGAGTGTCTCGGTAACCGCAGCCGGACAGCTCAGCAGCCGGTGAGAGAGGTTTACGTCTTTTTAATGACTTGGAATCACTGCGGCGCCGCACCCACCGCACCGCAACGGTAAGACCGGAGTCGGTGTGAGCCTGGGGTTACCCTCTGCTTGGCTAAAGGGAACTGCAAACACAGTTAAAAGTTTGTGTTTACTAAACTGTCTGCCTTGACTTTTACTCTTTATTCTTCCTCAGCTCATTCTGCCACTTAAGCTTCCATAGAAAGCAAGAAGTCTGACTGTAAGAAAACCAATGTTTACTGTGACAGAGGCTCAGGTTAGGAGTGAAAAGCTCTGGGAAAGACGGATTAACATCTCTTACAAACTCTTTTCTCCATAAAAAGCTACATGAGGTGCAGTCACTGGACTTGTTTTTTCTTACTGGGATTAGTGAACTGGGAAGGTTCTGGCTCTGAAAGCTTGGAAAAGTCTGACCTCAACTTCAATTGATTCATCTAAAACTGAAAGGAGTGGCTATGCTTTCAGCGCCATGATGGAACAGGCAAAGACGTACAATACACGAGAAAGATTAAAAAGGTTAATTCACTGCAGCATTAAAAGGTGAAGCAATTCATTAAACATACAATAAAATGAATGAGGGTTATCTCTTCATGTTCAGGAGTGTCAAGGAGAAACCACGTTAACTTGAGGGAGCCCAACAGAGCGCAACTTTTGCTCAGAAAAGTTATAGAACCTATAAGTACAAAAAAAAATTCTACATATATATCTTTGTGATAAATACAATTACAATGTGGAATACATCATTTATACCAAATGCAGTTCACTCATTTGTCTTCAGAGGGCATCTAATGAGTAAAAGCATTCACATTTGGGACTATTTACAATTCCAGCTATTGTGTAAAAAAGCCTCAGAGGTTAATAAAACAATATCCCAAAGTTTGGTGAGAGAACAGCAAAACTGAGAAGACCTACAAAGGCAAGACCGTCCACCTACAAAATGCAGCACAACATCCCCATATGTAAAGAGAAATATGTAAACAAAATCTATAGTCAAGCACTCTTCAAAAGTAGCATTAGTGGCCTAATTGCAGTTTGGTACTCTGAGTGCGTAAAGCCGGGCTTTTCACTGTGTGATTTTTTGCCCTTTTCGGGGCGATTTTCCAGTCGTGCGAGAATTTTCTGATCGGGCTGACTTTAAGCCTGATCGTGTGTCATACGTCATGTAGTATACAGAGGGTAAAGAGGGGCGAGCAGCCTCTCACGACCACCTCCCGATCAGTAATTGTGAGGTCATGGGCAAATCACTCAGTGGGCATGCACAAACAAGGATTCTTTTTCTTCCTCCTCTCAGATGAAAACACAGAAGCATTGCGGGGGTGCTGATGAAAAGGAATTCTTTTTGTAAAATAGACAGACTGTAGTAGCCACGTTTGCTCGGCCATGTGTTTGTCCAAATACATCATCGCCTTTTCATTTTATGGCTTTCAACACAAAATTGCACACATTGCCAAGGCAACACGTTTCACTCTAAAGGGCTTCTTGCTACTCTTCTAGTCTTTGGCTTCCGGATAGATGAGGCTCAGTAGCGCCATCTCACTGTGGAGTTGAGTCTGTTTTTTTTAGACGTACAGTGTGAACACGTAGATTGCATCAGAGTGTCGGGCTGAACATGCATCATGAGCTGTGAACTCACACTGTACGACAAAACTCTGCCGTTTCGTCACAGTGTGAGCTGTAGCTGCGTGTAACGATTGAAAAATATCGCACAGGGTTTTGCTCAGATAAAACCCAATAAGTGATACTACATGTAAAAACTTGAAAGACACAGCGGGGAAAAAGTCCTCTGCAATTAACAACATTTATCGCTAAATTAAAGTTTTATGTTTACGAGATTTACTTTTTGGAGAAAAAAGTTTTTTTGTTTTTTTACATCAATCCACTCATTGTGCTCCCATAGCTTAAAGTGACATCAGTTTATCACTTTTTGTTTTTAGAGGTCTTCTCATTACAGATAAACTAGCTGTCTGTGTGATACCATTAGCTGCACACATTAGTGTTATATTTTTATTGTTTCAGAAAGTTTGCCATTTCTCTTTATCTAACTTGAGAGAAGGAAAATAATAATAATAATAATCATCCCCAGTAAAACATAGGGGTGGCAGCATCATTCTGTGGAGATACTGCTCTTCAGAAGGGCAAGGAGAATGGATGAGAAGATGCAAACCTTTGAGACTGCTTCCAGACAACCTGCAGGAAATACCTGCACCACCACCTTTCTGTGCTCCTCTTTGTCCCTTGGATAAAATAACTATTAATTGCATTTGTAAAATAAAATGCAGCACCAACAACAGTAATGGCGGCCATAGAAAGGCACCGATCAGGCTTTTTCTAATAGCATTTTCTCATTTTTCAGTTGGAGCTGCTACTTACAATTACGACTCACATTGTTTTTTGTTTTTTTTTGGCACAAAAGAGAACTAGCATTTCAACTTATCTGTGTGATTACTCCATGTTTTCTTTACAATATATGTCTCCAAAATTTGTTTACATCTTTGATAATAATCATATTCATCTAGGGGCCAAGAACAAAACATTTCTGGTTTTGATAGAATAGGTTTTATCACATTCTCTGAATCTAACCTCCTTATCAAGGGTGAAAATCGGTAGACCAAACCTCTGGCCGACTGACAGCTTTACTGAGACCACCACCACAATCACCAAAGACGCTATGACTCATTGGGCGTGTCCCTCTGCTCTTTATCAGAGTTTTTAAAAAAAAACTTAAAATTTTTTACTTGCTACCACTGTAATAATGATGTTTTTTAAAATTAACTGATCCAAACTGTGGTTTTAAAGTTAGTTTTGCTCTGTATACTGATCACTATTCTCTGCCTGTTTTTGACTTTTAACTTTGGTTACCTGCTAAAACAGTTCTTTCCTGTAAGAAGACTGAAAGAAATGTAATGAGTTAACACAATTCTGGAAAGGCTAGATGATCTAAATTATTTACCTTTTTTTTATGTTTCTTTATTCTTGGAATCTCAGCTAAAGAAATTAGAAAATAAATCGCTGTATCAACCAACCTCACTCCAACACTGTGTTCTTTGTAATAGTTAGAACAGCAGAGGTCAAAATAATTCATTTGCAGTTTCCTGAAGAGAGGAGGCGGCGAAACAGAGCAGCAGGAACAGAAAGCCTGAATGAGCAAGCATAAAGGCATCGATGCCCATCACGGGACCGGGAGCTGCATCGTCGTACCAGTATTCTCTCTAGGCCTCTGGATTAAGACAACAAAGTCGCACAATGTATCCATTCATCACCAGAACAGTATGCTAATAGCTTAGATGAAAGCATTCTCATCAAACTCCCCTCAGAGGAAAAAAAAAATCATAAAAAAGGGAATAAATATTTGATATCTTATAAAAGCTTTATTTGAATCACGCATAAAAAGGTGACACATTTTATAAGGTACAGTGTTAGTTACTGTGTGTTATGTTTTTGGTTTTAGCTGGACATTTTAATGAGGATTTAATTAACAAAACAAAACAAAAAATTCAGGAAGAACCATTCTGAATTATCCACCTTCCAGACAGCATCAGAACCATGGCACTTTTTCAGCGAGTCATTTGCAGTGGACTAAAAGGTGATGTCCACTGGGCCCTTAACTCCTACCGGCCAGTAAGTGATGAACTCTAGCTTTCCTCTAAAGATTCAGCAAGAGATAATTTAGACGCTTCGAGAGGAGATACATTCGAAGATATAGATAAAGAAGACTGTAATGAGGCATATTTAAAAGCACAAAAACAAACAATTAACACACTATTTAATCTTCTGTAATATAAATGTCTTATGAGAACCTTTATAACACCAGTTAGGCTTCACCATATGTCCAGTGATATTCAAGATACTTGCACTAAATGTTTATTTATGTTTATGAAAAGGAACTATTCTCCATTGTTTGTAGGAAGTCCAGAAGTTTTGGAAGGATGTTATTAGGTGTCTATCTGAATTATTATTATAATTGAAAGTCCCATTACAGATTAAAATCTGTTTTCTAGGAATATATCCAATAAATTTAAACAATCACAGAGGACAACTACATTGTTACACTACGGACTTCTTTAAGCAGGAAGATCTATTGCACTATGCTGGAGGAGCAAGAAGGCCCCCTCCATGGGACTGCCAGTGTCAGCATTGTAACCAGAGGTAAATATTTATATATGTTTGACCTGTCAGATTTGACTAAACAATTCCTTATATAGTACATACTTAAATACTAAAATTAATGCTTTTATTCTGCAGCAAAATTTTCTTAAAAATGTTTTAGATTTTAAAAAAGCTGTGGCAATGACCTTCAAATATTATTTGTATTTTTATTAAATTTTACTTTTATTAAATATTTAATTTAACTCATCGAACGCACTTTACAATAAATGAAGATATAAATTTACAAAACGAACAGCAAATAAAATGCACAAAACATACAAATAAAATCCCGTTTAAGCAACGCCTACCCAGATACAGGCTGCCAAAGGGGAAAGCCAAAGAGCCACGTGTTGAACACAGAAAATGTTTGCATGGAAACAGAGTTTTTGCATCCGTCTTGTTTACATGATCCATGGCCCGTCATGGCCGCCACCTCAAACAGTGGAAAACGCACCTAGCTCTGGATGCAACAACAAACAAGGCACATATATCAGAAAGAGATGGCATGTTTTAACCTGCTGACAACATGCATGGCTTCTACGTGCAAGGTCAAAATCTTCATCAGGCATTGTTTCCTTTTGTTGTTTATAGGTTGTATCTTTTAGGGCAATTAGTAGGAAGAAAATTGTGCAAAATAAGACCAATGTAAAAACTTCAGATTTGACCAAGTGGAATACTTCAACATAATCAGATACCCTTAAATTCCAACCTTTGTAAATGAGCTTATAAAAGTGCTCGTGTAGGAAGTGAAACCCTAGAGGCTTAGTCTCCAGTGACTTGTAAATTTTGTGACATTTTATCAAGAGCAAACCAACACATGCAAACATTTTTGGGACTTCTAACCTCATTTGGTCGATGTCGATGCAGTTAACAAACAACAGCTATCATATGCAGCTACCATGTTACAGTCACAGTGGTGTGTGTAAATGTGTGGCTAGGGATGCCAATTATTCAATATTTATCAATTTAATTTAGTCCAATAACACCAATATGCCGTAACATTTCTGATATATCATTATATGACATAACAGTCTATATTTACAGCATCTGTCCCTGACTAACATTCCGTGTTTTATGTAGTTAATTTTTTTCAGTAAATATTTTGAAAATCTTATTCTGGAGGATTTTTTTAAACATGGCAGGATGTTTTTTTTTTTTTTTTTTTTAAACAATCTACAGCTTTTATTGTGTTTATATTGTATAATATTGTATCAACCAGAATTATGTCCCTTGACAAACCTGTATCACTATACTGTACTGTAAGAAAACCTCAAAGACACTGGTAAAAAAAAAAAGTGCTGCTGGTTAAAAATGGACAAACATAGCCAAACTCTGATAAACATTTTTTTTTATTTTTAGGAAAATTATTTACATTTTGAAAAGCTTACCTCACCTTACACCAAATATTTCAAGAAATTACTTTTCAGCCTATGGATTATGCAACAAGCTAATTATCCAAAGCACACCAACAAGTTCACCCCGGATTAGATCGAAAAACTGAATTAAGGTTTTGGGGCAAAATCGAAAGGAATTACTATAATGTAACCTTGAAAAGGGGGCTCAGGCTAGAAAACCATGCTATTGGATAGAATAAAAATGTAAAAAAAAAAAAAAAAAAGTGTTTAAGCAGGTGAATTATCTATGGCACTATAATTATCTTATAAACTCTTAAAAACACAGACTGTAAGAAAAGAAATTATTAGATCTGGTAACTCTTGTAGAAGAAATCGCTGTGTGGTAAGAGCTAGAGTGACGCGTCAGCAGACGCATCCTGTTAGTGCGAGTTGCCTCTGGGTTCCTCTTGATAACAGCAGGAGCTGAAGGGAAACCACAAAGACTTAGAGAGGAGCAAAGATAAAGTTCCAACTCGGCGCGAAAACCCCAGCAGCGCTGCTAATATACCACAGAGGAACTTATTGGCCATAAAGTTTCACCTTAAGGGAATCTCGCGCCTTTCATAAAACTGATGTAAGTGCTGGATTAAAGTTAAAAGAGCAAAACATCACATGACAAATTCGGTACAGAGACATCAATGGTCAAAGAGAACTGCCAGCTCACATGGTGGAGCAGAACATCTTTCAGTTCCAGAATAATCAACCATCTCCTCTGAAGAAATCCTCAAAATGTTCTCTGCTTAGAGAAGGGAAATACAATTCTGCAATCTGTGTTTTTTGACAAACAGAGATACATAGGAGCATCAGTTTCATTATCAGTGAGGAACAGGGAAAAAGAGCCTTTTTAGTAGATCAGCAGATAATTGCAAAACTATAAGGGGAAGAGAAGTGGCTGGCACAGTAGGTTAGACGTTCATCAGCTAAAGGTTTAATCTAACGGCTTTATTTCACCCTTGGGGTGGTTTGTTTGCAACGCAATAATAATTTTTTTACATTTCAGTGAAATTGCTCCTCTGCATTTTACCTGAGACTAAAGACGCATTGGGTTGCCTCTGCGCAGCACCCAGGGCGTTAGTCTCCGTTTATACATAATCCATTATCCTTGCAGTTTGCTCTCCATTGCAAACAGAAGACATCCAAATCAATTCTGTAATTCCCGCTGGCTCTGTGGCACAGAAACATGACACAGAACCCTCACCTGGTGCACTACAGATGGGATGGGGACTTGTCTTTACAAATTAGGCAGCAAAACACATTAATTCTAAAAGCCAGAAAAGCTGCACAGGTTGTCCAACACAGGAAGAGCAAAATAGATCAGGGACATTTCAAAATAAGAGGCAGGAGCAAGTCCAGTTTCTCCTCCTAGTTGCATGAACGTGTCCAACCAGCAATCAGTAGAAACTCTGGGTCTAGTTCAGCATCTGCAGGACTCAAACCAGAGACCTGCATTAAGGTGCTGACCCAAACAACTTCAGGTCAGTTTATTAATGGTGCTATGAGATCATCGCTGTCTCTCTATAACAGGGCTTGCTTTGCATTGTGGGATACGGTGGAGTAAGATGAAATCGTCCAGTGAGCTGTTTCCAAACTAAATTTCTTTTTGTTTTACAAGTGTAAACAAAATGACAAAATCTCTCTAAAGTAAACAAACTAATGAGTGTTTCGTTTATAAAGAACATAAAGCACCGTGCAACTTTCAAGACGGCCCAAAGTTCTCATAATTTGTTCATTGTACTTCCCAAATAGTTTTACTGATTAAGCATGAAAAGAAATACTAAGAAAAATATAATATTTTCATCTTTTTCCAGCAGATTGGAACACATCACATGTTTAATGTATTTACATTTGGTTGTCCTGAATCGTTAACATCTGACAAAGTGATTCAAATTTTTGGGTAGTTCGTAGTAAACTACAGGTTGAGCTCGAGTTTTTCAGTTTGGAAGAGCAGGTGGAAAAACACCAATAAAATATACCCACGTTCTCTTGTTCGTAGTGACCCTTGATCGATATAAATAATAAGACCAAATGCAAAGTCAATTAAATTAACTTAAAATGCATTTTTCCCTAACTAGTAGGTATAGATACTACAACGATCCACAGAAAGGACTATGTTTGTTCATCAAACCTCTAAAGACAGGGAGTAAAGCGTTAGTGACAACATAAAAGGCGGTTTATGGACGAGTAGAGATAACGCTGCACTTCCTCTGTGGTTTGATGACTACTTCATGTTTTACTTTTTCAGAAAGAAATCTTCATGACGTTTCTGACAACACAAGAGTTTCTATGCAACAGAATCAACTAATGCATCAGCATTAGTTGATGTTTAAAGATCATTTAAGCAGCTTTAAGCTCTGCTATGCTGATAAAAAGCATTGGGATGATTATGGTAAATATCTCTAGGCTTGATCTGTACTTACTTAGCTTTTATTTTTTGTACAGCTTTCATGACATTTCCTTTTCTTAAAATGCAGCAGTGCTTAAACGTAAACAGTACTAAAGAATCAGATTTTCACTTGGATTATGAATAAGGGCTGCACTATATCAGAAAATCATATAAAGGACATTAAAGCGAAGCCCTTTGATTATAATATCAAATGTGATATTTCGCTGCTTTGTTCTCCCATCAGTCCCAAACCCTTATCATTTTTGGGTAAAGTAATTGCCTGATTTGAACATCTGCCACAATGAGAGGCAAAACTGGCTAAATATGACATTAGCATGCAAAAAGACTTCCAGGACCCTTGGCATATATTAGCAAAAAATGATTGCACTAGGCAGTTCTTTACAATATGAATATTGCTCAAATGGACGATTAGCATACTGTCGCAATTTATTTGGCAGTTTTATTAGGAAGACCAGAGAATCGAGAGATGTTTCAATCAAGATTAAACAGGAGAAAATAGAAAAACTGTTTCACATGTGCACAAATCACATCTGCTTTCCATGTCGGAACGCTCCTAATTTGACATGTATTCAGTTTAAGACTTCATTTTTTATAAGTTTAAACTGTCTGGACAAAACTGCTGCTTTATGGGAAACTGAACAGACACTTAGAAAGCTAGTTTTCCCAGCTTTTTATTAAAAAAGGGAAGAAAAAACAGAGTAACAATGACTGTTTCTTTTCCCACCGCATTATGACTATTGGTCTGCAAGTTAATGTTTCAGGTACAATGTGTAATAATTACAGCTATTTACTGACATAAATGTCATATAGTATCTATCTGTATGTTATTTATTATCACCTATGAACTGAAAGTCATTATGTTTGTCTTGCCTTATTTATAATTCCATAGGAGAGGTTTGCATTTGAGGAGGCAGACATCTTTTGTGTTACAAAACAGTGACTATAGAAATGACCAAAACACTTGCATGGGACTGCAGCAAGTTAGGCCCATATGTAATCCAACACAGACTAATAAAATACTGATATCTATGTAATAATTTAACTTTTATCTAACATTGCAGAAATTCACTCTGCATTTAACCCATACCCTTGAGCCTTGCAAAAACTGTGCGATTTTTTCAATCGTTGCGTGCAGCTACAGCTCACACTGTATGACGAAACCGCAGAGTTTAAAAGCGGCTGCCATCGTGTGGCACCCGGGGAGCAGTGTGGGGTTAAAGGTCTTGCTCAGGAACCCACAGTGGAGGCTGTGGAGATCAAACCGGATACTTGCAACCCTCTCAGAACACAAGCGCACTGCTCTAACCCACTAGGCCAACACACCCCAACTGTTTAAAACGGTTTGGAAACCAGACTTCCACCAGCCACGACCGGCAACCGCCTCGTTATTATGAAGATGACTGATTTCAAGCGCAGGCTGTTTTTCTTTGGGGTTTTTTTTTTCCTGAGCAGACTCACATCTCTCTCCTGCACTCAGTCCATGTCTGTTTTGGTCAGGGAGTAAAAAACAGGGGGACGAATCGTCTGGACAACAGAGATTAATGGGAGACGGGGTCCTGAACTCATGGAGCTCTCAATAGATTCCCTGCTGTAGCACCCTAACAGGGGAAGAGCCGGCGAGTTATAACCCCTCTGGAGCTATGGGACCACAGCATTAGAGGTGGCAGCTTACCGCTGCCAGCTCAGGAAGAGCTTGGACGGGCCAGTCGGGA
The DNA here is from genome assembly GCF_016077235.1 of Cyprinodon tularosa. Taxonomy (NCBI): domain Eukaryota; kingdom Metazoa; phylum Chordata; class Actinopteri; order Cyprinodontiformes; family Cyprinodontidae; genus Cyprinodon; species Cyprinodon tularosa. Next base: position 55,157 of record NW_024038924.1, on the reverse strand, counting down.
AACTGCTGATTCTTAACTAATCTTCCACTGTTAACAGAAAGCGGTCTAAAAAGATCTTTAGACAGTGATTTCATCCAGCTCCACTATAACCAAAAAGCGGAAACATCAGTCTAATTCACCGTGGTCGCATTTAAAGATCAATCCTGTAGACAAAAGTCCTGATTTGATGCTTTGGTTGTTCCACATCAATCTGTAGCGTTTAGCAGTCATGTGTTACGTGTAGGTCAGTAATGACCGTTTACTGATGGCAAAAGACAGGAGACGGCTAATGGAAGGGTGGAAACTCCTGATGTGCCACGAAGAAAACAAATTTTCTGATTTTTAATGTTTCTAAAGTATACAATTCAGACTTCCTCATTGCATCTATTAGAGAACAAATATACATCTGGGATCATGTGGAACATACTTCTTTATCAGCTTTTAAACATAAAATCCTCGAGTCCAGCACCACATGTTTTAGATATTTGTCCACTTAGGCACAATGTTTAAATTTATTTTTTTTTTTTAATCGATAGGCTATTAACATGCCCATTGCCGAACTTGACCTACAGAAGGTAATTCATTCATGCGTCTACTGCAGGGGTAACCAATTGAAAATCAGCGGGGTCCGAATAAAGTAAAGATCCGGCGACATTTTTAATTATAAACTGTTACTTTAAACAGAATTTAACACTGAAATAAAAGCAGGTTTTTATGCATGTGTTTTTTTAAGTAGCGAACAACAATTGTCAGTTCTGTATATAGACAATTTCCTGAATCACATATTTTATAAAACACCTGAACTGACTCTTTGTTGTTTTTGTTTTTTTTTTTTTTCCTTTTTATGGCTAAACGAGAGCAGAGGGCTTTACACTGCCCTGCAAGACTTTAAACCTGGGTTTGAATGAAGACAAAGCCATTCTCAAGCACATATCAAGGTGCTCATTATGAGGCTGGATCCATATTTATTTCTGATTAAGTTCTTGGTGGAGAATCCTGCTTCACAGCAGTAGGTTGAACCAAACATACTCTAAATGTGCAGGGTCATCTTTGAGCACGCCATTTCACTTTTCTTTCACAAGTTCATCACAGTACTTCCAGCAGTCCACACTTTCTCTGCTCTCTTTTTCTCATCTTCTTCTCCTTCTTTCCCATCGCCCGGCTTGCCACAGGTTTGCCTGTTTTGTCGAAGAGTAGCTAGCAGCAGTGACCCAAATTGACACAGCTCATTGGCTAATGTGTATCACGTGTAGCCTGGTCCCGGCGTTGCAACAGCATTACCATATTAACCGGAGAAGCGCCGCAAGTGAAGTTAGACACTGTCGTTAGACAACATGCAGTGATTTATAAATGTTTTAAATCCGGTTGGGTCCGGGTCCGGAGCGCGGTCCGCCAATCCGTGACCTCTGGCCTACCGTGTCATGCAGGAAACCTATAAGAAACGACAATGCAAGGAGGTATGCACTAACAGTTATTGCCTCACCACTTTCTCTCACAATGCAAAGACCACCTTACACTCCTTAGAAATATTTTTGTGAATGACTCTTTAAATGTTTGCTCAAGGAGGTACAGCTTAACATATTTTCTTTACATTTATCTTCAAAATGTTCATTAGGGTTTTCACTTAAAAACATTTATAAAACAAACAACTGTCCTACTTCAGTACAGGAGCTAAGTGAAACACAGTGTAGTAATATATGACTAAGTGTGACGCCCCGACAGCTAAGCAGTTACCTTGAGAAAGAGTGATGAGTAAAGGTCATGGTGTAACCTTGAGTTGCTGGAAGTCAGCTAAAACTAAAAGCGGCAGTCACCACTTCACGTGGTTCAATGATCACACACAGATAATATGACTGCTCGCAGGAGGAAACGTGGTTTTTATTTCTGATTTTAGTGTGGAGGAGTCAGATCAGGCCTGAGGCCTGAGATCACAGCTTGTTGACATTGTTGTGTTGCATGAGGAGACATGTTTGTCGCATCTGATCTGCTGACTCGGCATACCTCTTCTTTAAGGTTGAGAGATGATTTCAAGAGGTGTTTGATTTTGTCATTTTAGGTGCTATGATTTATAATATAATCTAGCCCTCATTTATCTTAAAATTTAGATATTCAAGCTTTAATTTGTTTACCCAATCTTAAGGATTAGCTGAACATCCAATCCAGGTCGACAAAGAGGATAAATCTTATCAATAAGTTTTGTTTAGAGTATTTAATCTCCCTGTTTAGATTTTGTCTAGCAACAAAACAAAAGTTCTTGCCTCAACATAAAAATAATCACATGGCACAACTTGTTCTGCTTTCATCAGGGTGAGACGAGGCAGTTCTAACTCAAAGTCTCTTGAAACCCACAACGCCATAATTGTTAAAGCGTTTCAGAAATAACAGCTGTTATACAAAAAAAAAAACTTCCTCGTTGTAAGTCAGTCTGACTGAGGCTGAAAAAGATTTAGTATTTTCCTTGAACAAAAGGTGTTTCGCTGAGTCACAAAAAGCAGAGTTTGAAACTTCACGAGGAGTCTGTCCCACATCCTGAAGAGCCGTCTACAAACACAGCTCATTGTAAACATTCATCTTTTCATCTGTGACGCCTCTGCAGTTACTTGTCTTACCGTTGCAACCCAATTAAGTTTGCACACGTCAACTACTCAAAAAACATGGTTAGTTTCCTTTCATCCTTTTCACTTTCTGAGACATTAACAAACTGATCAGGAGCTTTGATGAAAACGTTTCTCATGTCAGAACTCATTTCTTTTCCAGACTTGCTTCCCTGTATCTCATTCTATCCAGGTTTGTCTGACTCCATTTTATTTGAAACACTATAAGAAAACACAAACTTCCCATAACGTGGCTTTTTTATTAATTAAATATTACTTTTTAATTGCCGGTGTACACCTGTATGTGTTCTCGGTACCAAAAAGACTCTCTATGATACACAACTTTGTAGGACTTTATTTTTTAGAGGTGATGGTAAAACCTAAAAAATTATAACCAAAGGTAAGCATTAACAGACATGACAGTGCAGGACAGAAGCACCACTTATTTGCCAGGAGGAAAAACTTGAAACTACAGGCTTTAACGGTCATACTGACTATTAAAATTTGTATGCCTTCATCATGTTTTGCATAAAAGAACCAAAAATGTTTCACAAGTTTTACATTATAGATTAATCATCCTCATACTGGCTCTTTACAAACCAATAAAAAATTGTTTAGTTTTTTTGTTTTTTAACGAGCTTAGAATAAAACATAGCTTTAAAACAAAACCATCTTCTATAATCAGGGTTTATACAGGAATCAGTAACTCCAATTTAATGCTTTTTAATGTTGTTTCAATGCTCTTTGAAATATTTTTTATGCCAACAACAACTACCCATGGCTCTCATATTGCTATCATCTGCTATTTGTGCATTTTGTCTTAAAGTCAAAGTTTTTGAAGTTCTTATTTACTTGTAGTCTGTAAGACTAAGACAAAACCTAAAAATCAGATGTGAAAAAACAGCTACTTTTATGAATAATTAGCCCAAAAAAACATAATGTTTTGTAGAGAGCTGTAGGGGTGTTTCATCATCTGTCACGTCTTCCAAGAATGATTACCAGACAGCCAGACTTAAAGCAGGTCTGGAAAAACTAGTTTCTCCCCAATGACTCCATCTGCAGCACTGCCCAGAAAACTCAACATTAATGAAAAGTAAAAAAAAAAAACAATGTATTTTCAAGTCTACCTGAAGAAAAAGGACCAAAAATATGTTATCAATTGGAAATAATACTGTGACATCCCTTCTAGCAAGAGAAGTGTGCATAAAAAAAAAAAAAAAAAAAAAAGAAGAGGTCAGACTTTTAAATCCTGCAGAGGTGGAGGGGGGGGGGGAACACATTTAGCAGCTTTAAACAATGCAGTGATTCCCTTTAAAGATGCACTAAGCTGGCTTATTATGATTTCCTAGGTTCTATCTAAATGTATGACCTGGAACTTTTTAAGAACCATAAGACACAGAAAAAAAAAAAAAAAAAAAAAAACATAAAATTATGGCATTTGTAACAGTAGTTTTTAATTTCTAACATCTAACAGTTACTTTATGTTTTAAATTAGATGTAGAACGGATTACTACATCTAATCTAAGTGTTTCAAAGAACTGCTGTTTAATGACATTAATAAATTGAATAAAGTGGGGGACATTTTAGATTTTATGAGCTGAAGTAGAAGTGTTTTTGGGAGGTTTTTTTTTTCCGTTGTTCTTCAAATTTCGACCAGTTAGAGATAATAAATCCAGGATGTGGCAGATTGATTAGATGCATTACATCTATTTACTAGTGTTGCACCGATACCAGTATCGGGCGGTGCCCCTATCCAGCACTAAAATGATGGTATCGGTATTGGCGAGTACCAACAAATAGGGATCGAAACCATTTTGAGAGCCAAAAGTTTATTCAACTATTGTCATCCATTCAGGGTAAGCAAAAAAAAAGTTCTTCTGGATTCACTCTGTATTAGTCTTTATCCTTCTTCACAAAGTTAGGCAGCAGACAAAGCCATGATGGCAATTATTTTACATCCAAGTAGTATGCAGTTCTTCATTTATACACACATACATCAATTTCAAACAGAAGGTATTGGTATGGTATCGGCCGAGACTACACAGCCAGGTATCGGTATTGGGGCCAAAAAATGGTATCAGTGCAACATTCATCACAATACCGTACTTTCAGTTTTGGCCATACTGTCCGCCCCGATGTGGAACTAAAAACACAACCTATCAGCGCATCGCTAAGGAAAGATCCTGGTTAAATCCTGCATTCAGTCTGGAAACAATTTGTAACCCAACATTAAGACATTTTTAAGATTATTGCTCAAACATTCAAAAAACAAATACAAAAAACTAAACTAAACTAAATAATATAACCCAGGTTAAAAGAAGATTTAACTAATAAAGTGAAAAAGGGCAATCTAAACCAGAAACATTACAAAAGGGTACCAGACTCAATTCATGACCAAATCAAATGAACCAAATCAACTATGAAAATATTGCTAAAAAAATATTATTGTGATAATAAAAAAAGATTTCAAAAAAACTCCTGGTAAGGGTAACTGTATGGCAGTGACTGCTTACAGTATCAATCATACTCCCAAAATAGCAAATAATACTCTTAACAAAAAGAATCAACTTTTAAATTTGGTTTCTTCAGGAAATCAGTTACATAATAAGTATAATTTATATCACCAAACATCTCATAATAACTGCATTTAATAATTTGTAAATATCTATCGGCCAATACTGCACAGCCATATCGGTATCGGTATGGCATCGGTGCAACACTGATATTTAATAGCAATCCTATGAACTGTTATGGAAAGCTCAGTTCAGATAAAAACAGAACATTGGGGCTTCATGACTGCAGCTTTCCAGCCCTGTATGTTGACACAGCAGCAAGACTGTAGTTACCCTGGGGGGTAGATCCTCATAGTGCAGCAGCCTCACCAGGATGTTCACCACAGCTGTATATGTGTGTGTGGGGGGTGGGGGGGGGCGATTCTTAATTCCAGCTATGAACCAAACCCCTGGTGTTTAAGTTCAATAGCCCGGAAGTGGAATGACCTCTTTAATTGAACACTTTTCCATGTTACTGGGACACAGGCAGGCGGTTAGAGGAGGGGGCGCTTTAGAGACACTGCGGCTCCATCTCTATGCTGAGGACCACAGAAAGAAGGCGGGTGTGACCCAGAAATGGAGCACATACCTTCAGCGACGAGCTCCTCCACGGTGACCTGATACCGGCCCACTGCGAACACTTTCCCGAAGTAGCTGCTGACCCCCGAGCTGGAGCTGGTACCGGACGGCCCTCCGAGTCCTCCGCTCTCGGACTTTGGCATTCTGGAAAACTTCTTCATCCTTCACTTTTCCTCTCGGGCCACGACCTCTAATCTGTGACTAAACCACACAGTCCTCGTTCAACTGACGTCCCCTATCTCTTTATCTGGACTCTGTTCTCCTGCATGCTCCGCGTGCGGGACCCCGCAGTTAATATAAAGCCGTCATATCATGATGGCGGTGGAGGGGGGGCGTCCAACGACTCCTGACAGCAAACCTGGGTTCGTTAGCTGGCTAGCATACAGGCAGTGGGGACGTTCCGCCAGCACATAGAGAAAAAAAGGAAGACACGAAGAACAAAGCAGCTGTCTGTGGGTGGAGAACACCTCCTCCAGGAAATTTACCCAGTCCTATACAATCCGACCGCGGCGTATTTTGCTCCACACGTTCAGCCGAGACAGTTAGCTGGTTAGCCGAAGCGCTGCAAAAGATGAGCCACCCCGAGAAAAAAAACAAAAAAAAACTGGAGGAGTCAGAGATAGTAGTTATCGGGAAATGTCCGTTTCATTAGATAAAATCCCCTCTTCCCACCTATTCTTGTTTTCTGCTCGTTTCTTTTAGTTTCGCCGACATTAAACTTCCCGTGATTTGCCCCAATGGCAGGCTTCAAAATAAGTGGGTGGTTTGTTATTTACCCAATGAGTGTGACAACCAAACCTAACGTGGCCCCGCCCACTTGTATTGTTATGATTGGTGTAAATGGAGATAGTATGGAGGCCCGTTGATGCATTTAGAAAGGGGCTTTAATGAATGAATGAATGAATGAGGCGGAATATATACAGTATATATGTATATATATATATATATATATATATATATATATATATATATATATATATATATATATATATATATATATATATATATATATATATATATATATAATATGTTTGGGGGTGGGAATACAGATTGGTATCTTGCTTTAAGGATACTAACCATTTTCTCCTTGTTTAACTTTTAATTGAAAAAATTTGTTTTTTTTAAACTTTCTTTTAATTGTCCTGCATTTATTTATAAACTTAACATAATTCTATTTTGATTAAGTTTATTTTCTTGTCCAGTTTTTCTTTGTTCCACTCTTTTGATTTCCGTTCAGTTTGAAAATTGCTAATTACAAAAAAATTGATTGTAAAGTGTGATTTTTTTTTTCCTTTCCGCTATATCTAATTTAAGGATTTTTTTTTCTGGTAGCAATGGTCTTCCATATAGGCACCCCAGACAATACTCATCTGTGACTAGGCTGCAGAAGTGACATAAGCTGTTTGGTTGAAGGAGGAGAACAGAAAACAGGCTGGGAAAAAATGCAGTGTACAGGGAAATTAACCACAGGCGACTGTGAAGTGATGAAACATCCTGTTAATTTGATCTTTCTGCTCCGTCTTACAACTCCAAACTGCATCCAGAATATGGCTCTTTTTAAGGTTTTCTGACTTCTGAGGTTTGCTGTTAGCACAAAGTGTTTAAATATTGCCCTCCTGTGGAACAAATGATGCAGTTTTTTTTTTTTAGCAGATACTGCCAATGAGGAAGTATCATCACTGAAGCACCGCCTCTGAACAAAGAATGAATATGGGACAAATTTTTATAAATTCGTCGATTTCACCTCCTTACAGGCTGATCTATAACAGTAAACTGAAAGTCCCCTATGGTGTGTACTGTTAGGGGCTGTGGGAAGCAGAAAAACTTTACAGCTTTGATTATCAAAAGTAGGCCAGTGGTTATGGGGAAGCACATGGCTAATATGGGGATTACATAAGATATGAAGAGGAGTGGAGTTTGGTCACATGACTGCATTAACCCCCATGTCTGGACGCATCCTGTGTCTGTAGGGTGGGGTGGAGGGGGATCTTCCCTCTTACAGTAGGTTAAAGTTCTGGGATTATCTGTGAAGTGTATGCTGCCCCCTGTTGGCCTGTTCTGTGACTCCTAGTGAAAAACTTTACACTTAAACAACCAACATCTCACATCTTTAAAATAAAAAACAGAAGCATTGAAGCATAATGGATATATTTGATTACAAATAATAATAAAAAAGGCCTCTGCAGTTACAGAGTTAAGCCCTCCTGTTTTCAGGACTAAAACCGTTGTGGCCGGCCAATAGAGGGCGTGAGGGCGCCGCCCCACCCACCCAATGACCTTGATTAAGAAGACATAAAAAAAAAAATATTTAGAAATATAGTTAATATAATATCATTTTTGGAAGAGCAAGACAAATAGTTGTCATCTGATTACTGACATATTTCCACTTTGGGGCGCAAAAATAGTTGCCCATAGACCAGGCATACCCGAAGTGGGTCCTCGAAAGCCCCTGTGCTGCAGGTTTTGGAGGTTTCTCTGCTTTAGCACAGCTGATTCTGATTATTGCAGTTCAGCTATCAATGAAAATCAACTTTGCTGTTGCAGGGAAATTTGCAGGACAGCGGCCCTTCAGGGCCCACTTTGGGCATGACTGCATAGACTATTGTTAAAAGTTGTACATGTGCAGGAGCTCCTCTTCAATGGAAAAGTTAGGACCCTCCGGGGCGCAGCTCTCCTGCGCACAGAGCTGACAGCAACTTTATTTGCAACATTTTACTTTGGCGTATCTGGTGTTTCCTCCTTGATGACCCCATTTAATCTACTTCATCTCTGCTGTCGTTGCAGAATGAGCTTCTCCAAACAAGCTCTGCAGCACGGAAACAAACGCAAGGGACATTGGCTAAAATTAGCCACTACTCACTCTTAATCTTTGACTTAAATTTTCCTTAAAAAGTAAGGATTATGGGGCTTGTTTTACAAGCCGAATTTTAGTTAAAGGTTCATACTATTAACTAATGAAAAAGTTATAATGATTTAGTTGGTTTTATTTAATTTAGAACTGTTTATGGGATCTGTTCAAACAGCAGCTTGTTTTAACTTTGCTTGAGCAAGTTTATAAGCAATTAATTCCAAACTATTTGATGAGGAGTTAAATGAACTTAATGAATGATAAATTAATGAAAAAAGTTTGAGCTGATATTTTTTAACTTAATACATTTTTCTTATATCTGAACAAAAATGTTTTCAAATAAATGATTTTGATAAGGTAGCGATTATTTTCCGAATGGGATCAGATCACGTTTCTTTTTTAGTGATTCAGCTTGACATTTATCTTTTTGTAAACTGACAAATATTTTAAATGGTTGGCGGGTAAATAGATAATGGTTTCATAAATGAATGAAATACTCATTTTTGTGTGACCATTTTAGGTCAGCTTTTATTCCTCCCTGGAATGAAAGGAAGAAAATGAACTCATATGGCGAGCTACCCTCTGCTACCTGTGTGGTACGAGAAATTGACTTGGACAGAAATAACTTTTTTATTGTCTCATTATTTCAGGATTGTATTTATTTATTTATTTGCAGGAGGGGTCTCAATTTAAGGATCTTTTGGACTTGTGAAGGACTGAAAGCATAAAACCTTTAAATTAATGGTCATTGCTCATTATTTTATGTTGTCCTCCTCAGCCTGTTAAAATTATACTAATACATATTTTCAATTTAAAACATTATATTTGGTGTTGGTCTTCAATCACCTACCAGGCCCTCCTGATGCTACTAGTTGTTAATATCATTGTGAATGTGCGCTTTTCAGCTATTCTGCTTCCCTGCCTCATTTTTCAAACGTAGATTTACATAGATTAAGACAGGTTTGACTGATTTAAAGCACTGTTTATAAAATTTTACAATGTTGTTTTTTTGTTGTTTGCATTCATGTAAATATACTGTACTGGTGTGATACCTTAGTATACCTTTGATTGGTTTTTGGTATACATCTATTTTGAAGTAATAGCCCCCCCTGGTGAAAACTCTACCAGCAACCATTTCTAAGGTTTTCCTTTCTACTGTACAGATGGATCCAAAAGTCTGTGCTGCCATGCAGACAAAGAAGATTCTGAGGGTATATGTAGGAGAAACAGGCTCACAGAGGAGATGTCCTCTCCAGAACCGCTGGGATTGTTTGATCTGGTAAAAACTCTTGGAACTTTAAAGGTGTAGAGGACGGTATTTTATTTACGGGTGGATCATCTAAATAAGTGGTCTTCCTAATTGTCAATCATTCTGGTGATATGTCTACATAAGGTCATCCTACATGCTCGTCCCGTTAGCTTTCTTTTTCTGCACGTGTGCACTTTTAGGCGTATATCTGTGGTGAGCAACAGTTTCAGACAATGAAGCTCACCTTTCTCACTGCGATTCTTTGAAAATGGCCGAGGGTCATAAGAGAAAAAGGGTCTACGAATGAATGAGAAGAATAGAAAGGTCTCGGAAGAGGCAGACATATCCCATAATGCATTGCGCGGAGAGCTCTCCTCGCAAAGCAGTAAATTAACTGAGTTTGCTATAATGTCCACTATATAGTCCCCGCTCTATATAGTGATTGAGGGATTTAGGGGTTAGGGCGGACGTTCAGGCACAGTAAGCTTGTATGAACTTTTAAATCGAGCAAGCATGAGGAGAAGTGGGCTGTGCATGCTCTTGCATGTGCATTTTTTATTTAAGTGGAAAGGGTGGGTGTTTTAAAATATTTGGCAGTAATCCTCCACAATACCTTCAAGCCAACATGTTTTTTTATGTTAATCCAAAACTATTCATATTGATTATCCAACATTGTATGCATTCTGGGAGTTTTATCGTTTCTCTACACAGCTCCGACATCAAATACAGATCATGGTATACCAGCAGTGCAATCAAACTGTCTTATGTAACTATATCTGTCCTGTTATAATGAAAGTATGTGGGTTTTTACCAGAGGATGCGAGAAATGCAGAATGAAAGAGAAGAAACTGAGATCAACCTACAGTACAAGAACCTTTATTTAATATAAATATTTGGAAATTAAGGGGGAAAATTTCCTAAGCTCAAACAATGACAGTGAACTTTGTTTTGTTTTATGAACCGAGTTAATAAATAACAAAGAGGACATGGAAACCTTAATATACTTTGGAAGCATTCTACATCAGATACGGTTCTACAGAATATAAATAACAAGTTAACAAATAAATACGTCTTGCTGACTTCTGAGGCATAAACAATTTAAATGCTGTCTATAGACTGTAGGCAAATGCACAATAAATAAAAGTGTGAAATAAAACAGAATCCATACAGAATGATAAGCAAACACCTACTTAAATATTTTAAAACAAAACTAGAGAGGGGTCTCCCAGTCGTCAAATTCTTGGCTGTTTTGCTTCAGAAGCTTGTCCCAGTAGTAATCCATTAAAGCACTGGGTATGAACATATCATCGTCCATCAAATGTACAACTTTTATATTTCTCAACAGTTGCAGTTGGCACACTGGTTCTGCAGGAAATCGAAAAGATAAAATCTCTATGCATAATGTTACAACACAAGTCAGGTAGACAAAAAGCATATATATATATATATATTTATTTATTTATTCTTTTCTTATTTATTAATACAAATATATAAAAAATACGGATTAATTTGGACTTCATCTGGAACTAAAGGCCTGATATAGAGATATAGACACTTGGACAAAATGTTGGTACCCCTCATTTAATTTAGAAAAAAACAATGTTTACAGAAATAAATGAATCTAAAAAGGTAATAATTATTAAAATAATTATGAAAATTAATAAATGAAAGCCAGACACTGCTTTTCAACCACGCTTCGACAGAATGACTTTAAAAAATAAACTCAAGAAACAGATCTGGACAAAAATGATGGTACCCCTAGAAAAGACTGAAAATAGTGTGACCAAAGGGACATTAAATCAAGGCGTGTCCACTAATTATATTACAACATATTACAATCTAATAATCAGTTTGTTACAACCTGCTTGTTGCACGGAGTTTGCTGCACTTTTTCCTCTCTCCCTCTCCCCTCCTGTCCTTTGACAGCTTAAGACACACCTTTATTACACCCATTCATGACATCCACTTAAATGATTTGTCCGCTATTTAAGGTGGTTCCTGACTCTACTTTGAAAAAAGTCAGTTTTCCAGTGACAGAAACATATCTGCCACAATATCTTCTGTATTACAGCTATTAATACAGAAACTTAAAAGTACATCCCAGGCTGTTCAGTCCCTCGTAGTGATATTCTGATCCCTCCGTTTTGGATTGTTTTTATCTCTCGCTGATCAGAAAAAAGAAAAAGCTGACATGTAACCGAGGACTTTTGGGAAGCCTGTGATGTCACGGATTAAAATATTTGAAATATCAAAAATTATATTTGAAGCAAAATGCATCAGTGCAAGATTCCCATCATCTGATTTGTAAGTCTATTTCATGTATGTTTTGTTTGTGATGTTGTGATTATAATGGTGCAAAGTAAAACTTAAATAATTGTGTATGGGATTTTATTTACATGGACATTTATTTTGTGGGGAAGGGACTTTCTGTTTATTTTTGGTCTGCCATTTATCAAATACAAGAAACATTTTCTGTTGTTGGCCTTAGGTGTAAAAAAAAAAAAAAAAATATATATATATATATATATATATATTATATCATCAAATAGGAGGAGCTTCAGCTGCGTGACGCTGAAACCCCACCGAACATCAGTGGCTTTTTCTTTAACTTAAAGTGGGGTACCAGCAATTCTGTCTGTGTGTTTTTTCTCTGATTAATGAAGACTGTTTTTATATGCTCAGACTTTACCTAAGACACATTCAATTTGGAAGGTGATTTTAATACATTAGCTAAAAAAAACACTCTTCAACAAATTGATGTTTGCTAATTCTGTATCTGTTTTAGTCCATCCAATCCAAACAGTTTTCATCGTGTTCAGATAAACAAGCAACACACCTGGACTCAGCTCCTGTTGAGAAGAACCGTCTCTTTCTTGTCGAGCACCCTCCTGAAGTGGGATCATCGAGGGTTTTTGTTTAGCCTTCAGGTTTAGAAAGTATGAAGACAAAGCTTTGTTTAGTCTAACTAATAACAAGGGTAGAATCTGCATAAATTAGAGACTGATAAAAACGTCATAAAAGTTACAAGCTGAGCCTTTCTCTATTGATTGAATTCTTTCTCTATTGAATTCTGACCAAATGGATGACGTGGAGGGAGACATACATCTCTATATATCTCTACATATCTATATATATATCGGTATAAGCCAATGTTTAACATTTATGAAGCATGGCGGTATCAGTCACTCAAGTAAATCTGGACTGATACTAAATTCAATGTTCATTACATTCTTGTGGCTGTTAGTGTATCTGCATGAGGAAGGGAGGTGGTTGGCCATGTTGTATTAAATTGGTTATAGGTCAGTAATGAGGCAGTGAAGGATTCTGGGTGTTTAATAGGATAAGAGAGCCGATGTCATTAATGGTCTTTTTCTTAGTGTCAAAAGGGTAAGAAAATGTTTGAAAATACATGCCAGTAAATATCAGTTATCACACAGCAACATTAATATCGAATATCGACCTAGATTCCCTTATCAGTTGTCCGAGAGTGCTTTTAAACCACTGGATTTGGCAGCCGTCTTCTCCTACGCTCTGGACAATATGCCTTACAGATCTTTATTTATTGAGGGCACCTTTCAGCATGAGACTTAACAAACACGGCATTGTTCTGTTATGCATTAATGTATAGGACTCTGTATGTAAATCTTTGACAACAGAATGTTTGCTTTCTCTTATTTAAGCTTTTCTTTCAGAAAATCAAGTTAGATTTCTTTTTTAAAGATCAAAGGGTTATCCAAACCAACCTGCTCCTTTGTTAAACAGTAATTGTACTCTTAACACCGTTAATCTCCTGATAAAAAGTATTAGAAAAGGAAAATATGTAAATGTTCTCACATGAGTATTTTCTGCACCTTCATCTCCCACTCCTCTTTGATTAAAGTTTGTCACAGTCCTGTGCTTAGATCCTTCAAGAAAAAAAAAAAATCAAAATGTTTTAGGATTTTCAAGCCCCCACCAGATGTTTCAATGCAGCCATTTCCCCCCATTTTTCTCACCTGGTTCTCCACATGGTGCTGACCCTTTGCAAGGCTTACCCTGCCCCTCAGAAGATGTTTGAAACTTCCTGAGCAGGTCTTTCATGCCACCCTCCTCAGCAATGTCTAAAGCACTAAGATTCCCATCAGAGGGGTTTGATCCGTTTTCAAGCAGAAGTTTCACAACCTAAAAAAACAGATTAACACGTCAAACATCCTGTTAGAAAAGCTCTAATGCATAGTCTTATCTGTGCATTTATGATAATTAACTCAGCAGAGAGCCTGTGTATCAATTAGAATATATCATAACAAGGCAATGCTTCAGAAATCGCAGTGAAACACATCTAACAACTATATAGAGCATTTCTTTTTATCAGCCTTACAAAGAAGATCTTGTGGTTAGCCCTCCATAATGATATATATATATATATATATATATATATATATATATATATATATATATATATATATATATATATATATATATATATATAAAAGAAAATAGGTTTCCTGGCATATGCAGTGCAACTACTAAAGGGTGCACACATTAATGTTAAATGTCCTATTTTTATTATGTGAAAACAAAGTGAAAAAAATTAAAACATCTTTCAAACTTCATTTGACAAATGTACAATCATATGAAAAAGTTTGGGCACCCCTATTAATCTTAATTATTTTTATTTCTAAATATTTGAGTGTTTCCAACAGCTACTTCAGTTAGATATACAGTATCTAATAACTGATGGACATAGTAATATTTCAGTATTACTAGAGGGTAGCCCAGCTTGTAGCATTGAGAGTATCAAGCACTGTATATTGATTGGCCCGAGGAACCATTTAAAATAATTCATGTGCATATGCAATAAATATGGTAAAAAAAAATACAAAGGAAGAATAAAACAGACAAAAATATTATAACATGCCTTAAAGCTACAGTGTGTAATTTTCAGCGACATCTAGCGGTCAGACTACAGACCGCAGCAACATGAACATCTCCCCCCCACCGCTTCTCCCCCCCAACAGTACGGCGAGCGTTACGGGACAAAATTTCTTCCACGACGTCCACATCACCTACCCTCTCAAGTGATGAGGTTTGTTTACATAGATAATTTTACAGATAGTATTTCATTAGTCTGTGTAGGGTATAGATTTCATGTAGACTTAAGATAATAAATATACCCGTTATTTTTTCTACATCGTTGTGACGTCTTGGTGAGCTGCTTTGCATGGTGATATAAACAGACGAAGTAATTGTAGTCATTAGTTTAACAGCGAGATTGTGTTCGCTGGAAGAATATATATCCCCCGTTTACAGAGTCCAAGTCATTTTGGTGGCACGGGGGTTACAACGCGAGGGAGAGGGAGAGGACGAGGGCGAAGGCAGGGAGGCCGTGCAGCTAGGGCCAGGCGAGAGAGGGGAGCCAGCGGGGTGAGAGCAGAGGAGGAAAGGCTTGAAGATCTCCAAAGGAGCCGGAGAGAAGTAACCGAGGTATATATCCAGAAAATTATTTTACAGAAAATTACTGAATCATTACCTGTGAAACGTCAGGGACGTTGCTGAATAAGTATACTGGAGAGTAACAGCATCATCACGCAGCATGTTATTGTTTTAGACAGGTCTGAGCATCCTGTACTCCAAAAACTGCAGTGATATTAGACAATTGTGTGTGTAGGATTAATTACCTGTCCAAGAGAAAACTGGCAACTTGAGCGTCACTTTGAAAACCTTTTTCCTCCATCAGTGACTTCCATCGTGTAAATGCCGTGCCAATGTTGATCCGTGTTTTTTGCCGTTTCTTGTCACGCTTGCGTTTATTCTCGTCGTGTTTCCGCTTCTTAGATGACGGGGGTTCGGTGTCCGCCGCTTTTCGTTGTGATACAGAGTAGGCATGATCCTCCATTCGTCTGATGTTTGGCCACACAGTGCCAAACAGTTTGCAAAGTCACTCACGCCTGCCGCCTTGTTCACCTTTCTTGTTACTGAGGCGCAGTATACCTGCTTCTTCTTCTTCTTTGGTTTCAGGCAGACTAAACGCTTCTCAGGCATAATACTGCCATCTACTGTTCAGTACCGTCTCAGTTAATCTCTCTCAACTTGCCGTAGTTATTTTTGAGCGTCATGGGAGATCTCGCAATCGCTAGTTTGTTGCCTCTGCGCTGCCGTAGCGCAAAGATGTCTGCCTCCATGGCTGCGAGACCCGCTCCTATGTAATTATAAATAACGAATTCTAAGGCAACGCAAATATTATGGTTAAAAGGCTGAGCTCATAGGTGATGATAAATAACATAGTTATGTATAATATATTAAATTTCTGACTTTATATGCCTGTAATTATTACACACTGTAGCTTTAAATAAATACCTTAAAAAATAGGTAATTAATAAATAAAGACGTTATCATGCCAGATCTGATGTTTGGTCATTTTTTAAATAGCCCCTATTTCATTCTTATGAATTTCTGCTTCATTTATGTCAGATGTTTTCCAATTTCTAATTAAGTTATACATGCCTGCTCTAAGTAATACACAAGTAAAGAGATTTTATTATATTCTGTTATGGTTGTAACAGAATAGAATATGTGTAAAAACGCCCAAGCTGCATCAGTTCAAATATGACTCAAAGTTGTTTTTATTTTTCTCGAAAATAAGTCTTTTTTTGAACAGCATAAATAAAGACATTCTTGCTTGTTGTGGCTGCTTTGTCATGCTACCGGGTGACCCACCGGACGGTTTACAAAACCCACTGGGTGGGTATGTTGGGTTTTGAGAGGTTAATTTTAGATCCTAAAGGTCTCTTTTGTAGTTTTCTCCATCACCTGATAGTGCCCAGCAGAAACAGCATTAAGCAGCGGTGTCACACCATCACAGGACCTGGCGTTGACGTTGGCCCCGGCCCTCAGCAGCTCCTCGACCACAGACTTGTCTGCAGCAGCAGAGGCATCATGCAGAGCGGTCCATCCTGACAAATCGAGAGAAGAAATACCAACTGAACAATAAAGGAGAGATTCAGATGGAAGAGATTAAAATGTTAGGACTGCCTAAAACCTGCATAATCCTCAATGTTGACGCCGACTCCAGCCTTAAGGAGCATCCTGACTTGAGCCAGATCACTTTTCTGGCACGCCTTGTGGAGAAGAGTCTCTCCCATGCTATTTCTCTTGTAAAGCTGACTTTGTTTTGGAACGTTTGCTTCAACAAATAAAAAAGAACCAAACAAATAAAATTCTCCAAGATAATCCTGGTAAACATGGAGCTGTATGGGTTTTCCAGCTCACCTGACAGCGACGAGGAAGCAGCACAGCCTGCAGTAGGCGCTTGGCCTCTGTTGATCTCGGGTTTGTTTCTTTTCTGCCGGTTCAGCTCCAGCTTCTTTCTAATCTCTGTGTTTGCAGTGTGCGAACCTGAATTAGTCACAGCCATGTCCTCAGCAGCTGCTCTGCTTTGGGGGGCAGGAAGATCCTGCAGCAAACTGACAGAGTCCTGGTCTGAAAGCAACGTCTCTTCATCCATCTCAGCCTCATTAGCAGGGTTGTTTACCTCTGCGGTGTTACTAAAAGCAGACAAACAGAAGGCACAGTCTACGATCACAAGCTCATGTAGCTACCTTCTAAAAGTCTATTAACCCTGGAGTCTTTCTGTAAGTTAAACAGCGATGTGTGCCTCAGGAAATGCCACAGATATGCTTTGGACTTCAACTTTCAAAGGTTGCCAAAGAGCCGTTAAAGCTCTCTGACATCTGAATAATAAAGCATATTACTGGAAAGTATGAGTACAAATTAAAGGGGTCATAGAATGATTCTATAGGGTATTTGGTGCTGGTCCTTAAGGTCTCTGAATAGGGTGTGTAACATTGGTTGGGCTGAAAATGGCATATTTGCTTTTCTATGAGCCTAAATGTAAGCCTGGTTAAAAGCCCCAGAATGAAATGACAGGTTTTCTTCCTTTTATGGTATGCTCAGGAATATTTTGATGAGCTGTGCTCTGATTGGTTGGTTTACAAGGGAAGCTGCTGAGCAAAGACGCATCATAGCAACAAGCACTCACTCATAGAAACATCAAATTGTTGATATGGTAGGTGACCAGATGTCCTCTTTTTCCCGGACATGTCCTACTTTTCATACCTAAAAAAATGTCCGGGGGGAATTTCAAAATCATCCGGGATTTTGGTCGACTACAGTGCAGCAGAACCAAGCCGTGAGCTCCGGGCCTGGTCCGGGAACTCCGACTAATGGGGGCAGGGAGCCAGCAGGGGACGGAGTTTACGTCAATTCTGTGCTTCATCTGAATTCGCGCGTATTATGGTGGAAGTTTAGAATTGTGAGATTTGCAGAGAAAGGAGGTGTCAATGGGTTTTCAACTTCTCTGTACGTCCATTTCACCCACATAACTATCATTATTCCATCTATGACAATGTAAACTCGGTTTTGCATTCTATGACCACTTTAAAAAAAAAACTGAAATAAAGGGAAAATGGTCAATATTGCAATTCATTTATTATACATATTCATTCCCCAGAGGGAAATTAATTGAACCTTTTTGGAATTCGGATAAACAGAAAAGGAAAACCTAAAATGTACTGTCTCTAAGATTTTAACTGTCACATGACATCCAAAGGAAAACGGAAGTGATTATAGTATAGATTATAGTCACAGCTGAAGCTTTAGGCTATGACAGTTTTGGTATCTCTGCTTCTGTCTCCTTGAACCCCAGTCGGCCTCGGCAGATGGCCGCTCACACTGAGCCTGGTTCTGCTGGAGGTTTCTTCCTGTTAAAAGGGAGTTTTTCCTCTCCACTATCGCTACAAGCATGCTTAGTGCGAGGGACTGCATCCAAGCCAATAAGTCGATGCAATCAACTGGTTTTCCTTGGATAGAAATCTTTGAATCAATTTGACTGGATGATCTGGTTGAACTGTAAAGTGCCTTCAGATGACTTGTGTTGTGAATTGGCGCTATATAAATAAACTGAATTGAACTGAATTGAATTAAACAAAATGAAAATATAATGAAATTAAATCTACCCTTTGATGTTCATAATATAATTCTTTGTTCCAGTAGAATTCCATTCTGCACTGTTGTGATCTGTCAGTAGAGATTCCTGCTGGTTAAATGGAGCACCTCTCTCTTGATGATTCAAGGACTGAGAAGAAATGTTAGCCTTTGCTGTAATGTAAGCTTTTTCCAACTCCAGTTGATTCTGGAGGAGATTCACCAATTTCCTCTGATTTGAAGCCAAGGCGAGGACGTTACTTTTCAGCACTCGTTCGTGAAAGTAAACAGGCACAGTCCTGGAGTGAAGAAATAGCATAATTATTACAAAGGGTAAAAGTGCGACTAGAACAGTAAAATTGTTAAAAATATGCATTATAGCAAATGGGAGAATATGACAAAATATATTCTGAGATGGATTAAGGTTATTTATCCAATCTAAAATAACATTTTGACTGAAGGTGGACATTAAGAGGTGTTTGTGGTGGGCTGTTAATCCAACACAAAAACAAGACATTTTGGAAATATTGGCATTCCACGCGAGCAGCCTGGGAGCATTGGCAGAAAACGTGTTTCCACTTCAGAGCAACAATTTAAAATAAATCGCTCTACTTGAACTTCGAAATGCTGGTAAAACATCCCCCAAAACTGTTACTTGGTTGATGCTGTGCACTTATTCTAACATTGTGCACATCAGATGGTTCCGGAAGGGGCACCTCTTCTGTCTGCTGCTTTGAATGCCAAGTACAGGAGAAGGGAAACAACACAGGAGAATGAAGAAGAAGCATGCTGAGCATCTTCTAATTAAGTAATAAGTCCAACTTTACTTTAATAATTTTATCAATAATTTTATTGTGTTTTTGTCTGCAGATAATCATCTGATTTTAATTATTCTCTTTAATAATTTGTGTTGCCTTTATGGCACTAGAATAAACCACTTTGATCATCTTGCTACTGAAATGTGCTACGTAAACAAACCTGCCATGCCTTACCAGCACAGCAGAGTGAGCTTGGGTCACCAGTGGAACACAACCGCTTCTAAAAGGAATTCCCCCAAAAATCTAAGGCAGTGTCTGTTTGTAGCGATTCCACTGTACTTTGTTGTTTTAAACGGTACACGCTGTTAAATGCTGTCTAAATTTGATAAAAACTGTTTGTTTGTTTTTTCTAAAGTCACTTAAAGGTTTTATATCAGACAACTTTAGCGACCTTAAGTGCGGATTATACTTCTGCATCCGCATACATCAAATGTAACTTGCATCGGGTCACACGGCAGCTTTACTGGTATGCTTCTGCAATGTCGGTCTGGAATTTCTAGGGACGCACAGCAGTTTGCTGCCAAAGCGAGCAAGGGGGAGCCTATTCAAGAACTTGCTAGAACTTCGGCGGATGGTCAAGAGAACTTCTTCAGCAGCACCAGCAAGAGTGTTTATTTTCCAAAACAACATATGTCTGAGGCATTGTACAAGTGGGTGTACTTCCAAACCTCCTCGATCAACCTTTTGTCATGGTTGTCCATTGTTGTTATTACTCCTCGGTTTTTAAAAATGGCGCGCCCTGGGATGACCACACAGACAGCCAGAAAGGTAAGGCATACCAAGGACCAATCACAGCTGGTTTTTGTCTGTGCACTTCCTCTTGAGGTCTGCACGGGTTTGTGACCGTCCGAACGTGTAGTCAGGACTTTTTTGAGGTGCGCAACGATGGTTACAGAGCCTCTGTGGGGGGGGTGTGGATTCGCACAGAGACAAATTTGACGGTTGCAGAGGCTATACATGAAAAGTATAAATTGCCAGTATAAATCTGCCACTGTAACCGTTTGCATTACTTATTTAGAGTGAATTACTACTGGGCATTAGGGCCATTAAATGGATATGCAAAAAATCAACAGCAAATGGCTGCATGGTTCTATGCCACCCTGTGCTCTTATCATAAAAACCATGCCTGGGTCTATCCACCATTCCTTACAGCACAGAAAAATGAATGCCACCTCTGGACAAGATGAAAATGTTTTCCTTCCCCTTGGGAAGGAGTGGGCTGCCATCGTGGAGCACCCGGGGAGCAATAACAGGTTGAGGATCTTGCTCAGGGACCCAGGGTGGCAGTCTGTGGGAGTGGGGCTCGAACTCAGAACTCCCAGATTCCAAGCTCTATGCTCTAACCATTAGACCGCCATTCCTCTAGAACCAATACAGACCGGGTGATAACATTTCATAACTGCCCCCTCAGAGAAAGTGACAATAATGGGCAGTGTCTGATTCCAAGTGAACCTTGGAATTACCTATTTAGCATCAAAAACACATTGTAGGCAAACCAGGCCAACAACCCTGCACCTACAGAAGCTACAAAGATCTACCAACGCTTTATAGGTCCTCCGCAATGACTGACGGACATAAGACCCCAAACTCATCAGGGGCTACCAGCCCCCAACAGTGGCCACTCAGCGAGCCACACTACTATCCATCTGAGACAATAGGTCTCATTCCACTGGAAACCACTACAGCTCTGCTTCCAACACCAGAAGGAGCATTAAGAACCAGACCATTATGGGGCACAATGGAGCCAGTAAGAAAACTGTCCGAGACTCTGAATTCATTTGCTGGAGAGTGTGCAGAATCCATTGAAAATATTGGAATGAGTCGGGGTCTTCCAGGAAAAAACAAATAAAAACAATCAAAAGTTGTAATGTTTTGTTCCTCTATGGTAGAATCTTCAATGTTTTCCAGGCTAAGGACCCTCAAACTGATGGCGAGATGGAGCGGGGACCCCTAATTATATATATTGTATGAAATTGTGTTATATCAAACTGGTCCTATAGTCACTGTATTACAGATGGATTAATGTAACAAAAGTCATTTCTCCCTGGGATTATTAAAGTATTTCTTCTGATGGGACAGGTGTTGTGAATGAAACGGTGCCTAGCTTGAAAGAAATCCTATGTGTTGCTGAATGTGTGCATTGATGACTGAATCTTTTGCCTCCATTTTTGTGTTTATTGCAATGTATTGGGGGAGGGGGGTTAAATATAAAAAAATATATAACCAAATCTTTTGTGAGAAAAGAGATGCTACTTATATAAAGATGCTAAAAAACAAAATAACAACAGCTCACCTTACCCATTTCCTTATTGTCACTTATTGTTGTTCTTGAATTCTTCAATTTCTACCAACCTTTTCTTGACTATTTTACATGAATAAATAAAAGCAAAGTAAATTAACGTGGAGCTACAATTAAAAATAAATATGAAAAATAATTTCATGGTGTGAAAAAAATACTGACAGTACAAGGAAGTGTTGCATCATTTCCATGTTTCATTTTAAAACATTTTTATTGCCCATCCATTCTGAAGAAACTTAATCAATGATTTTCCTGAACTGACCTTAACTTGTGGCTTAAAGTGTCTTTCTCTAAACGTTGATTTACCAGGACATCCATCAGCACATTTTGGGTATCCAGTAAAACCTCTTTGTATCTCTCTGAGAAACAAGAAAAATGCAGGTTATTGGTGAAACTGCCAGTTGTATCGCTGCTGTGAGATTTCTACAGTCAAACAGCTCTCACCTAAATCCGTAAGATTTGTCAGAGGCAAGGTCAAAATTTCTGCTTGTTTCCAAGAAATATCTTGCAGAATCGCAGTGCAACTCAGAGCTGTAAATGGCTGAATAAAACCAAACAGGGTTCAGTAAACTGAGGCTGTAGTAATGATCTCAACAGAGGAAAGTCAGCAGTGATGTTTCTTCATGGAGTCAAAAGGATAGGGGAATGTTTTATAATATATATCTTATGAAATAACCACGATCACTGCAAAAAGTAATGTCCGATATCAGCTGAAAGTTTTATATCAGTGTTTTCTATTTACCGCTATAGGTCATGGTTCCAGAAATATTTCTAAATCACAAGATATGGAGCTGATCTGTAAGATCTTCTGAAGATCATCACATGTGAGCTTCGTACGTTACAATCAGGGCTTTGTTCTTGTGTTCAAAGCCTTCCAAAGCACTTAAGGGCAAAATAAGCAGCAAAATAACAGAAATATAAAAAAAACAACACACACATAAATTATAATGAAAAGGCATGACGTGATGCCAGCTGTCAATCAATGCTGGAGGCTTGATAGCAATGGACCAATCAGGCTTTTAGCTTGGAATATTTCATAGGGTTTACACCTTGGTGTATCTCTTTTTTAGGCTTTGTGCGGCGTAGAGGGAGCCAGGGGAAATTTAGACTCTCTGTTTCCTGCATTTTGAGGTGGAATGCAGCTGAAAATTTTGTCTTTGTTACAACACTACTTCTGTCCTGATTATGCAGTTGAGTTCCAAGATGTGCAAAAGGCTCCATTACTTTTATGCAGAAAGTTTTCAAGAGGCAAAATTTTTCTCTTATTCAATGAGACATTGTTGAATGTTTAAACCTGAATGGGTACAAGACGCACATGACCCACGTACAGAGGCCTTAGTTCTCGACCCTGCCGACCCGGGTTCGAATCCTAACTGTGGTTCTTTGCCACATGTCTCTCCCCCTTTCTCATACTCCCTCTCCTGTCAGCCTACTGTCAAAAAACAAAAAACAAAAAAACAAGCCAATAGTGCCATACAAACTCAAAAAAAATAAATAAATACATAAAAAAAGATTTAATGCGATTCATTCCATAAATTATAAATTGATCAGTTTCATTTCCTCCACATGCCTTTATATCTGATAGAGGAGCCGGAGCATTTATTGTTATCAAGGTAAAACTGCCCAATTTATGGTGATATTGATTTAAGGTCATATCACCCAGTGTTAGCGTGTCCACCTTGGTATATCATATCATTTATGTTTTGCGTGTGTATGGTCCCCCCAGAAAATTTTGAAAAGTAGACTCTCTGAAATGTTATTTCCTGCCTTTTGAGGTGGAACGCAGGTAACTTTTTGTGTTTGTAACAACACAACTTTTATCCTGATTATGGGAACTATCTGTGCTTGACTAGAAGTGGAATTTTCATAAGGAAGACATGATATTATTTTCAGGTACAATTTTATGTTTCATAGGTTAATTCAAACAATCAGAAAGTTTAATGCCACGTTTGAGCAGCAAAAAAGCAGCTGCTGTTCCATTTTTGATGTTTGTACACATTAAAGTCAGATGCCCGTCAAAGCCATCCTTTGATGCTCCTGGAGCGCGTCCAGTAAAGTGTGTCCAGATGCATCTAATTCTTCTGCTGCTCCTGTGTTAAATGTTAGAAAGTTGCTTTGGTAGAGAGTAGCTTTGCTATATTTGCTGTGATCAGTGGGTAAAAAGTAGTGGTAAATAAAAAGTAGTTTTACTATATTTTTAAACAAATCCACCTCAAAACATCATCTGTTCACTCAGTTCCTCAAGATTAAAATCCTGCCTTAAAATATTATTTTACTGCCGGAGGTGCACTGTCACTGAGAATCCCCAGCGGTGGCTGCCTGAGACGTTGTCTCTTGGGATTTTTCCCCCACTGTTAGCGGCTGGAAGTAGATGTTAGCATTTTACAGGTATGTGGTAAAAACTGCAACACCACAATAATAAAAGCAAACATATTTTTCCAGGAGATTTCCACATTTTAAGTTAATTTAGGCATTAATAAACGTTTGTTTTGTTTCAGAGGAGTGCTCAGAGCTTTCTGCATAAGCAGTACTGTGTCTGTCTCCCTGCCAGCTCGCAGATCAGCTTCTCTGATTCGTTGATCTGGTGCGTCGAGCAAAAAAAAATTATATTGTTCCAACTCCAGCATCTGCTACTTGTGAAATTTTGAACATTTGAGCAGAGTTTCCAGGGGAAAAACAGGACGTACAATTTTACATTTTTTCAGTAAAGGCAGAGCAATGTACAACCGTATGCACTGCTAGCTAAAAGCCTGCCAATCAGCGATCCTGATTTGCTCCAAGGTAACACTGCTGTTGCTCTCTATCTCTCTTTATCAACAGTCATCAGACAGGCCCAACCTGAAGTATTTAGGAGGTAGTGTACAGTTAATTATATTCCCAAAACCAAATAAGGAGTCTTAAAAATTTAAAAGGAGCAGCTGAAGACGACAGAAATACGAGCTACTGGTTGATCATTTGCACAAAGTCAACAAACAGATCATTCTTTTTTTGTCATAATTACAGTATTTGCTTCTGTTTAGTGTGGGAAAAGCTTCCATTGGTTGCTTAATTTATTTAAACAAGTGTGGAAATAAACTAATCTAAGGCAATGTCCTGTCCTATTGGGAGTAAATCTTGCCAATGCTGGTTTTCTAAATCCACAGACAATGCCCATCACTATAATTCACTAGAGTCCCAGAGCTATAGAAATGCACTTCTGTTCCTTTCTGGACTGCTACATTTAGTTTCTGACATTTTCTGTGTTGCTTTTGAGAAAGTTAGCCTACTTCATGTTGTCACAAAGGAACAATTGGCCAAGTTAATTTAGAATAGTTTGTAGGCCTAGGCAAAAAATTTATTCAAATAATTAATTTGATTTTTTTTGTTGCAGCAATAAAAAAAGAAAAAAAAAAGTATTTTTCTGTATAATAAAAAAATTTTGGCTCCCCAGAGCTTTTAGCATCTTAAACAGAGGCATCCAGCTGAATATGAAAAATACCAGCCTTTCCAATGTGGAGAATCTAAGCCTTCTAAAGCCGGCCATACACTGTGCCATTTTTTGCCCTTTTCGGGCCGACTTTGCAGTCATGCGAGAATTTTCCGATTGAGCCAACTTTCAGCCTGATCGTGCATCGTGTAGTGTACGGGGGTAACGAGGGGCGATCAGCCTCTCACAACCACCTCCCGATCGGGAGTCGTGAGGTCAGGAGAAAATCAAACATGTTTGATTTTCAGTCGTGGGCAAATCGCTCAGTGCGCAAACAAGGATTCTTCTTCTTCTTACTCTCAGATGAAAACACAGAAGCATGCCGGGGGTGCGAGTGAAATAAGAGTTCTTTCTGTAAAATTGACAGACCGTAGTAGCCATGTTTGTTCAGCCATGTCTTTGTCCAAATACGTCGCCACCTTTTCTTTTTAGGGCTTTCAGCACAAAATTGCACAAATTGCCAAGGCAACTCGTTTCACTCCAGGGAGTTTCATATTTCTCTTCTACTCGTTTGGCTTCCAGATAGTCCGACTAGGGCCATCTCACTGCGGAGCTGAGTCCGACATGGTTTTTAGATGTACAGTGTGAGAACAGACATAGCGAGCTTTGAACTCACACTATATAATGAAACCCTGCAAATTCGTCATACAGTGTGAGCTGTAGCTGCGTGCAACAATTGAAAAAAATCACACAGTGTATGCCCAGATGTATAATATGTCTATATTGGTAAAAGTTTAACCAGTGTTATTTTCAAGCGCACTCCTGTGTTTATTGTAAATACACAAAACGGACCGCCGGCACTGGGTGAATGTTAAGAGGTTAATAAGTAGGGGGGAAACCTGAAAAAAAATCTCGACTCGAATTAAAACTAAAAACAATCTAAACTAAACAAAAAGGGGTTATTTCTGAAATTTGGAAACTAATTTGCAGAGATGGGGGATCTGGAGCCAATAAGTCATTTCTGTGGCCGTTTCTCCTTATGTGGACTTGTGAGTTCTCGTTTACTCGTGAAATGTCATCAGCCTAAGCCCTAGTGCTGTTCCAATTCACAGAAACAGCAGACAGAAAACAGACAAAGTCCCTGGATGTTGTTCTCGCCCCGCCCTCTTTATCAAGTTTGCATTAGAGTAGACTTGTCCATTCTTGAGATTGACAGCTGTCCCAACATGCACTGCAGTAGCAGCAGCTTTCCATGGAGCTCACAGAGCTCAAAGTATGAAGTTAAAAGTTCTCTTTTCTGTTGCTGTTGTTTATTAAAAGTACATTTTAAGATCATTTGCGGCGAGAACATAATACTTTTAAGTGTCACTATATGGCCCATTTACTGATTTAGTGCGTCATAAAGAAAAAAAATAATCGAAAGTTGAGAGGACCGTGGCAACCAGTGGTCCTCCGAGGTTAACGGCAGCCTGGTCTAATCCCAGCCCGTCTGGAGCAGCCCTCTCTCGGCATAGCCGTGTGTGAAGGACCGCTGTTTCTGATGGCGAGTTTTTTGGTTTATTTGGCAAAATATTAATTTGATTTGTGTTTATCTGACTGTGTTCATTATTATTCCCCCACTAAATGAAAAAAGTCAGAATTTATAATCATCAAGAGACTATTAATAACAGGAGGTGAAATGCCGCTTCAGACTAGCCGAGCATGTGGTGACGTCACGAGTACGCTTCTGTTCCAATTGACCCATATTTATGCTGCGTGCTCCTATTCTCCACAAGTCCATACTTTCCTGTGCTTGCCTCAAGAACATACTTGGCGAGGAAACAAGTCCGTATTCGTGTACTTATGGCTTGAAAAACGGCCTATTTCCTGAACATGTTCTGCCCAGCCACTGAACAGGGTGAGTTCTGTAGATCAAACTAACCTGTGCCGATCGGACTCACCGGATTCAGTGGCTGAGCAGAACAAATACATGACATAAAGATGACTTGTTGATCCCCCATCTCTGCTACTTTGTGTATTAACTGTTTTCGCAGAACTGTATTTGTTTAAGGTGCAGCTAAAAAAATCAGTGAAGGCCAAAAAAAGTATAGAAACACAGACACAGTTTAAAAGGAAACTAAATGGACGGGTCTCACTTTATCTCTGCCTTTGTTTTGTCTCAGCTGAACATCAGCAGGTTCTCTGCTTGCAGCACTTGCTTCCCTTGGATGAATGTCTGTAATGGAAGTAAAGCAGCAGTGCTGTATTGAAGAGCTGAAAGTTGAGCAGTCCAACCCTCAAATTAATTTTTTTCCAAGCCTCTATTACATTTCTTTTCCTTCAGGTGCTCACCTGGTGCTCTACATGCTGCTGGTTCTCTGCAGGTCAAGGTTTGAAAACTAAGCAGGTTTCTCATTTCCTCCTCCTCAGCCATGTCAAAAGCACTAAGTCCACCAAGATTCTTGTCAGAGGCATTTGACCCATTCTCAAGGAGAACTTTCACAACCTAATCAACAGATACATGTTTTATACTTCCTATTGGAAATGTATATAGCATCTATTACAAAGAAATTAGTTTAATACAGAAAAACAGGATTTAAAACTCTGTGGCGCCATCTAGTGCAGCTGAGAATATTGCATCAAGATCTATCAGGTATTCCTCCACAGCTAAAAATGTCCTAAAACAACTCCGACAACAGGCATATATTGTAGAATCAAAGAAAAATGTGGCCTTTCAGTAATGAGATATATCAGGTTCTCTGTATATGAACCCATTAACAGCATAAATGATGAATCCAGGCAAAAAACAAAGAACTTTTTAACAAATATTTAACCAAAATTCTTCCTACTGCCAGCAAAATAGCTATGACTAAAGAATGGCTTAAAAAAATGTAGCTAAACAAGCTGAAGAGATTAAATACCAGAAGCAACAAACAAGATGGAGAAACAAATCTACAAATAATTGAAGGAAAAAACTTTACATTATGAGTTTTCTGCAGCAGTTCTGGTTTTAAATGTTTCCTCTGTCATTTGCTTTCACTTTTGTCCTTGCTTTTTTCTGCATAACAAAAAAATATATATATTCTGTGCAGAAAAACGGAACAGAAGCAAAAAGCTATTTAAAAAAAATTAGAGAAACAGCCAAAAAAAGCGTTAATTTTGGAGGAGCTGCAAAGATCCCACGCTCAGGTGAAGTTTAGCACAACTCTTAGTAGTGTAATATTTCATTTACGAGAAAGGTTGTTTCAGGCTGCCTGTGTATTATTTGATCTTTTGTAGTTTTCTCCATCACCTGATAGTGCCCAGCAGACACAGCATCATGCAGCGGTGTCACACCATCACAGGACCTGGCGTTGACGTTGGCCCCGGCCCTCAGCAGCTCCTCGACCACAGACTTGTCTCCAGAAGTACACGCCTCATGCAGAGCAGTCCATCCTGACAAATCGAGTCAAGACAAACAGACAGAAGGACAATAAAGGAGAGAATCAGATGGAACAGATTAAAATGTTACGACTGTCTAAAACCTGCATAATCCTCAATGTTGACGCCGACTCCAGCCTTAAGGAGCATCCTGACTTGAGCCAGATCACTTTTCTTGCACGCCTTGTGAAGAAGAGTCTCTCCCACGCTGTTTCTCTTGTGAAGCAGATGTTTTTTTGGAACTTTTGCTTTAAAAGAAAATCAAAACAAAAAAATTACCCCAAATAATCCTGGTAAACATGGAGCTGTATGGGTTTTCCAGCTCACCTGACAGCGAAGAGGAAGTGGCACAGCCTGCAGTAGGCGCTTGGCCTCTGCTGATCTCCGGTTTGTTTCTTTTCTGCCGGTTCAGCTCCAGCTTCTTTCTAATCTCTGTGTTTGCAGTGTGCGAACCTGAATTAGTCACAGCCATGTCCTCAGCAGCTGCTCTGCTTTGGGGGGCAGGAAGATCCTGCAGCAAACTGACAGAATCCTGGTCTGAAAGCAACGTCTCTTCATCCATCTCAGCCTCATTAGCAGGGTTGTTTACCTCTGCGGTGTTACTAAAGGAAGACAAACAGAAGGCACAGTCTACGATCACAAGCTCATGTAGCTACCATCCTCTTTCAGTAAATTAAACATCGATATGTGCCTCAGGAAAAAGATGTGTTTGGCTTGAACTTCTTTTAAAGAGACACCAGTACCAATACATAATCATTAATAATGTCTCACGATTTTTAAAGTATTTTTCTGTGAAAACATTGACATTTATTTACTGTTCTATAGATTCATTAGCCAGAGTGATAAACGCCTTTTTTTGTTTTAATTCTGATGATGAACAGATCCTGAAAAGTCAATAAAAAAGTATGTCTATACAGGAAGGCGGAAGTTCCTTAACTTCTAATAGTTTTGGGATAATTTTGTAAAGTACATAAAATCAATCAAAGCTTGTCCCTTCTTCTTAATCTATCAATCACTGTGAGACTCCAGAAAAGCTGTTTTTCAGTCAGCTGATATGTTTAACAACTGTTGCTTCGTTATAAATAACCCAACTTCCTTTGGAAACTAGCAGTTTCTCTTCCAAACAGCTCATGTTGAAGTTCTAAAGAGGCAAGCATTCATCAGAAACCTAGTAAATGCCTCACTTCTTTTCAAGAGTACATTTCTAAGATGAAGTCTTAAACGTTTCTTTACCCACCCACTAGGTGGCAGCACAATCTCAGGAAACTAAGAGCAGCTCAGGCTCTCTAGATACGTATGAACTAGTGAACCGCTGCTCAAAGACCAACATTAAATGTCTACTCCAATTGAGTAATTAAATAGTATTTTAAGAAAAAGTGCAACAAGGGTAATGACTAAAGCGATTAAAAGTGATGTTTTGTTGAGTATGCAGAACCAACATGATTAAATGAGCAGCTAACATACATCATCTTATGTACAAAATCCGCTTTTTTCAGTCATTTTGTTTAACATAAACAATAAAGGTCTTACGTCTGGGTTTAGGACCGTATTTAAGCAATACGTCAACTAAACCTTGAAAAGGACATGTTTTTATTTGGAAATTGAGGCATTTTCTACACTCTTAAAATGCTAATAGCTCTTTGGCTAGCTGAAGTTTTTTAGCTAAGACGACTACCAAACAGCGGTCTGTTCGAAATTCGGGACAATACTTACCCAGTTTTTTTCCGAGACTGGTTCTAAATAAATATCTGAAAAGTAACAACAGATTCAAAATGAGTGAATAAATAGAAATATTACAATAAATCCATTTAAATCCTGCCTTCTTTTCGCGCCATTACCTCGACTCAAAATGGCGGATAGTCACTTAACATAAAACAGTTAAAGCAACCAGAAGACAATTTTTTAAACTTTTTTTTTTTTTTTTATGAATTACAAGATTAAATGAGTGTAAAACTATTACACTCATTATTTAAAATATTTAAATAATTTATTAGGCTACTTCACAATGTAATCTTAATTTGAAACAATATAGCAGTTATATCCATTTAAAATGTCAGACTAGGTTAGAATACACTTAAAGCTACAGTGTGTAATAATTACAGGGATATACAGTCAGAAATGTAATATATTATACATAACTATGTTATTTATCATCATCTACGAGCTCAGCCTCTTAACCCTAATATTTGCGTTGGCTTAGAATTCATTATTTATAATTAC
Source organism: Cyprinodon tularosa (assembly GCF_016077235.1). Classification (NCBI taxonomy): domain Eukaryota; kingdom Metazoa; phylum Chordata; class Actinopteri; order Cyprinodontiformes; family Cyprinodontidae; genus Cyprinodon; species Cyprinodon tularosa. The sequence continues at coordinate 24,253 of NW_024038924.1, read as the reverse complement.
ATAGGGGGAGATTTCCATGCGTGCTGGTTTACTAGCAAATAAATATTGCTCTTCCATTCCTGTCTGTTGAGTCGGTATTGACTTTAACACCTTCAAGATTTAATTTCAATCTATTAGAATATATTTTTTAATTACTTTTCAAATCACCTAAATTGACAGAAAAGTTGGGGATTCCATTATAGTGAGGCAAATTCATCCCAAACCAGCTAGTAATGCATTAGAGCGTAGGTCTTCAACAGGGGGTCCGCGGCCCCTAGGGGTCCACGGAAAACTGCATGGGGGTCACGAAAGTTTTGGATTATTAGACTTCCCCCACCCCCCCTGCAATTCTTTCCATTAATTGAAATGTCTTTAAACACACATTAACATGAATTTAATACACTGTAGTAAACAGATAAATGGAGGCAGAAGATGTCTTTCAGTCATCAATGCACACATTCAGCAACACACAGGAGCTCTTTCAAGCTGGGCACTGTTTCATTCACAGCACAGCACCATCAACCAGGTATCAGAATCAGAAATACTTTAATAATCCCAGGTAGAAATTACCTTTGCTACATTACTCCATCTGTATGAGAGTGCAGAGGCGTAGCCAGAAACTTTTAATAGGGGTGGCCAGTCAAAAACCAATGCACACTGAGGGGTGTCCAAAAGTGGATAGGCACCAGAACCTCAGGGTCAATCTACACTTTTCCAACAGGAACAAGCTCAATATTCATATTTTCTAAAGAAAGACACACTATACTTTCCTATAGCCTTTGCTGAAAAATTGATGCACATATTTATACATCTGGGCGGTGCAGTGGGTAGCACTGCTGCCTTGCAGCAAGAAGATTCTGGGGTCGATTCCCGGCCCGAGGTCTTTCTGCTTGGAGTTTGCATGTTCTCCCTGAGCATGCGTGGGTTCTCACTGGTTACTCCAGCTTCCTCCCATGGTCCAGAAAACATGACTTTTAGGTTAATTGGCTTCTCTAGATTCTCCTTAGGTGTGCGTGAATGGTTGTTTGTCTCTGTGTTGCCCTGCGATGGATTGGCGACCTGTCCAGGGTGTACCCCACCTCTTGCGCGTAGACAGCTAGAGATAGGCACCAGCACCCCTCGCGACCCCAATTGGGATTAAGCGTGTTATAAAATAGATGGATGGATTTAAACATCCATGCAGTCTAAATAAAAGGTATAGTTGACAAAATGTCTGGTGTGAACATCTTTTCCATTGTCATTACTTACCTACTTTTTCCGTAAAAGTTTAAAAAAATAAATAAAATAAATTACAAAAAATTTTAAAATCCACTGGACTTGGTTTCCAAGATTTGAAGACATTTCTCTACCTCTCCAGGAACCTTTCTAAATTCAAATGTCTGGATCCGCAGTTACTTACTTTTATCAAAAATTGTTCAGCTAAAAATTGAAGTAGTTATTTATCTATGATTTCACTGAAGACTAGATGACTTGCAGAGACACATGATTATCTCTTTACCTAATATAACACAAGATTTAGTTCTTAAAAGAGCATGAATTCTGTATATATATCAACTTTAATGTTAGTATTTTTTGTGCATAATTAACCATAGCGTTTTGGTTTTCAAGTAACTGTTAATATATAAAAAATTTTAATTCTTGATAAGATTGAACATTCCTCTTGAGAGTATTACTGCTGCCACCGTTTGTATTAGAGGGCGAAAAAAATAAAATAGGGTGGCCAATGATTGGCTAAAGGTGGCCATGGCCACCTCTGGCCCCCCATCTAGCTCCACCCCTGTTAGAGTGATTATAGGTCCAGTTTGATATAACACAATTTCATACAATATATATAATTAGGGGGTCCCCGCTCCATCCCACCATCAGTTTGGGGGTCCTTGGACTGGAAAACGTTGAACATTAAACATTCTCTACTTCACACATTAAAACTAATATTACAACCAGCAAAGTTTAATATTCATGTTTAAAAAAACAACATTTTGTGCCTCTTCCATTAGGATGAATTCACTGACCTGGAATAAATCTTTAAGAAACAAGAAAACTTTCTTTTGGATGGGGATAAAGTGTTTACAGCAAGACATTTAGGAAATTTAGCATGAAGCTAAAACATACAAAATAGACTAAATGAAACAATGAACAGAATACTAATGAAAAAATCATAAAACAGAACTGAGGATACAGTTCAGTTAAAAATAAAAGTGTAACAACAGCAAATGTAAAGTCGGATAATACTATACACTGACTTTGTTAAAAAAGTAAAAGGCAAAAAACATATAATTATGGAGAACATTTGAAAGCCACCTAAAAAGGAGACTTTGTCTAAGTGAATCCTATTCACCTCAAATATTTAGATTAGATATATATATATTTTCTGTTTAGAGGAAGATAGTGCAACCACTAAAACACAATTAAGTGTTGATGTAGAGAGAGGGTTGTGGTAATTACTGGTTTGGTCTTTATAGCTTTGTTTCACACTGGAAATTTTTATTTTTTATTAAAAAACAATGGAGCATCTTGTATTTAAGGTGTGTAGGAGTGTCTGTTATGTAAATTTCATAGTTCAGGTTACATCATGTTCTCTGAAAATGGATGTTAAACCACAAAAACGATGGAGGGGAGAGAAGCTGAGCGTCTCCAAGTGGATGCAACCAAATGTGACTAAAATAAACAAGGCATCAGACACTAAAGCAGTTGCATCGAGCATCCTTTATATGCAATTCTTGGATTTTAAAAAACAGAATAAAAAATAAAAAAGTAGTTCAGACAGACTTTTCCTTTTAAAAAAGACAACGGCAAAAGGAAATCATAGGATAGATGCAACCATTTTTCTGTAGTTGATATTTTTTCTTTTAATTACCAAGAGTGACATAGGAGCTGAAGTCATTTTTACCTTGAGATTGGATGTTACATATTGGATTTTGTTTTACTCTGGCCCAGAATTGGAAAATGACAGGATTTTATCTGTGTTACTGGGATGGGAGGAGAGTGGAAACCCACTCCTATGTCACCCTCTAGAATGGGGGTAATCTCTCCTGTATTTTAGCCCGGTTCATTCCGCTCCTTATGACCACACAGGGTACCCTACAGCAGGGTCTCTGAACCCTGGTCCCCAGGGACCATTTTCCTCGATGTCTTAGATGTGTCTTCCCTAAGGCTACAAAATGCTGTTGATGACCTTTTATTAAGTTCAGGTGTGGAGGGGCAGAGAAACATGTAGTAAAGTTTGCCATTAGGATCAGGATTAAGAAATTCTGCCCTACAGGATACCTATAAAACACACAATATTCACATTTTACATCAATGGGTCTCTGGCACTATGTCAGGCAATGTTTGGGTCTAAAACCAAACACATGTAGATGATCATGCTTCTTAGTTCAGTGCGGCTACATCCATTTTAAGCGACCACATATCTTGTATGGTATATGGGCTGAGAAATGATTGCATTTCTTTAAAGTTAAAAGGTGATTCCATTACTGCTGCTTTTGGAGGGATCTGTTAAAACACCCTCTGCAGAAACGTAGGATTTACCTTCCTTTGGCAAAAAATGAAATTCCACCTACTTTTCCTTTAACCCTGTGTACCTCAAACATTCATAATCTATGTCCAACTTTTCCAAGAGGTACTCAGATGTTGATGAGAACTGCAATAGTTACCTGCAGCTATCTTTGAAACATTGCAGGGCCATCACATACCCCACGAGTGTGTTAAAGCACTAAAACAGCCCAGAAAAGCTCGAAAGAAGCAGCCTTACATCTATCTTCCTTATCCATGGCCTCTTGGTGATACCCACTTACCAGATTAGTGTCAAGAATTGTTTTTGCACCTTTCAAAGCATCAGAACTGTTATTGTTGTGAAGAAAGGGAAACGTATTGCTCTGAGTTTTGAGATTGAACGTCTAATTATAAGCCAAAGCTGTCAGCGGCTTTGTGGAACACCATACTGGTGAGGAGTAGGCCCTTTAAATATCTCCTATAAAAGTAAAGAAATTGGTTCCTGTACTTCTTTGTACTTTTAAAGAGCTAAACGACTATAAGGTTGTTTGACAGTTGCTTTATCTGCTAACTTGATCTCATACCTATTTGCATAACCAAGATTTTCATCATCCTCTGGAAACACCTTGCTTTTGTCAAGTTTATCCAAAATCCTAGTAGCAAAAAGTAGTTTATTCAAGCATACTAAAAGTGCACTAATTTCATACTTAGAATCAGGCAGTGCACTTAGAGTTTACTTATTTCATATACTTAACAATAGTAGAGTCAAGTGTACTTGACTTACATTGAGAAGTATAAAAAGTGTTTACAAAAGTATACTTTAAGTTTACTTTAGAATCTCTTAGGTAGATCTGTTACAGCTTCACCATCAGTTTTTCCGGAGGTCTTCAACAGTCACAAAAGTTTTGGTTGATTAGACTTTTTTTTATATCCCCCTGCAATTCTTTCCATTAATTGAAATTTCTTTAAATCCACATTAACATGAATTCAACACACTGTAGTAAACAGATAAATGGAGGCAGAAGATGTCTTTCAGTCATCAATGCTCACATTCAGTGACACACAGAAGCTCTTTCAAGCTGGGCACCGTTTCATTCACAACACCTGTCCCATCAACCAGGAATCAGAGTCAGAAATACTTTAATAATCCCAGGGAGAAATTACTTCTGTTACATTACTCCATCTGTAATATAGTGACCATAGGACTAGTTTGATATAACATAATTTCATACAATACATATAGAATTAGGAGGTCCCCACTCCATCTCACCATCAGTTTGGGGGTCCTTGGCCTGGAAAACGTTGAAGACCCCACAGTGTATTTTACATATGTATGTCAATAAAGATAGAAAAGATTAAGGTTGTATTTGATATGTTGGATTTAGTTCAATACTTACAACTGTTTACTAACAATAGTCAATAAGTTAAAGAATGATGTGTACTATTGGCACCATGCACAAAGGAAGTGAGATGTGGATCAAACTGAGTAGAAACAAACAGAACAACTAAAAGATGATTGAAGCCACATGTACTACCAGATGCCTGCAGCTTTCCACAGCAACGATCAGCTTCAAGTTCAATATAGTAAGATGGTAGAGGATAACATAAACTGAGTCTTTATGTTCCTTTTTTAAGCCTAAACTGCGCCCTCTGGTGATACATTTGCTGAATTGTCACGGTCAGGATCTTAGCAGTAGAAAAAGACAATGACATTTTTCATTAAATCCAGATAAAAAAAAAATCTACATTTTCTATAGTGATTGGTAAAATTATTTATTTATTTTTTTTAGCTGATAAGAGACATAAACAAAAATCTTATTTCAAAAATAAGGGGGAAAAAACAGTATATTCAAAGGAAAAAACAAAACAAAGTTTATTTTTCCTTCTTTTTCAAGATAAGGCAGTTTAATATATATTTTGGCATAAAATAGAACTGTGCAAACATTTTAAACCAAATGCATTATTTTCCTTCCATATGGGACGTTCTTTTCACCTTTTTAATTAGTTTTGTTAAACTGAAGTGTTGATAAATGTTGATTAAAAAGTCCTATCAGCCTGGTACGTTTAAATTTTTTAAAATACCTCTTAAATTAATCATTTATAAATCAAGTTTAATTATTACATTTAATTAATTACCTTTTTTTTTATTCATGATTAAACCTTTAATTAGAAAAACCTCAGATCACGAATGACTGTATGAGAAAGAAAACATCCTTTTTTGTAGCTTTAGATGGATGCTGTGTTAGTCATCTCCTCCACAGATCGCCTTGATGCAATCGCCGTACTCTCCTCCCACATCAGACTGCAGAATATAACAAAAAAAATTAGTTTAAATCACATAAATAAATAAAAAATATGCTACATTATTCTGCATAAATTGTTTTGATAGGATTTATGATAACGGCTATGTAAAGAGAAGCCTTATTTAATTGTTTTTAAACAGGTATATCTAAAACTGTGAGCCAGGGTTCAGATTTAGCAAGTCATTAAAAAGTCACAGGTCTTCATACACATCTGTGATCAAGACAGTAAGGTTGATTGAAGTTAATTAGAATTACTTCATAAAGGATATTTCAGTAAACAAAAACTAAAAACAGGATCTGTTTTTAGTTTTTAATTTGGTTAAGATGAGGGTTGTTACTTTTTCACGATTTGTAAACAGCAATAAAAGTTGAGTCAGTTAGAGAGAGTTTGAACTGAAATCAATTAAATATTGATGGTCAGATGGAGTAAATATAAAGTTTGAATGTTTTTTTAATTTAATTTCTATTGTTAATGAGTTAAAAAGGAGAAGCAAATAAAAAAACCGAGGATCTCAAACAAACTCCTTGGTTACCGGTAATGCTTGATTTCATTAAAGTCTATATTGTTGTTGGAAGGCAGCAAATTAATTCCAATCTGAATATTCCACAAGTTTTTAACTTGGTTAGATTTGACTCACTGCTAAAATAGAAATGGAGATGAAAAAAAAAATGATGAAAAATGACTTTAAATTTGTCTTTGTTGTCTGACTCACATCGAGGGCAGAGAACAGAGATTCTTCATAGAGCTTCTTGAACTCCGCTCTGATGTCCAGCAGGTCAATCTCAGATCGGCTCACCAGGATCCGGGTTAGAATAGATTCATGGGTACCGCCCCCCTAAAAAAACGTCAGGTGATTGGTACAAGGAAAATAAATAAAGCTTTTTAAGGATTCCTACATACATCTGATGAGGTTTTGTAATAAGAAATAATCAGTATCATTAACATACAGGGGTCCATAAAAGTATTTACACCTCCTGATTATTAGTGGAAGGGAGAAGAAAATTATACAGTGTGGATGAATGGAATATGAACATATTTTTACTGTGAAACGCTAATGCGTACTGCAGGCAACTGCCATGAAATTAGAAGGCAGTATCCCTCTGTGTTTATTTTAATCTTCATATTAACACAGCTGCCTTCTGAAGGATTTATGATGACAATAGGTCCAGGTCATAAAACAACCAACACTCAGCCATCCACCAGAGCTAAAAGGCAGCCGGCAGGAGTTGCAAATACCCAAAGAAGGGTGGATATCTATTGATCATGCATACCACAAATCTTCTATGGATGACTGTCTGCAGTTCCCCTTAGTGGTTTGTCATATGTCATATAGAGGCCAAATCTGTTTAAACCTTCTAAAAGCTGAGCCTGGTTCTGATGGAGGATTCTTCCTTTTAAAAGGGAGTTTTTCCTCTCCACTGTCTCTATATGCATGCTCTGCGGAAGGGATTGCTTTTGAGTCAATGAGTCGATGCAATTAGCTTGTTTTCCTTAGATAAAAAAGCACTTTGAAACCAATTAATTTGGAATCTGTAAGGTGCCTTTAAATGAGACTTCTTGTAAAGTTGCAATATATAAATAAAGTTAACTGAAAAATGAATTAAACTGAAACTTAATCCTTTCTGAAATGTATTCTATAGAGCTCATACATAAAAACCTGTGTTAAAGGTAATTTCACTTTACCCATAGTGAGGTATGAAAGAATGGAATAATCTGCCAAAACACATCCTGTTTGCTAATAATTTCAATAAATTTAAATCATATCTAAAACAGCATCTATCAAAATGATATAATTGAATCTTATATTCATTTATATTTGTGTGCGAATACGGTATGTATGTATATGTGTAGGTATGTTTACAGGTGTAAGTGTAGAATGCGTTTTTTAATTTGTGTATATTTTTATGCCCACATGAGGGCACATATGTATGTGCAAATGTTTATATATTGTATATGTATTTTTAAATGTTTTTTCTTTTCTTTTCTTTCCCTTTCATTTATTTGTTGTATTCTTTGTTTTGTTTTTAATGTATATATTTTTCAGGACCCCAGGAAGCATAGCTGCAGTATAGCTGTAGCTAATGGGAATCCTTCCAATAAAACTCAAACTCAAGCAATTTAACTATGCAAAAACAAAATATTTCTGAAGAAATCATGGACCGTCAGCAACTTGTTCGCTAACTAGCCAAGAATGAGGTGTGATTTCCAAATGGAAACAGCAGCTGATTACCTTCATGCTCTCATGCAGGAGTTCTGCAAAGTACACGGGTAAACTCTTGGCGCATTTCACTGCACAAATACCAAGTTACAGAAAAAGCGAAGTTAGTAGAAATGGAGCACAGCAAATGAAACACTGCCAGGGCAGGTTTGGGTTAAGTATTTCTTCCAGTGATTCTATGGTCCAGTTTACCAATAGCCACCAGCAGCTCCTCCAGCTCTCCAGTCATCTCTCCTTCGATGCTTTTTTGCAGCGTCTTTCCACTGATGTTCAAGTACTCGAAGAAAGCTGCAGAAAACAAAGCCTTGCTTTACTATTCTTATAATGCTGGCGACCCCAATGGGGTTATAAATCCTTTATTAAACGAGGTCTGACTCTGTCTGAGCTGAGGAATGCTTCTTCTGCAGAGGATCTCGATAAACTTGGACTCATCTGTGCCCCACTTCTTCTCCCCGGCTTTGTAAAGGGTCTAAGAGAGAAAAAATACAAACATTTGAACTTTGTAACTCCAAAATATAGACATTTGTACTATTTTTGGTTCACTTATGTCTTGTACTCTACCTCAGCATCTTGCTTTGCCTTTTCTACGTCTACAGAATTGTCCTCATCTCTCTGAGCCTGGAAATAAAAGCAGAACTTTAAGGATTTCATCTCTGCTTAATGATGTACTTCCATCATTATTAATCATCATTGTAGGGTAAGTTTGTTAGGGTAATTTTTCCTTCTTTTTACCCCTGCCAGGATGAGAAGCGCTTTGGATAAATCTCCAGAGTCTTCGCTCTCAAGCTCATCCGTCAGCTTCTTCTCTTCTTCTGCAGAGAAAGACATAGAATCAATAGAATAGGGTTGAGATTCTGTTTTCTACAAAAAAAAAGAAAAGAAAAAAAGGAATAAAACTAATAATGCTGCCAAACCTTTTAAGAAGACCTCCTGAATAGCTCTGATTTGTTGGTTGGTCCTGGAGGCAAATATTTCAATCAGGATTTTCTCTTTTGTACCGGCTCCCTGCAAGGCAGAAACTTTGTTTTACGGTTCAGTTTAGACCTTTAAAGCTTATATATTGTATGTTTATAACTCAAAGTACATGGTACAATGATAAACTATTTTAAAGAAAAAAAAATATTATAATATATTTCAGTAGGAAGCAGACTTTCATGGCCCGTATGACTTCATGGCAGTCAAACGCTGCTGGGGGAGTGATAAGCGCCACCAGAAGGTCTTCAAAGTCGCCACCGGTGTCTCCTTTCAGGTCTTTTTCCAGCGTCTGTGGTGCAAACAAGGCTGTCAGTATTTAAAGGTTTACTTTCACTGTGCTCTGCGCCACCACACCTATGCAAATACACTCCACCGCCACCTGAACCCAGGTAAGATGACCCAACACAGAACCTGATGGCTGATTGTATTAAACAGCAGGAGAATCTGAGCAAGTATGTAAGGGAAACATAATTACAGACCATCTAAAATGAATGAGTTTCACATTTTCCACATTAACTTTAAAGATATTCTTCCTGTAAGGTATTTAAAGGCTTAATAATGACTGGAAACAGATGTTTCAGCAAGAATTCAGTCTGAATTTTAAATCTTTGGTTTTGCTTATATACCTCCTGTTCCCTCTTTTGATCCAATGATCAATGATACATTCTATTTGTAGCAAAAACCAAAAATATTAGAGCTGCACAATATATTGTAGGTGTTATTACGACCTTCCTTCATATTCTAGATGTCTCTCTGCTCCAACACACCTGATTCAAATGATTGCAATTACTCCCCCAGCATCAAGTACTGAATACTTTTAATCTTTTAATTCATTTAAGTAAGGAGTGTTGCTGCAGAGACACACCCAAAACACACCCTGAGAGCTACTTCTCAAAGGACTATTTAAATCTTGTGTAATTCACTTGGCTGCAATAAGTGTTTGCAAATTACTTAAGAGGCTTATATATTATAGGTGTGACTTTGACTCAGTATTATTTTTGTAGAAGGTATACGTGGTAAAGTTATTAAGAGAATGCTACATCAGTCTTTGACGAGAAGATATAAAGCCCTGTCGCTGTTATGGAAATAATTGATTTAATATACTGTAATTGATATCATCACAGTGACACTAATACTGTTTTCCTGATATCCTGCAGCCAGCAACATAAACAGCATGACATAAAATTGTAAGGATATAAAAATAACCTGCAATGTGCACATTAAAAAAAAAAAGAAATATTATGAATTGAAGCCTATTTTCTTCTCATGCCTACAATGAGTGATTGTTGAGTTAGTCATGTTTAACATTGCTATAATAACACTGGAGAATCGGGCCTTTCCTTCATTCTTCTTCCTGCCTGGATCTGCCCGTTTAATTTGCTTTCAAACTAATTTGTTTATAGTGAGGGGAGTGCGTAGCAGGGGGCGTTAATCTAAACAAATCATGCTTTGACATTTTCCAATCTAACACTCTAGTTTCCATCATGTTCACAGGGAGTTTCACCCTTTAAAGTCATACGGAAAAATGGAAGAATGAAAGAAATCTTACTCTGCCAGTCTCTTTTTCATATGCTTTACAGATGAGCTGCCTTTGAGCGTTGCTTCTTTGTGTCAAAATTTCTATCAGGACCTTCTGATTAGTTCCTAAAAGTGTAGGAGAAACAGGCTAATTGTTTAGTTTGATTGATTCCATGAGAACAAGTAAAAAAAAGCAGGTCTGCAGCTTCTCCTCCACTGCCATGAGCAATCTATACAGCAGCAAAAGCAAATAAAGACAGTTTGTGCAAGTTTATTTTGGATAGAACTTAGCTGGGTTTTAAATTTCTTTTCTTATTATCAGTTGAAGTTGAAGACTAAAACCAAACTGTTTAATAAACTGCAAAAAAAAAAAAAATCTTTAAAAAGCAATTTCTTTAAGACCAAAACTAAAATAAAAAAAAAGTGGAACAGCTTAAGACATAGAAGCTGAGAAAAAATAATATTTCACATCAATGAATCTGAGACACAGAAATAAATAAAAACAGCAGGAGAAGTGTAACAGAGATACATCCAGCTAAAATAGTCAATGCTAACCTTTAAGCTGTCACATCCCGTCTGAAGGACGAATATGGCGCTTCATAATTAGCAGCCTTATACGTAAGGCAGCATGTGGCTGTAGGCTGCACCCCCCAAAGGGTTAAAGAACAGCAGCTAATCTAACTCATGCTTTTGCAGATGTTTGATCAGGTGTGTTAACAGGTTAAAACAAGAAATTACCATGTGGAAAACATCTTTAGCATCTTATGAACGACAAGAAAAATAAAAAATATATACTATATATACATAAAATACTGTGGAATATAACACTATAACTCATTCTGTTTTTTATTATATTGTTCAACCCACACAGCAGCCTCATACCAATATCTTATCTATCATCAGGGAGTTTTTGAAGACAAAGAGCCAGCATGTATATGTATATGTATATGTATATATATATATATATATATATATATATATATATATATATATATATATATATATATATATATATATATATATATATATATATATATATATATATATATATATATATATATATATAAAGTTCAGCATCGAGTTTCAACCAATAAAATAAAAGCAAATATACTCTAAAGTGATTTGAGGATTTTACCGAATCCTTCAATGGCTTCTTTCAGAGCTGCAGCATCTTCTTTAGCATCGAAATTTGCTTTAGGCTTGATGGTTCCTCTGTGTCCGTTCTAAAGAACATATCCATTTAACCGTTAACTACAACCCAGTCTTCTGTCTGTCATTTAAAACTCAACAAGGTAATGGAGGGAAGGACCTACTTGAGCAGAAGACGACACAGGTGAGTTCACAAGACCCTCTAGGTCATCCTGCAAATAGGAGATGTTTTAACATACCTGGGGGGGATTTTGAATAACATTGAAAGCACCAAATAAGAACCTTTCTCACCCATAAAGATCCCATGATGAGGCGGTTCTTCTGTTAGACATTAAAACAAAGTCTAAGTGACATTTAAATATTCATTAAATAAGGCCCCTCTTTCAATTTTCAAAAATCAAACATTTATTCAGTTTGTTCAGTCATTTGTAAATGTATGCTGTATCTCACTGTAATCTGAATCAAAGGTAGGTTATATCAAACATACATTTACTGCCTTCACTGTGTTTTAAAAATGTATGTAGAGAATGCGACGGTTTTTCCATGGAATGTAACATCTTATCTTTGAGTAGCAAGAAAAACAGGAAAAATGCACATCATTGTGTAAATGGAAAATAGCTTAGCATTGGACCAAGGCAGCTGAAAGCAGCTCTGCTTCAGGGATGAGACTGTAAAATGATTGAATGCCAGGCTCTTTAACCCTACTTACAACAAGTAAACTGGTAAGAAAACAGCAACTCACAAGGAAAACTAACAAATAAAGAGAGAAACTCACCTTTTTCTTAGTCTTTCAAATAAAACGTTTCTTTTTGCCACACCTGCAGCTGTCGTGGAGACTCCAAATCTACCTGTAGAGCAAACGGTTGGCCAACCTGTTTGGCATGTTAGGTGACGCCTTCAGGGACACATCAGCTAACACAGTCCCACCCCCTACTTTTAAAAGAGCACAACCTATAGAGCTATGGCTGAAAGTATCAGAAGTGAAAGTAAATAGTAATGGCAATGAGAAATGTATTTTGCTTCTGTGCATAATGACAACATGCCTATTACAGTAATTCAGTGTAGTTGGGCAAAAACTTACTTCTACTTATTTTATTAAAGTATACACTGCAAAAAATGTCCATCTAACCAAGTATTATAATATTATATCTGTCCAAAAAATATTTTTGATCTTCTTTTAAGGTTGCTATACTAAGTAATGTCGCACCAATGCCAATTTTTTGCCTCGACACCTGGCTGTGCTGTATCGGTATCAGCCAATGTGTGTGTGTGTATATATGAAGAACTAGATACTACTTGGATGTAAAATAATTGCCATCATGGCTTTGTCAAGCTGCTGCCTACCTTTGTGAAGCAGGAAAAAATCTAATACAAAGTAAATCCAGTAGAACTTTATATTGCCTACCTGGAATGGGTGACAATAGTTGAATAAACTTTTGGCTCTCAAAATGGTATCTGTGCTCTATTTGTTGGTGTAGCGCTTTCTGTCATCTATGCTAGATTTAACGCTTCGGGTTCGTAAAGCTAGCTGTAACACCCCATGGTCCTGCCAGTGAAACCGAGTATGTCTGACCCAGAAATACGGACACTTTCTAAGAATAAAGAATTTATTCTTTAACTCAAGAAATAGAAATTAAACTATACCACTGTTATCACTGTGGGAACCACATTTAGACCCAAATGTCTCTTTGTTACCCTTACTAATATTAACACAAATAACAAATAAAAGTAAACCAGACTTTTATCAACCTACTGGTTGATAAATAGGGACTCTCCCTCAGTATTAAACACCTTGTTAGCTCAAAAGTAACTTATTTATAACTTTCCGGACACATAACATTTCTTATTTATAACCACAAAATGTACACCCTAACTGGTACGGTTTAAGTGGTGGGCCCACCTAACAAAAGAAAACAAATAAATGCCGGCAAAATAGTCATTCAAACCCCCCGTTGCAGGCCTGTTATTGACTCCACTCACCCCGGGTCCTCAACCCAAATGATGAAGGTAGGTTCCCAACGACTCCTGTCTCCTGACAGCAGTAAAACCCCGCACTCCTTTATCCGCGAAGGCGAAGAAAATCCAAACCTCGACCCAACTGATGAAGGTAAGCTCCCGACGACTCCTGTCTCCTGACAGCAGTAAAACCCCGCACTCCTTTATCCGCGAAGGCGAAGAAAAACCCAAACCTCGACCCAACTGATGAAGGTAAGCTCCCGACGACTCCTGTCTCCTGACAGCAGTCGAACCCAGCACTTCCCAGCACTTCCACACCTCAACCCACCGCTGGTGCAGCAGGTCTCTCCGGATCCACCGTCTCCTTGGCAACCTTCCGTTTCAGCTCACCGAACGTGTCGCTCTCAGTCCGGCAGCCGTCCTTACTCGGTCCTCCAACCACTCAGTAGTGACATGGGTGAGCAAGCTTTTCTCACACAACGGCTCACTCAAAGTTCCAGCGGCACTCCGCCAAGTCTCCTCCCCGACGTCCTTCCCGCACACACTATAATCCTCTCTTTTTCCTCTCTCTTTTCTTTTCGCTCTCCTCTGTCCCGCCTCCCGGCCAATCAGATTTTAGGAGAATAGCAGTTGCCCAATAGCAAAGGTCCACACAGCATCCTTGTCTGTCACACCTCGTGTTGAGGTGTGCTTTCCATATAAACTATACCATGCTTGTTCTCTCTTAAAGAAACAGAACACCACATTTTAACAACACATATTAACCAGTCTTTTACTTTGACTTTTTAAGTTATTTTTCTCTCACCATAAGTCTTGGATATTATTATATCTTACTTTAAGATATTAATTTACCGACATTAAATTTGTTAGCCTTGTTATTTTTAAAACAACAATAACACACATTTCTGGGAACCCAGAGGGTTACACCCTCCCCTGGCTAAATGTCTGGATGTCCCCATCAGACAACTCTCTAAGTGTCAAAAGAGTTGAGAAACTCTCCTAGCTGGGAACCCAACAGGTTACACCCTCCCCGGGTTAAATGTCTAGATGTCCCCATCAGAATGTTCGGTATGCAACCAACTCCCAAAACTGCAGCTTGCTACTCTAGGAACCGGGACATTGCAGGGCGGATGACAGACAATAGTGGGATCTTCCTCAGGACCTGTGGTTATATATATCCTCACCCCTCTGTGCACAATGACCAATGGCCTGTCTGTGGGCTTTTCAGGCTCGTCGTAGCTCAGACGGATGACAGGCTTAACCAGTCGTTTAGCAGCAGGAACACTGGTAGAATGAACTTCATCATTAGATACACTAGATGTTGGGACGTCTCCCACCTCCAGCCCTGTGTCCGCCACAGGGTCCTCTGACGAAAGTATATCTCCCGTGTCCTCTTCTACAACTGCGCCGTGGTCAAGCCCTCCCTCCTCATTGCATGACAGAGTTGGTCCGCCAAGGTCTCCTTCAGAGATGACATCAGATCTGTCCTTAGCAAGGGACAATAACTGGACAGTTGGAGGGCGTGTTAACCAGGCATCCTGGACAACTCCTCTGCAGAACTGCCGAGGGACCTCTTCATTTTCAGAATCCTCATCTCTCGCTTCCTCTGCTGAATGCTGCGCCTCAAACTTGGCTTTAGCTACATCAGTGGACCTGGTTGAAGGTCTCCGAGGCAGGCAGCTTCCTTCAGTGAGGTCTGGAATTCTCACCAGAATCCCTATTGGTAACAGATGATCTCTGTGCAGAGTCCTTACTACCCCGTGTCCACTTTCAGGTTTCAACCGATACACAGGTAAGTTAGGGAGCTTTCCAACAACCACATATGGTTGCGGATTCCACTTCCCCTTTAACTTGTGTTTGCCAGAGACTCCCAAGGCTCGAATTAGAACCCGATCTCCTTCCTCCAGGTTCTGAGCTCGAACCCTGCCATCGTAGCTTCTCTTGTTTTTCTGATGATTCTTGTTGGAAGCCTCTGTCGCAAGATGGCAAGCATGACGGAGCTCGTTTCTCAGTTTGTCCACATATTGATGATGTGTAATGTCTTCTTCTCCAGCTTGAGACAAACCCACAGGCAGACGAGCCTCCCGGCCAAACATCAGGAAGTATGGTGAATATCCTGTGGCCTCATTACGAGTACAGTTATAGGCATGAACCATAGAGGCCACATGCTGACTCCATTTTTGTTTGTCCTTTGGCTCGAGAGTGCCCAACATAGACAAGAGAGTGCAATTAAAGCGCTCTGGCTGGGGATCCCCTTGGGGATGATAGGGTGTAGTTCTTGATTTCTTTATCCCCAGCATATTAAGGAGTTCTTTTATCAGAGAGCTCTCAAAATCACGCCCTTGGTCAGAGTGGATTCGGCGTGGTAAGCCATAGTGCACAAAGAACTTTTCTAGCAGAACTTTAGCAACTGTAGTAGTTCTTTGGTTGCTAGTGGGTATGGCCTGAGCATACCGAGTAAAATGATCGGTAATAACGAGAACATTGGCCACCCCACGAGAATCTGGCTCGATAGACAAGAAGTCTATACAGACCAAGTCTAATGGGCCTCGACTTGTGATCTGGTGCAGGGGACTCGTTTTGCGAGGCAAGGTCTTGTGAGCCACATAAACCCCACAAGTCTTGACATAATGCTCAATGTCACATGCCATTTTCGGCCAATAGAACCGATCCCGCACCAACTCGGTTGTTTTTTCAATACCAAGGTGCCCAAAATCATCATGTAACTGCTTTAATACTTGCAGCCGATGTTTTGGAGGAAGCACCAACTGGAACACTTCCTTTCCTGTAGGCCTTATAAGCCTCCTGTACAACAATCCATTCTTTATCTGCAACTTTTCTTTCTCTCGCTGTAGCAGAATGGCCTCCTGATGCTCAGTCTGGAAGCTACAGGGCCAATGTCCAGATTTTATCTCATTTTTAATCTTTCCAATAGCTTCATCTGAGTCTTGTTAATTTTGTAGGTCGGACAGGCTGAACTGTTGTACTGGGTTCTCACCGAGAGAGATAGGGTACACATACAGATCAGGAATGGCAGATGGGGAAACACCCAGTTGATCCACACACCGCGTGTTTCCAGGGAACCCGGCCACACTTACAGTTTTGCACAGAGCTTTCACTCCAGATGGAGGTATCCACCCCTCCTCTTCAGAGTTTGCATTTCTGGAAAGCAGGGCAGCATCAATATTCTCCCGACCTGGTCGATACTGTATG
Organism: Cyprinodon tularosa; assembly: GCF_016077235.1. Lineage (NCBI taxonomy): Eukaryota > Metazoa > Chordata > Actinopteri > Cyprinodontiformes > Cyprinodontidae > Cyprinodon > Cyprinodon tularosa. Next base: position 7,449 of record NW_024038924.1, on the reverse strand, counting down.
CCAAAATCATAGGTGGACAGGGCAGCCAACCATCTATGACCTGCAGCACTTAATTTGGCCGTAGTAAGGACATAGGTCAGTGGGTTGTTGTCGGTTCTCACAGTAAACTTGGCTCCGTACAAGTAGTCGTGCAACTTATCGACCACAGCCCACTTAAGTGCGAGGAACTCGAGTTGATGGACGGGATAATTTCTCTCAGAGTTTCTCAGCTTTCGACTGGCAAAGGCTACAGGACGCAAGCCTTCTGGATGTTCCTGGTTGAGTACAGCACCCAGTCCATCAAAGCTGGCATCTACATGCAATATGTAGGGCTTAGTTGGATCGGCAAATGCCAGGACTGGTGCAGTTGTAAGGCACTGTATTATTTTCTTAAAAGCAGTCGTACAGGCCAAAGTCCACCTGTCCCCAAAGGGTTCAGATTTTTTAAGGTAGACCGAATTGGAGTTAACTGCTTTCTGTCCATTTTTAACAGGAGGGTAGCCTTTGGTTAAGTCAGTCAGGGGTCTCACAATGGATGAGTAGTTGGCAATGAATCGTCTGTAGTAGCCACAGAAACCCAAAAACGACTGAAGGCTCCTCAGATCCGTAGGCTGCTCCCAGTTAAGGACTGCTTTGATTTTTTCTGGATCAGTAGAAATTCCTGAAGCAGACACAATGTGGCCGACATATTTGACCTGAGGTTGACAGAACTGACACTTATTAATAGACACCTTCAGACCATATTCTTGTAGTCGGTGTTGTGTATTAATCTGCACTAATCATAAGATCAAATAAAGTTAATGTTTTATAAGTTTAAAGTTGTTTTCACAAATACTGTTATAAGAGCCATTCAAGGCCAAAATGAGAAAAACAGAGCAGTGAGTGTGTGTAACCGTGGCACCTGGCCCAGAGGAGTGGAATCTGCAGGAAAACGCAGGGTTGAGGCCCCTTAGTGATAAGAAAGCACACTCATTAAAAATGAAATATTTGACATATCAAGGTTGCCCAGCTCAGCAAAATTTGGCCATACAACTTGTGATAAATAGAGTTGTTATTTTCAAGGCACATGGTGCAGAACTGGTCCTAGAAAGGGTGATGCTTTGACTGGGACACAAGGGGGAACCCTAGGCCAGACTGACATGGCTTGAAGTAGGGAAAGGATTAATTTCAACATGTTTGTGATTGAACTGTCATAAGTTTCTGATTTAAGTGCACCAGATGTCTTCATGGCCTGAGAGACTGCTCTCACAAGAATGTGATGTGTCTATGAATGTCATCGTGATTTGCAGATAAATGCTAATGTGACCTTTACCAAAGACTGTCGTTTAAATATATAAAAATATGTTCTGAAGGGGGTTTTCCACTGATAAGAACTGTATAAAAGGGAGCTGTTTTCACCATTTGTTCAGCTCAGGCTCACCGGTGACCAGCTCCGTGTGAATGTGTTGTGTTTTGCAATAAACACCCTGGACCTGGACTCAGCTGCCACTGCCTGAATTTTTGAATCTTTGTTTGAGACTTTTTCTGCTTTTTAAGAACTTTGAATTTTTATAAAACTTAGCTTCAATTTTAAGTCGTCAAGAAGACAATAATAGACGACAATTGGCGAGCCAGCTGCAGGAGGAAAGCAAAAAGGGGACGTCGGACGATCTGCAGGCACCAGCTGGAAGGCGTGGAACCCCAAGGGCCCATAATTCACCATTGAAGGTGAGTCAATTCGTTATAATTTTCTAAATTAGTGGGGAACCAGCCTCCGGCGACTGCTTGTGGGTGTCAGGCATCACAAAGCTCTTCCAAAAAGAACCTAGTTTTCCAAATTTAATGAAGTAATTTCCAAATTTGATAAGAATTTATATAAGAATATATAAAGGCAGATTAAGCTGAGGAAGGGTCCAGGTACGTATGAATGTATGTGAATGCATGTTTTAAGTGTTATTAATGTTTGTGTTAAACTGTTCTGTGTTTGAATTATCTTGTAAATAAGTTAAGCTTAACACGTGTTGTTCTGAGCGGATGATTGGTAAAGGGACAGATTGGTCAAAGCGTTTTGACATAGTCTGTGGAAGCCATAAATCCGGAACCAATAGTGTGCGCGTGTTACGTGAGGGTATCGGTGACTAAGGTAGTCAGCGTGCTCCACGAGACGGCTTAAGTAGTATTAAGGTATTGGAATAAAGGTATTGAGAGGCTAAGCGATAGCCAGGCTAAGGGATAGCCAGAATATTACCGATCAAGCGATAATCGGAGAATAGTACCGCTCGACCATCCGGAGGACGTCTATGCATTTCCAGTTATCTGGGTGCAGCCGGGGCAGCAGGGAAAAACTTATATGCCACTGTAGGAAACAGTGAGGAAAAGGAAGAAGTGCACTGTAAATATATATAATCATTTGTCTTGTGTGTCTTTGTTAGTGTGTCGAGTGAAAGAGTTGAGTAACTGAGGGGAAGTAAGGGGTGGGTGATATTAATAAATAAAGATTATAATATTGATAAAGCTTAAAGATATAATAATAAATTAATAGAAGTAATTAGTACAGAATATAGTTAAAAAGAATAACCTGAAAATTAATAAGGATTGGAAAACAAAATTGATAACTGAAAAAAAAAATTAAAAATAAAAAAACACAAGAGTTATGAGAATGAAATAAATTAACAAAATTCCTAAATAAGATTGGAAAAAATTGTAAGCTTTATAAGATAAAGATATTATAAGTATATATTATTACAAACTATAGTCTACATAAAGTAAAATATATAAGGTATAAAATTAGTGAAAGTGCAAAATAACATTACAAATTTGTTTTATTAAAGATTTTATCTCAAAATTGAAGAGATCTAAATTTAGGAAGTAAATTAACTAGAAAGAAACTAAAAGAAAAATAAACACGATCTGTATTGAAGAGAGCAGAACCAGTTAAGATAAAAATTAACTGAGGATTACAAAGACTGGTGAATAAGCACGGACCTGACGGTTGAGTGACTGCTAGTAGCCATGGGAACCAATATGAGCAAACAACAGTCTGACGGGCTGACGCCAGCCAAATTGGTAATAATGACACACCCATCCAATAAACGCAAAATTCAAAAATGCATGACCAAATGGCATAAGATGACATCTGGGAAAAATCGTTGGCCTAAAGAAGGCAGCTTTGATCCTTCATGCTGTGATGAAGTTGAAGAAAGATTGAGAAATAAAGATAAAAAACGGGACCGAATGCTTTTGCATAAAAAACAGAGGCATGCTGAACAGAGAGACATCCTGCAATATTTCAAAGTAGAACACCAAAAGAGCCCAACAGCCCCTGAGTACATTGATCATAAGCCACCACCTTATCACCCTAGCGCAGCAGGTCAGTACCCAGTTGTGATAAAGTCAGGTAGCAAGGGAAAGATTACAGGACAACTTAAATTAGTTTTAGAAGAAGAAGAGGAAGAAACAGAAAAAGAAATGAGTAGCACACGGCAGGGAGAGTATGATTACAGCGGTGACTATGACGGATGGGATAAAACCCCAGAAGTAAGGAGGAAATCTACCCTTAGCCGTTCCCTACCCCCAGTACGTCGCAGACATTTACCATACCCAAGAGGCCCCACCTGCCGCTCAGAGCCTAGGACCAAGTCAACATACAAAGGCCACACAGATCCCAAGATAGAGTTATTTTTGGAAGAAACTGAATCACTGGCAAAAGAGATAAACCAGGACTTGGTGCAACTAACGGAAACATTTGTACGACTCAAGGAGCAAGAGTTGGAAGAGAAAGCACAAAATAGACGATAAAAAAATTTAAAAGAGACAATAGAAAAACAAAAAGAGAAGAAAAGACGAGATGAAGAATTGGAAAAATTGAAGAGAATGGAAGCGGAGCAGCTTATAATAGAGGCCAAAACTGATTACCCAGACCTGCCAAGTCCACGGACTTTGTCTTTGATCAAAGAGGCAGGAAGGAGAGGGGGAAAAGACATGGAATATGAGGAAGAGGGAGGTGATGTGTCCGAATGGGAGGACATTGAAGGCTCAGACATACTGCCAACTACAAACCCATTCCATGAGGGGTTCAAGGAGGAAAGCAGGCCAGCAGCAAAAGAAAGGAAGCCACTCACAGCTGAGTGTGACGTGGGGCTACAAATAGTAAAAAGCGGCCCTAGCCCAATGGTGACCAGGTCCAAAACGCGACAGCAGAAGATAGGACAAGATCAAGGAGGGACCTATATGGCTCCCTTGCTGTCTAAAGGACCTCATGACGACAGATACGTGCCATGGTCATTTATGGACATGATAACACTGGCTGGAAGGCTGACCCCATTGGCAGATGGTGCTGACAGATGGATAGAAAAGCTGGAAGAAATCACTGGAGGCATCAATCTGGCAGCTGGAGACATCAAGGCGCTGCTAATTAAAACAGCAGGACACTCAGCAGCCAGAGAAGTGTTTGACGAAGCCCAGCTTCCAAGGGTCATGACCTCACACCAGTATGACAAGATACCGTTCAACCAAATAAGACCCAAGGTGTGGGCAGCCTTAAGGAACAAATACCCCACCTGCAGTGATCCAACTAAGCTGAGACAAGAATGCCTAAAGGATGATGAAAGCCCCGCCCAGTTTCTGCACAGGTTCCAACAGAAATGGAAAACAGAGACTGGAAGTGATGGGAATGAACTGAAAACATCTGGCCCCCTGTTCAGAACCTATATCAGGGAGGCCATGCCCAAAGAAGTGCAAGCCAAACTGGACGGAGTTGTGGGGCTCATGAAGATGGACTGGCCTCTGTTCTCTGAGCATGTTATTCACTATGTAAACATGCATCGGACCGAGAAACGGGCCTTTGAGGACCAAAGCAAGATGCTGGCCACCAAGTTAACCCAGCTGCAGATTGGGGAATTGTCCAAAGCAAAGAAAGAGAAAGAGAAGCCCAAGCATCAAGCTGCACTGACTGTGGTGGCCACACCCCCAACCGAGGGAGCACCAACAGGGGAGGCAGTGGTACAAGCACCAGTAGTGTCTCCTGTTATTCCCCCACCTACACAGCAGATGCAATATCCAGCAGCGCCACTCGTGGGAGGAGCCTTGCCACAGCAGACCCAACCTCAACCAGTCCCTCCTATTCATGTGCATCTAAACCAAGGAGGAGGTCCCCCACAAGCAACGTTCGGAAGGGGACGAGGGGGGCCACCCATGCGGGGAAGATGGAGGGGCCCACAAGGAGCCCCAAGAAGGCCCCCTCAAGGCCAATACCAGCAGATGCCACAAGCAGGTCAAGACATGGGACAACAGCGAGTGAGAATGCAATGCTGGGGATGTGGACAAGTTGGACACATGCAAAGAGACTGCCCCACTAACCAATGGATCCCAGCCCCCTACTGCTGGACCAGCCACCTATGGAACGGGACAAGACACGTACTGACTATAGGGGTGCCCAGAGAAACCTGATGGAGAGGCCATTCTACCTGTATTAACCCAACGTCCACAAACAGAACCCACCATTGATGTCACAATATATGACAGCCATCATCGCTTCATGATTGATACAGGAGCGGCCTACTCCCGTATAGGAAAAAGTGGAATTGGCCTGCCTCGCTCAGCATCAAAGATTCGAACAGTAGGTTTCTCTGGGAAGACCCAAATAATACCCATGACTAGGCCAGTTCCCATGATCATAGGTGAAAAGACTGTGTATGCACCACTACTTTACTCAGAAGATACGCCCATAAATCTGCTGGGTAGAGATGTGCTGTGCCAGCTCAATGCAAAAATTAAATGTACCCCTAATGGAATTTCTTTTGAAGCAACAGACAAGAATGAAGCCTACATGATGCCACTGGGCCTGCAAACAACCCCCCAGATAACAAGTCATGAGCCAGAAGACCAAGTATTTTGGCTGAAACTCACATCACCAACCTCTTTCCTCCAACTGGAGTGGGAAACATGGAGACCCCTGATAATGAATCACTACGAGAAACCTAAAGAACCTTTTCTTCCTCTCCATTGTACCATGTTTTATGACAAAGGCAAAACACATGAAGACTACGAGAAAAGCTGGGATGAAGACATAAACAACAAAACAACTGTCATCCAGTATGCTGACATAGTGGTTGGACCACAAGGAGCTGCAGCTGTTGTCACATTTCCTGATAAAGATGGAGCAGAATGGTTCCAGGTAACCAACTCAGCACCACATGTCACATTACTGATTGGAGACGAGTATGAGTCACATGATCTAGGACCAATGGTTCAAGAAGCCAAGCAAGTCACCGAATGGATTGCTACAGCATGGGACTGCATTAGCATATCAAAAGATGGACTGTTTTTCAAGATCTCATATTCACAAGCTGATGAAGTAATTGCAGAACACATTAAAGTTCCTGGGAAAAGACAAATGGCAGTGGCGGCAGAACATGAATCCCTATTAGAACAAGTCCCAGAGCAGGTATGGTCTAAAAGTAAGACAGATGTAGGATTAGTGAAATCAGCAGACCCTATCAAATTCACCATTAAAGGTACACTATGCAACCGGTGTTGATTTTCCAGAGAGGCTCCCTCCAGAGGGCGAAAGTAAAAGTGCACTGTCGTAAATATGCACAGCTGTTCTCCTGGTTTCTCCGTCAAGCCAGGCGCGGTTGTTTTGAGCTTAGCAGCGAATGACTAACGCTGCGTTCACACTGGACGTAGCTGGCGCGACAGAAGCAGCGAGTTTACATGCAAAGTCAATGGTTGACGCCCGTCAAGGCGCAACAAAAGGTCCCGCGGCGCGTTTTGAGCACCAGGCGCAGCACGTCTGAGCAGCTGAAGCAGCGCGTCGGGTGCGTTTAACGCAGGGAGAGAGACACAGCGCTGATGATCTCTCCTCTTAAACAGTTTATTGACGCCTAAATTAACCTAAAATGCAGAAATCTGCCGGCAGAATATGCAGTTTGGATTATTTAGATGAAAAACACCTACCAGCTGCCGCGGTGAACCGCTGCTGATGAAGGGATCCATACTGTTGGCGCCCCGCTGGTATGTGGGGGTCTGAGCGGCTCCGACAGAAAAAATATTGAAGGCTGGATAATAATCTGAATGAACTGACTGCACTGATTACGTTTTCAGGTGTATTTTCTCACAACACATATTAAAACTACTTTATTCCCACTGATCACAGCAAATATAGCAGCAAGGCAGAGAAAGGATAGTGAAGCTCCGCCCAACGCGCCTCAGACACAGCCGGAGCAGCAAAGCTGCTTCAGCCACGCGTCAGAACTAACTGGTACAAGCAGCAAAAAGGAAGCAGCAGACGCGATTTTGCTGCTTTTGCTGCGTGAACGTAGCATAACTGCACACAGATCGCCACTGTGCTAGAATGCTTTTAACTGGGGGCGTGTAGCAGTTCTCGCCGTAAAGCAAGACTGACTCTCACGAGACTTCTGAGCCTGTGGGTGCGGGTCGGTGCTCCTGCAGTTGCAAGTGCAGTATTTCCCCCACAGACCACCAGGGCGG